>NC_134096.1:72144020-72755449 GCF_000715075.1 Nicotiana tabacum | reverse complement strand
TAGAGTAATTTACCCCCAATAAAAAAACTAGAACTTGCGCTTAAACTCTTTAAAGCATGTTGATCTTTGACTAGTCTTATCATACTTTGTGTTAGATTTTATATTCTGCCCTATCAGTTCTTTATGCTTCTTTGTTATTTGGTAAGTGTTTATGATGCATTGCACAAGAAGTATCTTAAAACACTCTGGTTCTGCGTTTGCGAAACAATAAACGGACCAATGATCAAGGAATATGCATGTATGACAACAAGCACTTACGGAGCCAGAATTTTCGTTAAGGGGTGTCAAAATATATAAAAGTAAACATACCAAGAAATTAAGGGGAGACAATACATAGTATATATACATATAATTTATTTTTTGACCTACCTAGACAGTGTATTTTTCCCGCGATAAGGTGGCTCTGCCACTGACAACAAGATAGGGCGGTTGGATTTGGACAGTAATATGTTTAAAGATATCACAGGCTGAGTAGTTCAGCATCTCAGAATAGTATGGCTTGAAATAATGAAAAAGCTAAAGAATATCCATTTGATGTTAATTTTATATCATTTGTGAAACTATAACATTGAAGCTTGAGGATAACTGATGCTGATGGTTCTCTACTTGCATTTTCTTTTTGTTATTCAAACTCTGACGGCTCAGAAGTTTCAATGAATGTGAATCGAATTGGAATGAAGAAAGGGAGAAAATTCAAGTGTGTGATATAACAGTACCCAATCAGATGAAGTATTTATATTGATCTCATGAAATTCTAGCTCACTGCTTCGTCTCATGCTAGTTGATTTTGGATAGCTACAACAATTGAAATAAGAAATAGCACTGTTTTAAAATGGTCAGTACATTGATTCAGTTGATGAGAACTTTGGATAAGATACCAGAAGAGGTAAAGCTGGGAGCTGAATGATAGTAAATCTGATTGTGAGGTAGAAAATTATTTCTCCTTGCTTCTATTGTATATAAGTTTTGACTGCATTTGGTATCCTCTTAAATTTCTTTGCACGGACTTAAGTCTGCGAAATGATGATATATTTCAGTTTAGTCACTCTGATGATGACCATTACGTAGTTGCACCAATCGGTAATACATATATTTATACTTGACTGATTTGGTTATACATTTACTTACCTCAGTATTTCTGAATCACATATGTTTTAATAAGAAATAATCTTTTCACAGAGAAAAAAGATGCTCAGGATAATGGTAATATGGCTGATGAAGGTACTGTGTATTTTCATCCAATACTGCCTACTTCCTGCTGGACCAAAGATTACCTTTTGTTACCGACCTTCTTCCCTTGACTGGTGTTGTAGGTACTATGCATCCCGACTAAGGTCTCACAAACGTGCACGGTGGGAGGCCTCCTATGTGAGGTCAGGCGATGGTCAACAACTCAAGCAGGAAATGCTGAAAAGCGGCTAACAATGCACGTCTATTCTGTACAGATTCTAATAAACCTCTTGTGCCTTCAGCATAAAACCACCTAAGAGACTCACTCCTTGTGTACTCTTTTTTACTTCACCATACCCGGTGGCAGAAGTAGGATTTCACCAAGGGGATTCAAAAAATACACAAAAACTAAACAGGTGAAGAAGCTAAGGAAATTCAACATCTAATATATATACATAAAATAAAAAAGACCTTATATACACAATGTAATTTTCGAGCGAAGGGGGTTCCGGCCACCTAGCTCCGCCCTGCATACCTCATAGTGGGCTAATTCATGAATTGAATCAAATGGTGCCTTAATACTCCTCCGAAAAAAGAGGGAAAGTGCTAAAACCGCTGCCAAATTACCATTTTCCGATGATACTCAGGATCCAGCAGAAGATGAACAACAATTTGGTAGGCTAAGAAACTGGATCAACTCATACCACCTTGACAGAATTGAAGTGACTGATGTTTGCTCTCATTTCCGTGACATCTCAGCGGAACCTCTGATGCTGGTACTCATGTGAAGTGCCTGTTTCTCCCACAACATACTGATCAGTTAACTAATTTGGAATCCTGTTGCAGGTCTTGACTGATGATATCTAAGTGGGGTGCACAGTATCCTTTTCCAAATGCGTTTTCATGACATGAAGCTGCTTTGATTGGATTGGTATTTCCTCGACTATGCACTTTGTGTGTTTCGAAAGTCTTCACCTACGCTTTGCCCTTTTCTATTTCTCCTTTTCTGGGAACTGGTCCCTTCAAATGAAATTATCAGGTAAGGAGCAGGCATCCCTTTTTATATTGAGTCCTGCTATAGAGTTTACTTTTCCTTAATTCTACATGTTGTGCATCTACCTTGTCAAGATAAATGTTTTTCTCTCTATGCATGCCATCACCACCATCACCCTCTGAGTATTGGTGTCCTCCTTTTACCCGAAGGATATGCAAAGAACAAATATCCAAATAACATCCGATACATTGATAGAATGAGGAGAAAGGTTTAGTATTCTCATTTAGTTAACTAAACTTCTCAAAGTTATGAGAGGAATGCATACAACAGTTTCTTATTTCACTAATTGAAATTCTGTTATGAGCAGTAATAGATTAGAATATTAGATGCTTAATTCCTGGAATGCATGTTTGTAATGGACTGTCTTGTTTCAGGCTTTGTATCATGCTCTTCAATGAACTATGTATGTGAAACGCCAAAAAGCTAAGGTTCGTGAACCTGGATTCTCAGTTAGCGACATTTCTTGATAGTTTACTTAGAACTCTTCTTGTAATCCGAGCAGTTATACTCCTATTTGTTTCATCTTGGAAATTTCACTAGTTAACTAGCATAAATACTGTTGGACATGATACTCCGATCCAGTCAGCAAAAACTAACATTTCTCTTACGAAAAAACTGAAATACTATAGGTTATGCAAACCCCAAGTTCAAGTTCACAGATGGAAACGATAATTGATTTTCATGTGTGTGAGACAGGGCAAAGTGAGGAAGCCTTCGTTTACATCCAGTGACTAAAATAAATTAGTTGTAATTAATCTGCTCAAGATGTGAAGAAGATTCATATGAGTCTATAGTTAACTTCACTATTGAACCGGGGTCAACTTTTTACGTGCTATTCCTTTCGCTGAAATTCAATTTGCAAGTTTTTGGGCTCAATGTTTCCAAAATCTTTCACTTACTTTGATCCATTTTTGCGGTTTGAGATCAGTGTTGTGTGCCTTTCATTATTTTCTCTATTTTATTTTGATCTAATGTTTACTTTTTCTAGCCGATATACACAGATTATATATTGATTATATATAATTATATTTATACGATAAATTATACATATATTATACATCTGTTAGCTATGTTTAGTTTAAAATATTAGGTGGACAGCTATTTGGGTTAACATCGTATCACAATAAAACACTTCCCGTGGTCCATCTCCGTTTTTCCATTCTTTCTAATTTTCACTATTTCCCCAATGTTCCCAAAAAGACAACGATTTCCACTTGGGGTCGGGAATTTGTTATTGGTCAAACGCCAGATATATACAAGACTATATGAATTGCACATTTCGGAAATTTATAGTACTTTTGCTTCGGAAATAATGGGAATTTCAATATTACATTCAGTAATTACTTCTTTAATTTATTACAGTACTAGCATTTACAAATCCTAAATAAGCCTAAATTTAGATCCTATATATTCAAGCGTTCGGACAACCAAACATTGTGCGATATCAAGGAAATTGTTTAAGAAAAAGAAATTTCTTCACCTAATACTCCCTCGATGTTGGAAAATTGGGAGATTCCAAGAAATGATTAAAAAAAAGAGCTTTTATATTTCCATTGTGCCTCTATCAAAATTTAAATTTTAGAGCATAACCAAATATTTGATACTATTTTACGTATTATATTACTATACACTAATTCACAACTTTTAATGATTTTAATTAATTTTAAACTCTGATGTGATATTTTCTTGTCAAGCTAATTAATTTAATTACATATCACATCAGTATTTTTTTTCCACTGATATTTGTAAAATAAATGTGTCCAATTAACATACTAAAAGATACTAGTCCATGGCAATATAATAATCACAGCAGTTAAAAATAAACGAATCCCAAATTATTCCATAAAATAACCGAAAAAAGGGAAAGGGAGCCTCTCAATTTTATATCTTGCGAGGTTATTTTTTTTAATGCGAAGTAAGAAAAGAAAAACAAAGAATTACAAAATTAAAAGCGTATACAAGTGTCAAGTGAAGCAAGAGTTGCATAAAGATTACAACTTCCTTAGAAATGGTGATTTACGTAAGCCACTGAAGTAAGTAATGTATAGGTTACCAATTTAGCCTCTTGCTTTCGTCTTCAAATCAATATTCCACTTAAGAATAAATTGATTCTCATCCCTAATCAGACACGAACATCTAATATTTAGATTTTAGGTAAACTATGTAGCTGAAAAAAAGCTTATATGGTATAGTTCTTTAACCACTAAAAAATAACACGTTCACTTTTGTTATGGAATGACCTACCTCCAGTGACATCTTTTGATGAAGTTGGAAAGTTTCACTTGTATATTGAACGTTTAACAACTCTTCTAATTACGGCACTAAATATAGAAATAAATCACAACCCTTTAATTATGTTGGGAAGATCGAGGAATTATGATTTTGTCAAAACAAATTAGAGTACACAACAAATGTGGAAGCTGCTCTTTTTGGAAGGTCTTGCTTCGTAAACCCTGTTCGTTGCTTATGTTGCTAAAAATACATGCCTATTTAAAAAATGCATGGTTGTCCTACATTATTTGGACAGATTCCTTTTAACTTATCAACTACTTCCTCTTGTCTCCATAAAAATGACAAATATTCTGATGCAGAAAAATATTTTTTGCTTCTCCTCCTCCTTTTCCTAGTGTTTCGGTTAATTCTACAGCTAATTAACTCTTGTCCCTTCTATGAAAGAATGAAAACTAACCAAGTTGCTATTCTCACTTTCTCAATTTGGCGTTATACACGCCCTTGTTTTATATGTGGACTGTGGCGCAAGAGGATGTGGAAAATATTTGGGTTAGGTTCATTTCTTGACTAAAGCTATACATGATTATGCTGTTCCCTAAACTTCAATAATCATTTTACAAGTTTCCTAATTGAGATTTAGTCATAGCACGACAAAGTCAACATCTTATCCAACGCCAACTTTTATCGCACGTTATTTTGTTCATCAGCCTTCGGCAAACGAGGTTTTCGTCCATATTAGTTCTTCTAAACGAGTCAATATAATCATCAATGTGATGAATTTAACAAAGTTTTGAGAAATGATTTTAACGCAGTAGTGCTCTCAGAAGACTTAATTCATGCATGTTTAAGAAGGGGTTATTTTGACCAAAACCCAAAAGAAGGGGAAAAAAGGATACAACGATCTCTTTCTTACTTATCCAATGTATTTGAAATAAATTATGCTAATGGAATAGGTAGTCTAAGATTCTTTTTTTTTTTCAATATCATCCGGTCTAATACCTGAAGCCTTTTTTGATTATGGCCTGTTAACAATTACGTAATTTTCAAACAGTGTTTTAAAAGATTTTTTTAGGACTACTTTGGGGCTTGCCTCGGAGCGGAGCACTATAAAAATGCCTTGAAAACTCATGTGTGGGGCTTAGTTTTGTGAGGCCTACGCCCTCAAGTGTCCGACTATGCGACTTAAACACACCTAGCGCTCAATATTCGGGGCTCGCCCAACAGTTTCTGTGTAAATCATGTGTTGAATTCACTAATTAACACTATTGACTCTCAAAATTCTTTAACAAATGAATGATTAATTTTTTCATCTATGGGAATATGAAAATTGTGAATAACTCAAATAATGAACCATAGTATTACATATTACTGATTGAGAATATCATGAGGGTGAATATCATTTGAATATTTTTTCTAAAAACAGATAACCAAAATTTGTATCTTTACTTGCTAGATCTAATGCCTTAGTTCTATGTCTCTCAAAATTATCATACATTTATCATTTTGCTATTTAAAAGTAATTTTGCATTTACCATGAAAGAGTAATATTTAAATTACAGTATTGATAAAATTTATTGAGTATTTACTTTTAGAGAAGTAAAATATGCAGTTTGATAATCTTTACGAAATTATGATTTTTAATTGTTTGAAACTTAAGACATTACAGTATTGCATTATTTAAGCTTGTAAAATATGATAGATATTTTATTTTTTTATGTGTTTCTTTATTTCTTTTTAATTTTTGTTTTTGAGTTTTTAATGTTATAATTCTATATTATTAATTTATAAATTAAAATTTTAAAGATCTGAGGGGCTTATGCCCTATGTCTCTAGGCTATGCCTCACCCCATTCAAGTAACACGCTCCTCCTTTGGCTTTAGCCCCTACCTTTTAAAACATTAATCCCAAAATAGAGTAAATTGAAGTATTTAGTGGGGTTTACTAATTATTATTTTGGTCCGGATCACCTGGTCCAAACATTGACTTAAAATTTTGCATTGAATGCTCCCTTTTCCAAATCTAAGCGTAAAACTAAGATAAGAAGTTCCGAGACTTTGATCCGTTACATAGACAAAATATTTCGATAAAATTTAATTATACTTAATGTTTACACCAAACCATATCAATTAATTAATCAACCAAACCATATCAATTAATTATGATTAAGTAATATCTTGAGGTAAGTTATATATTAATTAATTTTGACGAGTGATAAAAGTGCATATGAAATACACATATCATCTGTTCTTTAATTCAATGTAGAAAATTTTTCAAAAATCACTATTGTTTAGTGGTTATAACTTCCTATAGCTACCATATATATAATTACTTCCTATAACTACTATTCAATTATTACGGTAGTATATTCGATGTATTCGCGTTGCTGTATTCATGAATACAGCAACAGAAAGCGTCTAAAATCAGGGCAGTCCAGTTGTACGCGCATGTATTCACATGTATTCACGCCATGTATTCATGAATATAGTAACGGCAATCACCTTAAAAATAGGTATGTCCAGCTGTCTAATAGCGAAAATAATATCAATTAGCGTGATACACTCCTAATATAACTCAACAAAATCAATTCTAACATGCCTCATTATCAACCCAATTAATTAGAGTGATTTTTCAGTTGTATATAATTGTTGTATTTAACTTTTGTATTTAGTGTGTTTCAATATTTTTTTACTGTTGCATTCATTAGATTCAATGTTTGTATTTACGATATTCGCTATTTTATATTCAGTGTATTCAAATGTATTTGTATTAACAGTATTTTAGTTATTCCTAATATATGTTATTATTGTTGTACTCAGTATATTTTATTGGTTGTATTCATTGTATTTTACTGTATTTAAAAATTAAATGTATTCAATATTTATATTTTGTTATATTTTAATATTTGTATTCAGTATATTTCAATGTTTATATCATGTATTCAGCTGTATTAAAAAAAATACAGACCTTCGAAATACATAAATACAAACAAAAAAATATATTTATACAAAAATACAATGTGTTTGAGTGAATTTGTACAGAATACAATGTATTTGTATCATTGTATGTAATTAAATAGCAAAGAAGAGAAGAAAGTTCGTCGGAGATGGCGTTTTACGGCCAAGAAGAGAAGAAATTTTGTCGGATCCATACAACAAATTTATGATAAGAGTTCACCACATTGCTCCTTTCCGTTCGAAAAATTCACTATTTTCTGTTTCCTGGCTGCCTTCTACTCTATTCTAATATCTCGTCGGCCATCAGTACTAGGGCGTGTATCTTGAGTTGCTCGAAGAGAGAGAGATTCTTCTTTCTCGTCGGCCATTAATACTAGGGCATGTATCTTGAGTTGCTCGAAAAGAGAGAGAAGGAAGAGAGAGAGAAAGAAGAAAAATTCTGAGAGAGAAAAGTGTGTTAATTGAAAGAAAGAGAGAGGAAAAATATAAATCGTGTATTTTATGCCTCAATGGTAGTATATACCATAAATACCTATTCTGCTATAAAATATAAAAGGTAACTATAGAAAATAATATTTTAAAATAAATTTTAATTTATAATAAATAGGGTGTATACCTTTGTTATAGGAGATAAAATTTCCTTCAATGTAAACTCTAAGTATGAGAAATTTTTCCACGGTTCCTTGCCCGTAGAATGATTGTATATGAGACCACTGTATAAGGTAAAATATGTTATGTTATGTGATCGCACAAGGGAGTGACACGTGGAGCCGAAGGCAGAAGATAGCTAAAATCGAAGGCAACTATTCCGTCTATTACTGGAAAGTCATAAAGATGAAATAAATGTCTGCCGCCCTGTAGCATTTAATGAAGAATATTATACAGCATTAGTACACCGCCCGTTATAAAGAATTTGACATTCATGCCCGCTGTTACACATTCTTCCATGGCCCTCATAATTGACATTAAAGAAGAGCTTGATCCTAGGATCTTGTTCCCTAGGTGCAGCTATAAATAGTGAGCTATATTATCGTTGTAGAGGACATGAATTTTCTGGCAAACTTACACTATAATCTATTCAAAGCTTAATACAATTTTATCTTCTTGCTCCTTGATTTCATTGTTGTTGTGCCCGAAAATCCTGCTCCCGGAATTACTGTTTCTGCTATTTTAATTTATCTTCATCTCAAGGCTAAGTATTGTATATTTAATTAATTCTTCTATTATTTTAGGATCAAATTAATTCACTTGTCTAGAAATCACATATAAATTCAACTGTACCATTTTACGGGTAAACTGTTTGGCGCCCACCGTGGGGCATAGACAGTTGTGTAATTAAGTTGGTCCTTGCCTTTTTTACTAACGTATTTTGATTATTTGTTCTTAGCAAAAAATCATAGAAAAATGACAGATAATTGTGTAAACAACACACACAATCTTGAGGCCTAAGGAGACTAGCCTCAACATGAAAATTCAATCAATGATACCCGATATGAGGGGAGCGATGCCACGCCAGTCCACGACAGACGGTACCTGCGATATGTTCGGGAGGCAACTCCCGATGATGCTGAAGAGGAACATGTAGTTGAAGCAGTGAGGGTCCTTGATAAGTAGGGATTTTGACCACTTATTTGCTCTCTTTTACTTACATTTAGCTCAAAAATGCTTAAAGGTATTCCCGAGAACTAATAAAATGTGCTTTCTTGCAGGAATATTGGGAAACGAGCCAAAAAAGTAAAAATCAACTCAAAAAGGAGTAAAATTGGAAAAGAACCAAAACAAGGCAAAATAGCTACAATGTGGACCGCACAATACTGTGTGCGGCCGCAAACTCTGAAGATGCACTGATAGAATTTCTTCACAGAGTGCGGACCGCATAATTATTGTGCAGCCACAGAAGACTAGATTCAGAGACTGTAGTTTGGGATCTTGAAGATGTGCGGACCGCAGGATGCCAAAATGCGGTTACCCTCATAAATGTGCGGTCCGCAGAATGTAGCCCAAATCCAGTCCAAGAGCAAGAGTGCGGCTGCACTCAGAAATGTATGGTCCGCATAGAGGAAGTGCGACCGCATCTCACTTTTATGCGACCGCAGAAAGCCAATCCGACCAGTCAATCTCAAAGTGCGGACCGCACACGTATATGGCCGCACAACCTTCACAGAGGCAATTTTGTCAGATATTTTTAAGTGGGTATAAATAGATCTTTTTGTCATTTTTATGTTAAGTCTGGTGCACCTGAACACTTAGAGCCATTTTGTAATGATCCAACCAGTCATTTTAATTTTTAGAACCCTGTTTCCTAAAATAAAACTTTCCGTAGGTGCTTGTAATGATTTATGACTTGCGGGGATGGTTGGTTCGGGATTTGAAAGTGTTTGGGGTGAAACCGGAACATTTGATTACTTAAGTTGGCCTTAAAGTGCTAAGTTTGACTTCGGTCAACATTTTTAGAAAACGACCCCGGAATAGAATTTTGATGATTCCAACAGCTCCGTATGGTGATTTTGGACTTAGGAGCGTGTTCAGAATTTTATTTGGAAGTCCGTAGTTAAATTAGGCATGAAATGGCTAAAATAGGAATTTAAAGTTTGAAAGTTTGACAGGGGGTTGACTTTTTGATACCGGAGTCGGAATCCAGTTCCGAAAATTTTCATAGCTCCGTTATGTAATTTATGACTTGTGTGTAAAATTTGAGGTCAATCGGAGTTGATTTGATAGGTTCCGACATTGAATGTAGAAGTTGAAAACTCTTAGTTTCATTAAGCTTGAATTGGGATATGATTCATGGTTTTAGCGTTGTTTGATGTGATTTAGAGGTTCGACTAAGTTCGTATGATATTTTAGGACTTGTTGGTATATTTGGTTGAGGTCCCGAGGGCCTCGGGTGAGTTTCGGATGGTTAACGGATCAAAAATTTGAGTTAAAAAGCTGCTGCAATTTTTCCTCTTCTGTTGGACAGTCTGGGCTGTGATCGAGCCCAGATATCGAGCCCAGATATCGAGCCCAGGTATCGAGCCCGGGTTTGATGAGGTACGAGCTCGAACTAGTGTATCGAAGCCATGATCGAAGGTCCAACTCGGGGGCCATGATCGAAGGCAAGGCTCGAGGGACAGGATCGAGACCCAAGATCGAGGGTCACAATCGAAGGCTCAAGCTCGATGCCATGATTGAGGCTATGATCGAAGGCCTAACCTCGATGCCCTGATCGAGGCCATGACTGAGGTCCAGGCTCGAGCCTGTGATCGAAGCCGCGATCGAGGCCCAGTTCGAGGACCAGTTCCGAAGGCTGCTAGGCAGTTTTATAAAAAGAGGGCATTTGTCCCATTTGCCATTTTTGACGAACTTGAGCTTGAGCAGAGATGACTTTTGGCAGATTTTCAAGGGAAAAACATTGGGGTAAATGATTCTAACTCGGATTTGGTCTACATATACAAGTATATCATTATTTTTACAATTTAATTAGTGTTCTGAGATTGAAATTTGTAAAAGTTTAGAAATCTCATAGAAACGAAATTTTGAGATTTCGGTATCGATTCGGAGTCGGATTTGAGTGAAACTGGTATGGTTGGACTCGTAATTGAATGGGTTATCGGATTTCATAACTTTCGCCGGATTCCGAGATGTGGGCCCCGCGGGCAAGGTTTTAATTAATTTCGGGATCTTTTCTTTAAAATGTAGTATTTTCTTATAGAATTAATTTTTACAATATTTAGTGATTGTATCAAATTATTTTGGCTAGATTCGAGCCAGACGGAGTTGGATAATCGTGGAAAAGGCAAAATTATGGATTAAATTGGAGCAAGACGAGGTAAGTCTCTTGTCTAATCTTATGAGGGGGAAATTACCTCATAGGTGATTAAAATTGAATAATTGTTACTAATTGCGGGGGCTACGTACGCACGAGGTGACGAGAGTCCGTACGTAGCTACTATAAATGCCAAAGTCCGGGTAGTTTAAGACTGAAAGCATGAATTATTTGTATGAATTGTATTCTTTATTAATTAAAATAATTGATGTATATATTGTGAATTTTTATGAAAAGTAGAAAAATATGAAATTTTCATATGCTTAATTTTTGTTTAAATCAATTAATTGTTAAAAGAAATTATTCTCCTCCCAAATTCATCTTATAATAAATATACTCTCCTTCCGGAGGCACATAAGAAAATGTCCTCCTTTCTTGTGGAGCGGGCCGAACGCCTCGGCAGGATAGATGCATATATGGATCGCGCTGCACGTCCCTCGGCAGTGTACACGATACTCTGGATCGGGCCGTACGTCCTCGGTAGAAATCGTGCTTAATAATAATAATTACACGATACTTTAATAATTTATTTCAGCTTGTGAAGCTAATTAATAAATTGAAAAAATCCTTGGAATTTAATGAATTATTATTCTTGCTTGTTTAGGAATTAATTGTTACTCCTGTAAATGAGATTTAATTAATAAATTAGAATTTATTTGAATTGAAGGAATTTAATTAATATATTGAGAATTGTTACATTTGAGGGAATTTGATTATTTCTGCTGATTAAATAAATTATTGTAAATTCTCTAAATCATGCTGATTTAAATATCCTAGTTTTATTTTAATTATTATTGACCCATAGTGAGTGTCAAAGTCGGCCATCTCGTCTCTACCACTTCGAGATTAGGCTTGATACTTACTGGGTACACGTTGTTTACGTACTCATACTACACTTGCTGCAATTTTTGTGCAGGATCTGAGATAGGTACTAGTGGAGGACCTATCATCACATACCTACGTCATCCCGAGGCATAGTGGTGAGCTGCCTTTCTGAGCCGTTCTGCAGCTACCAGTGTCTCTTCTGATATTTATATTTTGTCTATTTCATTTCAGATAGTATTTGGAGTTTTGTATAATCTACTAGATGCTCATGCACTTGTGACACCGGGTCTTGGCACACACATTGGTAGAAGTTGGTATTTTATTATTTTCTTGGAATAAAAGTTTAACCAATGTACGATTGACTTATTAGTTGGCTTGCCTAGCTGTAGTGTTGGGCGCCATCACGACCTATAGGTGAAATTGGGTCTTGACAACATGGTATCAGAGCCAGGTTGCACTACCCTCACAAGTTATGAGCAGACCTAATAGAGTCTTGCGGATCGGTACGGAGACGTCTGTACTTATCTTCGAGAGGCTATAGGGTGTTAGGAAATTACCTTTCTTCACATTCCATCATGCAATTAATGTAGCACTAAAAATCCTTCTCTTATTTTCTCACAGATTGTGAGAACGCGCTCGAATGAGATTCCAGACCAGGGAAGAGCTAGTCCCCCAGTTGCTAGAGCCTGAGGCTGAGGCCGAGGGAGGGCTCCAGCCCGTGGTAGAGGACGAGGACGTCCCAGGACTATTACGGTTATGTCGCCAGTGGATCCAACAGAGAATCCCATTATTGAGGAGCAGGGTGAGGTGCCTGTGGCAGAGCCAGCTCCGGTGGACTTCACATCTGCACCGGGATTTCAGGATGTCATGGGTCGTATGCTGCGATTCATGGACAATATGACTCAGGCTGGTTTATTTCCGGCAGACCCCGCCACATCTCAGGCGGGCGGGGGAGCACAGACCCCTACCGTGCAGGCTCATGGATAGGCAGCTGCTGTATATCAGACCCAGGGTGCACTACCCGTGGGTGGAGTCCAGCCAGTAGTAGCAGCTACACCTGAGCCCAGGCCAGCTATAGCCGCCGATCCTCAGAAACTATTAGACATATGGACTAAACTACATCCTCCTGTCTTCGGGGGTGAGCGACATGAGGATCCACAGGATTCATTGATCATTGCAAGGATAGACTGTACAACATGAGGATATTAGAATCCCATGGGGTTGATTTCGCTACTTTTCAGCTAGAGGGTAGAGCCCGTAGATGGTGGCAGTCTTATGCTCTTGGCAGACCAGCAGATTCTCCTCCCATGACTTGGGACAGGTTCACCCGTATCTTCTTGGACAGGTATATTCCACCCTCCCAGAGGGAAGAGTTGCGGTTTCAGTTTGAGCAGCTCCAACAGGGTCAGATGTCAGTGACTGATTATGAGGCGAGGTTTTCCGAATTATCTCTCCATGCACTAATGATACTCCCTACTGAGGCGGAGAGAGTGCGAAGGTTTGTAGCCGGTTTACATACTAGTATTCAGGCCACTATGGTTCGAGAGGTTAAGATGGGTACTTCTTATGAGCGAGTTGTGGAGATAGCCCAGAGGATTGAGGGTGTACGTCAGCGGAGCCGAGAGAAGATTATGAGAGATAAGCGGTTCAGGTACTCTGGAGAGTTCAGAGGTGCTCCGTCCGGGGGCAGAGGTCCGTTCTTGAGGGGGGGAGTCTAGCAGATCCCCATTTCCAGCACCACCACCTCCTCAAGGTGCTCTAGTGCGACCTTATCTCAGTGTTATCCCAGAGAGTTCTTACCTCCCACCAACTATTCAGGGTCCTCCCAGTGGGTATTCACGTCCCCAGGGCCAGACATTTAGTCAGCAGCCCATCGCACTGAAGAGTTGTTACGAGTGCGATGATCCCAGTCACATGCGGAGGTTTTGCCCCAGGCTTCGGGGTAGACCAGTACAGTAGGGATCAGCAGCCTATGCTTATCGGACTAGTTTCTCCACAAGTAGTCTGACCACCCAGAGGTGGAGGACAGGTGGGTAGGAGTCGTCCTAGAGGTGGAGGTCAGCCAGGCGGAGGCCAGACAGTTGGCGCTCCAGCTCGGTTCTATGCTTTTTCGGCTAGACCAGATGCAGAGGCCTCAGATGCCGTGATTACAGGTATTATTTTTGTTTGTGGCAAAGATGCCTTAGTATTATTTGATCCAGGATCTACGTATTCATATGTGTCATCTCTATTTGCTCCATTCCTGGGTGTTTCTCGTGAGTCCTTGAGTACTCCTGTTTATGTGTCCACTCTTGTGGGCGATTCTGTTGTCGTGAACTGGATCTACCGGTCCTGTATTATTACATTCTGTGGTTATGAAACTAGAGCAGATCTCCTATTGCTTGAGATGACCGATTTTGAAATTATTCTGGGTATGGACTGGTTATCTCCATATCATACTATTCTAGATTGTCATGCCAAGACTGTTACCTTGGCTATTCCAGCATTACCTAAGCTGGAGTGGAAGGGTTCGCCTGTTAGTTCATTTAATCGAGTTATTTCTTTTATAAAGGCTCAATACATGGTTGAGAAGGGTTGTTTGGCTTATCTAGCCTATATTCGGGATACTACTGCAGATACTCCGGCTATTGATTCAGTGCCTGTAGTTCGGGAGTTCCCTGATTTATTTCCGTCAAATCTTCCAGGTATGTCACCTGATCGTGATATTGATTTCTGTATTGACTTGGCTTCAGATACCCAACCTATATCTATTCCACTGTATCGCATGGCTCCGAAAGAATTGAAAGAACAGCTTGAAGAGTTACTAGCCAAAGGGTTTGTCAGACCGAGTGTATCGCCTTGGGGTGCACCCGTATTATTTGTGAAAAAGAAGGATGGAACAATGCGGATGTGTATTGATTATCGCCAATTGAACAAAGTCACTATTAAGAACAAGTACCCGTTGCTGCGTATTGATGATCTATTTGACCAGTTGCAGGGTGCTAGGGTATTCTCTAAGATTGACTTGAGGTCGGGGTACCATCAGTTGAAGATTCGGGATTCAGATGTTTCGAAGACTGCTTTCCGTACTAGATATGGTCATTATGAGTTTCTGGTAATGTCTTTTGGTTTAACTAATTCCCCGACAGCGTTTATGGATCTGATGAACAGGGTATTCAAGCCATATATTGACTCATTTGTCATTGTCTTCATTGATGACATTTTGATCTATTCACGTAGTAAGGAGGAGCATGAGCATCATATGAGAGTAGTGCTTCAGACATTACGGGGACAAAAGCTATATGCTAAGTTCTCTAAATGTGAGTTTTGGCTAGAGTCTGTAGCATTTTTGGGACATATCGTATCGGGCGAAGGTATTAAAGTTGATCCCAAAAAGATTGAGGCAGTTCAGAATTGGCATCGTCCCACTTCAGCGATGGAGATCAGGAGTTTTCTGGGTTTGGCAGGTTATTATCGTCGGTTCGTGGAAGGTTTTTCGTCTATTGCAGCACCTTTGACCAAATTAACCCAGAAGGGTGCTCCATTCCGATGGTCCGATGATTGTGAGGTGAGCTTTCAGAAGCTTAAGACATCATTGACTACAACACCAGTGTTAGTGTTGCCTTCCGGGTCGGGAATGTATACAGTGTATTGCGACGCTTCGCGCATTGGCTTGGGTTGTGTATTGATGCAGGAAGGGCAAGTTATTGCATATGCTTCACGTCAGCTGAAGCCCCATGAAAAGAATTATCCGGTACATGATTTGGAGTTAGCTGCGATTGTTCACGCTCTTAAGATTTGGAGGCATTATCTTTATGGGGTATCTTGTGAAGTTTACACTAATCATCGCAGTTTGCAGCATTTGTTCAAGCAGAGGGATCTGAATTTGAGGCAGCGCAGACGGCTGGAGTTACTAAAAGATTATGATATTACTATCTTGTATCATCCGGGCAAAGCAAATATGGTTGCAGATGCCTTGAGTAGAAAGGCGGAGAGTATGGATAGTTTAGCTTTCATTTCAGCAGAGGAAAGACCATTAGCCTCAGATATTCAGTCTTTGGCTAACAGACTTGTGAGGCTGGATATTTCAGAGCCCAGCCGAGTTCTTGCATGTGTTGTGGCCCGGTCTTCACTATTTGAACAGATCAAGGCTCGCCAGGCTAAGTTATATGGTACTGATTTGGTGAGGGATGCCTTGGAAAAGGTAAAGTTGATTCAGGAGCGACTTCGTACAGCACAGTCCAGACAAAAGAGTTACGCGGATCAGAAAGCGCGTGATATATCATTTATGGTAGGTGAAAAAGTTCTCTTGAAGGTTTCGCCGATGAAGGGAATTTTGAGATTCGGGAAGAAGGGCAAGTTGAGCCCAAGGTTTATAGGCCCATTTGAGGTGTTGAAACGAGTTGGGGAGGTTGCTTATGAGCTTGCATTGTCTCCCAGCCTATCGGGAGTTCATCCGATTTTTCACGTATCTATGCTCCGGAAGTATCATGCCGACCTATCACATGTTTTACACTACAGCACAGTTCAGCTAGATAATAGCTTGGGTTATGGAGAGGAACCAATTGCCATTGTTGATAAACAGGTTCGCCAGTTGAGGTCCAAGAGGATTTCTGCAGTAAAAGTCCAGTGGAGGGGCCAACCAGTCGAGGAAGCGACTTGGGAGGCCGAGGAAAACATGTGGAGCAGATATCCAGACTTATTCAGCACTTCAGGTATAATTCTAAACCCGTTCGAGGACGAACGTTTGTTTAAGAGGTGGAGAATGTAATGACCCAACCGGTCATTTTAACTTTTAGAACCCTGTTCCCTAAAATAAAACTTCCCGTAGGTGTTTGTAATGATTTATAAATTGCGGGGATGGTTGGTTCGGGATTTGGAAGTGTTTGGGGTGAAACCGGAACATTTGGTTCCTTAAGTTGGCCTTAAAGTGCTAAGTTTGACTTCGGTCAACATTTTTAGAAAATGACCCCGGAATAGAATTTTGATGATTCCAATAGCTCCGTATGGTGATTTTGGACTTAGGAGCGTGTTCGAAATTTTATTTGGAAGTCCGTAGTTAAATTAGGCATGAAATGGCTAAAAACAAGAATTTAAGTTTGGAAGTTTGACCGATGAGTTGACTTTTTGATACCGGAGTCGGAATCCAGTTCCGAAAATTTTCATAGCTCCGTTATGTAATTTATGACTTGTGTGTAAAATTTGAGGACAATCGGAGTTGATTTGATAGGTTCCGACATTGAATGTAGAAGTTGAAAACTCTTAGTTTCATTAAGCTTGAATTGGGGTATGATCCATGGTTTTAGCGTTGTTTGATGTGATTTAGAGGTTCGACTAAGTTCGTATGATGTTTTAGGACTTGTTGGTATATTTGGTTGAGGTCTCGAGGGCCTCGGGTGAGTTTCGGATGGTTAACGAATCAAAAATTTGAGTTAAAAAGTTGCTGCAATTTTTCCTCTTCTGTTGGACAGTCTGGGCTGTGATCGAGCCCAGATATCGAGCCAGATATCGAGCCCAGATATCGAACCAGATATCGAGCCCAGGTATCGAGCCCAGGGTTGACGAGGTACAGGCTCGAGCTAGTGTATCGAAGCCATGATCGAAGGTCCAACTCGAGGGCCAGTGATCGAAGGTCCAACTCGAGGGCCATGATCGAAGGCAAGGCTCGAGGGCCATGATCGAGACCCAAGATCGAGGGTCACAATCGAAGGCTCAAGCTCGATGCCATGATTGAGGCTATGATCGAGGCCATGACCGAGGTCCAGACTCGAGCTTGTGATCGAAGCCGCGATCGAGGCCCAGTTCCGAAGGCTGCTGGGCAGTTTTATAAAAAGAGGGCATTCGTCTCATTTGCCATTTTTGACGAACTTGAGCTTGAGCAGAGACGACTTTTGGCAGATTTTCAAGGGAAAAATATTGGGGTAAGTGATTCTAACTTGGATTTGGTCTACATATACAAGTATATCATTGTTTTCACAATTTAATTAGTATTTTGAGAATGAAATTTGGAAAAGTTTAGAAATCTCATAGAAACGAAATTTTGAGATTTCGGTATCGATTCGGAGTCGGACTTGAGTGAAACTGATATGGTTGGACTCGTAATTGAATGGGTTGTCGGATTTTATAACTTTCGCCGGATTTCGAGATGTGGGCCCCGCGGGCGAATTTTTAATTAATTTCGGGATCTTTTCTTAAAAATATAGTATTTTCTTATAGAATTGATTTCTACAATATTTAGTGATTGTATCGAATTATTTTGGCTAGATTCGAGCCAGACGGAGTTGGATAATCGTGGAAAAGGCAAAATTATGGATTAAATTGGAGCAAGACGAGGTAAGTCTCTTGTCTAATCTTATGAGGGGAAATTACCTCATAGGTGATTAAAATTGAATAATTGTTACTAATTGCGGGGGCTACGTACGCACGAGGTGACGAGAGTCCGTGCGTAGCTACTATAAATGCTAAAGTCCGGGTAGTTTAAGACTGAAAGCATGAATTATTTGTATGAATTGTATTCTTTATTAATTAAAATAATTGATGTATATATTGTGAATTTTTATGAAAAGTAGAAAAATATGAAATTTTCATATGCTTAATTTTTGTTTAAATCAATTAATTGTTAAAAGAAATTGCTCTCCTCCCAAATTCATCTTATAATAAATATACTCTCCTTCCGGAGGCACATAAGAAAATGTCCTCCTTTCTTGTAGAGCGGGCCGAACGCCTCGGCAGGATAGATGCATCTATGGATCGCGCCGCACGTCCCTCGGCAGTGTACACGACACTCTAGATCGGGCCGTACGTCCTCGGCAGAAATCGTGCTTAATAATAATAATTACACGATACTTTAATAATTTATTTCAGCTTGTGAAGCTAATTAATAAATTAGAAAAATCCTTGGAATTTAATGAATTATTATTCTTGCTTGTTTAGGAATTAATTGTTACTCCTGTAAATGAGATTTAATTGATAAATTATAATTTATTTGAATTGAAGGAATTTAATTAATATATTGAGAATTGTTACATTTGAGGAAATTTGATTATTTCTGCTAATTAAATAAATTATTGTAAATTCTCTAAATCATGCTGATTTAAATATCCTAGTTTTATTTCAATTATTATTGACCCATAGTCAGTGTCAAAGTCGGCCATCTCGTCTCTACCACTTCGAGATTAGGCTTGATACTTACTGGGTACACGTTGTTTACGTACTCATACTACACTTGCTGCATTTTTTGTGCAGGATCTGAGACAGGTACTAGTGGAGGACCTATCATCACATACCTACGTCATCCCGAGGCATAGTGGTGAGCTGCCTTTCTGAGCCGTTCTGCAGCTACCAGTGTCTCTTCTGATATTTATATTCGGTCTATTTCATTTCAGACAGTATTTGGAGTTTTGTATAATCTACTAGATGCTCATGTACTTGTGACACCGGGTCTTATTACACACATTGGTAGAAGTTGGTATTTTATTATTTTCTTGGAATAAAAGTTTAACCAATGTACGATTGACTTATTAGTTGGCTTGCCTAGCTCTAGTGTTGGGCGCCATCACGACCTATCGGTGAAATTGGGTCGTGACACCTTTTTATTTATTGTATTGGATAACTTTGTACTAGTTTAGTATTTAAACATTAGATTTTATTTCCTTAATCAATTATTATGCATTTTATCTTAGTTTCCTTTTTTATTTCTTCATTTTCCTTGAGTAGCTAAACCCTTAACTAGGGTTGTGACCCAATCCTAGTATAGGTACTTAATGGATGATTGATTTAGGGATTATTTATGATTGGGTATATGATATTTAGCCTAGTTCTTGCTTGAATTTGAGAATTGATGGTTGCAAACGTTGATTCATGCCTAATTGACTTAGTCTTTACTTGAAAAAGTGAGACTAAATCTAGGAAAACTTGGCTAATAAGAATTGGGGTGAACTCAAGAAATTGATAGCCCTAATTAAAGGGTCGAATTTAGAGATAGTAAGACCCGACTTGAGCATCTATCACTTGTTTTGTGAGATACCCATTTGGACTTGAGAAAGCCAAATTGGGCAAAATCACTCAAACTACCGAAAGGTATAGAGTGAGTAATTAAGTGTGATTGCTATATTGTATCCCGATCAACCAAATATGCCCTAAAGATCTAAATCTGTTAGGTAACCAACTAGGTGTAAGTCGCAACCCTAGATCTTTTATAACTTGAAAAATAACCAAAACCAAAAACATTGTCTCTTAGCTTTACAACTACAAGCATTAGCGTAAAAAATAGAAGTAGAAACAACAATTGAAAATGTGAAAGTGTAATCTTAGGCACGTCGTATATTCACACTAGGTATATACCTAATCCCACATCAAGCTCCCTATGGAATCGACCCCGACTCGCGTTGGGTTTTTATTATTGCATCGATCGCCTCGCAACCTAAATTAGTGGTGTGAGTTTGGGCGACATCAATTTTTGGCACCGTTGCCGGGGAGCTAAAACGGATTTAGCTATATATCTAGGTTTGTGTGTGATTTGTCTTCTTTTCCTTCCGAGTCACTAATTTTGTTTTTGAATTGATCATAGGTACAAGAATGGCTCTCAACAATGAGCCTCTCGGGAATTTGCCATTGGGGGAGGAAGTGGATGATGATCAAGTTGATGAGCTTCATCCTGAACTGCAAGTAAATAGGCGAGGCCGACTGCCTCATGATAACATTCCCAACCCTCCCCCACCTCCACCAAGAGCAGCTGCACATCGGGTGTTGCCGAACGAGGGTTATGCAAGTGCCATAGTTTCGCCCCGCATTAGGGCGGGCAACTTTCAGATCACCAATGTGATGCTTACACTGCTTGAGCAATGGGGATTTTTCACCGGGGCTCAGAGTCAATGCTTACAAGTATCTCAAAGGGTTCATGGATACTTGTTGGGGGAGCAAACAAACCAATGTTTCTGAGGATGTGCTGCGGTTGAGGCTATTTCCCTTTTCTCTACGGGGAAAGGCATTGGACTGGTTAGAGAGATTGCCCAATCATTCCATCCATACATGGGATGAGTTGGCGGAAAAATTCATTGCCAAATACTTCTCTCCGGGGCATATGGCTACACTTCGGGATGAGATTCTAGCGTTCAAGCAAGAACCTAATGAGCCATTGCACAAGATTTGGGAAAGATACCGCACTATGGTGAAAGAGTGCCCAAATAATGACATGACCGAGGCTATGATTCAACAAACCTTCTACAGGGAGATCAATACTACCAATCAATGCGTGATCAACCAACTTGCCGGTGGAAATTTCATGACAACACCATATGCCGAAGCTTGTGAAATCTTAGATAAAATGGTGGATACTTCATCGGCATGGCAAAGTAGAGCAAATGTTCCTCAAGGCGATCCAAATATGATTCACCTATACAAAAAATTGCACGATCATGGGCAAGCAATTGCCGAGTTGACCACTACAATGAATCAATTGACCAAATCTCAACTTCAACAGTTTCAAGTTCCTAATCAAGTAAATGCAATGGAAGGTGTCAATATGATGGTGAACAAGCGAAGGCAAAAGGGTCAACAAGCGCAAAACCGTGTGGAACGATTTGTGCAAGATGAATGTAGGTTTGACCAAGACGAATCATACAATGAGCAAGAGAAAGAAGTGCAATATGTGAATAACTACCAAGGGCAAAGGAACAACTCTCAAGGCCCGAATCACCAACAATGGCGGTCTCAAGGAAATCATGGAAATTGGAATAATCAAAACCACCAAGGCAATTGGAGTGGTAGTACCAACAATCAAAGTAATTGGAACAATAACAATAATCAAGGCAATTGGAACAATCAAGGCAACCAAGGCAATTTGGGTGGCAACAATCAAGGATATTGGGGAGGCAACAACCAAGGGGGTTTGAATGGTAACCAAGGGAATTGGGGGTCGGGCTCTCAAAGACTCCCGATGTATCAACAACCAAACAACCCGCCTCTGTATCCATCTCAAGGTTCTAGTTATTCCAACAATGAGATGGGATGGATCGAAAATATGTTCAAACAAATGATGGAGAAAAATGCCGACTCTGATGCTCAATTAGCCTCTCACAACACTTCAATCCGTAATTTGGAAGTTCAACTGAGGCAAATCTCACAAGCTTTAAACACTCGTCCTCAGGGTGCACTACCTAGTGACACAGTGGTGAACCCGAAGGGTGGGAACAATACGGGACATGCCATGGCCATAACAATGAGGAGTGGAAGAGGTGGAGATGCAACCACCTCAAATCCAAGAAGAATTGTGGATGATGATGTAGTGGTTCAAGAAGATGAGATTCCAAGCGATGTGGTTCAAGCTAATGAAGAAGTGAAAATTGATATTGATGAGAATGTGGAGGAGACCCAATAAGAAGTGAACCCGTTTAGGGAACACGTGATTGACATACCGGAACCAGTAGTGCAAAAGGCCAAGGCACTAATGCCAAGGCCTCCTCCTCCATACCCTCAAAGGCTCGCCAAGAAAAATAGTAAGAACCAATTCAAGAAGTTTATTGACATGATAAAGAGCTTATCCATTAATGTGCCATTGGTTGAGGTGCTGGAACAAATGCCCAGTTATGCAAAGTTCATGAAAGATTTGGTGACAAAGAAAAGATCAATGAATTGTGAGACTATCAAGATGACACATCAAGTGAGTGCTATTGTGCACTCAATGGCTCCGAAATTGGAAGATCCCGAAGCTTTCACAATCCCTTGCACTATTGGAAGAGCCGACTTTGCCAAATCTCTATGTGATCTAGGAGCGAGTATCAACTTGATGCCCTACTCGGTGTTTAAAACTTTGGAAATTGGGCAACCAAGACCCACATCTATGAGGTTATAAATGGCGGATGGTACTATGAAGAGACCATTGGGTATTATTGATGATGTGTTGGTCCGTGTTGATAAGTTTATCCTTCCGGCGGACTTTGTGATTCTTGATTGTGAAGTGGACTATGAGGTGCCTATTATCTTGGGTAGACCTTTCCTTGCTACGGGGAAGGCTCTTGTTGATGTGGAAGTCGGTGAGCTCACCTTTCTGGTGGGTGATGAAAAGGTGGTTTTCCATGTGTGCAAATCTATGAGGCAACCGAACAGCAATGAAGTTTGTTCGTTTGTGGACTTAGTGACTGAGGTAATTGTTGATGATGCTAGAGCATTGATGAATGTTGATGATACTTTGGAAGCCGTATTGCTTAATCATGTTGATGATGAGAAGGATGGCTATGTGTAATGTGTAAATGCATTACAAGGAATGGGGTCGTATACTTATGAACCCAAAAAATTGCCCTTAGATCTTAAGAACCGGAAGACTCCTCCAACAAAGCCCTCAATCGAGGAGCCTCCCACTTTGGAGTTAAAGCCATTGCCTTCACATCTGAGGTATGAGTTTCTTTTCCCATGTTCTACTTTACTTGTTATTCTTTCCTCTTGCTTAACTAACATGCAGGTAGATTTTACTTTGGCGGTGCTCGAGGAAGAAAGCTATAGGATGGACATTGGCGGATATTCAGGGTATAAGCCTTGCCTTTTGCATGCACAAGATTATTTTGGAGGAGGACGCCAAACCCTCCGTTGAACATCAAAGAAGATTAAATGAAGCAATGCAAGAGGTAGTGGAGAAGGAGATCATAAAGTGGTTGGATGCCGGGGTAGTTTACCCCATTTTTGATAGCTCGTGGACCTCTCCGGTGCAATGTGTCCCAAAGAAAGGGGGCATGACTGTGGTCACTAATGACAAGAACGAATTAATTCTTACAAGAATGGTGATCGGGTGGAGAGTGTGCATGGACTATCGGAAGCTTAACAAAGTCACTCGGAAAGATCATTTTCCACTTCCATTTCTTGATCAAATGCTTGATTGATTGGCCGGACGTGCTTTTTATTGTTTCCTTGATGGATACTCCGCCTACAATCAAATTCTTATAGCTCCTGAGGACCAAGAGAATACTACTTTCACTTGTCCCTATGGTACTTTTGCATTCTCGCGGATGCCATTTGGGTTATGCAATGCACCGGCAACTTTTCAACGGTGTATGATGGCCATCTTCACCGATATGGTGGAGTAGTTTCTTGAGGTCTTCATGGATGACTTTTCCGTGGTGGGGAATTCTTTTGATGAGTGCTTGGACAACTTGGACAAGGTATTGGCAAGATGTGAGGAAACAAACTTGGTTTTGAATTGGGAGAAATGTCACTTTATGGTCGAGGAAGGCATAGTCCTCGACCATAAAATTTCAAAGCATGGTATTGAGGTCGATAAGGCCAAAATTGAGGTGATCTCCAAACTCCCTCCCCCTATATCCGTGAAGGGAGTGAGGAGCTTTTTGGGTCATGCGGGGTTTTATCGTCGATTCATCAAGGACTTTTCTAAGGTGGTAAACCCCTTGTGCAAACTTTTGGAGAAGGATGCCAAGTTCCATTTCAACGAAGATTGTATGAAGGCATTCGAATTGCTCAAGTTTAAGTTGACTACTACTCCTATTATCACCGCACCGGATTGGAGCTTACCTTTTGAGCTCATGTGTGATGCAAGTGATGTGGAGGTTGGAGCGGTGTTAGGGCAATATATCAACAAAATCTTCCATCCAGTCTACTATGCTAGTAAGACCATGAATTATGCCCAAGTCAACTACACAGTAACCGAAAAAGAGCTCCTTGCTATTGTTTTTACTATGGAGAAGTTTCGCCCGTACTTAATGGGTACAAAGGTGATTGTTCACACTGACCATGTGGTGCTTCGATATTTGATGAGCAAGAAAGATTCTAAAGCAAGACTAATGCGGTGGGTGCTTCTTTTTCAAGAGTTTGATCTAGAGATTCAAGACAGTAAAGGTAGTGAAAATCAAGTGGCGGACCACTTGTCTCGCTTGGAGGAGGAGGGGAGGCCACATGATGGCCTTGAGATAAATGATTCATTTCCTGACGAGCAGCTCCTGACCATTTCTATGACCGGGATGCCATGGTTCGCCGACTTAGCCAATAATCTTGTGAGTGGCAATGTACCAAATGAGTTCTCTTCAAACAAAAGGAAGAAGCTCAAACGGGATTGCCTTGACTATTATTGGGATGAGCCTTATCTCTTTCGGATTTGTACCGATAGTGTGATTTGACGATGTGTACCAGAGGAGAAACAAATGGAAATTCTTGAGGCTTGCCACTCTTCGCCATATGGTGGTCACCATGGTGGAGCTAGAACGGAAACAAAAAGTGTTGAGTTGTGGATTCTATTGGCCTACTCCTTACAAGGATGCTAGCAATCTCGTCAAGTGTTGTGATGAATGTCAAATGGCCGGTGGGATTTCTAAGAATAATGAGATGCCCCGCACCACCATCTTGGAGATTGACATTTTTTATATGTGGAGCATTGATTTCATGGGTCCATTCGTAATCTCTTGTGGGAACACTTACATATTGGTAGATGTGGATTATGTGTCAAAATGGGTTGAAGTCGTGGCTTTACCCAACAATGAAGCTCGAAGTGTGGTGGCATTTTTGAAAAAGAACATTTTCATGAGTTTTGGTACTCCAAGGGACATTATTAGTGATGGGGGATCGCATTTTTGTAACAAAGCTTTTGATACCTTACTCATAAAATATGGTGTCAATCACAAAGTGTCGACTCCCTATCATCCTCAAGCAAGTGGGCAAGTCAAAGTTTCCAACCGGGAGATCAAGAGTATTTTGTCGAAAACTGTGAAAGCCAATCGGACGGATTCGTCAAAGAAACTTGATGATGCTCTTTGGGCTTATAGAACGGCTTACAAAACACCGATTGGTATGTCTCCGTATCGGTTAGTGTTCGGGAAAGCTTGTCACCTACCAGTGGAACTTAAGCACAAGGCTATATGGGCAATGAAGAAGCTTAATCTTGAATGGGATGCCGCCGCCAACTTAAGGGTGGCAAAATTAAATGAGCATGATGAATTATGGTTCCATGCATATTCAAGTTCGTCCTTGAACAAGGACAAGATGAAGTACCTCCATGACAAGTACATCCGGAATAAGGAGTTCAAACAAGTCGATCTTGTGCTATTATTCAATTCTCGGTTACGGATGTTTCCGAAAAAGTTGAAATCCAAGTGGAGTGGTCCATTGGAGGTTGTGCATGTGACACCATTTGGTGCATTAGACTTGAAGAACAAAAATGATAAAGTGTTTTGAGTCAATGGTCACCGGGTGAAATATTATCTTGGCAAAATTGATGATGGCCACGTTGTGGCGTTAATTCATTTTAAGTGATTGTGGTAACCTGCATCATGCCGCGACGTTAAATCAGGCGCTTCTTGGGAGGCAACTCATGTATTTTTTTCGTTTTCTTTCTCATTAGATAGGCTTTCTTTTGTGCTAACTAGTTTTGAAGTGTATGCAGGAATGGATGTACATTGCAGGGACTGTGTCAAAATTTGGTTAAGTGTTGAAAGAGTGCGGACCACACATTAATTGTGCGGACCGCACAATTCTAAAGGCAGCAGCAGAAATCACTCTGCGGCCGCGTAATTCTGTGTGCGGTCGCATAACTGGAAGACCAAAATTGCAAGTTCTCTGAAGTTGGCCTGTCAAAATTCATAGCCAATCTGCGGCCGCACTCACTTTTATGCGGACCACAGAGTTGCTTCAAGGTCCAGGTGAAGAGTACGGTCCGCACTCAAAATTATGCGGCCGCACTCGCCTTAGGTTTGGGGTGACTTGGTCAACCTATAAATAAAACCTCAAGGCACTATTCACAACTTTACCACTCTGAGTTCTTGAACCCTAAGCAAACACAGTGCACGATCAATTAGTTCACATTCTTCCTTCATTTCATCAGTGTAGATTCTTACATGCATCCTCCATAACTGGTATGTTCATTACAACTTTAGATTTTGCAATTTCTTTTAGTTTTTGTTCTTTTGTGGTAGAGTTATTATTAGACCTAAAATGTCAATTGTTAGTCATGGGTGTTTAAAATCATGTGGGTAGTTTCATATATGTTCATTAGGAACTGGGTAGACCATTAATCATGTTAATTTGGGCATGCCATGTCTAAATTTTGAAACAATTGCATGAACCCTAGCCTTACTCTCGTAAATGTTCAAATTGTGCGACCGCACATAAATTTTTGCGGTCCGCAGACCACTTGAATAGGGCAAATATTGTGCTTGAAAAGTGCAGACCGCACTCAAAATTGTGTGGTCCGCAGAAAAATTGTGCGGCCGCATTAAAATGTGTGGACCGCACTTTTGAACTTCATAGAGCCAGTATCTCAGGATTGGTCTTGTGTGGCCGCACTCACAATTATACGGTCTGCACATCAGGATGTGCGGCCGCACTCACAATTATGTGGTCCGCACTTCAGGGGGTGCGACCGCACTTCAAAATTGTCCGCTCCGCAGTAGACAGTCTGCGGCCGCACTTAGAATTGTGTGGTCCACACTGTCCCCTTTGATGACTGTTGTGCTACAATTGTTCTGCAAATGTTTGAATTGTTTTGAACTCAACTGACCTATGTACCTTGTATTGCAGACAATGGTTAGATCACGTGGTGGAGGCGATAGATCAAAAGGGAGAGGTGAATCCTCCCGAGACAGAGGAAAAGGCACTCGCCCTCTGCGATTGTAATCGAAGCCTATTGCTAAAAAGCGGACCACCGGGAGAGGAAGGGCCATAGAGCCCTCAGAATCCAGATCCTATGCCCCATCCATGGAAGCCTCCGAGGGTCATTCAATGAAGGTCTAACCTGAGGCCCAGTCCCAACCATCCCAACCCACTAGGCATTATCAATTGCGCGACGAACCTACACCTAGTTCTTCTAGGGGTTCTGATGCGGGAAGCCAGGGTTCCGAGCCCTCCTCTACACCTACTCCTCCGGCACCAGTAGCTATTAATGTCGATGATGATGATGATGTCCCGTATGATGGTGGGGGGGGACACTCGAGTGGGCGGCCTTGAGAGGTCGAAGAGAAAGGAAATATGGGAGGATCTGTTCGTGAGCTTGACAACCTTTAACAGGTTTCGGGAATTGTGGCCCTAGAAGTCGCTCACACTTGAGCGACAGTTCTTAATGAAGGATTTGGATATTCATAATCTAAATATCCTTAGACAGTTTCACGAGCGCAAGGGGTGGAAGTGGTTCACCCACAGTGTCATCGATGCAAATGAGCACTTGGTCAGGGAGTTCTACGCCAATGTGGCTCACATCAAGAAGGGGACAAAAGTGACAAATGTGAGAAATTTGAAAGTCCGCTTTGACGCCTGCTATTTGAACTCTTATGTGGGATTCGAAGACGTGGAGGCAGTCCAGTACCTAGAGAAGTTGGCTCTGGATGATGCAGCTCGCCCTTGGCTAGCTGAGATTTTGGCCGCCTGAGGACCATCACCACCATGGATTACAGTAGGAGTTCCTATCCTCTGGGCCACCTTCAATTTTGAAGCTAAAGGATGACAAACCTTTGTGTTTAGCCGGATTGATCCAAGTTTGAATGAGAACAACCTCCCTATTCCCCGGGCAGTTCTGGTGGCCTCTATTATGGTGGGGTAGTCGATCAATGTGGGTTCCATCATGTCAACCAACATCACATTGGCAGTCCAAAAAAGTGAAAAGTCCTATATTTATCCAAACACCCTCATAGAGTATTTCAATGATACCAAGGTGGAACCGAGGCCATATGACACAAAAGTAAAGGCCAAGAAGCCTTTCTCATGGTGCACCTGCAGGGTGCTGATAACCCAAAGTTCAAGGGTAAGGTCACTACCACCGTTGGCCAATCTGATGAGCCATCGGTGGTGGGTTCCGAGGCTGCTGCTGAGCCATCTACAACTCCCATGCCTTCCACATCAGTCGGGCCTTCCACCGGGACAGCCGAAATGCCACCACATTCATCTTCTAAGTCATTAGTTGCAGTACCAGTGCTAGCCTCATCCACTTATCCTCTCACTGCGCTGCGAGTCTCCCAGACTTTGGCGAGCCTCAACAACTGGATGCAGACAGCCACTTCTAAGCTGTCTGACATATCCAGTACTGTTGCAGCACAATCCTCTACCCCAGCAACACCACAGGTCCCTCCATCAGTGTAGGAAATATTGAAGAAGATTCTGGACAACCAGAAGACTATTATGGATACACTGGTGGCTCACGGGGGTGTTATTGAGGGGTTGACCAAGCAGGTGAAGAAAATGAGGAAATCCCAGGCTTCAAAGAAAGCAATGGAGAATTTGAGAAAGGAGGTGACAAAGATAGCAGCAGCAAGTGATTTGCCTTTTGACCTACTGATGGAGACAGATCCATCAATACCACCTGACCCAGCGGCACCATCAGCAGAGACACCAGCTGGCCAGTCTAACGAGCCAGATTCCACTGCTTAAGAGATGCTTCAGATGCTCACCAACCCTATTATCCCTCAGCCCGGTGATGATGAGATACAATTGGAGGAGACTGAGGGTGGTGATGCTGCCAGTCACCCTGAGACTATATAGGGAGTTTTCTTTACTCTCTATCCTCTTTTGTTTTGATTATGCTAAGCATTGAAGACAATGCTTGTTCTTATTCTGGGGGGTGGTCTATTTTGGTTCATTTTGGATGACTGTGATATATTTTGATGACATTTGATTACTATTGGGCCTGTAATAATTTTAATACTCTTTTTCTTTTATTTTTATTTTCTCCCACATTATGCATATATTCATCCCTCGTGTATATATTCTATTCCTCTCAGTTTGTATATTCATTTGCCTTACTTTAATAGTTTATTTCATAGCTTCTTTATTTTGTTTTCTTAATAGTATAGCTTCTTAGTTACTTTATTAGCTTCTTTTTTATTTGTTAGCTTCTTTTTCTATTTTAGTGAACAATAAGCCTTTGGTTATCTTAATGCTACAGTTCTTTCCCAAGGTGGGTCTTGTGTGAACCGGGTGACTTTTTCCAATGATGGATGGCGTGATAACCTTCTTAAGGGATCGAGTCAGTTTTAGATGATTAGGTAGACATAAGTAGTATTAATGAATAAATAAGGGTCAAGCATGCTTCACTTGGTACCAACACACTTAACTACGCGCTTATGGTTAAAAAAAAGTTTTTGTAAAGAAATAGCCCTAGTTAGTGATCTTGTGACTCTTGTGTTGACTTAGGCAATCATCAGATGGTTTAGTTGAACCATTAGCGATTTTTAATCTGGAATGCGGTTGTTGTGAGCCCTCGATTCTATTCTCTTTGACAATCCGGTTGTGTGAGAAGTGAGGTATTTTGTTACAAGTCCAAGTACCCCGTGCGAGTGGTCTAGAACTTGCTCTGAATGTGTTTCTAGGAGAAATTCTAAGTTAGCCTGGCTTGAGAAGTGAATGTAGGCTTTCTTTGACCCATTTTGAAACCTTCCATGGACCACCAATGATATCATCCTTAGTAAACCCTTTTGAGCCTAAAACCTTTTTATTCGATAACCACATTACAAACATTTACCCATTTTATAGTGACTCTCTCTTGGCACCCGAACTTTCTTTAGCACTCATGTGATTCAAATGGCAAATCATAAGTTTGGGGGAGAGACGAGGAGTTTAAAGATAGTCTCAAGGCACAAAAAGGGAAAAGAAATGAATAAGAGGAAAGGCAAATAAAAAATAAAGAAAGAACAAAAGAAAAACAGTGAATAATGTAAAAGGGTTGAAAAGATGCAAAAGAAAGCAAAAGTTCAAAGCATGGAGATAACAAAGAAGGAAAGTATGAATAGCATGACAAAGAAAGAGTGATGTCAAGTCTCTCTAATCCCCCTAAGGGAAAAGAAAATGACTCAAATAGTCGGCAAAGTAAGAGCCAAAAAGAAAATATGAAGTGCTAAAGGAAAGATGAACCAATTCTATTCCGATATTTTCCTCCTTAGTCCAAAAGACTTCATTACATGCCGAAAAAGCCCTACGTGATTTCAAGCCGAGCGAGCTTACATTAGTGGTGATCCACATGAGGGGCAAGCATATAGTACTTAGAGCCGGACTCGTGACATTCTTTTGAGAGTGATGAGTGAATCTTTCTCGAGCCATTGAATTGAATTCTTAATTCGTGAGTGAGATGAGCTTTCGGAGAGTATAGGAGAGGAGTTTGGGATCCACAGTGACATGCATGAAAGTGCGAGCTTCCTTGATGAACAAAGTCAGCCCTTGATGCTCAAGCGTCACATTAGAGCCATTTGTGCTTTAACATTCAAATCATAAGCTTGATAATGATTCATGAGCGTGTGGGTAATTATTGGTCCCAATTGATTTGTGTTTGATTCAACTTAGGCCAGCTGAAATAGCCCTTTTCTAGTGGATGTGGGAAATTGCCTTAATTGCTTGAGGACAAGCAAAAGCTTAAGTTTGGGAGAGTTGATAAGTAGGGATTTTGAACGCTTATTTTCTCTCTTTTACTTACGTTTAGCTCAAAAATTCTTAAAAGTATTCTCAAGAACTAATAAAATGTGCTTTCTTACAGGAATATTGGGAAACGAGCCAAAGAAGTAAAAATCAACTCAAAAATGTGTAAAATTGGACAAGAACCAAAACAAGGCAAAAAGACTACAGTGCGGACCACATAATACTGTGTGCGGCCGCAAACTCTAAAGATGCACTGATAGAATTTCTTCACATAGTGCGGACCGCACAATTATTGTGCGACCGCAAAAGACTAGATTCAGAGACTGTAGTTTGGGAGCTTGAAGATGTGTGGATCGCAGTATTATTGTGCGGCCACAGGATGCCAAAATGCGGTCGCACTCATAAATATACGGTCCGCACAATTAGAGGAAGTGCGGCCGCATCTCACTTTTATGCCACCGCAGAAAGCCAACCTGACCAGTCAATCTCAAAGTGCCGACCGCACACATAATTGTGCGACCGCACAACCTTCGCATGGGCAATTTTGTCAGATATTTTAAAGTGGGTATAAATAGATCTTTTTGTCACTTTTAGGTTAAGTCTGGTGCACCTGAACACTTAGAGCCGTTTTTATTTACTGTATTGGGTAACTTTGTACTAGTTTAGCATTTAAACATTAGATTTTCTTTCCTTAATCAATTATTATGCATTTTATCTTAGTTTCATTTTTAATTTTCTTATTGTGCATGAGTAGCTAAACCCTTAACTAGGGTTGTGACCCAATCCTAGTATGGGTACTTAATGGATGATTGATTTAGGGATTATTTATGATTGGGTATATGATATTTAGCCTAGTTCTTGCTTGAATTTGAGAATTGATGGTTGCAAACGTTGATTCATGCCTAATTGACTTAGACTTTACTTGAGAAAGTGAGACTAAGTCTAGGAAAACTTGGCTAACAAGAATTGGGGTGAACTCAAGAAATTGATAGCCGTAATTAAAGGGTCGAATCTAGAGATAGTAAGACCCAACTTGAGCATTTATCACTTGTTTCGTGAGATACCCATTTGGACTTGAGAAAGCCAAATTGGGCAAAATCACTCAAACTACCGAGAGGTATAGAGTGAGTAATTAAGTGTGATTGCTATATTATATCCCGATCAACCAAATATGCCCTAAAGCTCTAAATCCGTTAGGTAACCAACTAGGTGGAAGTCGCAACCCTAGATCTTTTATAACTTGAAAAACAACCAAAACCAAAAACATTGTCTCTTAGATTTACAATTACAAGAATTAGCGTAAAAAAATAGAAGTAGAAACAACAATTGAAAATGTGGGAGTGTAATCTTAGGCATGTCGTACATTCACACTAGGTATATACCTAATCCCACATCAAGCTCCCTATGGAATCGACCCCGACTCGCATTGGGTTTTTATTATTACATCGACCTTCTCGCAACCTAAATTAGTGGTGTGAGTTTGGGCGACATCAGTCCTGCAGGAACAACAAGAGGTCATCCTAGGTCATCTTAATCCATCTCACACTGCAGGATAAAGTTATGACAGAAATAAAGCAGGCGATATTGGGTGCTTCCAAAAACACGAATGGACGAGGTCCAGTTTCTCCCGGTGCTCCCGCAAATCAAATAATTCAGACGGTCGACAACAACACCTCGAGGGGCGAGGTCGATTTCGATAGGGCCGGGGGGAACGGATTCGGTCACAACAATGAGAGTGATCCCTTCAAAAGTGAACTCTTGCGGTTTATGAGGGAAGTAAACACCTGCATGGACCAAATCCCGGGTACACCACCGATGCTGAAGGGACCGGACTCAAAAAAGTATACTCAATTACCGTACAAACTGAGCGTGGCACCAGAATTGATCCCGCATCAGTTCAAAATGCCCGACGTGCCAAAATATGATGGGACTTCTTACCCTCAGGAGCATATTACCACCTATACAACGGCGGTGAAAGGGAACAATTTAGCTCCCCATGAGATCGAATCAGATTTGCTAAAGACATTCGGAGAGACTCTCAGGAGGGGAGCCTTGACGTGGTATTCGTTGTTGCCCGAACATTTCATAGATTCCTTTGAGATGCTCGCGGATTCTTCCATTAAGGCCCATGCCGGGGCCAGAAAGGTGCAGGCTCGAAAGGCAGACATATTTAGAATTACACAAGGAGAGTCTGAGTTGCTACGGGGATTCGTCACCCGATTCCAGAAGGAAAGAATATTACTCCTGGCTGTTCCGAATGAATGGGCGGCTGAATCATTTACCAAGGGTTTGAATCCGAGAAGTTCTGATGCTTCTCGAAAATTGAAGAAAAGTTTGCTCGAGTTCCAAGCGATGACTTGGGTAGATGTTCACAACTGGTACGAGTCCAAAATAAGGATTGAGGATGATCAACTCGACTTCCCAACATCGGTTAAAAGCCGGGAGTAGAATAAAGAGAAATTAAAAGACGATCTTGACACAGATAGACGATCTTTGAGGGGCTAATTTTTGCCTTATGAACGGGCTGAAGGATGCGGGAAAGGTTTTCGGATGGCAGACAGGTTCGCTACCGATAGAAGAACTGACAGCGGCCAAAACAACAGATCGCTACAGGAAAAGGAAGCATCAGTTTCTCGAGATCCTTCCTATCCCACACTTTCAGAATACAACTTCAACGTCAGTGTAGTACAGTTGGTATCGTCTATGAGGAATATTAGAGAAACACGTTTCCCGTAGCCTATGAGGTCCGATCCCAGCCAGAGGGATCCTAACTTATGGTGCGAATACTACGGGATGAACGGCCACCGAAGTGAGGACTGCCGACATCTGCGTGAAGAGGTGGCGACACTACTTAAAAATGGCCATCTGAGGGAATTCTTAAGTGACCAGGCCAAAAACAATTACGGTCGCAACCGTGATAACACGGAGCCTTCAAAAGCAGGAGAAGACCCCTCGCACCAGACGATCAACATGATTTAAGGGGGGAACGATATTAACGGGGTTACCTTCTCGGCAACAAAAAAATGAAGGTAACAGTAACCCACGATAAGAGGCTCCGGGAGGTCGCTGAGGACAACATCACTTTCACAGAGGAAGACGTAGTCGGATTGTTGCTACCGCAAAATGACTCATTGGTAATTTCTTTAAATGTATTAGATTTTAAAATCAAACGTGTTCTGGTAGATCCAGGAAGTTCGGCCAATATCATATAGTTGAGGGTATTGGAGCAAGCCAAACTTACCAAAAGCATTATTGCGGCCACAAAACTCCTCGTTGTGTTCAACCTCGCAAGCGTGACAACCCGGGGAGAGATCCTGCTGCCCACAAATGCCGAGGGGGTGATAAGACGACCATTTTTGAGGTTGTGGACGGAGATATGGGTTACAACATTATTCTAGGAAGACCATGGTTGTACGAGATGAAAGTTGTACCATCAATATATCATTAGTTACTAAAATTCCCAACTCCCGAAGGGATTAAACAGATAAAAGGCGACTAACCGGCGGCAAGGGAGATGAATGCGATTTTGGTCTCCAGTAGCAAAGGGAAGGAGCATACGGCAAAGCAATTACAGGAACCAGTGCCTGCTCCCGAATCAAGTGAAGTCAACCAGGGGAAAGAGGCGTCAGAACCTTATCAAGTGCCCAAGATATTTCTAGGTACACGAGGAGACAAACGCAACAAAGTCCAAAGCGGAAGAGTTTGAACAAGTCACATTGTTTATAAAGTTCTTGGAGAGGAAATTCCACTTGGGGAATGGATTGCACCCCGAGCTCAGGTCTGGATTTATTGAATTTCTTAAGTTTAATGCCGATTGTTTTGCGTGGTCGCATGCGAATATGACAGGTATCCCTACGGAAGTGGCAGTGCACAAGCTAAGCTTGGATCCCACCATTCTTCCGGTAAGACAAAGCCCTAAATAAATTTGTCAAAAAAGAGGTAACTCGCCTACTTGATATTGGTTTGATCCGAGAGGTAATGTATCCAGACTGGCTAACTAATGTAGTAGTGATTCCTAAGAAGAACAATAAATTTTGCATGTGCGTAGACTATAAGGACTTGAATAAGGCGTGCCCAAGGGACCCGTTCTCACTGCCAAACATCGATCAAATGATTGATGTAATGGCCGAGCACGAGTTAATGAGTTTCCTCGATGCTTACTTCGGGTACAACCAAAATAAGATAAATTCAGAAGATCAGAAAAAGACTTCGTTCATAACAAACTTCGGCACATACTGCTAAAATGTGATGCCTTTCGGGCTAAAGAACGCCTGAGCCACTTATCAGCGGCTCGAAAACAAGATGTTTGAAAACCAGATAGGGAGAACCATGGAAGTTTATATAGACGATATGTTTGTTAAGTCCTTGAACGCAGGTGATCATCTTAAGCACTTGCAAGAAACTTTTAACATCCTAAGGAAGCATAACATGAAGCTTAATCCCGAGAAGTGCGCGTTCGGGGTCACCTCCAGCAAATTCCTAGGATTTCTAGTGTCACAAAAGAGGATTGAGGTAAACCCCGATAAAATCAAAGCCATCGAAGACATCCTAGACCAGCTATCAAGCATAAAAGAGGTTCAAAGGCTCACAGGAAGATTGGCCCACTTTGAGCAGGTTCATTTCCCGGCCATTAGAGAAATGCCATCGTTTCTTCGCGCTACTTAAAAAGAAGAACAACTTCGGGTGGACCCCGAAATGCCAACAGGCTTTGAGGGATTTGAAAAGGTACTTGTCAAGCCCTATGTTACTATCAAAGCCGGAGGAAGAAGAAAATTTTTTAATCTACCTAGCAGTTTCGGAGGTAGCGATAAGTGCCATTTTAGTCCATAAAGACGAAGGTACGCAATCTCTCATTTATTACGTGAGTAAAATTTTAGCGGGAGCAGAAACTCGCTACCCGCATTTGGAGAAGTTGGTCTTAGCTCTCATAGTCGTCATTCGGAAGCTAAGGCCTTACTTTCAATGTCACCCGATAGCTGTGGTGACCACCTTTCCTCTGCGAAATATCCTTCATAAACCCGAACTCTCGAGTAGGTTGGCCAAGTGGGCCATCAAAATGAGTGAATTTGACATAGAATATAAACCTAGGACTACGATTAAGTCACAAGTTCTGGCCGACCTTGTGGCTGATTTCAGTCCGGGATTGCTATAGGGAGTTTGGACCCTATTTACGGACGGAGCTTACAATGTAAAGGGGTCCGGGCTCGGCATAGTATTAATCACGCCTTCGGGAGAAACTATAAGGCAGGTCATAAGAACGGTCCTTTTGACTAACAATGAAGTAGAGTATGAAGCTTTGATTGCAGGACTCGAGTTGGCCCGAGGACTACATTTTGAGGTCATAAAAATCAAATGTGACTCCTAGCTGGTGGTAAATCAGGTCTACGAGATCTTCGAAACCAAAGAGGAGCGCATGCAATAGTACATAGTGAAGGTTCTAGCTCTGCTTGCTCAGTTCTGGGAATGGTCCATTACGCATATCCCGAGGGAAGAAAATGCAGAAGCAGACACATTAGCTAACCTCAGCTCATCAACGGAAATGAAGGGATCGGATTCTGGTACGGTAGTATAGCTCATGCACTCAGTTCTGGACGCATATAACTACTATGAGGTAAATATGACTAATTTGGTGTGGGACTCGAGGAATGAGATAAGTGATTATCTCGAACACGGGAAGTTTCCCGAAGACCCCAAGGCATCCTGGGCGCTGCGCGCCAAAGCAGCACGATATAGCTTTAAAAGAGGCCAATTGTACATGAAGTTTTTCCAAGGCCTGCTGGCCCGATGCTTGGGAGCTTCCGAAGCTAATTATGTTATACGAGAAGTCCACGATGGGATATGTGGAAATCATTCGGGCGCAGACTCCTTAGTACTAAAATTGGTAAAGGCAGGATACTATTGGCCCCAAATGGAACAAGACGCAAAAGTTTTGTACAAAAGTGCGACAAGTGTCAATGCTACGCACTACTAGTACATCAACCAGCATAACCATTGCACTCGATTTTGTCTTCATGGTCGTTAATAAAGTGGGGGATGGATATCGTCGGACCACTATCTCCAGCACATGGTAAGGTAAGATTTCTTTTAATTTTAATTGACTATTTCTCTAAGTAGGTTGAAGCAGGTCCTTATCAGAAGATCAGCGAATGTGAAGTGGTGGATTTCTTGTGGGAGAACGTAATTTGTAGATTTGGAATTTCAAAAGAGATAGCTTGCGATAACGGGCCACAGTTTATAAGCGCAAAGATCACGAATTTCCTTGAAGACTTGAAAATAAAAAAGGATCACATATTCGCCATACCATCCAAGCGCAAATGGCCAAGCAGAGTCAACGAACAAAGTGATCATACAAAATCTCAAAATGAGATTGGAAGCATCCAAAGGAAAATGGCTCGAGGAACTGCCATGAGTGCTATGGGCATACCGAACAACGTCCAAATCGAGCACAGCAGAGACTCTTTTCTCCTTTATGTACGGAGCAGAAGCCTTGATCCCGGTGAAAGTAGGGGAACCTACTTTGAGATATTTCCAGACAAATGAAGAGGCAAACAACGAAGCAATGTTAGTCAATTTGGAGCTACTCGTTGAGCATAGGAACTTGGTGCATATAGAGATGGATGCTCAAAAATAGAGAATAGAAAGATATTATAATCGAAGAGCCAACCTCCGTTATTTCAAAGTGGGAGACTTGGTTCTGAGGAAAGTAACTCAAAACACCCGAGAACTCAATGTAGGGAAGCTAGGTCCAACATGGGAAGGCCCTTACTGGGTTTCAGCTGTCACCGGGAAAGGTTCAAATGAGTTGGAGAATCAAGATGGAGAAAAGTTTCCAAGCAACTGGAATGTGGCACACCTCAAGAGATATTATTTCCGTTGAACGTCGCCTGTATTGAAAGTATGTGCTGTACTCTTTTTTCCTTCGTCCAGTTTTTGTCCCAATTGGGTTTTTCTAGTAAGGTTTTTAATAAGGCAGCAAGGGAAAGCATAATACGAAGAAGGTTTCAACAGCAGCAATAAGACCTTTTAATAGCAAGGCACACAAGCGAATAACTACTCCGGAACGGCTAGATAATCTTTGGCTCGATAGCAAAATTTTCACCGGGAAGTTAAGTTTGCTATCAAGCAAAGGTTATCCGACCGTTATCAAGTGCAAAACAATAAGGGAATGTTAGATAGTCTTTGGCTCAATAGCATAAATTCCTAAGGGGAAGTGAAGTTTGTTATCGAACTAAGATTCTAGCAATTCATTAGTGGGGTCCACGAAGGTGCAAAACTTCCAGTGTTCAAATTTGCATTCTTCGCATTCGAATACTAGGAGGAATGATATGAGGATACGGCAACAATTACTGCCACGTCGACCAGAAGCATAGTTGTATCATCGGGAATGGGGACTGCGCGGCTAGCCCCGTAGAAATAAATCGTACAAATTAGCCACAAGAAATGGCAATGACTTTTTAGCATAATGAATGCTTATGTATTATTTGAAAATGGAAGGAATAAAGTAAAGCCCTTTTATTTCTATCTCATTTCTTTTCTGAACAATGATTTGATTTTGTCATTTGAAAGTTAAACAAGTACTTCAAATGTCAGTGCTAAAATGAACAGGAGACGTCCTTTTCAAGAGCACTGTAAACATAAGAGGGCCCTCTTTTATAAAAACCCTCACGATAAAGGGTTGATTTTGGAAGAACTTGTGCCCGAAATCCAAATGCTTTCAGGGAAAAATTACACCCAAAGTCTTGCAAGAAAGAACACAAAGATTAAAAACTTGCATAAAGGTTTAAACAAAAAGAACGCAGAAAGACTCATGCAATACTTGAACAAAAGATATTCTTATTCACAATAAATGTTCCCAAACGGCACAGGTACAAAAGTTGGGAAATGAAAAGCTAAACTGCTACATCTTTGGAACCCGGAGGAAGAGAAGCATTCGCGCCTCCAGGGGAAGTGGGTAGATCCGTCGTCGACTCAATATCTTGATCCTCATCATTTTGGCCTTCAAAATCTTTTCCCTACAGTTCCTCTTTATTTCCTGAGGATTCAGAACCGGAAGCATCAATCCCCGTCGGGAGACCCCTTTTAGCAGTTGACTCCAGCTCACGAGCTTTAGCGATTTAGGCATCAAGTCAATGACACTCGCTTTAGCCTTTTCCAAGGTTTTTCTCCTCCTGATATACATAACATATGTTTTTTCAATAATGAGATAAGCCGCTCGATGCTTGAGTTCTTCTTTAAGTTGGTTGACCTCGATAGAAAGGTTTTCCCTGGCGAATCTAATGGACTTGAGGCTAACGTCGAGTTCACGGACAATGTAGCTAAAAATTCTATTATGTCCAATGGTCTTCTTATACTTCTTTTTCAATTGGGCATATTTTACCCTGGCAGCAGCAAGCTCTTCAGTTTTGGAGTTCAAGGTTGCCTCCAAATTGGTCAATCTTTCAGCGGAGGCAGCCTCGCGATCGGATGCAGCAAGAACGACAATATGGACTTCAGCCCATTTGGCCCTAGCCTCTTCAAATTGAACCCTCAGTGGGGTGATCTCTTGACCAAGGGTCTCTACTTCTTGCTCTCTCTACTGCAAACGAGCATCCAACACAATAGCCTCAGCAACTTTGGCTTCCAGTTCTGAGAGGCGAGCAGAAGTTTGGTCCCACTCGACCAAAAGTTGATCCCGCCCGGAGGTAAGTTCTTCTTTTTCCCGAATCAACTTTTGGAGGCGCTCAGAAGAAAGGAAATTGGCATGCAAAACAAGAAAGTCAAAACTTAAGATATTACTAAATCAAAGACATAAGAAATGACTAAGGAAATAAAGAGTGTACTGTTGTGGAGTTGTGCATAGAGTTGTTCAACAAGCACTCTCCCGAGAGAGTCTGTATCTTTTCCCAATCTTTTTCTGAAGCCAAAGGCTTTAGGTAGTTATCAAGTTCCACCAGTTGGGATAGCAAATTGCATATGGTAGAGACCGAGAGAGTAACGCTCCTCCTCCTTTGCGGATCTTCTGAGAGGGCAGCATAATTTTTCCCAAATTCCCATGAGCTGGGAACTGGGGGAGAGAAACACCCTCTTCTCGGGCAGATGTGGTCGGTGGAGATGATGTAGCAGTTGCTGGTGGAAGAGTTGGTAAGAAGGAGATAAAGCTGATGGCATTGAAGGGTGAGAAGCAGATACGACAAACGCAATGTTGGTTGCTCGTTAACCGAAGACGGCAAGGACCTGATACTCAGACCTACAATACAGAGTGCAACGACTAGGATCCAGAAATGGGAGTTAGCATTTTCCACCATCTCAAGCTCCCCCTAGAGCGCCGAGGCATCGTCCTCGGTTGGTGTAACTAACTCAACAAATTGAGCAGTTTGTTGAGTTGAGGAAGGTCATCGTCTTCTATGTAGAGAAGCCCCATCTTCGTTAGCTTCTCCATCATCATCAATCATCACGGTATCTATGGCCGGCCCGAGCAGAGGGCTCGTCACCACGACATCCGGAGATGACTCGGGGGCAGCATTCTTCGCCCTCTTATTCTTTTCCCCGGCCGCGGAGGAATGCCATCTTTATGGTTTCTTGTTCTCCGGCCGGGGACTCCGAGAAGAAGCACTCATACCAGAAGCAAGCCCGGAGATGCCTGTCTGTGAAAAAGCCTTGTGCAGCAGCCTCGCCGCATCGGCAGGATCAGTCAAAATGTCCTCTTTGGGGACGACAACGGAGCCTGGGGTAGACCTACATTCAATAAAAGAAAAGAATCAGATAACTTCCTTATGAGAAAAAGTAAAGACAATATGAGTTCAACTTACCATGAATTTTGGCCTTCTACACGTATTTCAAGGATAGCTCTTTCCACGTACGGGTTTCGGACGTAGTAACGTCCAAAATTTTCTGAACCCATTGGTTCAAGCCCTCAACCCTAGGAGGAACCCACCGAGTCGCTGAGACAGGTAAAGGAAGAAAATCACTAATGATGAAAAATGGTCTTTAACAGAAAAAGTAGTAAATGGTGTACTTACGAGTACGGTTCCAAAATTCCGGGAAAGATGGAGCCGAGGACGGGATGATGTCACTGGTGGCGACTGAAATAAATCATTCCATCCATCCACGGTCGTTATCATCATCCATGCTGGATAGCAGTGCATGGTGGCCTCGCTTGCTGAAGTTAATCATTCCCCCACGGAAGATCTTGGGGGAACAAAGGTTTATCACGTGAGCTAGGGATAGCTCTTCCCCTATTTCTTGGCACAGGTGCCGAAGACAAGCAATCATCCTCTACACGGAGGGACTCACCTGTGCCAAACATACCTGGAAGCAGAGGTAGAACTCCACAATAAAAGAGTCAAGCTCTCCACTCTGAGAAAACGTCCCCAAAGTGAATGGATACATATAGAAGTACGTAAAACCCTTCTTGGGTAAGGTTACCCGCTCCGCCAGATCAGGAGCGATAATGTCTAAATCCTAGCAATGACAATCTTCCTTCACAGCGGGAATATTGGAGAGATAGATAGAAGAAGGATATCTACCAACGACCCATGTACGAGGGTTAGCAGAAGGAAATTTCTCTTCGAAGTCTTTAGTTGTGACAAGACTTTTGGGGATAATGGTGCTCACTGTAGGAGGAGGAGATGCATCGACTTTGCTTTTGTTCTTTGAAGAACTGAGGTTTTTTGAAGAAGAAGCCATTTTATGTTAGAGAAGAAGGAAAAGCTTTTTTCTTATGAATAGAATTAAAGAAAGGTTGAAGAACAGAGTACAAGTTGAATGAAGAGAGTTTGAGAAAGTTTAGAGAATTATGAGGTATGAATAAAGGGGACTAATGCGTTGATAAGTGGAAATTTTGACTACTTATTAGCACATTTTAGCTTTTGTTTTAGTTTAAAATCATTGAATTGTGTTCCCGAAACTGATGAAATGTGCTAAATTGATGTTAAAAGAGGGACTCCCGAGATGAAATTAGACTAAAAAAGGAGTAATCTAAACTCAAGGTAATTAAAGGTAAAAAAGCTTACAAAGTGCGGACCGCAGAATTTCATATGTGGCCGCAGATGATGAAAGAAAGCCCAGCAGACTTTTGTACAAATTGCGGACCCCACATAAATTGTGCGGCCGCAAAAGTTGGGCTAGGAACAAAGTTTCAGAGAAAGTGCAAATTCTCAAGTTCCAAGTCCCTCAGAATTGCGGACTGCACGGGAATTATGCGGCCGCAAAAGAAGTGCCTTGCGGCCGCATAAGTAAAGTTGCGGCCGTATGCTTAAATCTGCGGACCGCAGAAAGACTGCCTTGCGGCTGCATATCAGAATTGTGCGGCCGCAGATCTCCAGTTCCTGACAAGTTGAAGAAACCTGCGGACCGCACATGGAATTGTGCGGCCGCCGAACCTCCCGAGGGGCATTTTTGTCCAAAATTATCAGCTTTTTATAAATAGAAGAGTTTCACGAAATTAGGTCATTTCTCTTTGCTTCGTTCAGTAGTTTTTCATATTTTGGGATATTCTAACATAGATTTTATCACTTTGACTTTAAAATATGAGTTTAATTAGCATTTCTTCTTCTATTTCTTCAATTTCAAGCATAAGTAGCTATATTTTTATTAGGGTTATGACCCAACCCTAGTGTGTAAACCTTATGGGTGTTTAATTTAATGCTTGTTTATGGTTGGGTGTTTATTATTTAGCCTTGTTCATGCTTTAATTTATTGAATTAATGGTTGCAAGCATTAGTTCATGTCTATTTGACTTAGTCTCTACTTGAGAAAGAGACACTTAGTCTAGGAAAACTTGGCTAACAAGAAATTTGGTCAATCGAGAGATTGATAATTCCAATTAAAGGGTTCAACCTAGAGATAGTAATAACCCGTCTTGAGATTTTATCAACCATTTTGTGCATACCCATTTGAACTTGATAAAGCAAAATTGGGCAAAATCACTCTCTAACCGAGAGGTATTGAGAGGGTAATTGAGAGTTGATAGCTATAATACACCCCGATCAACAAAAAAAGCATTAATGTTTATATACTATAAGGCAAACACCTGGGTGATGGTCATAACCCTAGGATTTTTACAAAACTTGAAAAACAACAAAAACAATTTCTTAGTTTCATTTCTTAACTTTGCAATCTTAGTTTAAAATAGACATAGAAACAACCCCAATTTATGGAAGTGAAAATTGAGGGGGTTCAAACTTACGTACTATAATATATACTCCCAACTCCCATATATAGCTCCCTGTGAAAATCGATCCCGACTCTTGTTGGGTACTATTATTGCAATCGACCATTTCATAACCTTGATTTGAGGTGTGAAATTGGACGATATTACTTTTTTGCGCCGTTGTCGGGGAGTTAAAAACGGTGTTAACTATATATTTAGGTGTGTTTTTGGAATATCTTCTTTTTCTTCCTTGTTACTAACATGTTAAGAAATTGTAGGTGCAATTATGGCAGACACTAAGATCAGAAACATAGCCTTGGGGGATGTGGATGTTGAGGATGATCAAATGGATGAGGTCCCTCTTGAACCTCAAGCCAATAGAAGAGGCCGAGTTCCTAATGACAATGTGCCCGCTCCACCCCCACCTCCACCACGAGCGGCTCCACACCGGGTGTTGCAGAATAAAGGGTATGCAAGTGCTATAGTCTCTCCTTGTATTAGGGCGGGCAACATTCAAATAACCAATGTGATACTCAATTTGCTCGAGAAGCGAGGGTTCTTCACCGGTGCACCGGGTCAAAATGCATACAACAACTTAAAGGGGTTCGTAAATACGTGTTGGGGGAGTAAACAAACAAATGTCTCTGAGGATGCTTTGCGGCTAAGGCTTTTTCCCTTCTCTCTATGGGGGAAAGCTTTAGATTGGTTGGAATGTTTGCCAAATCATTCCATTCATACTTGGGATGAATTAGCGGAGAAATTTATTTCTAAGCAAGAGCCCAATAAACCACTGCACGAGATATGGGAACGATATAGAACAATGGTGAAAGAGTGTCCCAACAACGATATGACGGAGAACATGATTCAACAAACTTTCTATCGGGGGATCAATACAACCAATAAATGTGTAGTGAATCAATTTTCCAGTAGGAACTTCATGACTACGCCTAATGCGGAGGCGTGTGATATTTCATCGGCGTGGCAATCCCGGGCTAATGTTCCACAGGGTGATCCCAATGTGATTCACCTTCACAAAGAATTGCATGACCATGGGCAAGCCATAGCCGAATTGACCACCACCATGAACCAATTGGCAAAGTCTCAAATTCAACAAGTGCAAAACCCGAGGTAAGTCAATGCAATAGAGGGAGTAAACATGATGGTGAACAAACGGAGAAAAAAGGGTCTGCAAGTGCAACAAAGAGTGGAAAATTTTGTGCAAGAAGATAGTGGGTTTGAGCAAGAGGATTCCTACAATGACCCAGAAGAAGAGGTCCAATATGTGAACAACTTTCAAGGGCAAAGAAACAACTTCCAAGACCCAAGCCAACAACAATGGAGACCTAAAAACAATCAAGGAAATTGGAATTCTCATAACCAAGGTAATTGGAATGGTAAAAATAGTCAAGGGAATTGGAATAACAACAACAATCAAGGAAATTGGAGTGGCGGTAATAATCAAGGGAATTGGCATAACAACAATAATCAAGGAAATTGAGGAGGCAACAATCAAGGCGATTGGAGTAATAATCAAGGAAATCGAGGGTCGGGTTTTCAAAGGCCCCCGATGTATCAACAACCGAGCAACCCACCTCCTTATCCTTCCCATGGTCCTAGTTCTTCCAACAATAAAATGGGTCATATTGAGAACATGTTTAAGCAAATGATAGAGAAGAATGCCAATTCCGATGCCCAACTTGCTTCACACAACATATCAATCCGCAACTTAGAAGTGCAAATGGGGCAAATCTCTCAAGCTTTAAATTCTCGTCCTAATAGGGCACTACCAAGTGACACGGTGGTGAACCCAAAGGGTGGGAACAACATGGGGCATGCCATGGCTATCACTATAAGAAGTGGAAGAGGTGGGAATGCACCCACCTCAAGTCAAAGGCAACTTGTGGATGATGAGCAAGTGGTAGAAGAAGAAGAGATCTCGAACAATGGAGTGCAAGAAAATGATGAAGTGCGGATTGATATTGAAAACAATGTGAGAGAGACTCAAGAGAAAGTGAACCCGTCTAGGGATCATGTTATTGACACACCAGAACCGGTAGTGCAAAAGGCTAAGTCACCATTTCCTAAGCCTCTTCCTCAATATCCTCAAAGGCTCGCCAAGCAAAATGGAGAGAATCAATTCAAAAAGTTCATTGACATGATGAAGAGTCTATCAATAAATGTGCCATTAGTTGAAGCCTTAGAGAAAATGCCCGGTTATGCAAAGTTTATGAAGGATTTGGTGACAAACAAGCGGTAGATGAATTTTGAAACTATCAAAGTCACACATCAAGTGAGTGAAATTATGCATTCGATGGCTCCTAAATTAGAAGATACTGGTGATTTCACAATCCCTTGTACCATTGGAAGTGCTGAGTTTGCTAAAGCTCTTTGTGATCTTGGGGCAAGTATCAATTTGATGCCCTATTCGGTTTTCAAGACTTTGGGAATTGGGCAACCAAGACCCACATCTATGAGATTACAAATGGCCGATCGTACCATGAAGGAACCGTTGGGAGTGATTGAAGATGTATTGGTTCGTGTTGATAAGTTCATTCTTCTGGAGGATTTTGTTATTCTTGATTGTGAAGTGGACTATGAGGTGCCGATTATTCTTGGAAGACCTTTCCTTGCTACAGGGAAGACTCTTGTTGATGTGAAAGCCGGAGAACTCACTTTCCGAGTGGGTGATGAAAAGGTGGTGTTCCATGTGTGCAAATCTATGTGGCAACCAAATAGTAATGAAGTATGCTCTTTCGTGGATTTGGTAACCGACGTGATTATTGATGATACAAGTACCACGATTAATGTGGGTGATATGTTGGAGGCTGTCTTGATCAACTTTGATGATGACAAGATGGATGGATTCATGTAATGTGTGAATTCTTTTCAAGGAATGGGGACGTACAACTATGCACCACGAAAACTTTCCTTGGATCTTGAAAATAGGAAAACTCCTCCTACAAAGCCTTCAATTGAAGAGCCTCCTACCTTGGAGTTGAAGCCATTGCCTCCGCATCTTCGGTATGAATTTATTGGTCCTTGTTCTACTTTACCGGTTATTCTTTCCTCTTGTTTGACTAACGTGCAGGTTGACTCTACATTGGCGATGCTCTACAAGAGGAAAAAGGCTATTGGGTGGACTTTGGCGGATAATCGGGGAATAAGCCTCGCATTTTGCATGTACAAGATTAACTTGGAGGAGGATGTCAAACCATCTATTGAACATAAAAGGAGACTCAATGAAGCTATGCAAGACGTGGCCAAAAAGGAGATTATCAAGTGGTTGGATGTCGGGGTTGTCTACCCCATTTCTGATAGTTCGTGGACTTCTCCAGTGCAATGTGTCCCAAAGAAAGGGGGCATGACGGTGGTCACCAATGACAAAAATGAGTTGATTCCCATAATAACGGTGACCGGGTGGAGAGTGTGTATGGACTATCGCAAGCTGAACAAAGTCACGAGGAAGGATCATTTTCCACTTCCCTTCCTTTACTAAATGCTAGATAGGTTGGCCAGTCATGCATTCTATTGCTTTCTAGATGGATATTCGGGATACAACCAAATCCTTATTGCTTTGGAAGATCAAGAGAAAATAACTTTCACATGTCCCAATGGTACTTTCTCTTTCAAGCGGTAGCCATTTGGCTTATGTAATGCACTGACGACTTTTCAAAAGTGTATTATGGCAATCTTTATGGATATGGTCGAGGACTACCTTGAAGTCTTCATGGATAACTTTTCGGTGGTCGGGGATTCCTTTGATGATTGCTTGGCAAATTTGGATAAAGTATTGGTAAGATGTGAAGAAACGAACTTGGTGCTAAATTGGGAGAAGTGCCATTCCATGGTCGAGGGGGCATTGTTCTTGGCCACAAATTTCAAATAATGGCATATAGGTCGACAAGGCAAAGATTGATGTGATTTCTAAACTTCCACCTCTAACTTCGGTGAAAGGCGTGCGAAGTTTCTTAGGTCACGCGGGGTTCTACCGGCGTTTCATCAAGGATTTTTCTAAAGTTGTGAACCCATTGTGCAAATTCTTAAATAAAAATGCTAAGTTTCACTTCAATGAAGATTGCATGAGTGCCTTTGAATTGCTAAAGTTCAAGTTGACAACCACTCCCATTATCACCGCTCCTAATTAGAGTATCCCTTTTGAGCTCATGTGCGATGCTAGTGATATATCAGTTGAAGTAGTTTTGGGACAACGCATCAACAAGATTTTTCATATGGTCTACTATGCTAGTAAGACCATGAATGATGCTCAAGTCAACTACACCGTTACGGAGAAAGAGTTCCTTGCCATTGTGTTTGCAATTGAGAAGTTCCACCCGTACTTAATAGGTGCAAAGGTTATTGTTTATACAGATCATGCGGCACTTCGCTATCTTATGAGCAAGAAAGATTCCAAAGCTCGGTTGATGAGATGGGTGTTATTGTAGCAAGAGTTTGATATTGACATCCAAGATCAAAAAGGGGTGAAAATCAAGTGGCGGACCACTTGTCTCATTTGGAGGAGGAGGGGAGGCCGCATGATGGACTTGAAATCAATGACTCCTTCCCCGATGAGCAACTCTTAGATATTTCAATGAAGGAGGTCCCACGGTTCGCGGATCTAGCAAACTTCCTTGTGTGTGAAATCATCTCGGATGAGTTCTATTCAAATCAAAGGAAGAAGCTCAAACGGGATTGTCAAGATTATTATTGGGATGAGCAATACCTTTTCCGGGTTTGCACAGATGGGGTAATTATAAGATGTGTACCAGACAAAGAGCAAAGTGATATTCTTGAGGCTTGTCATTCTTCGCCTTATGGTGGTCACCATGGCGGAGCAAGAACGGCGGCCAAAGTGCTAAGTTGCGGTTTCTATTGGCCCACTCTTTACAAAGATGCAAGTGATGTGATGAAAAGATGTGATGAATGTCAATAGGTCGGTGGAATCTCGAAGAAGAATAAAAGGCCTCTCACTACCATTTTGGAGATTGAAATCTTTGATGTGTGGGGTATTAACTTCATGGGTCCTTTTGTGAGTTCTTGTGAAAACACTTACATCTTGGTCGCAGTTGATTATGTGTCTAGATGGGTTGAGGCCATTGCTCTACCCAACAATAAAGCGGTAAGTGTGGTGGCGTTCTTGAAGAAGAATATTTTCACAAGATTTGGTACTTTGTAGGCTATCATAAATGTGGGGGGTCACATTTTTGCAACAAGGCTTTTGACACTTTGCTTAGCAAGTATGGTGTCACTCATAAAGCCACGACTCCCTATCATCCATAAGCTAACGATCAAGTGGAAGTATCCAACTGGGTGATAAAGAATATCTTGTCCAAAATAGTGAATGCAAACTGGACGGATTGGTCAAAAAAGCTTGATGATGCATTATGGGCCTACCGGACTGCTTTCAAAACTCCTATCGGAATGTCTCCATATCGGTTGGTGTTCGGCAAAGCTTGTCATCTTCCGGTGGAACTTGAGCACAAAGCCATGTGGGCTTTGAAGAAATTGAATCTTGATTGGGATGCAACTGCTAACTTGCGGGTTGCATATTTGAATGAGTTGGATGAGTTCCGGTACCATGCATACACAAGTTCGTCCTTATACAAAGAGAAGGTGAAATATCTTCATGACAAGTAGATTTGTAACAAAGAGTTAGAAGAGGGTGATCTTGTATTGTTATTCAACTCACGGTTGAGGATGTTTCCCGGGAAGTTAAAGTCTAAATGAAGTAGTATGTTTGAAGTCGTGGATGTGACACCCTTTGGTGCATTGGACTTGAAGAACAAAAATGATGAGGTATTTCGAGTCAATGGTCTCCGGGTGAAGCACTATCTGGGAAAAGTTGGTGATGGCCACGTTATGGCGGTGATTCATTTCAAATGATGGTAATATGCATCGTGCCGCGACGTTAAATCAGGCGCTTCTTGGGAGGCAACCCATGTTTGTTTTTTCTTTTCATCCTTTGTAGTTAGGTGTTACTTTGGTGCTAACTGGTTTTGAAATGTGTTGCGGGAATGAGTGTACTTTACAGGACCAGAAAATTGGCCAAGTGTGGAAAGAATTGCGGACCTCAAATGTATTGTGCGGACCGCAAAATTTTGGTTGCTACAGCAAAAGGTGATCTGCAGCCGCACAATTACTTTGCGGACCGCACAAATTGAAGGGGGGAAATGATAACTCTCTAAAGTTGGTTTGTCAGAGAAATGGCCAAATTGCGGCCTCAAGACAAAATCTGCGGTCCGCAACAAATTTTGCGGCCGCACAACCAATTCTACGAATCGCAACACAAAAGGGCTTCTAAGCCCTATGTAACAGAGTGCGGACCGCAATGGGAATTTTGCGGCCGCACTCAACTCTCTTTCCCTCAGTCAGAACCGTCTAGTGTAAATAGAGGGCCTAGGGCTACTGTTACTTTTTTTCACTCTCTGAGCATTCACAAGTCTAAAACATTGAAATCATCTGGTAAATCATCCGCCACACACACTCAACATCTGTGATCACTCATTTGCACTACTTCATATCTGGTATGCCATAATTACTTGTAGAATTTTTAAAATTTTAGTTTAATTTATAACTTGTTAGTTAGTTTTAGGCCATTTGTCACTAGAATTCAATTATACAACCATGTGGGATTAAAACTGTAGTGGGTCAACTAGTACTTGCACTATGGGGAATGGGCAAATAGTTTTTCATGACTATACACTGCCACCATGTCAAATTTGTGCAAAAATTACAAACCCAAGAATAATGATCGTAATTGTTTTGAAATTTGCGGCCGCACGAGAAATTGTGCGGTCTGCAGAAGTTGAAATTAGGGTACTTTATTCAAGCATGATTATGCGGCCGCAATGAAAAATGTGTGGACCGCATAAATCCCATTGCGGCCGTAGAACAATAATTTATCTGTTATCAGAAAATTGTCAATTTGATGACTCAAATGTGCGGCCACAATCAAAAATGTGCGGATCGCAAAAAACTAAATGAGGGCACAAAACAGCCCATTTTCTGTTATCAAAAAGTTGGTATTTTGGTGGTATCTAAGTTGCGGCCGCAATGACAATTGTGCGGACCGCAATCCAATTTTACGGCCGTATTGGGAAATTGTGCAGTCCGCAATGCCCATTCTGCGGCCGCAATGAGAATTCTGCGGATCACACTCCCCTACCCTGCAAGCATGTGTTACACTGTGTTGTTCACTGTCTCTTTGGTGTGTTCTTGTATGTTTGCACTTGAATTACAACTGACACCATCTTTTGCTTGGTACAGAAAATGGTTAGATCTCGAGGCAGAGGTGATACTTCAAATGGGAGGGGTGAACCTTCCAGGGGTCGAGGCAAGAGTGTTTTACCCCTCGCCCTCCAAAAGATAATCTCAAAAAAGGCTACGACTGGTCTAGGGAGAAATGCAGAGCCCTCCTAATCCAGTTCTTATGCCCCATCTAGGGAAGCATCGGAGGGCAACTCGGTTCAAGAGCAACTGGATGTCCAATCAAAGCCACCGGGAAGGTATCAACTCTGGGATAAGCCTTCCACATCTTAGAGCACTTCTAAGGGTTTAGAAAGTGCTAGTCATGCTTCCGACCCCTCCTCTACACCTGTCCCTGAGGCACCAATGACTATAGTTAATGACATCCCCGATGATGGCAGAGGGGGAGATGCTACGATTGCTGGCCTTGAGCGGTCGAACAAGAAAGAGAAGTGGGAGGACAGATTCGTTAGTTTGACTACCTTTTCAAGTTTTCGTCAGTGGTGGCCAGTGAGATCACTCACTCTTGAGCGTCAGTTCCAATTGATAGATATTGAAAAGTATAATCCGACAGTCTTTAGGCAGTTCCGAGAATGGAAGGGGTGGATGTAGTTCACCCAGAGTGTAGTGGACACGAAGGAATACCTTGTCCGGGAGTTCTACGCCAATGTGGTGCACATCAAGAAAGGGACAAAGGTAACGAAAGTGAGGAACCTGAAAGTGCATTTTGACCAGCACACATTGAACACCTACTTGGGGTTTGATGATGTTGTGCCCGCACGGTATTTGGAGAAGTTGGCAATGGGGGATGCAGCTTGCCCATGGCTAGCTGAGATTCTAGCAGCTCCTGGGCCACCACCACCATGGATTACAGTAGGGGTGTCTCTTCATAGAAACACCCTGAGTTTTGAGGCAAAGGGGTGGCAGACTTTTGTATGCAGTCGACTGGACCCATATCAAAATGAGACATACCTTCCTATCACACAGGTAGTTCTAGTCGCCTCCATCATGGCCAGGTACCCGATCAATATGGGTGTCGTGATGTTAGCCAACATATTTGTAGTTGCCAGGCAAGCTGATACCTCCTACTCATATCCCAACACCATTACTGAGTATCTTACATATGCACGGGTGGAGCTGAGAGATTTTGATACGAAGGTGCGGGTGAATAAGTCCTTCTCATGGTATTCGTTGATAGATGCACGCAACCCTAAGAAAAAGGGTCAGACGACTACCACCATAGGCCAGTCTGATGAGCCATCGATGGTAGCTGCAGAGACAGTCGACATGCCATCCACTTCAGCAGAGCCTTCAGCCAGTGCAACAGCTATGCCCCCACCTCCAGCCTCACTGCCTCCAGCAGCCCCCACTATAGGTTCCACTTCGGCTTTGAAGCCGGTGTCGATGCCCACTGCTCCGCTATCTGTACTGCGAGTCTCCCAAACACTAGCAGCCTCAACAACTGGATACAGATAGCTACTGCAAAGTTGTCTGACATATCTAGTAATGTTGCAACACATTCCTCCATTCCGGCACCCCAGATTCCCCCCACAGTTGAAGAAACTCAGAAGAAGCTCTTGGAGAATTAGAACATAATCATGGCCACTTTCGTGCAGCATGGGTTAATGATAGAAGAGCTGGACAAGGAAGTGAAGAAGATGCGGAAGTCCCAGGTCTCCAAGAAGTCAGTGGACAAGCTCCGGAGACAGGTTACCAAGCTTGCAGCAGGTGGAGACATTCCATTTAACATGTTGATTGACCCGCACCATCCAAGCCCAGATCCTACAGCACATACAGCACCAGCTGGCCAGTCTGAGAAGACAGACCTTGCTGCTGACACTGCCGAGGCAGTATGTCAGATGTTCACCAACCCAGCCACTCCCAGAGTTGAGGATGATGAGATCCAGTTGGATAAGGCTGAGGTCGGTGACACTGTTATAGACACAGAGATGGCCAAGGAGCCATAGGGAGTTTTCTTCACTCTTACCCTTCCTTTACTCTTATTTTGTTAAGCATTCGGGACAATGCTTATTCTTATTCGGGAGGTAAAGTTTATTTGATATATTTTGATTATTCTAAGACAATTGGTTTGTAATAACTGACTGTATTTTCTTCTTTTGCCTTATTCTATATATATTCTCTATTTTCCTCTCTCATTATGTATATATCTTCTTTCATTATGTATATTCGTTATGCTTTTGATAGTTTTTGCTTTGTAGCTTCTTTATATGTGTTCTCTTATTAGTTAGTGTTTAAGTAGTTTATTTTTTAATTAGTAGCTTCTTTTTTATTTAATAGCTTCTTTTTGTATTTTAGTAGATAATAAGCCTTTGGTTTTCTTAATGCCACGGTTCTTTCCAAAGGTAGTTTTTGTGTGAACCGGGTGACTCTTCCCAATGATGGATAGCGTGACAACCTTCTTAAGGGACTGAGTCCGTTTTGGTGTTTAGGTAATAATAATAGTAGTAATGAATAAAAATACCTAACTAAGTCATGCTCGAAGAGTCAAACATGCTTCACTTGGTACCAACATCCGTAACTACATACTTATGCTTAAAAACAAGTTTTATTTGGAAAGAAATAGCTCTAGTTAGTGACTTTGTGACTGTTGTGTTGACTTAGGCAATCATCGAGTGGTTTAATCGAACCATAGTGATTTTCAATCTTTAATGTGGTTGTTGTGGGCCCTCGACTCTATCCTTTTTAAAAATTCAGTTGCGTGAGAGGTGAGATGTTTTTGTTGCTAGTACAAGTACCCATGCAAATGGTCTAGAACTTGCCCCGAATATGTTTCAAGACAAAATCTTAAGTTTTGCTTGGCTTGAGAAGTGATTGTAGGCTTTTCTTGACCTGTTTAAATTTTTTCATTGCCCACCAATGTTATTATCCCTAGTCAACCCATTTGAGCCTCGAGCCTTTCTCATTTGATAACCATGTTACAAGCCTTTACCCGTTTTGTCGTGACCCTCTCTTGGCACCCGAGCTTTTCTTAACACTCTTCTGATACAATTGAATAAAACATAAGTTTGGGGGAGAGACGAGGAGCTTGAAAGAGGTATCAAGGTACAAAAAAGAGAAAAAAATGATGAGAAGGAAAGGCAAGAAAAGGAAAGAACAAAAAGAAAAATGCAAAAGAAAGTGAATAAGTGGAAGAGTTGAAGGGATGCAAAGAAAAGTAATGATACAAAGCATGGAGAAATCAAAGAGGGAGAAAATGAATAGCATGATCAAGAAAGAGTGATACTAAGTCTCTCTAGTTCCCCAAGGAAAAGAAAGTACCTCAAAGAATTGGCAAGGCATGAGCCGAGAACAAAAATATGGAGTGCTTAAGGAAAGATGAACCCGCTCTACCATAGTATATTCAACCTTAGTCCAAAAGCCTTCGGTACATTCCAAAAAAGCCCTACATGATTTCCAAGCTGAGTGAGCTTACATTAGTGGCGATCTACATGAGGGAAAGCCAATGGTACTTAAAGTCGTACTTGCGACATTCTCTTGAGAGAGATGAGTGAACCTTTCGCAAATTTGTTTTTGATTGAGTACTAAAATTCTTAAGTAGAGGAGGAGGAGTTTGGGATCCACAATGGACTACATGAAAAAGCGAGCTTCCTTGATGAATAAAGTCAACTTTTGATGCTCAAGTGTCACATTAGAACTATATGTGCATAAAAGCTTAACTTGTCGCCTTGTTGATAATACATAAGTAGTGTGGCTAATTGTTGGTCCCAATTGATGTGTGAATGATGCACTTTTGATTGGCTGGAATGGCCTTTAACTTGTGGAGGTGAAAACTATTTTAGTTGCTTGAGGACAAGCAAAAACTTAAGTTTGGGAAAGTTGATAAGTGGGGATTTTGACTACTTATTAGCACTTATTAGCTTTTGTTTTAGTCTAAAAGTATTTAATTGTGTTCCCAAAACTGATGAAATGTGCTAAATTGCAGGAATGTTAAAAGATGGACTCCCGAGATGAAATCAGACTAAAAAGGAGTAATATAAATCCAAGGCAATAAAAGGCACAGAAGCTTACAAAGTGCGGACCGCAGAATTTCATCTGCGGTCGCAGATGATGAAGGAAAGCCCAACACACTTTTGTACAAATTGCGGACCGCACATGAATTGTGCGGCCGCAAAAGCTGGGCTAAGAACAAAGTTCAGAGAATGTGCAAATTCCCAAGTTCCAAGTCCCTCAGAATTGCGGACCACACAGGAATTGTGCGGCCGCAAAAGAAGTACCTTGCGGCCGCAGAAGTAAAGTTGCGGACCGCAGAAGACCAAGTTGCGGTCACAGGCTTAAATCTGCGGACCACAGAAGACTGTCTTGCGACCGCATATTAGAATTGTGCGGTCGCAGACCTCCAGTTCCCGACAAGTTAAAGAAACCTGCGGACCGCACATGGAATTGTGCGGCCACATAACCTCCCGAGGGGCACTTTTATCCGAAATTATCAACTTTGTATAAATAGAAGAGATTCACGAAATTAGGTCAACTTTTGACATCAGCAACTACAGTAGCCGTTTCTCTTTGCTTTTTTTAGTAGTTTTTCATATTTTGGGATATTTTAACATAGATTTTATTATTTTGACTTTACAATATGAGTTTAATTAACATTTTTTCTTCTACTTCTTCAATTTCAAGTATGAGTAGTTAGATTTTTACTAGAGTTGTGACCCAACCCTAGTGTGTAAATCTTATGGGTGTTTAATTTAATGCTTGTTTATGGTTGGGTGTTTATTATTTAGCCTTGTTCATGCTTTACTTTGTGGAATTAATGGTTGCAAACATTAGTTCATGCCTATTTGACTTAGTCTCTAATTGAAAAAGAGAGACTTGGTCTAGAAAACTTGGCTAACAAGAAATTGGGTCAATCGAGAGATTGATAATCCCAATTAAAGGGTTCAACCTAGAGATAGTAATAACCCGTCTTGAGATTTTATCAACCGTTTTGTGCATACCCATTTGGACTTGATAAAGTCAAATTGGACAAAATCACTCTCTAACCGAGAGGTATTGAGAGGGTAATTGAGAGTTGATAGCTATAATACACTCCGATCAACAAAACAAGCATTAAGGTTTATATCCCATAAGACAAACACCTAGGTGATGGTCATAACCCTAGGCTTTTTACAAAACTTGAAAAACAACAAAAATAATTTCTTAGTTTCATTTCTTAACTTTGCAATCTTAGTTTAAAATATACATAGAAACAACCCCAATTTGTGGAAGTGTTATTGAGGTAGTTCAAACTCACGTACTACAATATATACTCCTAACTCACATATATAGCTCCCTGTGGAAATCGATCTTAACTATTGTTGAGTACTATTATTGCAATCGACCGTTTCATAATCTTGATTTGAGGTGTGAAATTGGACGAGATCATGCGTATAAGTAAAGGTTTAGGCGGATAAACTCGTGGCCATGATTACCTTGATAGCCGGCAAAAATTACACTGAATCGTGGGATGACGCGTGTTCGGGACATTAAATGCGGAGAGACATGCGTCTAATCAACCGTCAGAAGCTTTTTAGAGGGAGTCAATGAAATTCCCGCCAAAAAGAATATTTCTACCAACTTTTCGGTGACACAAAGTTATGTCACCGGAAAGTAATGGGACTATCTGTATAGGGTAAAATATATTAAGTTAAGTGATCGCATAAGGGAGTGACACGTGGAGCCGAAGGCATAAGATAGCTAAAATCGAAGGCAATTATTCCGTCAATTATCGGAAAGAATGGTGCTCATAAAGATGAAATAAATGCTTGCCACCCGGTAGCATTTAATGAAGAATATTATATAGCATTTAGTACATCGCCTGTTATAAAGAATTTGATATCCATGCTCGCTGTTACACATTGTTCAATGGCCCTCATAATTGACATTGAAGAAGAGCTTGATCCTAAAACCGTGTTCCCTAGGTACAGCTATAAATAATGAGCTCTATTATCGTTGTTGAGGACACGAATTTTCTGGCAAACTTATGCTATAATCTATTCAAAGCTTAATACAATTTTATCTTCTTGCTCCTTGATTTCATTGATGTTGTGCCCGGAGACCCTGCTCTCGAAACTACTGTTTCTGCTATTTTAATTTATTTTCATCTTAAGGCTAAGTATTGTATATTTAATTAATTCTTCTATTATTTTAAGATCAAATTAATTCATTTGTCTAGAAATCACGTATAAATTCAACTGTACCGTTTTACGGGTGAACAACCACCTAAATAGATATTGTTGTTACATACCAATCCTAAGATTAATACTTTGACCTGTCATCATAAATTTAGAGACAAATGCTAATAAGTAGTTGAACATAATTAATTGTTCCACTAGTAACTCTTTATAGAGAAAATGATACTTGACAATATTTTAAAGTTTTCCTGAGGTAACTTTTGAGAATGCAGCTTTACAAAATACAAAAAGTTCTCTTTTTTAATTGACGAAGAAAATGAAGACGAAAAGACAGAAACTTAACGCATGGAGTAGCAGTTGCTTCAATATGTCATAGTGACAGTTGTTCTTGATGCCATTGTGTTCTCTCATATTATTGTTCGTTTATAAGCAATGTAAAACGATTGGTTCAATGAGATAAGCCTGCTTACAACGTTTCCTGTGTTGTGTTCCAGTTTATATTAACATTTTTTTTTTTGTCCGTTCCAAAAAAAATTATTCATTTTTAAATTTGGAAACAATTTAGCTTAAACTTTCAATTCTACCCATTAATGAGAAACTTTTACAATCACACAAATACTCAGAACTCCATTTTGACTTGTTTAGGACCACAAATTCCAAAAGTCTTCATTTTTTCTTAAATTCCGTGCTCAGTCAAACAGGTTCACATAAATTGAAACGGGGGAGTAATTAACAGCGTTAGCATACAAATTGCAAAGATGATATTTTGGAATCAAATGCACTCTTCATTTTCTTCAAACGATCTCTCAAATAATTCACGTGGCGCATTTTAAATTGAAAAGTCAAATTGTTTGATTCCGTAATTTGGTCTCGATTATCAAAAATTATTTATTAAGAGAATGGATGAAATAATTAAGTTGATTCGGTATTAACTACTCCCTCCGCTCACTTTTAGCTGTCTACTTTTTACTTTGCACTCTCTTTAATAAAAAATAAATGAAGTACTCTCTCCGGTTACTTTTACTTGTCCACTATTGATTTTGCACACCCCTTAAGAAATAATAAATAAAGCTCATAATTTACTATGATACCCAATTACCTATTTTAATTGGTGTATAGTTTTAATGAATTTGAAAAATGATTTAGAATGAGTAATTAATGCTAAGGGTAAAACAGAAAAAATAAATTATCTTTCTCTTGATATGCGAAAGTGGACAAGTAAAATTGAAAATCTATTTTTAGAAAATTGGACAAGTAAAAGTGAACGGAGGGAGTATGTATTTTATAATTTTACCCATAATAATGATAGCATTTCCAAAAGTCTTAGAAATGATTTGGAAAATGAGTAGTTAATGATAAGAGTAAAACATTAAGGAAAAAATTATTTTTCTCTTGATTTAGTATAGTGGACAAGTAAAAGTAAAAATATATTTTTAATATAGTGAACCAGTAAAAGTGAACGGAAGGAGTAATTAATTACTAGTTTTAAAAATTAAAATCTTGCTTGTAGAAATTAAATCAATTTAGAGCTGTATAGCAGATTGCTCTTCATTCTTATGTTTTTTTTTTTGTTGTCAAACTATTCTATTGTTCAGTGTTCACCGTGGTTTCGTTCATAGATATACATTCTAAGTTAAATATATATATTTTTTTGTAAATTAGGGAGCTCATACCCACTATTTTTTGGATGCGCTCTAAGTAAATCTCGCTTCAGTAAAATAGTTCGCAAATCATATTAAAAAAGTACTAAATTGCATTAGGATTTCGAACCAATGATCTCCTGTTTAGGGTTCTCCTGCTCAATCAACACGGCCACTCTAACTCGTGTTGAGTTATATATTGTTTCACTTGAGTTGAGCAAAGATTTCTGAAGATATATAAAAGTCTCGAATAGTTCAATTGTCTCAATTAAATCAAATAATTGGGGGAAAATCCGCCGAGTGCTATGTGGGTCTAATTAAACGGAACCAATTGCGGGTCCCACGGTTAACCATCTTTACCCAAATCAAGACCTGCAAAGCACGATGGCAATTGGTCAGTAGTCGCCGCCTAGCTGCCTTTGCGCGTTGTCAAATGATTCCATTCTCTTTTTTTCTTTTTAAGATTCACTTTCATTATTTACAAAGAATCTATTTTACGTACCATAAGATAATCATCTTAATGACTTAATAAAACTATTCTACTATACAGCCGTTTGCACATAATTTTTTTTTTCCTTTTTCCAAAAATATTTTCAAATCAGTGTTTGCTTTACATTTAACTGAATTTTCGAAGATGATTTTCAAAATTTGTTAACGACGAGTTTCAAATTTCAAAAAATAATTTTTACTTTTTCAAGTAAATAATATTTTTTCCCTCACAAAACTGCAATATTTTTTTAAGTGAATTACATATCCAAACACAATTTCAATTTTCAAATACTCTTTTAGCTTAACTTCAATTTGTTTTTTCAAATCTCAGTTTTTTTTAATGTGCAAATGCCTACTATGTCCCCATAGGAATATGTTAGCATACAAAAATTCATAATTTATATGGGAAATGGCCAAAAATGTCCTTGAATTATTTGAAATAGCTCAAAAATATCCTCCGTTTGTTTTTGGTATCAAAAATATCTCTGTCGTCTATGTTTTGGACCACAAATGACCCTTAAACCGTTACTCTTGCCATCCTGACATGGCAGTCCAACTGGTTAGATTTGCTTACATGGTCATCCACCTAAGATTTTCAGCATGACAAAATTATTTTTTCGGAAAAATTATTTTTCCGAAATTTTTTATTAAAATACAAAATCAACACTTATTCCGAAAAAAGTAAAAAATTTTAGGAAAAATTATTTATTTCGAAAATTTTAATTAAAATACAAAATCAACACTTATTCCGAAAAAAGTAAAAAAATTCCGGAAAAAATATTTATTTCGGAATTTTTTTATTAAAACACAAAATCAACACTTATTCCGAAAAAAGTAAAAAAATTCCGGAAAAAATATTTATTTCGGAATTTTTTTTATTAAAACACAAAATCAACACTTATTCCGAAAAAAGTAAAAAAATTCCAGAAAAATTATAAGAATTTCGGATGAACCAATTGATACTTACAGTAGAGGTGTTCCTTTTGTGAAGCTATAGCAGATAAGCATCTAAAAATTTAGATCAAACTAATCATAAATTCACAAAAGAGAACAATGAAGTTTTTTAATCAAATCATAAACCCCAATAAAGAATAATTTTTCCAGAATTTTTTTCCTTTTTACGGAACAAGTGTTGATTTTGTATTTTAATAAAAAAATCCGAAATAAATATTTTTTCCGGAAATATTTTATTTTTTTCGGAATAAGTGTTGATTTTGTATTTTAATAAAAAAATTCGGAAAAATAAATTTTCTGAAAAAATAATTTTGCCATGCTGGATTGCTTAGATGGATGGCCATGTAAGCAAATATAACTTAATTGGACTGCCATGTCAACTTCAATGGCAAGACTAACGGTTTAAGGGGCATTTGTGGTACAAACACATAGACGGCAGGGATATTTTTGGTACCAAAAATAAACGGAGGATATTTTTGAGCTATTTCAAATAGTTCAAGGATATTTTTAGCTCTTTTCCGTAATTTATATCACAATGCAGGAGTTTGAATTTTAGTGACCTTATGATCAGTATTATTTAGCTCTAGGTCTCTAAAGTATAATTCGGTGGCAGGGGCGGAGACATGATTTGAAATTTATGGGTTCTGAATGTCACTGAATCCATAATTTATTTTTGTCACTGGGTTCACAATTGAATTTTTATTCATATTTAATGAATTTTCTTATGCAAATACAGGGTCTAAACAAAAGTTATTGGGTTCGTCTGAATCCACCGCTCCTGCTTATAGCTTTAGATTCGGTAGAACTCAGTGGTTTTGGATTAAATCCTATATTTATATTTAAAAAAATATTAAATATATATAAATAATATATCTAAAACCCAGTAAACAAAAAGGATTATGGTGTAGAACTCATGAACTAAAAATCTCAATTTTGCCTATGTGACAGTGGCAAAGGTGTCACCATTCAACGAATAGTAGTACATCGAACTTTAATGATCTCATATTCACTGATACAGATGAACTCCAACTTATCTATGTAAATGAAAGAAAGTAGATTACATCTGGTCTCAATGTTTGTTGATTTAGATAAATTAAATTTGTATTGAAATATTTGACTTTAAAAGATCTAGTTATCTATTTTACTTTTGTTTAGATTACCTTCACTATTTCAATAATGAAGTTATTAGCTATGTGAAATGCTTAATGACAGATAAAAGAAATTTAAACAGTCAATTTTATGAGTAAAGTTACTCTTACAAATATCCTTTTTAAGTACTACTTAGTATATAAAAAATTTAAAACATAAATATGGATTTTATTAGACAGGAAGGAATATTCAGGAAAGTGGAAAATGTCATGGACATCCGTTGTGGAAAGTGAGAAATGCACCAATTTGCACAGGCGCATTTAAATTCATATTTTAAAATTTTAAAATATAGGAGTATAAATTAAGGAAAGTGAGAAATGGAAATGCGCTTGTGCAAATTGGAACAGAGCTGCAAATTGGCGACTTTTTTCCCAGTATTTTAAGGTCTTCCTTCTCCTTCCTTCTATCTCTGATATTCAGATTACTGTTCGATAGCTTCATATCTATAGAAACCAATTCAAACCCAGTTTTTTGGAGAGGCGTTTGAAGCTCAGATATTTCAAAATTTGGAGTCCTATTAATTGCTACTAATCAGAGAAAAGAAAAGTTGCAGAGCAAGAAAGAGAGAGGGAAGTAAAAGCTAGCTAAGAGGCTAAGCACAACATTAATTCTCATGAAACCAGTCCCACGGTACAGGTACTCTCTCCCCTTCTATGGAATTCAGAAAATAGCATTTATTGAGAAACAATGAACTTCCCACCATCCTCAACTGCTCCCCTTTAATTCCCCTCAATTAATTGTCTTCCCTTAAGTCAAACTCTTCAACTTTTTTTCTTCTTTCTTTTTCTCTTCCTTTTTTACTGTCTAATTAGCTGTCACTCATTTTCATTTCCTCTTGCAGAAGCTGATGATTGCTCTCTTTAATTCGAACAATGGTTTTTCATGAAATAATTATCAGATTCGTCTTCTCAATTTTATTGGTCTGGTCATCATCATCAGCATCATCCGTTGGTGCTGCTAATTCAACTCAGTGTAATCAGTACTGTGGTGCTGGTTCTAATGGCCAGCGTGTTCCTTATCCATTTGGATTCTCAGAGGGTTGTACGATTCGCTTGAATTGTACTCGAAGTGGAGAAATTGGAATTGGAGAATATCTAATTCAAAATGTGACTTCAGATACATTAATGGTCAGCTTTCCAGTAAATTGCAGCCGTCCGATTGAGGATCTTAAGCAATTTAGCGGAACCAATTACGGTATGACTTGGAGAAACGGGCTGCTTCTACAGAATTGTACAGTCCCGAAGAGCGAGTGTACCATACCATCATACCTTTTAAGCGCGCGTTTGAACATACCGTCATGTGATTCGAAGAATGAGAATGTGAGTTGTTATTCAGAGGCGAGTGGTGATTATTTGGATTACTGGAAACTGAAGAATATAGGGTGTGGACTTGTGGTCTCGTCTATATTGGTTGGTATGGATAATAATACAAAGAAAAGCTCTTCTATGTACTTAGAATTTCAGACGATTGAATTAGAGTGGGGATTGGAAGGAGATTGTGCATGTGATGAACATGCGAATTGTACAAATATTTTTCTTCCGGGGAACAGAAACGGTTTCCGGTGCTGGTGTAAAGATGGTTTCGTAGGTGATGGTTTCAGGAACGGTGATGGTTGCCGGAAAGGTTAGTTCGACTTTTCCGTTTTCCTTTTAAATTTTTCTTTTTTCTTTTTTCTCTTTGTTTTTTGAACGTTAAAATAATTATCTGCAACATTATTTGCTCTCTATCATTGGCGGTTCCAAATTAAAATTTACGGTTCGAGTTAAGAATTTTTTACTCCTATAACTCATTTGATTTATTAAGCTCCAAATTAATTATTTGTAGTTATTTAATAAATTTTGAATACATATAAGGTACAAGTCAAAATTGTTTGGTTCGGATGAACTCATATCCTTACTCTTGATGATGTTGAATTGTGTGTACAATCTAATTTAAATTTTTAAATGTTAGAGATAGAACACGTTTATTTACTATGCACAAGTATATGCAAATTCAAAATTTAAAGCTTAAGTTTTTCGATCTTATCAATAAAGTTATTATCGTTTTTGAAATTATAAATTTAAAATTCAATACTTGTTAAAATTTCAGTAATTTTTCATATAGTATATTTGCACGACATAATAAAAATACTACGGTTGAACCCAATAATTCAGACTCCGTCCTCCTTGACGTATAGGTTTGATCTTTTAGACCAATTACTTGGAAGTATATCATTAATGGATAATGCTGATAGTCAAATTCAAAATGTCTACTTATTTTGGTATATGGCAATTCAATATAAAACAATGCTTATCAAATTACGGATAAATTTCAAAGATAATTGCTAGATGGCCTAATTGTTGTTTGACTCTGGGCAAGATGTGACGTGAGAGATGATGAGACTAGTGTAGTTTTTTATACTCCTATTTGGTTTGACCAGTAGAGACACGCCAAATAAGAAAGGCTGTTGATTTCAATGGAGGTATAGTATGGGCATTTATTAGTGAAATCATGAGTTTACAGGAATTGACTATGATTAAACAATGATTATTTTAGTGTGATTAAGTTTATTAGGAAATCCAAATATTCCACAAGTTGCGTTTAAAAGTAGTAGTGCATATGCGGCTGGTGTAGTCAATAAAGCCTTTTCTACATTTTGATTTTGTTGAATTTGCGTTCTAAGCTGTCGAGTGTTGAATGTCTCCTCAGTGACTTCCACATGTGAGACTTGGTCTCACTTACTTTTTCCCCACCAGGTTCCTACCTTCAGCTGCCAGCATTTCCCTGTATTTGGCTTTTAGGTATTACTCACAACTCCGTCCACTTACCTCTCTTCTTCCTGCCATGTGGATCCGGGACAAATATATTACTCATTCAATCCTATTTTACTCAAAAATATTTGATTCGATACAAAGTTTAAAAAAGAAATAGATAATTTTTTAAAATATGTGATCTCAAACATGTTATGATATTTTTGTGACTATAAAATCTCATATCAACCACAACAACCCAGTATAATCTCATTAGTGGAGTCTGAAGAGGGTAGTGTGTACACAGACCTTACCCCTACCCTAGGGTAGAGAGGCTGTTTCCGATAGACCTTCGGTTCCCTCCCTCCAAGAACTCCCCACCTTGTTCTTGGGGTGACTCGAACTCACAACTTCTTAGTTGGAAATGGAGGGTGTTTACCACTAGAGCAACCCACTCTTGTCTATAAAATCCCATTTAAGTGTAAAATTGAGATTCTAAAGTTAGATTGTTTCTAGAATATCTCTATTCTTTTTGGAGCATAAGAAAGTGTCTCATACAATGGGACGGAGAGAGTATTAGGACAATGAGTGCCATAGTATTCATTGCCCTTGACTTAAAACCAAATAGTATAAAGTTAAGTAATATTTGCAAAATGTTTCATGTTTATACTAAGTTTGTAACTTTGATATAGAGTAGTTGTGATGCGGGGATACTTTACTATCCTCTTTTCTCATTTATTTTAAATTATAGATCCGTCTCTAACATAGATCCTAGCCATCTATGGTCTTTCCTTAATAAGATGAAAAGGGATCTAATAAAGTATTTATGAGACTGCCTATACAAAGTGGTATTGTAACTTTGTATAGTTCAAATCAAAATGACAAGTTTGTGCTCGATGAGCTTAAATTATGTAATTTAGTGATATTGAGCCCTCTATCTCCACTCAAGGAATTTGCTTGTCTTGAGGAGTTAGTTGCTTCTCTTACACAATTGCATACATAGCAGAAAGGTGATTTCTTGGATCTTATATGACACGAACAAAGATCTGACTGAAAAAAAGGAAATAAATAAGCATTTAACTGATTTGTTTTGGCCTTCTCTGCCAATGTCGGTGAATGTGATTGCTGACAAGGTCAGAATTATTCAACTCCGAGATTGTGAATTGGATAATCCCCAGAGTCAACAGCTTCAATGATTCTGTTGTATTTTAAATTAATTATACGGAGGAGCACATGGTAACTGGATGTCTACAAGTTTGAACGGGTGAAAGTCAGAGGATCAAGAGGACCTGGATTGTTGAATAATTTCATATTTTATTGTTGAGTAAACATTATAGTAACAGGGACTAGAATCAATGCCAAGTCTAAAAGTAAACCTCTCTAAATGAACTGCAGGATTTTTTTATTCTTTTTTGGAGAGAATTGGAACGTGGATAATGGAGGAGGGAATAATAGAAGAAGGCAGGACCTTCGATTGACCAGGCACCAACCTTCGTGCTATTCCAAATTGGTTAATGGTAGCCCGGTGTACAAGGCATCCCGCGTTCACGCAAAGTCTAGGGCCGCACCCCAAAGAGTGTGATTTAGACGGTCTAACCTAATACAAGCATTAGTGGTTGTTTCGACGATTCGAACCCATGACCTATAGCTTACAAGGAGATAACTTTACCGTTGCCCTGAGGCTTCAAATTGGTTAATGTGTAATGACATAATTCAATTGTTAAGACTCTAATACAAGTTTGCCATAGTGTAATTGATAGAGTTTAGATAAAGAGCAGGTTAGGTGATCCCCTTCCTACCTGTGTGAGGGACAGTTCATTATTATGCCAGTCTAATTTTAGACAAGTTAGTACTTCACCTGAATCAAGCATAATTTGAAGGGATGAAAGTTGGAACTGATTCACTTACCAGTTAAATCAATGTACAGAAAACTGTGTGTTAAAAGAACATCTTGAGTTGGAGATTTAAACCTTAACTGAGCAGTTCTTGTGAGACTCACGCATTTGGAAAATTGGTTTCATTTGTTGATCATGTACTTGCTTCATAACTGGGAGGGCATACATTTTCTGAGATATTTTAGCTATATATTCAATCAAATCTATTTCCAGAAAAGAAATAATTTTTGCTCCCACCCTCAACCCTAATTTTTTTGCCATATACTCTTTCTACCTTTTTCTCTATTGTTATCTTCAGTATGTCATCCTTTTACTAACTTCCTCTTTATGTTTTCTCCATCAGTTTCTAAATGTAATCCTTCAAAATACCTCTCTGGCCGATGTGGTGGAACTACAAGAATTGGTGTACTCGTTGGAGGTAACTTTTTTTGCTAAACTTCTCCAGAAAATGTTACTAGTAAATAGCCACTTTGATTTTTCGCACAAATCCTTCTCCAGTCGTTTAATGCACTAGTATTAGGTTTAGCATCTCCTGATGAATCATTCCCTGATCCTCCTGCTTCATTTTGACAATACCTCTCAATTAGCAAATGTGCACATATTGGTTTTCTGACCTTATTATGTAAGAGATTTTGATTTTCCAAATTGCAAAAGAGTTGCTGAACTTGCTGATCAGTAAACTTCCAAGCTTGCTACTTTTACAACCTCTTGATTTGATTTTACTGGATTCAATGTAAATGGTGAGTTTGATCTGTTCCTGGTTTAATGAAACTGTTGATCACTTACAGGGATTATTGCTGGAGCTGGTTTAATGGCTGGTTTGGCTATTCTCTGCTACTGCATTCGAAGACGTTCTGCATCTCTGAAGAAAAGAATGAGCGCAAAGCGCCTTCTTTCTGAAGCTGCAGGTAGCTCCAGCGTTCCTATGTTCCAATACAAAGAAATTGAGAAAGCAACAAACAGTTTCTCTGAGAAACAGAGGCTGGGCATAGGTGCTTATGGCACAGTTTATGCTGGAAAGCTCCACAGTGATGAATGGGTTGCAATTAAGAAACTAAGACATCGAGATCCAGATGGCGTTGAACAAGTGATGAATGAGATTAAGCTTTTGTCCTCTGTAAGCCATCCAAATCTAGTCCGCCTCTTAGGTTGTTGTATTGAAAATGGTGAACAGATTCTTGTTTATGAATTCATGCCCAACGGAACTCTAGCTCAGCATCTACAGAGAGAAAGGGGCTCAGGACTTCCATGGACAATACGTCTCACTACCGCCACAGAAACTGCTCAAGCGATAGCTCACCTTCACTCAGCAATGAATCCACCAATATACCACAGGGATATCAAATCTAGTAACATACTCTTAGATTACAACTTCAACTCAAAGGTAGCAGATTTTGGTCTTTCCAGATTTGGCATGACAGATGATTCCCATATCTCTACAGCACCACAAGGCACTCCAGGTTATGTGGATCCTCAATACCATCAGAATTACCATCTTTCCGACAAGAGTGACGTGTACAGCTTTGGAGTGGTTCTTATAGAAATCATTACAGCACTGAAGGTGGTTGATTTCTCTAGGCCACACAGTGAGATTAACTTGGCTGCACTTGCAATCGACAGAATTGGGAAAGGTCGTGTGGATGAGATAATCGATCCATTTCTTGAGCCACACAGGGATGCATGGACTCTATCATCAGTTCATAGAGTTGCAGAGCTAGCTTTCAGATGCCTCGCATTTCATAGGGATATGAGGCCTTCAATGATAGAAGTGGCAGATGAACTAGAACAGATCAGGCTCAGCAGTTGGACATCATTGGAGGACAATGTATGCATGACATCATCAGTGAATTCCTCTTGTTCATCTCCGCGTAGTATGAGCGAGACATCTTTTCGTAGTACAACAACTAAGAAAGGAGGAGTTGGGAGTAGGAGGTTGATTCTTCCACAGAAGATAGGGAATGCACTGTCAATCATGGAGGAAATAAAGGATAGTTCCCCTGTTTCAGTGCAGGATCCTTGGTTAAGCGAAGAGAGTCCCCCTTCAACAAACAGATTATTGGGTAGTGCTGGTCGATGATGACTTGAAAAGAAAGTCTGCTTTAGGTAGAAAACTGAGGTGATCACCTGTAATCTATTACAACCAGTTTACCACCTTTTCTTATCTTATTATATAGTGACTCGTACCAAAGAGTAATACAACAGTCCTCTTTGTCATTACATGCTCGAACTAGTACTAGCTTTTTTCTTGCATCTGCAGCTTCATACATAAAAGGAATGTGAAATAGTGATTGGACAAGTACCAAAAACTACCAGAAAGATCAGTGACTAAGCGATCTGAATTCATATTGCAGTGCCCGAATTTGAATTTTTCCTACATATTTGTCCGTTCCTTATTTAGAAGTTGAACCCTGTGTAGAAACCAAAAGTCTATCTAGCTACCTATCGCCCAAATTGCTTCAGCAATCAGCATTAGGGAAGGTATCAGAAGCTTCAAATACTCCTAACAATCATAAGAGGAACCCCCCCACACACACTAAAATTTCCAGGAAAATATGAACAAATTGGTACAGATAAGATTGCATTCTTTCCTTCCCATCCTTCATGGAAAAGGAACTTTCTAAAAAAAAATCGATGACTTTCTCGATTGCCTCTTTAAATTCAATAAGAACACTCTTGCATTAATTGCATTATCCATTCATGTTCAAGACTCTAGTACACCGGATATGTTACATAAATCTACATATATAATAAAACTATAAGTGACATCATACAATCGGAATATATGTATCAGAAATGCCACCCTTTGAATTAAGCAAAGCACAATCAAGTTTGCAAATAACAGTAACAAAAATGAAATATTACATGAAAATCAATAATCTTTTCAAGATTTTTGAGCTTCAGGTCCTAAAATACCATTAACAACAGTTGAGGCGACCAAAACTCCAACTAATTCAGCTCCAGCCACTGCTCCAGCTTGAGCTAACCCTCCAAAACTCACTGAGCTCTCAATCTTCTCCTCCGCAGCTTCTATCCCCTTCTCAGCCGTCACCAATCCTTTCTCCGCCGCTTCAATTCCTTTCTCCGCTGCTACAATTCCCTTATCTGCCGCCTCGAATCCTTCCTTCACTAACACCTCTGCTTCCTCCTCTGCTTTCTTCAGCTTCTTTCTTAGTCCGAAAAGGCCAATATCCTCTGCCTTTGACGGCATTTCCAGCGCTTTCAGTGCCGTTGTCGCCGTCAGCAAGGATATTAACTGCCTCCGACCGGGGAGAACCACCGGCGCCTGTTTAGTAGGAGTTGTGTTTGCATCTAGCACACAGCGAATTGGGAATGTCCGTACGAAAATTGAGCTAGTGGTGAAAGCCATGGCTTTGCTCTTTCTCTGTAATCAAACTGAGGCTAGCAAAGCTCCCTCGATACCACAGCGAAGTGTGTGGTCTGATATTTTTGAACGGACAGAAGGACATATAAATAAATACTCGGACCTGAAAAGGATTTTATTTTCTTTCCGAAAATTTTCCTTTTTCTTTTTTTCTTTCTGTTTTTTTTTTTTTTTTAATATAAATTTTCTAGAGTGGTGTGTTAAAAATAGTTAAGACTTTTGGTATATTGGTACCATACTTAAATGATGCATTAAACGACAACTTCAATCCTTCCGAAAAATATTATCGACTCGTGAATAATGAAGAACAGAGTTAAAGATGAAGAAATTATAGTAGGATTGAAATTGTTTAATCAATTAAAGGTTAGACAACACTGAAAATATAATTACTTACACCAATGCATACATCAAACCAATAAATGAATGACATATTTTTATAAAATAAATTTTATTTAACAAATTTCAATTAATATTTTTTTATCTCAATTTATTATTTAATCACGATAAAACTAATATGGTATAATATAATCGAAATAGCATGGGCAAGCCGATTTTCGATTTGGTAATTAAAAAACGGAAAAGGGCCAAAACGTCGTTATCGTTTCGTAAATGGTATACTTCTACGCTCTGTCCATCATTTGGTCCAAAGATACACTCGACGTTATCTTTCGGACTAAAAATACCCCGGCGACTAACGAAAATTTTTGTGGTTCCTTTTTTAATGTGTTGGCAGCACGTAGTTGAGCCACGCGACTCCCTTGTCCAAATCAAATTAACCCGCTCCAGATTTAAACCCACCCCAATTTATTGGATCAACCCACTGAAGTTTTTCAACCTTAACCCTAGATCCTATCCCTTTCTACTCCATTTCCATCACTTCTTCTAAATAAAATAAAAAAATTAATGGCTAAAATTTTTCAAGCGGAGTTCCAAATTCTTGTTCCAACCAAACTCCATATCAAGGTTCAGCAATTAATTTCCAGCAATACCCAATCAATTTTGAGAACGAATTTCAGATTTGGAAGTTATTTCTGTATGGGTCAAAATCTATTCCGTAATATTTAAGCTCAGATAACACTAAAGAAAGAGTCTTTGAGCCGTCATTAGGCGAGGAGGAGCAGGAAGCAGCAAGACCTATAGCCGAAGAGTCGACGAGAGCCATGGTCGAAGTGTTGATAATGGTCGAAGTCGAGCATCGCTGATGAAGTTGTAACAACTGATTTTCAAAATAGGATATGTAAGAATATTCTAGTGGATATTCTCTGCACTTGTACTATTAGAGTTTACTAGGATAATGTCTCATATAAATAGGAAAAAGGGCAATGATACGAGGCATGTGATATTCATTTGGCAAGAACATACTTTGACAAAAGATTCTCTCTCTCTTACTAAGATACAAACACTACATTTTCATCAAGATTCTTGTCTATATTATTCCATACTTTTCCATAAGATCCGAAAATAATTCGAACATTAAAGGATTTGTCTGTCACTCATCCTTGTCAGGTGAAACAACCGTCTAGTTTATCCTTTATTGGGTGAATCACTCCTCCTATTTACTTGAAGGTCATTTATTGTTATTTATTGTTATTAAATGTTACATTATTGCTCATACTTTTTGGAATAGTTATTGCATGTTGTTATCACTTTCTTACCGGACCTATTCGACGCTAATCACGCTTTCGGAAGTCACATCTAGAAATATTATTATTAACTAGGTATAACCCATTATCAGATAAATTTAATTATTTGAACCAAGAGTTATATTTTTTGGTCAAACAATTTCAAGTAAAGTTCCAAAGAATGAGAACCTTGAAGAAGGAGCTGTGATTCCATTAAAACTCTTTTGAAACCTTGGTTCGAAATTGGGTTTTTTTGAAATTGTAACTTATTTTGAATGTGTGCTATTAGATTTTGTTGGGGACATTAATAGGAGCTTAAATCTGAAATTTGAGGGAGTTTGAAATAGATTTGAGATGGATTTGGGTGAATTTTCAAAGCAAATTCGAAGGTTGAAGAACATGTTCAATCCAAAAAACTGGGCAGAACTAAATATGGGGTGAGTTTAAATCTTGAGCGGGTTAAATTTGATATGGACAAGGGAACCACGTGGCCCAATTACGCGCTGCCAACACATTAAAAAGGGGACCACGGAAAATTCCTTTAGTCGCGGGGGTATTTTTAATCCGAAAGATAACGTCGAGTGTATTTTTGGACCAAAAGATGGACAGAGTGTAAAAGTAAATCATTTACCAAATGATAGGGATATTTTAGCTTTTCCGATTAAAAAATACTGCAAGTATTTGTAAATTAATAGAAAAATAGTTACTATTTAATGCAGAGATAAAAATAGGACAAAAATATCCTTAGATGAAACAAACACGAAAAAAATCCAGCATAACATGCTGGATTATGAAATTCCAACATATTGTCGTGGAGTTTAAACTTCAAATACACCTTGTATGCGAATTTCAACATATTATGCTGGAATTCCATATGTAAAAAGTTCGAACTCCAATATATTGTGCTGGAAATTTTTTCGGATTTAAACTTAAGGGTATTTTTATCGAGATTTTATTATCGCATAAAAAAACAATTAAATTTTGATTAATTTTAAAATAGTGATTAATTTTTAATTAGCAATTATAAATCAAGCTAATTTTAAATTTCTCCGTGTAATGTATGCACTAGGTCCGAAGAAATATTTTCATATATCTGTAACCATTAGATTATAACGTATTCTTTTATCATATTGTGGTAAATTTAAAAATTGATCAAATGACAGTCATAACAAAAATGCACACAATTGGGAGATGTTCTTTTTCCTCGGGTACCATTGACGTAAAACGACGCCGGTTCTTCCCAACCAGCCATTTTACATTTTTGCGCCATACGGGTTTTTGGGGGTTCAAAAGAGAGGGAAAATCGAGGGTTTATAAAGTTTCCGCTAGGAGTTGCTAATTCTAATCGAAGGTGAACAATGGCTGAGGAAGTAGCAAATTCAGAAACAGCAAGCCCTACGCCGGAGCAGAACCAGAATTCGGTGAATGCCACCATCGAATCAGGGTTTCAGGGAGGTACAGAATCGACTTGCAACAATAATAATGCTGAGAGTTCTGCGGTTACTTCTGATGGTGACCGCGAAAAATCGCTGGAGTACGCCGATGAGCTAATGGAGAAAGGTGCTAAGGCCGATAAAGATGGAGATTATGGAGAGGCCGTTGAATGCTATAGTCGTGCCCTAGAAATCCGGTTAGGGTTTACACATTTCATTTCCTCCGGTTTTTGTATATCAAGTATATTTAGCTGCCTGCTTATTTCTTTGGTTATAGACTGTTAGATTAGCTTATTTCGAATTAAGCTTTAGTTCGAAACTTACATCACAAAAGAAAATCGTTTGATCGTTTTTTGTCAGTGATGCAGCAAAGGCACGAGAGTTTAGGGTTAGGGTTTATTGTACTGCAGGTGCAGTAGATAAGTTCATCTTTCAAGGTATTTTGATGAGCAGAATATATTGTTAATATAGGACTGATACACAGTACAAAGTCTTTAAGAGATTATTGGATAAATATTTCATCATATACGTGCTTTACTTATCTTATTAAATTGCAATGTGAATTTTTTTTGTCTTGGTGCGGCTTAAATCTTTCCCCTTTTGGGATGATTGAGCCGCAGACATGAAGTACAACTGTGTATAATTGAGAATTACATGCTCCGGGGGACTCTGGGCTATTCTCAAATACATTCTTCAATAGCCTTCTCAAAGTGGAATTAAAATGTTTCAAAGCTGTTGAGTTGACCAATTGAATAGAGGAATTAGTATCCATCAGTCTTTTCATAGTATGCTCCTTCATTTTCTTTCTTGTTCTCTTCTATTGCATTCTTTGTTACATGAGTGTGTGTGTGTATAAAGAAAATATTTCAAGAGAGTTTTTCAAGTTGTTTCAAGGACATTGTACGTTTTTTCATCATACGATACACATAGTTTTAGAGTTTCTCTCTCCCTATATATATCTCTTAACAAGTCATATATATTTGTGTGGCTGTAAATCATCCCATTAATGGGAAATTGTGTTGTTTAAAGTTAAATTGTTTCTAAATATAGTAAGATATCATTCCTTTTGGGAGACTAAAAAGGAATGTGCATCACATCAATTGGGAGAAAGATATTATTTTTCTATGCCGTTCTACCTTTTCTAATAGATTTCTCGTTTCACGTTGACTTATTTTGCAAAAATTTCAGGGTTGCACATTTTGGTGAACTTGCTCCTGAATGTATCAATGCATACTATAGATATGGGTGTGCTTTGCTGTGCAAAGCTCAGGATGAGGCTGATCCTTTGGTTTCTATACCTAAAAAGGACAGCGAGTCTCAACAAGATTCTAATAGAGATGGTTCTGTTAAGAGTGCTGTTAGTTGTGAATCTTCTGTTGCTTCTATCTCAAGTACTGGTGAACCAGGTGGAAGCTCAAATGGAAAGGAGAAAGAGGAAGATGATGGTTAGATTCTTTTGCATTAATCTCATCTGACTTCTCTATAATGCTACTCGTGCTTTATAGCAATGACATCGTTTATAATGAAAAAATAATAATTGAATTGAAGAGTTTGCTAATTAATTAACAAAGTTAGCATCAACACAAAAAGTGTCATTAAAATCCATTGATTCGCCGCCTAAAGCAATAGAGTGATGTGAAGCAAGGTGGTTTATTGCCTCATGGGTGAAGCAATGAGTTTCTTCGTAGTCCATCACTTTAGAAGTGAGGAACAAAGTGATTTAGAAAAAAGAAGCGAGGAGCAAAGTGATCCAGCAAGAGTAGTTTATTTTGAATGTAGCTTAAAGAAAGAGGGAGGGAGGGAGAACTAATGCTATTTCATGAACCTCTCCTTGCTATTTGAGTGCTAGTGCTCCTGAGTTTGTAAAACCTCTCCTTTTACTGCTTCTGTTTCATTGTTTCTTTTGATTTTTCTCTTTCTCAAACAATGACTTTTCTTTCTTCCAGTATTTGAGTTCTATTCTTCTATAACTTCTCATTTTGAGCTTCTCTCTTCTACTGTTTTATTTCATTTTTTAAAATAACTAAATACAGAATTGAATGTTGCATATTAGTTCTTTTTTCCCCTTCCAAAATTATTGGTTAATTGAAATCTGAAATCAATTATGTGAGTAAATTTATGTTTCTGTATCCTTGTTGACATAACATTTGAAAGTTGTTTAATTTGAGTTGGATTATTAGTGTCAATTGTACACCGGACATTTAAAGTAGCAACTTTAATTGCAATACAGTGTTATAAGTACCAAACATATATCCTTTTGAAAAAACATATATGTTTGGTAATATTTATATTTTCTGTAAATGTGTGTTTCATTCCAAAGAGGCGTGCTCTTTGCTTCACGTTTTGGTTTAAAAGCCCATGGCCCTGTTTCTTATTGCACATTTTGCTTTAAAGACACAGGACACAACTCTGTTACCCGGTTGAATCATATAAATTCTTAATTGCGACTTAAGTAGATACCACTCGCCTTCTGTGCTTGTCATTTTTAGTTTGTTACTGATTACTGCTGCCTCCTTTGTAGAGTAGTTTTTGGAAAGAGGAATTGTTAGACTTGTAAAGATATGCTGGTGCTGTCCTCCCACTAATAGAAATCAGTTATCTGGAAACTATTAGTCTCTGACGTTCTAATTCTAAGAAATGGGTATTTACTATCGCGTTTGCTGGTCTTCTGAGATCTATGTTAGCAGTGCAAAAAATTAGGTTGTCAAAATAGAACCTGGGAAATTGTGTAATGATATCCTTTTTAGATATGATAATTCATGTTGTGGATACTCTGTTATGGGACAGCTGCAGAGGAAAAAGACAATGAAGGAGATGAAGATGAAGAAGAAAGTGATGCTGAGGATGTGGCTGAAGGTGATGAGGATGAAACTGACCTGGATTTAGCCTGGAAACTGTTAGATGTTGCAAGGGCAATTGCTGAAAAGCACTCTGGTGACACAATGGAAAAAGTGGATGTATTATCAGCTTTGGCTGAGGTAGCCTTGGAAAGAGGTTTGTCTCCTAAACAATACTTTCATTACCTTAATTAGAATGGTGTTGTGAGACTCCTTTTAGTATCTGTCCTGTGAAGTTGTCCATTGGGCTATCAACCACCATTTGTCTTGTTGAATGAAATATCTACTGAATACTGATACCAGGACTGATAATTAAGTTGTCATCTCAACTGGAAAAGTCAGTATATTTGATTCTGGCATTTTGGTTATTTTTAATTGCAATCCCATGCTGCAATAATTTATCTAATTCAAAATTTTCAAATCAATGGAGACAACAGTGATAACTAGATATGAGAATGATTTTAACAGCATTAAAATGTGTGGCGTAGCACTAAATGAAATTAAAATTGGATGTATTATAATCTTTGGTTGAGGTAGCCTTCGAAAAAGGTTTTCTCCTCTATACAGTACTTCCATTACCTTAATTAGAATGGTGTTGTCAGACTCCTATTTTCTGTGTGGGAAGTTGAAGTGTCCATTGGTGGTTGATAGCCCCGATGGACATTTCAACTTCCATTAGATTTTATTCTAGCATTTTGGTTATTTTGAAGTGCAATCCTGTGCTGCAAATAGCTTGGTGATTTAGCAAAAAAAAAAATCAATTAATATCATCTTGATTAATAAAATATCTAGTTCTATCACAAGCGAGGTATAGATGTTTTGGAACATGATGTGTTGAGAGGTGTTTCTGTGTTGTGATTATGGGACTAAGAAAGAGGAAATGATGGGCAGATTGAGGAGGGTTGGAGGCAAATATTGGGGGCGAACAAGGGTGGAGAAGTAATACTAGTCGCTTGGCACAATGGCGGAACTCCTTGCTGAGACTTAGAGAATAAGAGGGGTCATGACCATGAGTGACGGAGCCCCCTTCCTCCTATTAAAACATAATTTAGCAACTTGCTAGCATTATTAGTTGTAAGGTCGTATTTACGCTCTAGATGGTGATTCACTGTCTGTTTCATGAATTCCTAGGAAAATCCTAGCTGACTGGAAATGGATTAAGTGGTTGAAATAAAAATGACCTAAACTGAACTGAACAAACCGCATGCGAATGATTTGTAACAAGATGTTAATTTCTCTACTTCAGATGCTACAGGATTTGTAAATTCTGTCTTTTTCTTTTGCAGAGGATCTTGAAACTTCCCTTAGTGATTACCTGAAGGCATTATCCATTTTGGAACGCTTGGTTGAACCTGACAGTCGCCATATTGCTGAGCTGTATCCTTAGTAATGTAACTTGCCTTCAACCCTTAAGGGGATTGTTCTCTGTCCTACATCTTAGTATTAATTACTTTATCTGGGTTTTATTAAGTGCCAAATTTAGGTGTTGCTTCCTCTTCCTCGCTTTGTGTTCTTAACTGGATTACAGCAACTTTAGGATATGTTTATGTCTGGAAATTGCTTCTAAGCCTCAGGAAGCCATACCATACTGCCAAAAAGCTGTTTCGACTTGCAAGTCGCGGCTACAGAGGCTCACCGATGAAATAAAGCTTTTGTCAGAATCAACAGAAAGATCAGCTACTAATGTAGATCAGATTGCGAGACAATCGTCCAGTGCATCACAGTCCGACTCTGTATCTGCTAAAGAAGCAGAGATTGAAACGCTCACAGGTCTATCTGCAGAATTGGAGAAAAAGGCAAGTATATCACCAAATGAGTTTTGATTAATGTCTTGGTTATTTCTTCTTTTATAATTGTGACTCTTCCACTTGCAGCTTGAAGATTTGCAGCAGTGCATGTCAAATCCATCATCTATCCTCTCAGATATTCTGGGATTGGTTTCTGCGAAAGCAAGAAGTACGGAAAAAGCTTCTTCTTCTATGGCTGTGAGCTCTTCACAGATGGGTGCTGCTGCCAGTGGTAGTGGAGGTTTTGACTCTCCAACCGTTTCCACTGCTCACACAAATGAGGCAGCTGGAGTGACTCATCTAGGTGTAGTGGGAAGAGGAGTCAAGAGGGTGCTGCTAAACACAACTACAGAGTCTAGTCCAATGAAAAAGCCTGCATCTGAGCCGCCATCAAATAATGGAGATGGCAGTGCCTCGTAAAGAGTGTATTGTTGTTGCTGTGATGAAGTAATCTTTAACATACAAAGAAAGCCTATTGACAACGCTAGTGGTGATTTGCTTATGTTGTTGCTGACTCTGTTTGTTAGCTGGGAAGTCTGCTGTAAGATGGCATAATTTTATGTCCTGTCCTTGATCACTTATGCCTTAGTGACTATTCTGTATCTGTTGCTTTATTCTCTGCAGTTGTATGTTCTTCAGATAATCTACTGAGACTCGGAAGTTGAACACTTTTTTGAATGAGATGGTAACTATGCTGGAAGACCAGTAACTGAACTAGTTAATAGTTATTCACTACGTAGACTACTGGGTGCTGATTCACCGTCATGGCAAGTAGCAAGTCTTAGTATTTTTATTTATTAGTATTTGTTTGTAGGGTCGTGAGGGCAGTGTAGGATGTAACATGACTTGGTTTTAAAATTAACCCTCGTTCACCTATCTTTTCTTTTTGTTTCAAGTAAACTTATGGTTATCAAGGTTTTAGATTTCTTCTTTCTTCATATCATTTAACAGCAGACCTAATACATTTCAAATTAAGATGACCTTTCTTTGAGGTTTTGTTCACAGTACCGTGTTGCTAGGAGGTGGCTAGTATTTGATAGATGGCATAAGTTGGTCTAGATACCACTATTATCCAAAAAAAGAAAAAGGTCCTTGTACCCATGTTTTTGCTCTAACGCTATGTGATTTTTCTATTCTATTATTAGTCCAAACCTTCCTCATAGGAAATTTTTGGTATCTAACCAGCATGGTGAATCTGGTGCTGTTGTTTCCTAAAGATTATAATAAAAGATAAAATTCAGTGCCAGGATATCTTAGTAGTAAGATAATTCAATCCAACATTGCTCTGGCAGCTAAGGCGACGTACGAATGTTTCTGAAATTAAGCGCACTTTCACGTGAAGCAATACCTGCTCTCTGTCGTGTATTCTGGATGTTTATACTCTCCCAAAGCATTATTACATGTGGAATTATTGATTTAATGCTAAGAGTACCATAACATGTTGTACTTTAGCACGTTTTGTCTGATGACAGTTGGATTAGTATGGTTTGTATTGTCTTAGATGTGGATTGACGTGTTTAGCATTGATGGATTCTATATGGAATCAAACAACCACAAAATGCCAATTTACCAAATAAAATGCAGCAAGAAAAACATAGTAACTGAATCTTATCGTGAAAGAAAGCCCTAGTTATACGATACCACCAAAGGAACTTTGCGACAATTCACATTATATGGGTGTCAACGATTGGTCGTTGCAATCAAAGTTGATGGCACTCCTATAAAGGAGTTCAAGAATTGGATAAAGTTAACAAAACATCATCAACTTAGAATCGAAGAGTTCCAAGAAAAGAAATACGTAGAACGAAAAAATGTGTTATAGAGTAGATTGCAAGAAATGTGGCAAATACTCATGGGGTGGGTGTGGTAAACATTTGACCACCCTATATGCTAGCATCGAACAAGGCAAACACTGCAATTGTTGTCCTTGGCCTGGGGTTGTCATCCCTCCTCCTCAGACCATGACCCAAAACAAATGTTCTCCAACCACTGTAGGTATATATCATGTAGGATTTAAACTTTGATTATACCTATTAATACATGTATATATTTTTTTAAATTTTGCTTAATCTTTTATATACATATATATAATTAGAGTATGATTTGGGCATCACTAAGTAAATCTGCCTCTACATCATCGCATTTTCCTACACATTGGCAGATTTTTAAGAATAGCCACTAGGCAAAGCTAGAGATAAAAAAGACCTTTGATTTAAAATAAAATTAAGGTCACAACTTGGAGAAAAAGTATATATTAAGATCTATTGTTGCTCCAATAAGTAGTACATTTTTTTTTATTGCTCTTTCTCGACTTTGGTAGACCTTTTATGATTAGATTCTGATCAAGGAAAATGAAAGAAATTAAGCAGATGGTCCCTTATGTCAAGTGCCAACCAAATAGGGAAGGTGGAAATTCTATCCTATTTATTTTTTTATTTCCGAAGAAATCTATAAAATCACGACATTTGCTTAGTGTTTACAACTTTTGACAATTTTGCTCATACTATTTTCTACAAGTTTGAAGGATTGTGAACGACTCAAAAGTTTAAGCTATAATTTGTTTCTTCATTTCTTTAGAAAGAATTTACTTCCAAGAAAGTGCTTTATTAGTTGGATTAGAGACAATGCAATAAATCAAAGGTGATGGTTTATTAAAGAACCCCTCTACCTCCAACTTAGATTAAGGAGGAAGTGTAATGACCGTTATTTTTTGGGATGCTATTTAGAGATTAGTCTGTAATTATTTTATCTTGAAAATTTTAGGATTCAAGACATTTCTGTCCAAAAAAAATTGTACTGAAAAACTAAAATACAAGATTATATTTTGGTTAATTTCTAAAAAGCAATCTTTTAGAGTGACTACCTGGTCTCATTTCTACTTAGATTAATCTTATGAAACTTTTTAATCCTTGATTAATTTCCCAATAATTGGTTTCGTTTTTTGTTGTTTTGCAGGTACTCAATTAGGTGATGATGCCGTTGGGCACTAGCTACACTGCATCTGGAGACCAATAAAGTATATTAATATAGTGATAGTGATGTAATAAAGTAATAATAATGTGATATGGTGTTGTAAATTTTGAGGTCAAATACACATTGACCGAACCACTCTAATATGCTTCCAAAGTTCTAAATGTGTGTAAACAAATAAAATCGATTTCGAGAATGGAGTGCTTTTTCTAACCTTGTGCAGGGTGCTTGTAATTCTTACTCTATAAATTTGCAAGTAGTCAGGGTTTTGTGCCTCTCTTTTGTTTTCTTTATTAGCTCAATGTGGTACTTTGGTTTGGTATTTGTGCCCCCTTTTTTAACCACAAAACTTACGGGTAAATTTTACAAATGCTAATATTTTTTTTTATATCAAATTTAAATAGCTATATTTTCTTACACAAAAGTAATAGAACTTTTACTAACTCACACAAAAATTATAGTGAACAACAAACATCATTTTCCGGTAGTATTTTCTTATTTTATATTTTTATTTTTAGTATAATATATAATAACCCAATTAAAATAGAAGTGACCCGATCTGAGTTTTTTTTTCTTTTTGCGCTTAATGCTTATTCCATTAAATTAAAAAATAATAATAACGGGCATCGCTTTCTGTGTCTATCCAACGAAAATAAAACCCTAATTTTCCCATCTCTCCATTTTTCTCTCTCCAATTTTGGTAATCGGTGCGGTGTCCTCTCTCTCTTCTCTTTCAGTAAAATGGCAACGGCGGGCGACGGCACGGAGACGGCGTTATATTTTGTTTATGATATCTTTTTGAATTCATTTATGTGAGACAAACAGTAGGTGGTCAAATCATATATACTACCTACCAAGTGTCCGACATAAATAATTTGGAGTATTTTGTATACTAACATATATTTCTTTCGTTGGAGTATTTTTCATGAGATTCTGACAAAAAAAGTACGAATAATCAGAGAGCTCATGAGATAATAATGCTATAAATTTAAATAAAAATCTTCAAAAAGAAAATAAAAGATAGAAGTAGCACATTTTGGAGAAGGATTCACTTGTAATATTATTTTAATATGGGTATTCGGTTGGATTTGGGTCGGGTCATTTTTATTTTAATTGAGTTATTATTTATTAGATCGAAAATAAAATATGAAAAAATATACTACCGGAAAGTTGTGTTTTTCCATCATTATGATTTTTGTGTGAGTTAGTGAAAGTTCTATAATTTTTGTGTGAGAAAACATAATTATATGACTATGGTGAAAAAAAGTCATAGTTATATGATTTTGGTGAAAAAAAATCATAATTATATGACTATTTGTGAAATTATATGACTATTTGTGAAATCAATGAGTACTCTTCATTGATTAATCAGTCATTAATTTATTACAGAGCGTGAAATACTAATACCCTATGTGCAATACATGCAAACTTAATTAAAAAACATTATTTTGACAATATATTTATTTATATATAGAGTTTGAATTGAAATTAATGGTCTGAATATTTAAGAGCCGTTTGGACATAAGAAATTTTTTATATTTTTCGAATTTTTTTTTTTTACTTTTTTTCGAAATTAGTATTTGGTCATAAATCTTTTAATTTTTTACTTGAAGATGCATTTTGGAATTTTTCGAAAATTTGAAAAACTCTAAAAAACTGTTTTTCAAAATTTTCACTCAGATCACACACAAAACTTCAAAAACAACCCAAAATTATATTCATGTCCAAGCACAACTCAAATTTTCAAATATACCATTTTTACTTGAAAATATATATATATATTTTTTAATTTTACAATTCTTATGTCCAAACGCCACTTTAGACATCCTGGGACCAGTTTGATCAATAGAGTGTCATATGGTCATATTCCTTAAAGACAAAAGTTAACTAATAATCATATTATTAGTCATTAAATATTAAGAATGTTCACCAGATATGGCTATAATCATGGCATTTCTTTGTCGTCAACTTGTTCAGAACATGAATTAACTTTAGGGGAGGATCTTCAATCTTATGCTCTTATGTTTTCTTAACTATTAATTCGTCGAAACAGAGAATATTTATTTATTTATTATTATTTTTTGGTAAAAAACTTTCTTTATTCGTCGAAACTGAGTAAGCTTGCATTCAACCCCGAGAATATTTAGGCTCCGTTTATCCATAAAAATCTTTTCTTTTTCCAATTTTTTTCTTTAAAATGTATTTGTCCATGAAATTTTGCAAGTTTTTAAAAATTATTTGAAAATCAGTTTTTCAAAATAAAAAATAAAAAATTTCATACTCACGAAACTATAATATATTTTCAAGTGAAATGCATGTCCAAACATGATTTCAAATACTATTTTTCAACTTTACTCCAAAAATTACTTTTTTTCAAAAATTAAATTTTTTTTATGTCTAAACGCCTACTTAGTTGTATGGTATGTCTTGGCATTTCTACATTTTAATAAAATATCCTGCCTTCATTATTTTTAAATAAAAAATATATCGTTGTTACATTATTTATTTTGAATTTGAAATGTTAGATAGACCATTTAAGATTGTGCAACCTCTCTTTGCGTGGACCTCATAAAGACGCCATTTAACGCCCTACAAATAAAGGTAGGTATGTTGTAATTTATGGCAGGCAGGGTAGGCCATTTTTCTCATCAAAGATTTCCGACCAGAATTTTTTATTAATCAAAGAAATCTGGGAGGATTTTATAGGTTGACTCACTTACATATTCTGAAGATATTTAAATCACTACGGAAAAAATTAAAATGAAGTGATTTAATATTGTTTAAAAATAATGAAGATGAATAGTAATATCGTTGTTTCATGAAATTGAAAGAGATCATAGTATACATGTGAACCACCAAACTCTGGTGAGTGGTGTGTCAAATTGCACTCAAGCTGTTATTCTAAGTTCTTATATCAATAATAACTGACAAATATGTATATTTATTATATATTTATGTATATAATATACATATAATATCTATATTATTTTATATATTTTTATATATTTAACTAGTAAATATAATTATTTTTGACTGACTACTCATAACTTTGTCCTTAGATATACAATAACTGGACACAACCTAGATGGGGCCACCTTTGAGTTGGAGCCCTCTTATGGGACCATCCACATTCATGTCATTATAACCCCATAATCTCAGAAATCATTTGTTCCATTAGTCTCCTCTCTCTTTTTGACTCCATTTATTCTGAATTTCGCAAAGCATAGTGAGTTTCAAATTAGGGACCTAGATTTGATTGAAACTTAAAAGGAAAAAGTTTTTTAAAGTTGTGTTAAAAAATAATATTTAAAAATTAAAATTATGTTTGGACATATATTTTATTTGAAAAAAAGTTAAAGTTTTATGAGTAGAGAAAATTTTTGATCAAAAACTGCACTAAATAAGTTTTTGGGAACTTGAAAAAAAAATTAAAAAATTTCAAAAACTGATCATATTTTAGGAACAAACAATGTTTTCAATTTTTTTGAAGAAAAGTATCCAAAATCTATGGCCAAACAAGAGCTTAAAGAAAAAGATAGTTTGCGATAATTTAGTGATCATCAATATTAAATTAGTCAAATTACAAAAAAATCGTATTATTAACTCTTTTTTTTTTCGGCAAGTTACATATTTGATCGGTCGGTCAAAAATATATCAGCTATCCAAACATATAGAAAAAATAATTTGATACTGAGATGCAATGAATTGATTAATTAGCATACTATGAACAAAGCAAATCAAATGTTAATTATGACAACAACGTGAATACTCCTTTATGCAACTCCACTCGACTAATCAAGTTGGGTGTGATTGTTCTCAAATTAAACTTAGGCCCACCCAAATAATAGAAACATTCTGAATTTTATAATATGATAATATGATTGCAAAAAAGCAGTAACAACAGTTGTCAAGCAAAGCGTGTTTTTGGTGTTTGTAAGCAGGAAAAAGGTTAAAATAATGATGACGATAATATTATCCTCCTTTTATGTTTTCTTAAAACTAAATTTCAAAGTCCTGATTTGCTTTTTGAATCCTCCACCCATATATCTTTCCTCCTCTTTCTTCAAACCCTAGAGAGAGAGAGAGAAAAAAGAGAAGATTCTGATCTGATTCATCAAAAGAAGAAAGTGGTTAGTACGAATTAAAAGACAGAAATTTTGGAAAAGAAAACTCATCTATTTCTTCATCATCATCTCTTTCCTTGAGTTTTTTTTCAACCTACATAATCATTTCCCCAGTACAAAATCTGACCTTCTTTCAAACACCTTATCTTCATGAATCTATCTTAGTACTTCTAGCTAACTAAAGTTTCCACTTTCTCCTTACACTGAAGAAAAATGGCGCCGTCTGACCACCCCACTTCCAAAGGCCAAGCATGGTGAGTACTAACAATGTCACTTGCCTTCTTCTTCTTCTTCTTCTTCATTTATTTTTAACTTTGATTAATTTACTGATTTTTTGTTCCTACATTTTTCAGGTTTTGTACTACAGGATTACCAAGTGATATCATCATTGAAGTTGATGATATGACCTTCCATCTTCACAAGGTCAGTAACCTGAGTGAAACGCTAGATAATTAAATTAACTAATCATATGTTTCTTATTTTGTGTGCGTGTGTGTTTGTGTCTGTTGTTTCAGTTTCCTCTGATGTCAAAAAGTAGAAAGCTTCATGAGATGATAACAGAGCAAGAGACAAATATTGTAATAAGCACTAGAATACAAAAACCTGCTGAACGAGACAACGATGCAGGTGATGGTGACGAAGAGATTGAAGAAGAAGCAGAGGAGATTGATGAGGACCAGCAATGTTGTATTTCATTCCCTGATTTTCCGGGCGGTTCAGAGACATTCGAGACGGCTGCCAAGTTCTGCTACGGTGTGAAAATCGAGCTGTCTGCAACGAATGTTGCTCCACTGCGCTGTGCGGGTGAGTACTTAGAGATGACTGAAGAGTACTCCGAAGATAACCTCATTTCCAAGACGGAGAGGTTTCTTTCACAAACTGTGCTCAAGAGCATTAAGGACTCCATCAAAACACTTAATTCTTGTAAGAACATCTTGCAGTTAGCAGAAACACTCGGCATTGTTCAGAGATGCATTGACGCTGTTGCCGTTAGAGCTTCCGTTGCTGATCCGTCTCTCTTTGGCTGGCCGGTGAACGATGCCGTTGAAGCAAATACTCGCCGTAAAGTTGCCACTAGAACCGGTGGTATGGATTCGTGGTTCGAAGAGCTAGGGCACTTGAGTTTGCCTCTGTTCAAGCGTCTGATTTCTGCCATGAAAGGTAGAGATTTGAGTTCAGAGGTTATCGAGAGCTGTTTAATGTATTATGCCAAGAAGTACATTCCAGGAATTTCACGTTCGAGTAGGAAGGCATCGTCTTCTTCAATACCTTCAGAGAATGAACAGAGAGAACTTCTGGATACAATAATTACAAATCTTCCTGCAGAGAAAAGCTCAAATGCCTCAACAGCTACAAGGATTCTCTTCGGATTATTGAGAACAGCAAATATACTGAATGCTTCGGAAGCTTCTCGAGCTGCACTGGAGAGAAAAATCGGATCTCAACTGGAACAAGCCACATTGGACGATCTACTCATTCCGAGCTATTCTTATCTGAATGAAACGTTATATGATGTTGCTTGTGTGGAGAGAATATTAGGATATTTTTTGAACGGATTGGAGGAGAGATTGACGGCTAGTATTCAAGGCGAAGAAGAGAACAGTGTCAGATCCGCGGCGTTAATGTTAGTCGGAAAGTTAATCGACGGTTACTTATCGGAAATCGCTTCGGACAATAATTTGTCGCCGGAAAAATTCTGTGAATTAGCTGTTGCATTGCCGGACCAAGCTCGACTCTTTGATGACGGCCTTTACAGAGCCGTCGATGTGTATCTCAAGGTAATCAATGACATTTTCAGAAATAGAAAGTGTATTCATTTGCTTAGTTTCAATAAATTTGTGTTCAACACTGTTAAACCAAAATTCCTTATGCAGACGCATCCATGGATATCGGAGGCGGAGAGGGAGAGAATTTGCGGAGTAATGGATTGCCAGAAACTAACACTAGAAGCGTGTACACACGCAGCTCAGAATGAACGGCTTCCACTCAGAGCGGTAGTTCAGGTACTGTTCTTCGAGCAACTCCAACTCCGGCAAGCAATCGCCGGAACTCTTATGGTCGCCGACGTTGCTCCGGGAGACATCCCACGGCTATCGATTTTGGACGGCGGAGAAGGGGACAGAGAAAGTGGAGAGGAAGAGGAAACGACAGGAGTAGTTGGAGTGGCACGTGCACAGGAAGGGAGTAGCATGTGGAGGAACGCAGTGAGGGAGAATCAGGTGCTACGCTTGGATATGGATAGCATGAGGACGCGAGTACAAGAACTGGAACGAGAATGCTCTACAATGAAGAAAACAATACAGAAGATAGACAAGGTAGGGAAACCCGGCGGCGCAGGCGGCGGAGAAAAAGGAGGAGGAGGGTGGAGGAGCAAGTTAGGGTGTAAATTCAAGACGCAAGTGTGTGACTCACATGAACCAACCGTTGTTGAGGGCAGGAAAGGACGGACCCATCGTCATCATCGTCAATAAAAGCCAAATAAGAAACAAATCAACTTCTTCTACCTAATGGTTTCTTCTTTTAGTTTTAAATTATATCTGTTTGTGCCGTAATTGAGAAATTGTTTATTTTCCAACTTATTCTTTAGTGGACAGATTCTTTTTTTGTTTGTAAGTTGCTGTATTTTTCTATATCTCAATGACGTGCATCTGAGTGAAAGCACGGTGGTTAAGAAGTTGCAATTTGGATAGTAACGTTACGAGTTTCATTCTTAGTGATCACCCCTTTAATATCCAGTTTAACTTTTTATAATCCGGTTTTAATGATGTGGAAAATTATATATTCGATATTCTATGTATATACTTCTTATCTCCTGAAGCCTTATGGCCTTTCCAAAGACCCCCTATATGAACGTGAAATATTTTGTGTACCATGCTATTTTGTGTATCTATTATGGAATAATGGAATAGGGTCAAGTGCCTACTAAGGGCAAAATGCACGAGGTAGTTTAGGCATGAACGAACTCGGAGTATGACAGAGGAGAAAATTACTCAAAATGTGATAATAGAGGGGCAAATTGAACCATCTCCCGGGAATAGTTGAAGAAGAGAAAAATGCGAATCTGAAGTGGAGGACCAAAATTGGAGCTATTGAAGTGCACACCTCTCTCTTCTCTGGATGATAGTGAATTATGATGAACTATTTTTTGTTTTGATGAATCCAAAGTAGCTTTTGAAAACAGAGTGGTCAGTGTCGCCTTGTTGGCGGGGTAGGAACATCACTTGCCTTAGGAATTTGTAGTTTTTTAAAATAGACATCAAATACTGCAATAGTATTTATTATTTGTTGGTTAGTGCTCAACTAATTTAGATGGAGTGTCACTGGGGGAAATTGTGTTGGATTATTCAATCATCTCGTGGTCCAGTCTCATAATGCACCAAAATAACAAATGCTGACCTGAAAAGATCTGTCGAATCCCTTTCATTAAAAGAACGCTAAAGTTTCCTCTATTCCTTCTCCTTTCCGTATATATTTATTTTGATTTTCAAACAGTTTCTCTTTTTCATCAACTTTGCTAATCAAAAAGCAGCTCAACCATTTGAGCTCATTTTTATCTGCACCACTGACAACAAAAATGAACTGCATGAAACAGCGACAATTATTGATCAGTAAGAGAAAGATAAAGTGAATCTTTTGTGCATTGTACTAATAAAGAAGGAACTACTGATTGTACAAACAAACTCATTCTTGTCCTTTCGATAAGCAAAACTATTACGTAGTTAACAAATTAGTAACAAGTCAGCTGGATAAATTTGTATTTACACCCTAAAACTATTGAATGTCATATAGCTGTTCATATTATGAATTGTGTACCAGCTTCATACCAAAGTGTCAAAAAGGAGTAGCGATGAAAAATTATCATTAAGAAATTCATTCTTTTCCTCCCTCTATTCCTTTCTATTTTCTTTGAAGGATCTGATTACTTGCCAACTTAACAGAAAGTTACTTTTGGTGTTTGACCAAGTGCTGAGCAGTTGTTGCATTGGGGCAATATTTAAACACACACAAAATCCATCTGGTTATTAGATTTAATAACCAGAGATCAGGTAGAGCTCATCAGGATAGTAAATCCTATGAAGACATGTTCCTTGTCAAAAAAAATTCCATTGCTAATCTATGCTAAAAGAACCTAGATTCCAAATGCATTTGCTGTTAAAAAAAAAAAATTCTATTACTAAGAGGTCTAGTACCAACTCGCTGTCCTACAGACATTTGCTAAATTTCAAAGAGTACGGATTGTGTATCTTTATTCAATTTACAAGTCTAATGTTTACTTTAGGCAGAAGAATAGCCTGATCTATAATTGTACGTGTTTGTCCCTAACCTTGTATTTAATAAAGTTTCATTCAGACACTTAAACTCAGTCAAAATATGTATTTTAAACCCTTCGGCATTACATGTTGGTCACTCGCCTGGTGTGGAGAAAATACCATGTCCACATCAGATAAATTGATGCCACATCTTTATTTATTTAAATATTACTTTTTAAAAATATTTCAAATCCATCTCCATCTTCTTATGCTGTCGGCGATCCTTATCACCGGAAAATAATCGAAAAATCGGAGTCGCCTTACCGTTTTGCTCTCTTTCCTCCTTTCTGAGCATAATCTTAAACCCCAATTCATATACATAAAACTCTTCAATTTTGATATAAAAAATTCTATTTTGCTTCATCTCCTTACTCTCACTATTTTAGGTAAAATTCATATCACCATAGTAATCTAATCTTAGAATTTACAGAGATACAAAAAGGGGGCAACAACCAACGAGTACAAAACAAAGAACTACATCCCTGAAAGTATTTCACTGCCGACCACCACAAAGAAAAATCATATCACTGGAAAATAATCACAAGCGGACTCCACTATCTACTTCTCCACTCACCAGACTCCTTTGGAAAACCCATGACTACCATGGACTAATGAACACGGTCGTAGAAAAAATCACCAAATTACTTCGCATTTTCATAGCTTCTTGATATCTTTAAAACCCATTAACAGATTTGTTTATTTAGCTTCCCTAAAAGAAAATTCTTCTCATTTCATTTCTATACTATACTTTTAATTTTGCTGCTGACTATCCACAAAGGGGGGGGATTACGATAGGAAAGAAGAGGGAGAAGAAGATGAGGAAAAACGGGGGACAAATAAGGCTGAAGGGGTAGGGATGCTTGGGTTGGGAAATAATTTTACTCTTTTTCTTTTTATGGTTTCTTAATATTTTTAAATTAAAATTAATATATCCACTCTCCTTTTTAGAGCGTATAGCCACTCATTTTTCTGACTCAGCAAAATGAATGACACATAAGTTCAGTCAATGGTCACAGGGGTTTAAAATATATGTTTTGACTGAGTTTAGGTATCTGGATGAAACTTCGTTGAATACAGGGACCGGGATGACAAACAAGAACAAGTACAGGTGTTTGTCAGGCTATTCTGCCTTATATTTAAGGTGAATGTTTATAATGCACTGACAAGTTTATTCAATATGAAAAGAGGCACCCCGGCCACTACCTGCCTTGAGGCTTAACTTTATAGTATCCCCAGTGCCGTGAATTTAGGGTCGGAGCTACACCCGGTGAAAGATGGTCAATTGAACATTCTTCGACATCGTATATATGTATGTATATAGGTATATATATATATATATATATATATATATATATATATATATATATATATTAAATTTTGAATATTCTTAGTAAAGGTTTTGATTTTACCACTAGTCCATGATTCGTATTAATCAGAAGTAAAGTAAACAAAGTTTGATAGCCCGCTAATTCCCAATAAAATGCTGGCCTAATCCCATAAAGTATCCATTAACCCTTACCGGAAACATAACTTTTGTCCTTAACAACTGTTTGACCAAAAAATATAGATCTTGGTTCAAATAATTAAATTTATATAAATAAGGGTTAATCTTAGCTAACAATAATATCCCTAGATAAAATTCTTTAAGTAAATAGAATGAATGAGTCACCCAAGAAAGGATGGAATAAATGGATGTTCTTTCTGACAATGATGAATGATAGGCAATCCCTTGAATATTTGAGTTATTCTCACATCTAGTGAAAAAATATAGACAAGAATCTCAACGAAAAGGTGATGTTTGTATCTTAGCAAATGAGATCTGATTCTCTTTCTCAAGTCAAAGTGTGTGTTTTACAAATAAATATCACATGTCTCCTATCATAGTGTCTTTTTCTATTCATAGGGAACATGCTCCAAAAAAACCCTAATAGTACAAGTGCAGAGAATATCCAATAGAATATTTTTTGAAATATCCTATCTTGAAACTAGCCATTATAGCTCTGTCAAAAGTACTCGACCTCGGTCTTGACCCTTGTTGACTCCTCGACTTCGTCCCTTGTTGACTCTTCGACCACAGACTTCGTCGCTTCTTGGGCCATTTTGACAAACAACGACTTGGGAACTCTTCCCCTAGTATTATCTTGGCTTAAATATTCTAAAGATAGATTTTGACCCATACAGTCAGTCCCTTCGCTTATTAAAGCCGGCTTCAGGCGGATTCGATGAGCGGATTTTGTTCTTTGTTCTTCAGGCTTAAGGCTAAGTTTGGCCTTCCCAATCACATTGAATTAATCCCGTCTAGGTGGGATACGGTGCAGGTCCACCGTGCTGGGTATTGCGCCTTCTACGCCTACCCCTTCTAAGTCGGCTACTCTTTCCCTCTCCTTCTGCTGGCCGAGGAATTCTATCATTATTACGGTATTTGCCCAGCTCAACCCGCGTCGTACGTTTTTAAACTCATAAAGTTGCTTACCAAATTTGCCGAGCTAGTCGGGGTCGAGTTGACACTTCGACACTTAATACATCTGTTCGCCCCTAGCTTTTATAGGGGAACAATGTTGAATCTTCGCCACCGAGGAAGCAAGTGCTTGGTGGTGAATATGGACGACAAAGCCAACCTCTAATTCGAGTTCAACTTCTTTTTTATCAGAACTGAGGACGTGGTGGCCAATTTTGACGGTTTTCCTGAGGCTTGGAATTATGCTCATAAATACCTAATTTCCTTGCTTGTAGGTATACGACTATTCTCATGTGCTTGGTCGTGGTCTTTGACCTCTTGTCCTCTTCTCATGCAGCCAAGACCTCGCCTCCTCATTCGGTCGCTCACATTTCTGACATGGTCGATCGGCTCCTCCCTCATATCTCAGAGATTCGTGAGTGGCCAAGTTTCTTTAAGAAGTTTAGGCCTGCTCTCCCTTTTACCATTGGTGTCTTATATTTTTTTGTTTACCTTTGCTGACCTTTCCCTTTTCTTGTGTTTTCTTAGTTTCGGCCAGGGGATCTTCGAGGAGGTCGAGAGCTCGCACCCTCGTTCCGAAAGAGGGAAGATACTACGTCTTCAACTCCCGCCCTTCTTCGATTGCGGTTGATGCTGCTTTTTTCCCGGTCTCTCCCGTTGCCGCATCAGAATCTGTCCCTCCTTCGGTCATGGAGACTTCGTCCATAGAGACCTCGGCTTCTCCCTTGTACGCTCTTATAGATGAGGATGAATAACCTTTGCTCAGCGATGGAGATTTGATGCCTCACAAGAGGAGTGTTGTGGACGTCGGGGGAGAGAGGTCGGCGACCACTGATCTAGGATACTACGGTTTTGTCCTTGGGGAGACGGCCAGAGTGCATATCGGGGAGTTCCCAGAGGCTAGTACTGAGGCCATTTGTTTGGAGGATATAGATATACGACTTGCGAGGGATGCGGTTGAAGGCATGGTGGGCAGTAGGGGTGTTCATAGTTCGGTTTGGGTCGGTTTTTCCCTAAAAAGAAACCAAACCAAGTAAGTCGGTTTTTCTAATATTGGAACCAAACCAAACCAATTAAGTCGGTTTTTTATCGATTCGATTTTTGTCGGTTTTTCGGTTATTTATCGGTTTTTTTTCTTAAATATGAGACATACTACCAAACGCATATTCCGGCGACCACATTTTCAATATAACACTACCAAATCAATTGCTCTTTGAGAAATATATCATTTACCAAGATATATTGATGATAATTGAATCAATTAGTGATGAATAGTTTAAGTACTCAGTTAAAAATCAATTATTTTTAACATGAAATAAATTCTTATACTTAGCAAAAGAAAACTACCTATCAAACTAGAATGTAAAGGCAAAGAATTAGATTAATATAATAGCAAAGAACTAGACTAAAAATACAAATGACTAATATGTACCATAAAATTTTAAAAACTTTATATTAATCTGTAATAATAAATTTAAATAGTAACTTTTATAGTCGGTTTGGTTCGTTTTTTTCGGTTATTTTTTTGATTAAAACCAAAACCAAACCAAATTTGATTGGTTTTTAAAATTCAAAACCAAAACCTAAAAAGTATCGGTTTTTTTGGTCGGTTTGGTTCGGTTTTCGATTGGTTCGGTGTTTCGGGTTTTTATGAACACCCCTAGTGAGCAGTGATGACCCTGTTCTTCCTAGACGCTAGGAGGCCTCGTCTTTCCGGGGTTGCGGCGGACGTACCCTCTTCGACTGATGATAGAGGTAAGGTTGTTGCTGAGGAGGATGTTGGATCCGATTCTGACATGGATGTAGACGAGATGAGGATGACCGATGAGGGGGTACTCAGCTTGAAATGAGGTTCGAGGGGGGGGGGTTTCGAGGACTATTACGATCTCGATGGACCGTAATCTTCTCGTGGACACCGAGAAGATTATCCCCTCCCTTGTCCCTCTTAGTTCTGAAGTTGAGGGTACGACTCTCTAGACTATGAATGACAACGACATGTTGAATAACATTGTCGGCCTCTCCCTTTGGGTAAGTACATTTGCTATTAGTTGTTTTCCTTTGGTTTTGTTCTTTCACAGTCTCTAACTTCCTTTGTTCATTTTGTAGAGGGTCGTCTTAGAAATTGAGAGTGCTCGTAGGGAGCAGAGGCTTAAAGATATCTATGTGAAGTTGAAGGACAAGTACTTCAGAGTCCTCGAGAAGTACTGGGAGCTTCGGTGTCGGATTCATGAAGGCGGCGATGTGCGCCAACTGAGGGAGGACTTGAAGGCCAGAGACAAGGAGCTGGTGCAGATGGTGGGGAAGTGCAGAGTCCTGGAGGGGACGTTGATGATCAAAGAGGAAGAGCTCGAGCTTAACAAGGGGGTCCAAGCCCAATGCACTGATCTCCAAGCTCAGGTGGTTTTACTGCGGGCCCAACTTGAGGAGTGATAAGTGGGGGATTTTGACTACTTATTAGAGTCTTTTAGCTTTTATTTTAGTCCAAAAGCGCTTAATTGTGTTCCCGAAAACTGATGAAATGTACTTAATTGCAGGAATATTGGAACATGAGTTGCCGAGATGAAATCCAACACAAGAAGGAGTAATTTGAACTCAAGGAAAAAAAAAGAGGCACAAAAGCTTAAAGTGCGGACCGCAGAATATCATCTGTGGCCGCAGGCCATGAAGCAATTCCATCAGAGAATGTTGCAAGATGCGGACCGCACACAAATTGTGCGGCCAAAGAAGCTGGGTTAGAGCAAAAGTTCAGAGAACCTGCATCTCAAAGTGAGGATCGCACAATTGTTTTACTCTTTTTAGTAGTTTTTACTATTTTGAGTTTTTCGAATATTGATTTCATCATTTTAATTATCAATATGGGTTTAATTATCATTTCATCTCTTGTTTCTTCTAGTTTGAGCATGAGTAGCTAAATTTTCACTAGGGTTGTGACTCAACCCTAGTGTGTAAACTTAATGGGTGTTTGATTTATTGCTTGTTTATGGTTGGGTGTTTATTATCTAACCTTGTTCTTGTTTTTATTTGAAGAATTAATGGCTGCAAACATTAATTTATGCATATTTGACTTAGTCTCTACTTGAGAAAGAGAAACATAGTCTAGGAAAATTTAGCTAGCAAGAAATTAGGTCAATCGAGAGATTTATAAGCCCAATTAAAGGGTTGGACCAAGAGATAGTAAAACCCGACTTGAGCTTCTTATCGACTATTTTGTTCAATACCCATTTGGACTTGAGAAAGCCAAATTGGGAAAAATCACTCTCTGACCGAGAGGTATTGAGTGGGTACTTGAGTGTTGATAGCTATAATACATCCCGACCAATAAAATAAGCTTTAAAGTTTACAACCCATTAGGAAAACACCTAGGTGAAGATCATAGCCCTAGGCCTTTTATATCATTTGAAAAACAACAAAAATAATTTCCTAGTTTCATTCTTTGAATCGCAATCATAGTTTAGTTTAGATTTTTAAACAAAACCAAATATTACGGAAGTGCAAATTTTGATATAGAAACTCACGCGCTAAGATATATACTACTAACACCCATCCATATATCTCCATGTGGAATTCGACCCCGACTCTTGTTGGGTATTACTATTGCATCGACCGTTTTCATAACCTCAAAGTGAGGAGTGAAAGTGAGGTGTGAAATTGGATGAGACCAAATTTTTGGCGCCATTGCCTAGGAGCTAAAAAATGGTGTTAGCTATATAGTTAGGTGTGTGTTTGGGATATCTTCTTTTTCTTCCTTGTTACTAACGTGTGAGTGTTATAGGTGCAATCATGGCAAACAACAATCTCAGAAACATAGCCGTGGGGGATATGGATGTTGAGGATGATCAAATAGATGAGGTCCCTCTTTGACCTTAGGCCAATCGATGAGGTCGACCGCCTCAAGACAATGTACCCGCTCCACCCCCAGCTCTACCACGAGCGGCTCCACACCGGGTGTTGCCGAATGAAGGGTATGCAAGTGCTATAGTCCCTCCCCGTATTAGGGCGGGCAACTTCCAAATAACCAACATGATTCTTACTTTGCTCGAGCAACGAGGGTTCTTCACCGGTGCACCGGGCCAAAATGCATATAAACATTTGAAGAGGTTCGTAGATACGTGTTGGGGGAGCAAACAAACAAATGTCTCTAAGGATGCTTTGAGGCTAAGGATTTTTCCCTTCCCTCTACGGAGAAAACTTTAGATTGGTTGGAACATTTGTCAATTCATTCCATTCATAATTGTGATAAACTAGCGGAGAAATTTATTTCAAAGTACTTCTCTCCCGGGCACATGGCTATTCTTCGGGATGAAATTCTAGCATTCAAGCAAGAGCCCAATGAACCACTGCACGAGATATGGGAAAGGTATAGAACAATGGTGAAAGAGTGCCCCAACAATGATATGACGGAGAACATGATTCAACAAACTTTCTATCGGGGGATCAATACCACCAACCAATGTGTAGTGAACCAACTTGCCGGTGGAAACTTCATGACTATGCCATATGCGAAGGCATGTGATATTCTGGATGAGATGGAGGATACTTCATCGGCATGGAAATCTAGAGCCAATGTTCCACAAGGTGATCCAAATGTGATTCTTCTTCATAAAGAGTTACATGACCATGGGCAAGCCATAACCGAGTTGACAACCACCATGAACCAATTGTCAAAGGCTCAACTTCAATAAGTACAAAAACCGAGGCAAGTCAATGTTATGGAGGGAGTCAATATGATGGTACACAAGAGAAGAACAAGAAGTCCACAAGTGCAACAAAGAGTGAACAATCTTGTGCAAGATGATAGTGGATTTGATCAAGGTGATTCTTACAATGATCAAGAGGAAGAGATCTAATATGTGAACAACTTTCAAGGGAAAAGAAACAACTTCCAAGGCCCTACTCAACAACATGGAGACCTTGAAATAATCAAGGCAATTGGAATTCTAACAACCAAGGTAATTGGAATACTGGAAACAATCAAGGCAATTGGAGTGGAAGCAATAACCAAGAAAATTAGCAAAATAATAACAATCAAGGCAATTGGGGAGGCAACAACCAAGGCGGGTGGAACAACAACTAAGGAAATCGGGGGTCGGGTTTTCAAAGGCCTCCGATGAATCAAAAACCGAGCAACCCACCTCCTTATCCTTCTCATGGTCCTAGTTCCTCCAATAATGAAATGAGTCGTATTGAGAACATATTCAAGCAAATGATGGAGAAGAATGCCATTTCTGATGCCCAACTTGCTTCACATAACACGTCAATCCGAAACTTAGAAGTGCAAATGGGTCAAATCTCTCAAGCTTTAAATTATTGTCCTAAGGAGGATCTAACAAGTGATACGGTGGTGAACCCAAAGGGTGGGAACAATACGAGTCATGCCATGGCCGTTACTACAAGAAGTGGAAGAGGTAGGAATGCACCTACCTCAAATCAAAGGCAACTTGTAGATGATGAGCAACTGGTAGAGGAAGAGGATATCCCAAACAATGTTGTGCATGCAAATGAGGAAATGCGGATTGATATTGATGACATGATGGAAGAGACTCAAGAGGATGTGAACCCATCTAGGTATCATGTGATTAACATACCGGAACCGGTAGTGCAAACAGCTAAGGCACCATTGCCTAAGCCACCTCCACCTCCCTATCCTCAAAGGCTTGCCAAGAAAAATGGCGAGAATCAATTCAAAAAGTTCATTGATATAATGAAGAGTCTCTTGATAAATATGCCATTAGTTGAAGCCTTAGAGAAAATGCCCGGATATGCAAAATTTATGAAGGACTTGGTGACAAAGAAGCGATCGATGAATTTTGAAATTATCAAAGTCACTCACCAAGTGAGTGCAATTATGCATTCGATGGCTCATAAGTTAGAAGATCTTGGTGCGTTCACAATCCCGTGTACCATTGGAAGTGCCAAGTTTGCAAAGGCTCTTTGTGATCTTGGGGCGAGTATCAATTTTATGCCCTATTCGGTTTTCAAAACATTGGGAATTAGGCAACCAAGACCCACATCTATGAGATTACAAATGACTGATCGTACAATGAAGAGACCATTTGGGGTGATTGAGGATGTATTGGTCCGAGTTAACAAATTCATTCTCCAGGCGGGTTTTGTTATTCTTGATTGTGAAGTGGACTATGAGGTCCCAATTATTCTTGGTAGACCTTTCCTTGCTACGGGGAAGGCTCTTGTGGATGTAGAAGCCAGTGACCTCACTTTCTGGGTGGGTGATGAAAAGGTAGTGTTCTACGTGTGCAAATCTATGAGGCACCCGGATAGCAATGAAGTGTGTTTGTTCGTGGACTTGGTGACCGATGTGATTATTGCTGATACAAGTGCCACGATTAATGTGGGTGACATGTTGGAGGTAGTCTTGCTAAATTTTGATGATGACGAGATGGATGGCTTAATGGAATGTGTTAATTCTTTGCAAGGAATTGGGTCGTACAACTATGCACCCTGAAATCTTTCTTTGGATCTTGAGAATAGGAAAACTCCTCCTACAAAGCCTTCTATTAAAGATCCTCCTATCTTGGAGTTGAAGCCATTGCCTCCACATCTCAGGTATGAATTCCTTAGCCCTTGTTCTACTTTACCAGTTATTCTTTCCTCTTGTTTGTCTAACGTACATGGTGACTCTACATTGGCGGTTCTCCACAAGAGGAAGAAAACTATTGGATGAACTTTGGCAGATATTCGGGGAATAAGCCCCACATGTTGCATGCACAAGATTAACTTGGAGGAATATGCCAAACCCTCAATTGAACATCACATGAGACTCAATGAAGCCATGCAAGATGTTGTCAAAATGGATATCATAAAGTGGTTAGATGCCGGGGTTGTCTATCCCATTTATGACAGTTCATGGACTTCTTCGGTGCAATGTGTTCTGAAGAATGGGGCATAACTGTAGTCACCAATGATAAGAACGAGTTGATTCCAACAAGAACGGTGATCGGGTGGAGAGTGTGTAAGGACTATCAGAAGCTAAACAAAGTCACAAGGAAAGACCATTTCCCACTACCCTTTCTTGACCAAATGCTTGATAGGTTGGCCGACTGGGTGTTCTATTGCTTTCTAGATGGATATTCGGGCTACAATCAAATCCTTATTGCTCTAGAAGATCAAAATAATACAACTTTCACTTGTCCCTATGGCACTTTCGCTTTCAAGTGGATGCCATTTGGCTTGTGCAATGCACTGGCTACTTTTCAACGGTGAATGGTGGCGATCTTTACGAATATGGTAGAGGGCTACCTTGAAGTCTTCATAAATGCGGTAGTCGGGGATTCCTTTGATGATTGCTTGGCAAATTTGGATAAAGTATTGGCAAGGTGTGAAGAAACAAACTTGGTGTTGAATTGGGAGAAATGCCATTTCATGTTCGAGGAGGGCATTGTCCTTGGCCACAAAATTTCAAAGAAGGGCATTAAGGCCGACAAGGCGAAAATAGAGGTAATTTCTAAACTTCTGTTACACCTTATATTTTCGTACATGGAAGTACGCCATAAGTAAATTGATATAAGTTCGGAAATGAGATGTTACATTTCGTATTTTCGTATGTTAAAGTTTCGTCGGAAGGTAATCGACGTAAGTTAGGGAATGAGATTATTGTGAGATTATAAGTATTATGTTATTTCAAACAAGTGATGAGTAAATTCGTGAAGGTGAGAGGGTAAGCAAATCGAAGAAAATGAATTTCGTCGAAATTTAACATTTTGGGATAAAATACGGTCCGAGCTAAAATACCCGATATTTATGGACTAGTACCATACAAGGTACCACATGGTCGGATAGTAAGGTGTTTAAGGTATGTTAAAAGTGAGTAGCATTTTAAATAATATGAGATAATTTTTAATTATGCGGGTAATTGGTTAATTACCAGGTAGCGGGATATTACCTAATTAGTTAATTGATTATTGGATAAGAATAAAACCCCTCCCCCACCCCATGTGGCAGCAAGCCACCACCCAAACCAAATGACTCATTAGTCATGTTGGGTTAGGTGGCAACTAGCTAAAGTAAAACCTTGAAATTCAATAAAAAGCTACATAACCTTTAGCTAATTAAAAGGCTTCATATATCTAACATTTTGAGGGATTAGGAAAGAGCTCTCCAGGAGACTCTCTGAAGCCAACAGAAATGCTACTTGAAGCCAACGTGAAGGCAAATTGAAGCTAACATAGAAGGGTACGGGTCTTTAATAGATCGGATAGAGATTTTACAATTTTAAGGGAGTACGGTGTAAACCTTCTCAAAATTATCACACGAATTTTTTCCTACTCCAGGTATGTTAAGGCTATCCCTTCTTTCTTTTTGGTATGATCTATACGACACGAACGAAACGAGCAAATGCACAAATTTCATAAATGACTATATTCATAGAAATACTAGAGATGCTTATGTTCTTGATTCCCCATGTGTCATATTATTTTATTATCTGTTCATGGGTCTCAAAAATACGTAAGTTGGTAAAGTTTATTTTATGATATTAATCAGAGGCATAATGGTCTTATGACGTACCGAGAGATTTTATTAACGTATTTTATATGCATTTCATGCATTTATACATGCACATCGACCCATGACCAGATGACTTTATATACGCGTATATATATATATATGTATGTATATGTATATGGGATATGGGAAAGGTTATGGCATTATATACGCACCACTACCTGATCAGCTGGTATACGTTGATGATTTGCCCACAGTGGCCGAAATGATATGATGGGATGTCCTCAGAGGCCTGATGATGTTATGAACGCATATACCTATGCATGGTATGACATCTATACGCATATGCATGACATTATAAAAATGAAATGATTCACAAAGCTATGCAAACGTACGTGTCGAGTCTTTTACTCCATGTTTCTATTATGTCTATTATTTAATAATTTTTATTCCTTACATAATCGGTACATTATTTGTACTGACTTCCCTTTTGCCTGGGGACGCTGCGTTTCATGCCCGCAGGTCCCGATAGATAGGTCGAGAGCCGGCCAAGTAGGCTATCAGCTCAGAGAAAGATGTTGGCGCGCTCCATTTGTTCCGGAGCTGCTTTGTGGTTAGTATGATTAGGACATGTACTGATTAGTATGGCAGGGCCCTGTCCCGACCTTTATGGCATTTATGTACTCTTAGAGGCTTGTAGACATATGTCGTGTACGTGAAAGATTGTACGGCCTTGTCGGCCTATGTTTTGAGTTTATAAATGATGATGTTGGCCTATTAGGCCTGTATGTCATATGTATATGATGATGTAATAAGGAAGATACGTTACGTTAGTACTCGGTTGAGTAAGGTACCGGGTGCCCATCACGGCCCATCGGTTTGGGTCATCACAAAAGTGGTATTAGAGCAGTTCTGTCCTAGAGAGTCTACAAGCCGTGTCTAGTAGAGTCTTGTTTATGGGTGTGTTGTGCATCACACTTATAAGCATGAGGCTACATGGAATTTAGGACTATCACTCTTCCTTCTTACTCTAGTTCGTGTGGTAGAGCCTGCTTGTAAGAACTCAATTTCCTAAACTCTATCTTATTCATAATAAGACGATGCCTACATCCAGAAAGACAGGTGGTAAGAGATATAGTTGTGAAATAGTTGAGTTAGAATTTTTTTGCATCATGTTATGATGGATAAATATGAGATATTCAACAGATCATGTGTGTACTAAGACGTGTGAGCTTCTGGAAAAGGATCCTTAAGGCAAGAATATCTATCCACCTTTATGGTGAACGACAATGAGAGATTCAGAAGATAAATACAAATTTCAACAAGTAAAGGAAGCAAGGTGAAAGAGGATACGAGGTACCCAACTAATAAAGACTATCCTTATTTACCATTCAGGAAGAGAGATATAAGCATTTTGAGTTACCTTTAACAGTAACAGAGGTATGTATAATTGGCCACACCGATGTAAGTTATGCTCTGTGGGAGCTAACAAATATGGTTTAAGAGAAGGACATAATATCACGATCCGACTGGGTTAGAATGACCCAAAATGGTGGATGAATTGTTTGCGTTAGTTGACATTGCCGAAGGATATTGCAAATGTGCTAATAGATCTCCTTGTGAGACACCCAGATGGTGTACTCTAAAATAGTATAACTAGATATGAGTACTACAAAGATAGGAACTGGAAACCTTGAAGGGATAAATAATACCTTAGTGTGGCTCCCGTCCCTAGTAGAGGGAGAATGTTAGGCAGCCCGAAGAACCAGTAGATGGAGCAAGGGGAGGTAAAAGCGAAAGAATGTCTTGTTAAAGCTTTCAGGATAAAATGATAAATAGAAATATTAGCAGGGAAGTACGAAGAGGGATAATGAAGAATTATGAGTGAGATGTGATACATGGATGGAAAAGGTAGAGTGTTACAGAATCTATAGTGAAATGAAGAAAGAGACGAGAGGTGATGGGTCTTAAGACAACAAAAGAGTATAGGCCATACCGTCACATCCTCATCTCGTGAAATAAGTTCGCGACTCTAACGTAATTAACAGAAGGAAAAGTTAGACCCCAGAGTAATAGAAATCAGTATGGAGTGGTAAACAAGATAAACTAAACATGAATTAGGAACTGAGTGAATTGATAATAGTCAACATCATGAGAATTTCAGATTGCGTTCCGGCAGTAATAGAATGGACAACAGAAGAAGATCCATGATGAATTCAGAGAAGGGTCATTCAGGAAAACGCTTCCCTAAAGCAAGAAATGTGAGCAAAGTTAAGCTTAAGGGACTATATGTACCAGTTACACTAAGTGTCACCATTGCGAGTGAGGAATTTTTCTATCCTTGGTACAGAAGGATTACCGCAAGGCGAGTAAGGGTCATTAATGATCTGAAAGGACGTCAGAGATGAAAAGGTAGAACATTTATAGGTAGATCATCATAGCTCCAACTCTTAATACTCCCCTAAAGGGGGGGAATATGGAATGATGTGGCATTAAGTCAGAATTAAATGGTTCTAGTAATTATGGTATGATAAAGGAAGAATGCGACAAAAATGAAAAAGGGATGAGATTGCACTTATTCAAAGCCTACAAATAGGCTACGATTCCAAAACATTATGCAAATACGACGTCAAGAAGAGGAAGTGAGGGTTCCTGCTCGAGATGTTATTGATAAATAAGGAGCCAGTACGAGACATAAGTTAATACAAAGGAAATAACCCAAGAAAGATTACGCGGAATATTGATATGAGAGTGGTCCAACGATTAGTTAGTAGTTGATTCAGGAAGAGCCTAGTTATGGCTAGACAAGAGGATACAGACAAATCAATAGATCATGCAAGATAAACAGAGTGAACCCCAACATGGGGAATTCAGTCTCGCAGATATGACATCGCGACCTTGAGAAATATTCAGATAAGAGTTGGGGTAGTTAAAGATACCGTATGAGTGTTATGGAAATAAAAGAGAGTCCCACTGGAAAAACAATCAAAGCTTCAGTTCAGAAGATATTGTACGAGCACCTGAGCGTGGAGAAAATGGTCTTGTAACAACAGTCTCACTACAAAATTGTATGCACTCCAAAGGAAAGTGGAACCTACCATGGCTAATGAGCGGGGAGTAAAACCAAAAGTAATATTCGAGACCATATGAGTTGCAAAAACATTTTGGCATGCGTGAGAACTCGAATAAGCTAAGTATGCACGTAACAAGGGGCAAAAGGCCAGGTAAAGAAATTGCTTACGTTTGAAGAAAGCTGAAATGGAACGAAAGGAATTATTCGATTAATGATAAGACTCTGGTATAAGTTAAAAGAAGGAATTGGGTCTAGGTCATAGACAAAGGATTGAATCATTAGAAGATTGTATCATGATTTTCCATAGCTTCCATGAAAGGTTAAAGTAATAACTAAATGCCATGAGCCGCAGATCGGAAGATAACTTAAGCCTACATAAAGGATGATCAGAAGGAAGAGGAAACTAAAGAATTACATCAACTAAGTAAATTAGGAAACTGATTGTTGGACCCAGAAAATTATAGAAATCATGATTGAGAACATTACAGGATCACTCTTAATATCAGAGGTACCAAAGGGATAGTACAACAGCCATATTCTATAACGGCTCTACGATAAAGCCAGCTAGAAAAATACCAGCCTCATAAGAATTCAGTATGGAGCTCCCACCAGATTGTATAGGCACCAGAGGTGCAAGTATTATAATAGAGCTTCAAGTTATGGACGTGAATTATACCTATGTGGAAGGGAGGTCATAAAAGAGATAAAAGATACGATTCGAGATTTTAAGGTAAGTAAGGTAAAGGTGAACAACGTACAATATACTCAAAGGAAGAAGATCGTGAATAGTCCATGCTTCGGATAGAAGGCTAGAAGCACTAGGATTCAATATCAAGGAATGATAGCAGTGTCGCCAGTGGCATACCTTCCAACCTATGGTTTCTAAGTAACGAGAGATCTAGTTAAGAGAGTAAAGAAGAGTTAGAGATGATGTGATATCTCGCTTGTTGTTCCGGGATCACTCTTAATATCTATGGTGTAAGCAAGTTGAAGGAAGACCGCGAATAGTGTATAGGTCCCAAGCTAAAGTATAGTAAAGCGACAAAGTTTTATGACAAGAGTAAGAACGAGAAAGGGCGGGTGAGAAGGTGACGAGAATGGATAAGTCATCGGGATTAAGCCCATGAAAACAAGAAAGCTAATGGTTTCTGTAAGTTATAGAAAGTTCAATATAGCCTGAATGAACTCAAAGGAGTCTAAGACTAATAATATCTAGAGAAAAATAGAATGCTGCACTAGTAGTGGAATAAGGGTGTGATTGTGATAGATAAAGGATGACGTTTGGGCCTTCGACTGAGTAATGATTTGAAGAGGATTTCATGGATTGTACATAATTAAACATGTAAGGTGAATCAAATTGGGATGCTATAAAATACGATTATTGAAGTACAATATCACCCCTAAGTGGATCAGGAAAATCACTTCAAATATTCCTCGATACAACATAAGCCATAATGGCAATGTATTACGTAAGAAGTTTCAAGTTATTAATAGAAGATTGTAGATCAACATTGAGGTGAATCGACAATGGATAAATAAAAGATACAAAGTACGAGATGAGATTAGACCGTCATTCTTAAGACGAATAGTAATGAAGAAGCGTTAAGAGACTTGGCTTTATGCATATGGGATAAGTAACGAAAGTAACCTGGAGTTCTGTAGCATACCTCAGTAACGATAAAACGAAGTAAGAATTATGGTATAGTATGGCCTACTTAGATGTAGTAAAGCTAATGACGGCCAGAGGGACAGCTTGACATAATTTTGTATATGTTCACTAAGTGAGGCCTAGAGATTGGCTAAGAGCTAGAGAAAAGGGGAGAGAAGTGTCGCATAGGCGCACATACAAAGTTAGAGTCGTACAGGCTGCATGATAGAAGGTAGCAACAATTACGATATTAGAAGGATTCCGATTACAAGTCGTGGTGTGAAAAAGAGGCTTAAAGGGGGGAATACCCTGGCCTTTGGATTTATTCAAAGAACAGTTGCCTAAATGACAAGAAGAGTATTAAAGTATTCGGAAGAGCTATGGGTTATGAGAATGATAAGTGCATCAGTCAACATTCGAGGACGAATGTTCCAAAGGGGGCAATGATGTTACACTCCATATTTTCGTACATGGAAGTACGCTATAAGTAAATTGATATAAGCTCGGAAATGAGATGTTACATTTCGTATTTTCGTATGTTAAAGTTCTGTCGTAAGGTAATTGACGTAAGCTCGGGAATGAGATTATTGTGAGATTATAAGTATTATGCTATTTCAAACAAGTGATGAGTAAATTCGTGAAGGTGGGAGGGTAAGCAAATCGAAGAAAATGAATTTCGTCGAAATTTGACATTTTGGGATAAAATACGGCCTGAGCTTAAATACCCGGTATTTATAGACTAGTACCATACAAGGTACCACATGGTCATGATAGTAAGGTATATAAGGTATGTTAAAAGTGAGTAGCATTTTAAATAATTTGAGATAATTCTTAATTATGCGGGTAATTATTTAATTATCGGGTAGCGGGATATTACCTAATTAGTTAATTGATTACTGGATAAGAATAAAACCCCTCCCCCACCCCATGAGGCAGCAAGCCACCACCCAAACCAAATGACTCATTAGTCATGCTGGGTTAGGTGGCAACTAGCTAAAGTTAAACCTTGAAATTCAATAAAAAGCTACATAACCTTTAGCTAATTAAAAGGCTTCATATATCTAACATTTTGAGGGATTAGGAAAGAGATCTCCAGGAGACTCTCTGAAGCCAACAGAAACGTTACTTGAAGCCAACGTGAAGGCAAATTTAAGCTAACATAGAATGGTACGGGTCTTTAATAGATCGGATAGAAATTTTGCAATTTTAAGGGAGTACAGTGTAAACCTTCTCAAAAATATCACACGGATCTTTTCCTACTCCAGGTATGTTAAGGATATCCCTTCTTTCTTTTTGGCATGATCTATACGACACGAACGAAACGAGCAAATGCACAAATTCCATAAATGACTATATTCATAGAAATACTAGAGACGCTTATGTTCTTGATTCCCCATGTGTAATATTATTTTATCATCTGTTCATGGGTCTCAAAAATACGTACGTTAGTAAAGTTTATTTCATGATATTAATCAGAGGCATAATGGTCTTATGACGTACCGAGAGATTTTATTAACGTATTTCATATGTATTTCATGCATTTATACATGGCATGATCTATACGACACGAACGAAACGAGCAAATGCACAAATTCCATAAATGACTATATTCATAGAAATACTAGAGACGCTTATGTTCTTGATTCCCCATGTGTAATATTATTTTATCATCTGTTCATGGGTCTCAAAAATACGTACGTTAGTAAAGTTTATTTCATGATATTAATCAGAGGCATAATGGTCTTATGACGTACCGAGAGATTTTATTAACGTATTTCATATGTATTTCATGCATTTATACATGCACATCGATCCATGGCCAAATGCATAATATATATATATATATATATATATATATATATATATATATATATATATATATATATATATATATATATATATGTATGTATGTATGTATATGGGATATGAGAAAGGTTATGGCGTTATATACGCACCACCACCTGATCAGCTAGTATACGTTGATGATTTGCCCACAATGGCCTAAATGATATGATGGGATGCCCTTAAAGGCCTGATGATGTTATGAACGTATAAACCTATGCATGGTATGACATCTATACGCATATGCATGACATTATAAAAATGAAATGATTCACAGAGCTATGCAAGCGTACATGTCGAGTCTTTTACTCCATGTTTCTCTCATGTCTATTATTTAATGATTTTTATTCCTTATATCCTCGGTACATTATTTATACTGACGCCCCTTTTGCCTGGGGGCGCTGCATTTCATGCCTGCAGGTCCCGATAGACAGGTCGAGAGCCCTCCAAGCAAGCTATCAGCTCAGCGGAAAATGTTGGTGCGCTCCATTTGTTCCGGAGCTGCTTATGTGGTCAGTATGATTAGGACATGTACTGATTAGTATGGCGGGGCCATGTGCCTACCTTTATGACATTTATGTACTCTTAGAGGCTTGTAGACATATGTCGTGTACGTGAAAGATTGTACGGCCTTATCGGCCTATGTTTTAAGTTTATAAATGATGATGTTGGCCTATTAGGCTTGTATGTCACGTGTATATGATGATATAATAAGGAAGATACGTTACGTTGGTACTCGGTTGAGTACGGTATCGGGTGCCCGTTGCGGCCTATCGGTTTGGGTCGTGACAACTTCCACCTCCAACATTGGTGAAAGGAGTGAGAAGTTTCTTGGGTCACGCGGGGTTCTACCGGCGCTTCATAAAAGATTTTTCCAAAGTGGTGAACCTCTTATGCAAGCTTTTATAGAAAGATGCTAAATTTCACTTCAATGATGATTGAATGAGAGCCTTTGAATTGCTCAAGTTCAAGTTGACAACAACTCCTATCATCACCGTTCCTAATTGGAGTATTCCTTTTGAGCTCATGATGCTAGTGATGTAGCGGTTGGAGCAGTTTTGGGGCAACGTATCAACAAGATTTTTCATCCGGTCTACTGTTCTAGTAAGACCATGGATGATGCCCACGTCAATTGCACCGTTACCGAAAAAGAGCTCCTCGCCATTGTGTTTGCTATTGAGAAGTTCCGCCCATACTTCATGGGTGCAAAGGTTATTGTTCATACAGATCATGCGACACTTCGCTATATTATGAGCAAGAAAGATTCAAAAGATTGGTTGATGAGATGGGTGCTATTGTTTTAAGAGCTTGATATTGACATCCAAGATCGAAAAAGGAGTGAAAATCAAGTGGCAGATCACTTATCTCGTTTGGAGGAGGAGGGGAGGCTGCATGATGGCCTTGAAATCAATGACTCCTTCTCCGATGAGCAACTCTTGTCTATTTCAATGAAGGAGGTGCCATGGTTCGCCGATCTAGCAAACTACCTTGTGTGTGGAATCATCCCGGATGAGTTCTCTTGAAATCAAAAGAAGAAGCTCAAATGGGATTGTCAAGATTATTATTGGGATGAGCCTTACCTCTTCCGAATTTGCACGGATGAGCCTTATCGAAGAAGAATGAAATGCCTCTCACTACCATTTTACAGATTGATATCTTTGATGTGTAGGGTATTGACTTCATGGGTCCCTTTGTAAGTTCTTGTCGAAACACCTACATCTTGGTCGTTGTTGATTATGTGTCTAAATAGGTTAAGGTCGTTGCTCTACCCAACAATGAAGCTAGATGTGGTGGCATTTTTGAAGAAAAATATTTTCACAAGATTTGGTACTCAGCGAGCTATCATAAGCGATGGGGGTCGCATTTTTTCAACAAGGCTTTTGACACCTTGCTTAGCAAGTATGGTGCCACTCATAAAGTTACGACTCCCTATCATCCTCAAGCTAGCGGTCAAGTGAAAGTCTCCAACTGGGAGATAAAGAGTATCTTGTCCAAAACAGTGAATGCTAATCGGACGGATTGGTCAGAGAAGCTTGATGATGCACTATGGGCTAATCGGGCTGCTTTCAAAACTCCTATCGGGATTTTTCCATACCGGTTGGTGTTTGGCAAAGCTTTTCATCTTCTAGTGGAACTCGAGCACAAAGCCATGTGGGCTTTAAAGAAGTTAAATCTTGATTGGCATGCAACCTCTAACTTGAGGGTTGCACAATTGAATGAATTAGATGAGTTTTGGTACCATACATATGCAAGTTTGTCATTCAAGGTGGGCAATGTTGTTTTGTTGTTCAACTCACGATTGAAGATGTTTCCCGGCATGCTAAAATCTAAATGGAGTGGTCTCTTTGAAATTGTGGGTGTGACACCTTTTGGTGCATTGGACTTGAAGAACAAAAATGATGAGGTATTCCGAGTCAATGGTCGCCAGGTGAAGCATTATCTGGGACAAGCTAATGATGGCCACGTGGTGGTAGTGATTCATTTTAAGTGATGGTAATCTGCATCGTGCTGCGACGTTAAATCATGCGCTTCTTGGGAGGCAACCCATATTTTCTTTTTCTTTTTCTTTTTCTTTTTCTTTTCTTCTTTTGTAGATATGTGTTATTTTGTGCTTACTGGATTTGAAGTGTGTTACTGGAATGAGTGTGCTTTACATGAACTGTGCTCAGAAAAATTGGCTAACCGTGGAGAAAGTGGGGATCGCACAATTTTGAATGCTACAGTAGAAGGCAACTATGGCCGCACAAATTGAGATGAAAAATGCAAACTCTCTGAAGTTTGTTTGTCAGAAAAACAGCCAAAGTGCGGCCGCACAACGAAATCTGTGGTACGCACCAAAATCTACGGTCGCATAGCTAAAGCTGTGGACCGCAGATGATTAAAGGCAACTGAATTACCAGGTAGCAGAGTGCGGACCGCAGATTTTGTGGCCCTTAAGTACGCATAGTACTTGTGGGGCTACTGTTCGAATTTTCCCCTCTCTGAGCTCAAATTCGTTGAAAATTGATATTTCTTGATAAAGTAGTTGTTCTCAAGCCTAACTTATGTGATCACTCATCTACATTACTTCAAATTTGGTATTCGCAAATCATTTCTAGGATTCTTCAATTTATTTTTATGGTTAATTTTATAATTTGTTAGATAGTTTTAGGCCATTTGTCAATAGATTCCAATTTTACTACCATGTGTGGTTTAATATGTGTTGGGTCAATTGTTAATTGATTTATGGGGACTGGGTAACTTGATTTGCATGCATAATTGTTAATACCATGTTGAAACTGTGCAAAAACTTGAAAACCCTAAAGGTCTGATCGAGTTGATTTTGAAATATGCGGTCGCACAAGCAATTGCGCAGTCCGCAGAGTTGAGATATAGGGTCCTTGGTCAAGTAATATTCTCCGGCCGCACTTGAAATTGTGCGGACCGCAGAAATTCCACCGCGACCACAGAAAAGTGTGTGCGGTCGCAGATCAGGCCAATCTCTATCATCGGAGAGTTGGCATTTTTGGAAATTCTAGTGTGCGGTCGTAATGAGAAAAGTGCAGACCGTACTTCAATTCTGCGGTCGCACTCCAAATTGTGCAGAACGCAGTTCCATCTCTGCGTCCACACTTCCAAATTATGCGGTCCGCACAACCCAGTCTACGGCCGTACTTGCAATTATGCGGACCGCACTTCCCCACCCTTCACTCATGTTCTGCAATGTGATATACTATTTGTGTTCAACTGAATTACAACTGACTTCTGTTGTTACTTGTGCAGAAAATGGTCAGATCTCGAAGTTGTGGTGATACTTCAAAGTGGAAGGGTGAGCCTTCTAGAGGTAGAGGCAAAAGTAATTTACCCCTCGCCCTCCAAAGGGTAATCAGCAAGAAAGCTATAATAGGTCGAGGACAACAACTTGAGCCCTTTGAATCTAGTTCATATGCCCCATCTCGGGAAGAATCAGAGGGTGACTCAGTGTAAGAGCATCCTGCTTTTCAATCACAGCCACAATAGCCACAGGGAAGGTACCAACTTAGAGACAAACCTTCCCCCTCACATAGCACTTCCGAGGGTTTGGAGAGTGCAAGTCAGGTTTCAGATCCCTTTACTACACTTGTCCCTGAAGCACCAGTTGCTGCTGTGGATGATATTCCGGACGATGGTAGAGGAGGTGATACCACAGTTGCCGACCTTGAGAGGTCGAAGAAGAAAGAGGTCTGGGAGGACCGGTTTGTGAGTCTAGCTGCCTTCACTAGTTTTCGTGACTGGTGGCCGGTGAGATCGCTCACTCTTGAGCGACAATTCCAACTCAGATATCTTGACAAGTACAATACAGAAGTGTTGAGGCAGTTCTGAGAAAGAAAGGGGTAGATGTGGTTCACCCAGTCAGTTGTGGATGCAAAGGAATACTTGGTTTGGGAGTTCTATGCCAATGTGGCACATATCAAGAAAGGGACTAAAGCTACAAAATTGAGAAATTTGAAGGTGCGGTTCGACCAGATCACACTGAACTCCTAATTAGGGTTTGAGGAAGTGGAGCCAGTGCAGTACTTAGAGAAGCTGACGATGGGTGATGTAGCTCGCCCTTAGCTAGCTGAGCTTCTTGCAGCCCCGAGGCCACCACCACCATGGATCACTATAGGGGTCTTATTCAGCGAAACACCCTAAATTTTGAGGCGAAAGTATGGCAGACCTTCATATGCATCAGATTAGACCCGTGCCAGAATGATACAAACTTACCTATTCCACGGGCAGTTGTAGTCGCCTCTATTATGGCCGGGTACCTGATCAATATGGGTGTCGATTGTCAGACAAAATGTTAGTGGTTGTCAGGCAGGCTGATACTTCCTACCCGTATCCCAACACCATCACTGAGTACTTTACAGAAGCACAGGTAGAGCCCAGAAACTATGACATGAAGATTCGGGCAAATACGACATTCTCTTGGTATTCTCTAATAGATGCACACAACCCCAAGATAAAGGGTCAGACGATTACTACCATAGGCCAATCTGATGAACCTCCTTCCACTTCAACAGTGCCATCTTCCAGTACAATTGCCATTCCTCTACCTTCAGCCTCAGTACCTCCCTTCTGAGCTTTGTAGTCAGTGCATGTGCCTTCTGCTGCACTCTCCGTGCTGCGAGTCTCCCAGACACTGGCAAACCTCAACATCTAGATGCAGATAACTACTGTATAGCTGACTGATATATCCAGTCAGGTTACAACACAATTATCCTCTCCGGCACCCCAGATTCCTCTCATAATCAAAGAAACTTTGAAGAAGATCATGGACAACCAGTACACTATCATGGCTACTCTGGTACAACATGGGTCCGTGATTGAAGAATTGGTAAAAGAAGTAAAGAAGATGCGAAAGCCGCAGGCTTTGAAGAAATGGGTGGATAAGCTCCGGCGACAAGTCACCAAGCTTGCAACAGCCGGAGACATTCCATTCGATATATTGATAGACCCGCACCATCCATGCCCAATTCCCACAGAGCCAACCACAACAGCTGGCAGTCTAAGGAGCCAGACCTTGCTGCTGACACTGCTGAGGTAGTCCGTCAGATGTTCACCAACCCAGCTACTCTCGGACTAGAGGATGATGAGATCCAATTGGAGACTGAGGTCGGTGCCACTGCTAGGGACATAGAGATAGCTACGGAGCCATAAGGAGTTTTCTTCACTCTCACCCTTCTTATACTCTTATTTTGTTAAGCATTGGGGACAATGCTTATTTTTATTCAGGGGTGGAGTTTTTTTGACATTTTGATAATTCTAATGATGTATTTTGATAACTATTAAACAAATTGGCTTACAATTAACTTAGTACTATTTTCTCCTTACTTCTCATTATGTATATATTCTCTCGTAGCCCTTTTTATGTACATTCGTTTAGCTTTCAATAGTTTTTTGCTTTATTAGCTTCTTTATCTTTATGTTTGTCTTCTTTTTGACTTGGTAGCTTCTTTTTGATTTGCTTTTTGAAGTAGTAGCTTCTTTTTGCTTTAATTGTTTTTTTTTGTGTTTTAGTGGATAATAAGCCTTTGATTTTCTTAATGCCACGGTTCTTTCCAAAGGTGGGTTTTTGTGTGAACCGGGTGACTTTTCCCAACGATGGATGGTGTGACAACCTTCTAAAGAGATTAAATCTGTTGTTGGTAGTTATGTAATAATAATAGTAATAATGAATAAAAAGACCTAATTGAGTCACGGTCGGAGAGTCAAACATGATTCACTTGGTACCAACACACTTAACTACTTGCTTGTGGTTAAAAACAAGTTTTTTGGAAAGAAATAGGTCTAGTTAGTGACCTTTTGACTCTTGTGCTGACTTAGGCAATCATCAAGTGGTTTAGTCGAACTATAGTGATTCTCAATCTTGAATATGGTCGTTGTGGGCCCTCAACTCCATCCTCTTTAAAAATCCAGCAGCGTGAGAAGTGAGATGTTGCCGTTGTAAGTCCAAGTACTTGTGCAAATGGTCTAGAACTTTCCCCGAATGAATTTCTTGGCGCAATTTTAAGTTTTTTTTGGCTTGAGAAGTGACTGTAGGCTCTCCTTGACCCGCTTGAAATTTTCCATTGCCCACCAATGTTGTTATCCCTAGTAAATCGATTTGAGCCTAAAACCTTTCTCATTTGACAACTATGTTACAAGTCTTTACCCGTTTTGTCGTGACCCTCTCTTGGCACCCAAGCTTTCCTTAACACTCTTGTGAAATAATTGGCTAAAAAAGTAAGTTTGGGGGAGAGACGAGGAGTTTATCAAGGCACAAAAAAGAAAAGAAATGAGGAAAAAGAAAGGCAAGAAAAAGAAAGAACAAAAAGAAAAATGCAAAAAGAAAGTGAATAAGTTGAAAAGTTGAAGGGATTCAAAGAAAAGTAATGATGCGAAGCATGGAAAAAGCAAAGAAGGAGAAAATGAATACCATGACCAAGAAAGAGTGATGTTAAGTCTCTCTTGTTCCCCTAAGGAAAAGAAAATGCCTTAAAGAGGTGGCAAAAACATGAGCCGATAAAAGAAAAAGGAGTGCTAAAGAAAAGATGAACTCGTTCTATCATAGCTTATCCAACCTTAGTCCAAAAGCCTTCATTGCAGCCCTACATGATTTCAAGTCGAGTAAGCTTACATTAGTGGTGATTTACATGAGGGACAAGAATATGGTACTTAAAGACGTACTTGCGACATTCTTTTGAAATAGATGAATGAACCTTTCACAAATCTTTGAATTGAGTGCCATATTCTTAAGTGAGATAGGCAAACAGAGAGTAGAAGAGGAGGAGTTTGGGATCCACAATGACCTACATGAAAGAGTGAGCTTCCTTGATGCATAAAGTCAACTCTTGATGCTCAAGTGTCACATTAGAACTATTAGTGCTTAAAAGTTTAACTTGCTGCCTTGTTGATAATTCCTAAGTGTCGTAGGTAATTGTTGGTCCCAATTTGTCACGACCCAATTTCACCTATAAGTCGTGATGGCGCCCAACACTACAGCTAGGCAAGACAACTAATAAATTAAGCATACATTGATAAAATTTAAAATCAAGAAAATATAATAAAACCCAAACTCTACCAATGTGTGTGCCAAGACCTGGTATCACAAGTGTATGAGCATCTAGTAGATTATACAAAATCTCAATCAAATACTGTCTGAAATAAAAATAGACAGAATGAAAAATACAAAGAGAGACACTAGTAGCTGCAGAACGGATCAGAGAAAAAGCTCACCACTATGCCCCTGGATAACGTGAGTGTAAGACGATAGGTCCCCCACTAGTACTTGCCTCAGTTCCTGCACAAAAAGTACAGCAAGTGTAGTATGAGTACGTAAACAGCGTGTACCTAGTAAGTATCAAGCCTAATCTCGAAATGGTAGAGACGAGATGGCCGACTTTGACACTCACTATAGGTCAATAATAATAATTGAAATACAACTAGGATATTTAATTCAACATTATTTACAGAATTTAAAATAATTTATTTAATCAGCGGAAATAATCAAATTCCTTCAAATGCAACAATTCTCAATATATTAATTAAATTCCTTCAATTCAAATAATTTCTAATTTATCAATTAAATATCATTTACAGGAATAACAATTAATTCTTTAACAAGCAGGAATAATAATTCATTAAATTCTAAGGATTTTTTAATTTATCAATTAGCTTCGCAAGCTGAAACAAATTATTAAAGTATCGTGTAATTATTATTATTATTAAGCACGATTTTTTCCGAGGACGTACGACCCGATCTAGAGTCGTGTACACTGTCGAGAGATGTGCGGCGCGATCCATAGATGCATCTAACCTACCGAGACGTTCAATCCGCTCCACAAGAAAGGAGGATATTTTCTTATGTACCTCCGGAAGGAGAGTATATTTATTATGAAATAAATTCGGGAGGAGCGAAAATTTCTAGAATCCGGTCACGTGGGCCCGGGGTAAATTTTAGAAATTTTACCATTTTGGATAGAGTAATTTATTTAATAGATGAATTTTGAATTATTGAATATATATTAATTATTTTATATAACTTTTGGGTAGTTTCGGATTTTTCGGCATTGAATCGAGAATTTTACGCGACGCGATAATCGAAAGTGGAATTTGAGACAAGATAAGTCTCTTGTCTAATCTTGTGAGGGAAAAATTACCCCATAAGGATTAAATTGAATATTGTTGCTAATTGCGGGGGCTACGTACGCACGGGGTGACGAGAGTCCATGCATAGCTACTATAAATGCTAAAGTCTCGGTAGTTTAGGACTCAAAGCATGAATTACTTGTGTAAATTATATTCCTTGATTAATTAATATTAATTGATATATATATATATATCATATTAATTAATTAATCATGGAATAGAATTTACACAAGTAATTCATGCTTTGAGTCCTAAACTACCGAGACTTTAGCATTTATAGTAGCTATGCATGGACTCTCGTCACCCCGTGCGTACGTAGCCCCCGCAATTAGCAACAATATTCAATTTAATCCTTATGGGGTAATTTTTCCCTCACAAGATTAGACAAGAGACTTATCTTGTCTCAAATTCCACTTTCGATTATCGCGTCGCGTAAAATTCTCGATTCAATGCCGAAAAATCCGAAACTACCCAAAAGTTATATAAAATAATTAATATATATTCAATAATTCAAAATTCATCTATTAAATAAATTACTCTATCCAAAATGGTAAAATTTCTAAAATTTACCCCGGGCCCACGTGACCGGATTCTAGAAATTTTCGGATGAAAACGTTACCCATAATCTCAAGAACTCAAAAATATAATTTTTACCCAATTCCATAACTATTTTTGTGGTTAAAATCTCATTTTTATAAAAATCTAGGTTTTTCACCTAAACCTTTGATTTCTAAACCTGCGAGCTTCTGTTGCATCTGCGAATGTCGCACCTGCGACTGGCCAAGCGCAGGTGCGATTCTGACAGTAGCTGGGAGCTTTATTTTTGGCTCCCAACTTCCATCTTGGTCCGAGCCTCGTCCGATTGACACTCGGGGTCCCCGGGACCCCGCCCGAACATACCAACAGGTTTGAAATCATAAAACGGACTTGCTCGAACTCTCAGAACATGTAAAACATCATGAAATCTAAGAATCATACCCTAAACTAAATTGATTCAAACTTAAGAATTTCAAGTTCTTCAATTTACTTCCAATGCGCCGAAATATACTTAAACTACTCGGAATGACACGAAATTTTGCGTGCAAGTCTTAAATCATTATACGGAACTATTCCCAAACTCGGAATTCCAAACAGACTTCAATTACTCAACATCCTACTCCAAACTAAATTTAAAGAATTTTAAACCTTCAAATAGTTAATTTTTTACTATTAAGCGTCAAACGGTCCCGGGTTATCCTAAACCCGATTCGGACATACGCCCAAGTCTAAAATTATCATACGAACCTATTGGAACCATCAAATTCCGATTTCGGGGTCGTTTTCTCAAAATATTGACCGAAATCAAACTTGGCCTTTTAAGGCTAACTTAAGGAACCAAGTGTTTTGATGTCAACTCACACACTTCCAAATCCCGAACCAACCATCCCTGCGAGTCATAAATTAATAAAAGCATGTTCGGGGAGTTTTATTTTAAGGAATGAGTTTCTAAAAGTTAAAATGACTGGTTGGGTCATTACACAATTGATATGTGATTGATTCACCTTTGATTAGCAGGAATGGCTCTTAATTTGTGGAGGATGGAACTACTTTATTTTCTTGTGGACAAGCAAAAGCTTAAGTTTGGGGGTGTTGATAAGTGGGAGATTTTGACTACTTATTAGAGCCTTTTAGCTTTCGTTTGAGTCCAAAAGCGCTTAATTGTGTTCCCAAAAACTGATAAAATGTACTTAATTGCCGGAATATTGGAAGATGAGCTTACGAGATAATATCCAACTCAAGAAGGAGTAATCTGAACTCAAGGACAAAAACAGGCACAAAATCTCAAAGTGCGGACCACAGAATATCATATGTAGTCGCAGGTCGTGAAGCACTTCCATCAGAGAATGTTGCAAGATGCAGACCGCACACAAATTGTGCGGCTGCAGTAGCTGGGTTAGGGCAAAAGTTCAGAGAACCTGCATCTCAAAGTGTGGACCGCACAATTATTGTGAGGCCGAAGAAGAAGAACCCCGTGGTCGCACTCAGAATTGTGCGGATCGCAGAAGAGCAAGGTGCGGCCGCACTCAAAATTGTGCAGACCGCAGAAAGAAAGCAGTGCGGCCTCAGATCAGAATTATGTGGCCGCAGATTTTCACTACTATCAAGCTGAAGAAAAGTGCGGACCGCACATGGAATAGTGTGGCCGCATAACCTCTGAAAGGGCATTTTTGTCCGAAAATTCCAACTTTGTATAAATATAAGAGTTTCACTTTTTAGGTTAATTTTTGACATCAGCAAACGGTTTCTTTTACTCTTTTTAGTAGTTTTACTATTTTGAGCTTTTTGAATATTGATTTCATCATTTTAATTATCAATATGGGTTTAATTATGCATTATATGGGTTATATGAAAGATAAGCCAAAGATTCTTTGAAGGAACTAGGAATTCCTGGTGTAGCTTGAGATACTTCAGTTTACAATGTCAGCTTTCTGTTACAGCGTAAAAAGCCTATATGCCATAAATATATTATTGGATTTTGCGGCTCAGGTCTCAATTGCTTAAGGCGTCCGGGTATGTTAAGGCTATCCCTTTTGTCTTTTGGCATGACCCAAATAATACAAATGCAATGAGCAAAATACTCAACTTTCATAAATGACTGTATTCATAGAAATACTAGGGGTGTCTATATTTTTGATTCCCTATGTGAATTATTATGATATCTTTTGTTCATGGGTCTCAGAAAAATACGTATTTGATAAAGTTTAGCCGAAAGGTATATTGATTTTTATGGCATTCCGAGAAAATTTTATTAACGTATTTCTTATGCATTTCATATATTTATACATGTACATTGACCTATGACCAGATGGCGTTATATACGCGTATATATGTATATTATATTTAAATGGGATATGGAAAAAAGTTATGGCGTTATATATGCACCACCACCTGATCAACTGGTATACGTTGATGATTTTGCCCATAGTGGCCGAGATGATATGATGGGATGCCCTCAGAGGCCTAATGATGTTATAAAATATGTACATATGCACGACATGACATTCATACGTATATGCATGACACTATGAGTATTTCATGATTTACAGAATTATCCAGACTTACAGGTTGAGTCATTTACTCTATATTTCTTCCAGGTCTGTTATGTACTTATTTATGTGCCTTACATACTCGGTACATTATTCGTACTGATGTCCTTTTTTCCTGGGGTTTCATGCCCGCAGGTCCTAATAGACAGGTCGAGAGTCCTCCAAGTAGGCTATCAGCTCAGCGGAAGGTGTTAATGGAGCAGTATGAGTAAAATGTGGTACATGGATGACAAAGGTAGATAAAAAAATGATACTATTACAGAGTCTATAATCAAGTGAAGGGAAACAAATGAGAGGTGACAGGTCTTGGGACAACAAAAGAGTATAGGCCATAAAGTCATATCCTCACTTCGAAAAATAAGTTTGTGACTCCGACGCAACTACCGGAAGGTAAAGTTAGACCCCAGAATAATAAAAATCAGTATGGGCTGGTGAACAAGATAAACTAAACATGAATTAGGGACTAAGTGACTTGATAATAGTCAGCATCATGAGAATTTCAGATTTGCGTTACGGCGATAATAGAATGGACAACAGAAGACGATTCATGCAAAATTCAGAGAATGGTCATTTAGGAAGACGCTTTCCTAAAAGCAAGTAATATGAACAAAGTTAAGCTTACGGGATTGTATGTGTCAGTTGCACTAAGTGTCACCATTGCGAGTAAGGGAATTTGTTATCCTTAGTACAGAAGGATTACCGCAAGGCGTGTAAGGGTCATCGATGATGTGAAAGGATGCCAAAGATGGAGAGGTAAAACATCTATAGGTAGGTTGTCGTTGCTCCAACTCTTAGTACTCCCCTAAAGGGGGGAATATGGAATGATAATGGCATTAAGTCAGAGTTAAGTGGTTCTAGTAATTATAGAATGGTAAAAGGAGAATGCGATAAAAATGAGAAAGGGATGAGATTGTAGTTATTCAAAGCCTACAGATATGCTACGATTGCAGAACATTATGCAAACACGATGTCAAAGAAAGGAAGTAAGGGTTCCTGCCCGGGATGTTATTGTTAAATAAGGAGCCAGTGCGAAAGGTAAGTTAAGATAAAGGAAATAAACTATGAAAGATTACGCGGAACATTGATATGAGAATGGGCCAACGAGTAGTTGGTAATTGATTCAGGAAAAGCCTAGTTATGGTTAAACAGGAGGTTACAGATGAGTCAGCAGATCGTGCAAGAAAAACATGGTAAAACCCAATATAGTGAATTCAGCCTCGCATTAATGCCATTGTAATACTTGAGAAATATTCAGATAGGAGTTGGGGTAGTTAAAGGTATCGTATGAATGTTATGGAAATAAAAGAGAGTGCCACTAGGAAGACAGTCAAAATATCAATTCAGAAGCAACCCTACAAGCACAAGGGCGTGGAGGTAAGAACTACGGATATTTATAGGCGAGTAAGAACATCGAAAACTTCTTCGGGTATACCATATAACAAGCTTGCAACTTTACAAGAGTCAGAGGGTCCTCCCTAAGTACTATGATGAAAAACTAGCTAAGGAAATAAGGAAGAAGGCTTCAACCAAAGAACAGTGACCTAAAGAGGAAATGGTTGTGTAACAGCAGTCTCACTACAAAATTGTATGCAGTCCAAAAGAAAGTGGCACCTATTGTGGCTAATGAGTGGGGAGTAAAACCAAAAGTAATATTCGAGACCACATGGCTTGCACAAGAACTTTGGCATGTGTGAGAACTCAGATAAGCTAAGTATGCACGCAACAAGGGGCAAAAAAAAGACAAAAAGACCAAGAAAAGAAATTGCTTACGTTTGAAGAAAGATGAAATGGATCGAAAGGAATTATTCGATTAATGATCAGCCGTAGAAGACTCCGGTATAAGTTAAAAGAAGGAATTGGGTCCAGGTCATAGACAAAGGATTGAATCATTAGAAGATTGTATCATGATTTTCCATAGCGACCATAAAAGGCTAAAGTAATAACTAAATGCATGAGCCACATATCGGAAAATAGCTTAAGCCTACATAAAGGCTAATCAGAAGGAAGAGGAATCTAAAGAGTTACATCAACTAAGTAAATCAAGAGTTGGATTATTTAACCTAGAAAATTATGGACATTGTGATTGAGAACATTGCACGATCATTCTTAATAGCAGAGATGCAAGAGAGACAATACAGTAGCTATATTTTATAACGGCTCTATGATAAAGTCAGTAAGAAGTGTACCAGCCTCATAAGAAGTCAGTATGAAGCTCTCACCAAATCATGTAAAGAGGTGCAAGTATTATAATAGAAGTTCAAGTTGTGGGTGTGAATTATACCTATGTGGAAGAGAGGTCATAAAAGGGATAGAAGATGTGATGTGAGATTTTAAGGTAAGTAAGGTAAAGGTGAACAACGTACGAGATACTCAGGTGTAGAAGATCGTGAATAATCTATACTTCAGATAGAGGGCTAGAGGCACTGGGATGCAGTATCCAGGAATGATAGGGCATCGTAAGTGGCATATTTTCCAGCCTATGGTTTCTAGGTATCAAGAAGTCTGATTAAGAAAGTAAAGAAGAGTTAGAGACGATGTGATGTCTCGCTTGATGTTCCAAAATCACATAAGGAAATCTGTGTGCAAGCGAGTTGAAGGAAGGTTGTGAGTAGTATAAATGAATATGTAGGTCCCAAGCTAAAGTATGGTAAAGCGACAAGGTTTTAGGAAGACAGGAGTAAGGATAATAAAGGGCGAGTGAGAAGATGATGAGAATGGATAAAGTCCTTAGCAAGGTATTACGTAAGAAGTTTCATGTTATCAGTAGTATATTGTAGATCAACATTAAGGTGAATCAACAGTGGATGGACAAAATTCACTGTCACGACCCAAATTAACCCTCTGTAAAGTGTCGTGACGGCATCTAGTCTTTACGACTAGGTAAGCCTAATATTACGAAAAATGTAAAGAAAACACAACATTTTAAAGATAAACAGCATATTGTGAACAACCAAAAGTAGTACCACTCGGCATATACAAAATATTTTCCCAAGACCCGGAATATCACTAAGTCACAAGCTCTTATAATCTATGTAGCTCTATACAAAAGTCTGAAGATAATAAAGAAAGTCTCTAGGCGAGGGAGTCGAAGGGAACTCCGAGGATCTGTGGACGCAAGCAAAAGTACCTTGAAGTCTCCTAGAATAAGCAGCATGCACTAACCCCGAGGCTAATAGTTTGCAGCTGGATCTGCAGACGAAAACATGTGCAGGGAAGGGCATGAGTACACCACAATGGTACTCGGTAAGTGCCAAGCCTAACCTCGGTCGAGTAGTGACGAGGTCAGGTCAAGGCCCTACCGGAGTAAATATAATAATTTAAACAGTAAAAGATATAAGTTTACGGTAACACAGTTAAAGAAATTCTCGAGAATTTAACAGTTAAGGGAGCTCTCGGCTCAGAGCAAGGTTAACATAATGGGAAATCTCCCGGGATACCGTCCCGTAGTTCCGAATGAATATGCAGTACAGGGGGATCTCGCGGAATACGTCTGTAGTACCACTCGGCATATACAAAATAATTTCCCAAGACCCAGAATATCACTAAGTCACAAGCTGTTATAATCTATGTAGCTCTATACAAAAGTCTGAAGATAATAAAGAAAGTCTCTAGGCGAGGGAGTAGAAGGGAATTCCGAGGATCTATGGACGCAAGCAAAAGTACCTTGAAGTCTCCTAGAATCAGCAGCACGCACTAACCCCGAGGCTGATAGCTTGCACCTGGATCTATACACGAAAACATGTGCAGGGAAGGGCATGAGTACACCACATTGGTACTCAGTAAGTGTCAAGCCTAACCTCGGTCGAGTAGTGACGAGGTCAGGTCAAGGGCCTACCGGAGTATATATAATAATTTAAACAGTAAAAGATATAAGTAAAGTTTATGGTAACACAGTTAAAGAAATTCTCGATAATTTAACAGTTAAGGGAGCTCTCGACTCAGAATAAGGTAGACATAATGGGGAATCTCCTGGGATACAGTCCCGTAGTTCCGAATGAATATGCAGTACATGGGAATCTCGCGGAATACGTCCGTAGTCCCAAAGTAAATATGCAGTGCTGGGGGATCTCCCGAAATACGTCTGTAGTCCCAAAGTAAATATGTAGTGCTGGGGGATCTCCCAGAATACGTCCGTAGTCCCAAAATAAATATGCAAGACAGGGGATCTCCCGGAATACGTCCGTAGTCCCAATTTAAATATGCAACACAAGATGAAATGACAGGTATGGCATCGAATTATACAGTTTACACTGAACACGGATAAGGAAAGTAGGGATTTAACTAAGCATGGCACACAGAATGTCAAATAGGCATTTAAAACACGTAAGCATGCTCCTCTAATCTAAGCTAAACAATCAAACTTATTAGTGTAATTTAATAAGGGAAAACAGTTTGTGATTTAGAAAGGAAAAACGGGATTTTTGCAATAATAGCCCGTTTACATACTCGTCACCTCACGTACACGGCGCCCACACATCAATTAATATCAAACCTCCTAAGGGGAAAGTCTCCAACACAAAGTTAGGCAAGCCACTTACCTCGACCACTCAAATCAACTTGAAATCACGTTCTTGCCACGAGTATCCAACTCAAAATGGCCCGAATCTATTCAAATTAATTGCACAATGTAAATATAACTACAAGTAACTAATTTGACTAATTAATTTGAAGCTAAAGCGTGAAATTCGGGAAAACGCCCAAAAAGTCTCCCCGGACCCACGTCTCGGAATCAGGTAAAAATTACAAATTATGAACACCCATTCACTCACGAGTTCACTTGAACAAAAATCATCTAAATCTGACGTCAAATTCCCATTCAAATCTCAGATTTTCAAGTGGGGAACTTTTTCCCCCATTTCCAAACTTCTACCCTCAATTTCCTTAATTAGACGAGGAAAACAACAATAGATTAATCTATTATGATCAAAATAGAGTTAGAATTAGTTACCCAATGGTTCTCCTTCAAAATCCCTCGAGAAATCGTCTCCCAACGAGCTCTAAATCGACTTTTGTGTTATGAAAATTCAAACCCTCAAAATCCCTTTTTTTGCCCAGCGATTTCTGCACCTGCGGACCTAGGACGACACCTGCGGTCACGCACCTGCGAACAACCCATCGCAGGTGCGAAGTCCACTTAATTGGGCTGGGTCCACACCTACGACCCTTGGGACGCATCTGCAGGTTTTCATAAAACTCCAGAGCTCACACCTGCATGCTTGAGTCCGCACCTGCGGATACGCAGCAACTCAAAAATTCCTCTAAGTCCAAGCTTTCACCTGTTAGGCACGTGAAACATACCCGAGGCCCCCGGGAGCTCAACCAAACATACCAACCTATCCTATAACACCATACGAACTTAGTTGAGCCTTCAAACCACATCGAACAACACCAAAATCATGAATTAAGCACGGATTCAAGCCTAAGAAATTTTACACACAAGTCACAATTGATACTACGAACCTATAGCCACTTCCGGAAACCCATTCCGAGCTCGATATCAAAAATTCCACTATTGGCCGAAATCGCCGAAAATCTAACTTTTGCCAATTCAAGCCTAAATCTACTACAGACCTTCGAAACATATTCCGGATACACTCCTAAGCTCAAAATACTCAACTGAGCTAACGGAATCAACGAAATTATATTCTGGATCTATCTTCACACAGTTTTGACTACGGTCCAATCCCTAAGGCTTAAACTCATAACTAGGGACTAAGTGTCCCAAAACTCCCCGAATTCCATAACCAATCACTCTGGCAAATCCCAAAAGCAGAAACAAATATGGGGAAAGCAGATATTAGGGGATCGGGGCTCTAATTCTCAAAACGACCGGCCAGGTCGTTACATCCTTCCCTTCTTAAAATAATCTTTCGTCCTCGAACGAGTATAAAGACATACCTGAAACTGTGAAAAGATGAGGGTACTGGCTGCGCATATTCTGCTTGGTCTCCCAAGTCGCCTCCTCGACCGGCTGACCCCTCCACTGGACCTTTACTGAAGTAATATTCTTTGACCTGAGCTTTCTGTCCTGCCTGTCCAAAATGACTACTAGTTCCTCAACATAAGATAGATCTTTGTCCAACTGGACTGAGCTGAAATCTAATACATGAGTTGGATCACCATGATACTTCCAAAGCATAGACACGTGGAATACCGGTGAACTCCTACTAGGCTGGGAGGCAAGAAAAGCTCATAAGCAACCTCCCTAACTCGCCGCAATATCTCAAAAGGACCAATGAACCTCGGGCTCAGCTTGCCCTTCTTTCCGAACCTCATGACGCCCTTCATAGGTGATACCCGAAGCACGACCCGCTTACCAACCATAAATGCCAAATCACGAACCTTTCGGTCCACATAACTCTTCTGCCTGGACTGGGCTGTGCGAAGTCTCTCCTAAATCACCTTCACCTTATCCAGGGCATCCTAGACCAAGTCTGTACCCAACAATCGGGCCTCGACCGGCTCAAACCATCCCACTAGGGATCGGCACTGCCTACCATACAAAGCCTCATACGGTGCCATCTGAATGTTGGACTGGTAACTGTTGTTGTAAGCAAACTCTGCAAGTGGCAAGTATTGGTCCCATGACCCCTTCGAACTCCATCACATAGGCACGAAGTATATCCTCAAGAAACTGAATCGTGCGCTCGGACTGCCGTCCGTCTGAGGGTGAAAGGCTGTGCTCAGCTCCACCCTAGTACCCAATTCCTGTTGTACGGCTCTCCAAAACCGTGATGTGAACTGTGTACCTCTGTCTGAAATGATGGATACTGGAATACCATGAAGGCGGACAATCTCTCTGATATAAATCTCAGCCAACCTCTCAGAAGAATAAGTGGTCAACACTAGAATAAAATGAGCTGACTTGGTCAGCCGATCCACGATCACCCAAATAGCATCGAACTTTCTCAAAGTCCGTGGAAGTCCAACTACAAAGTCTATGGTGATCCGCTCCCACTTCCACTCTGGGATCTCTAACCTCTGAAGTAATCCACCCGGCCTCTGTACTTATATTTGACCTGCTGACAGATGAGACACTTGGCCACAAACCCAACTATTTCCTTCATCATCCTCCTCCACTAGTAGTGCCGTCTCAAATTCTGGTACATCTTCGCGACACCGGGATGAATGGAGTACTGCGAGCTGTGGGCCTCCTCGAGAATCAACTCCTGAAACCCATCTACATTGGGCACACAGATCCGGCCCTGCATCCTCATCACACCGTCATCACCAATAGTCACATCTCTGGCATCACCTCGCTGAACCCTGTCCTGAAGAACTAGAAGATGAGGATCATCATACTGGCATTCCCAGATACGGTCATAAAGAGAAGACCGAGCAACAACACAAGCTAATACTCGGCTAGGCTCTAAAATATCCAATCTCATGAACTGACTGGCTAAGGCCTAAACATCCAAGGCTAAGGGCCTCTCCGCTGCCGGAAGATATGACAAACTCCCCAAACTCTCTGCCCGGTGACTCAAGGCTTCGGCCACTACATTGGCCTTTCCTGGGTGGTATAATATAGTAATATCATATCCAACCACCTCCGTTGACGCAAATTAAGGTCCTTCTGCCTGAACAAGTGCTGCAAACTCTGGTGATCAGTGTAAATCTCACAAGGAACACCGTACAAATAATGACGCCAGATCTTCAGGGCATGAACAATAGATGCTAACTCTAGATCATGAACCGGATAATTCTTCTCATGCACCTTCAACTGTCTAGATGCGTAGGCAATCATCCTACTGTCCTGCATCAATACCGCTCCAAGGCCAATCCTCGAGGCATCATAATAGACAGTGTAGGACCCCGAACCTGTAGGCAATACTAATACTGGGACTCTAGTCAAAGATGTCTTGAGCTTCTGAAAGCTCTCCTCACACTCCTCGGTCCACCTGAACAGAGCACCCTTCTGGGTCAATCTGGTCATAAGTGTCGCAATAGATGAAATTCCCTCCACAAAGCGACGGTAATACCCCACCAAACTAAGGAAATTGCGGATCTCCATAGCTGATGATGGTCTGGGCCAACTCTGCACTACCTCCACCTTCTTCGGATCCACCTTGATCCCATCACAAGACACTACGTGGCCCAAGAATGCCATTGAATCAATCCAAAATTCACACTTAGAAAATTTTGCATACAATTTCTTCTCCCTCAAAGTCTGAAGCACGGTTCTCAGGTGTTGCTCATGATCTTCCCGAGACCGGGAATATACCAGGATGTCGTCAATAAACACAATGACGAAGGAATCAAGATAAGGCCGGAACACACTATGCATCAAATACATAAAGGCTGATGGGGCATTGGTCAGCCCAAATGACATGACAAGAAACTCATAGTGACCATATCTGGTCCTGAAAGCAGTCTTCGGGATGTCTGGCTCCCGAATCTTCAACTGATGATAGCCAGAACGCACGTCAATCTTGAAAAACACCCTGGCACCCTGTAATTGATCAAATAAATCATCGATACGAGGCAAAGGATACCTGTTCTTCACTGTAACCTTGTTCAACTGCCGATAATCAATACACATACGCATAGAACCATCCTTCTTCTTCACAAATAAGACCGGAGCACCCCAAGGTGATACACTGGGCCTGATGAAACCCTTATCAAGCAACTCCTGTAACTACTCTTTCAACTCATTCAACTCAGGAGGAGCCATACGGTAGGGAGGAATAGAAATGGGCTGAGTGCCCGGCAATAAATCAATGCCAAAATCAATATCTCTATCGGGCGGCATACCCGAAAGATCAGCTGGAAACACATCAGGGAAGTCCCTCACTACTGGGACTGACTCAACTGTAGGGGTATCAATACTGACATCTCTCACATAGGCCAAATATGCATTACACCCCTTCTCAACCATTCGCTGAGCCTTAAGAAATGAAATGACCCTGCGGGGAATATACTCTAAGGTACCTCTCCACTCTAATCTCGGCAAGCCTAGCATAGCCATAGTCACGATCTTAGCATGACAATCAAGAATAGCATAATGGGGTGACAACCAGTCCATGCCCAAGATAACATCAAAATCTACCATACTGAGTAATAACAAATCGGCTCTGGTTTCAAAACCACTAAGAGTAATAAAACACGACCAATATACGTGGTCCACAACGAGAGAATCTCCCACAGGAGTAGATATATGAATAGTGAAACTCAAAAAATCACGAGATATCCCCAAATGTGGAGCAAAATAAGAAGACACATATGAATACGTAGAGCCTAGGTCAAATAATACTGATGCATCCCTATGACAGATAGGGACGATACCTGTGATGACTGAATTTGAAGCAACGGCCTCTGAACGGGCTGGAAAGGCATAGTACCTGGCCTAGCCTCCCCCTCTAGGGTGACCTCGACCTCCCCGACCTCCACCTCGAGCTGGCTGAGGAGGTAGGGTGGCAGCTGGTGCTAGAAGAATGGTCGGAGGACCTGATGGAGCACGTGGAGGCTGATAAGTCTGTGAAGGTGTACCTCTCCTGGCTCTGGGGCAATCTCTAACCATGTGATGAGTGTCACCACACTCAAAACAACCTCTCGGAGGACGCGGCGGCTGAGACTGACTCGGACCTATCCTGCTGGACTAGCCGGTAATAGCACCTCGAGTAAGAGGCATGCTAGATACTGGCGGTGCATAATAAGGCTCCTGAGGTCTATGAGGAGCTAGAATACCGCTGGCTGCTGGAAGAGCTGAATGAACAGGGTGACCCACAAAACCCCTACCATAGCGTGCTGCTGGTGCACGAGCTCCTGAATAATGACCAGTCTCTCGAGACCTCTTGGCCTCTCTCTCCTCTCTGTCCCGGGCGAACATGCCCTCCACTCTCCTGGCAATGCTCACTGCCTGCTGATAAGTGATGTCCATCTCCAACTCCCTGGCCATACTGGTCTGAATACTGGGGTGGAGTCCCTCAATGAAGCGACGAGCCCTCTCTCTAACCGTAGAAACCAGAGCCAGTGCATGGCAGAGCTAACTCACTGAAAAGGGACTGCATACTCCGACACAGTCATAGTACCCTGACGCAGCTGCTCAAACTCTGCGCGCCAAGCATCCCTGAGGCTTTGAGGAACATACTCACGCAAGAACATCTTGAAAACTGAGTCCAAGTGAGTGAGGCTGCCTCGTCCGGACTACTCAGCTCATAGGCATGCCACCATAGATACGTCGCTCCCCTCAGCTGGAAAGCGGTGAAAGAAACCCCACTCGTCTCCACAATGCCTATAGTGCGGAGAATACGATGACACTCGTCAAGAAAACCCAGAGCATCATCTGAAGCTAGTCCGCTGAAAGTAGGTGGGTGGTACTTCTTGTACCTCTCAAGTCTGAGCTGCTCTGCCTCAGAAGCAGCTACCCTGATCTCATGCTGAACCGGAGCCACTGGGGGCATAGGAATATACTCTGGGGCCTGATCAACCTGGACCCTCTGCTCAAGAGTGCGGGCTGCGGGAGTCTGTGCCCCTCCTATTGCGGGTCCTCACCATATCGGAAATAGTCCAGCCTGAGCCAGAGTGCCGAACATGGGCATGAACTGAGCTAAAGTCTCCTGGAGGGCTGGAGTAATAATAGGGATCTTCGGTGCTGGCCCTCCAGTTGTAGCTGCTGGGGGCTCTTTTGACGCAGCTCTCGCAGGTGCTCGGGCTGCACCGCGTGGTTGTCCTCTACCCCGACCCCGGCCTCTGGCGGCTCTGGCAGCTCTGGCAGGGGGCTCGGGTGCCTGATCGCCAGTCCTCCCGGTACGGGTCCTCACCATTTGTGAGAAAGAATAGAATAGAATCTTAGAATTTTTGATGTCAATAACTTGCATGACAAGGAAATCAAAGAAATATGATTGTTCTTAACAGTTACATAGCCTCCCGAAGATAAGTACAGACGTCTCCGCACCGATCTGCGAGACTCTAATAAACCAGCTTGTGACTCGCGACTCCTATGAACCTAGTTCTCTGATACCAACTTGTCACGACCCAAATTAACCCTCCGTAAGGTGTCGTGACAGCACCTAGTCTTTACGACTAGGTAAGCCTAATATTACGAAAAATGTAAAGAAAACACAACATTTTAAAGATAAACAGCATATTGTGAACAACTAAAAGTAGTACCACTCGGCATATAAAAAATAATTTCCCAAGACCCGGAATATCACTAAGTCACAAGCTGCTATAATCTATGTAGCTCTATACAGAAGCCTAAAGATAATAAAGAAAGTCTCTAGGCGAGGGAGTAGAAGGGAACTCCTAGGATCAACGGACGTAAGCAGAAGTACCTTGAAGTCTCCTAGAATTAGCAGCACGCACTAACCCCGAGGCTGATAGCTTGCACCTGGATTTGCAAATGAAAACATGTGCAGGGAAAACGCCAAAAAGGTCTCCCAAAACCCACGTCTCGAAATCGGGTAAAAATTATAAATGATGAACACCCATTCACTCACGAGTTCACTTGAACAAAAATTATCTAAATCCGACGTCAAATTCCAATTCAAATCTCAGATTTTCAAGTGGGGAACTCTTTTCCCCCATTTCCAAACTTCTACCCTCAATTTCTTTAATTATACGAGGAAAACATTAATAGATTAATGTATTATGATCAAAATAGAGTTAGAATTAGTTACCCAATAGTTCTCCTTCCAAATCCCTGAGAAATCATCTCCCACCGAGCTCTAAATCAACTTTTGTATTATGAAAATTCAAACCCTCAAAATCCCCTTTTCTGCCCAGCGATTTCCGCACCTGCGGACCTAGGACCGCACTTGCGATCACGCACCTACGGACAACCCATCGCAGGTGCGAAGTCCACTTACTTGGGCTAGGTATGCACCTGCGACCCCTGGGATGCATCTGCAGGTTTTCATAAAATTCCAGAGCCCGCACCTGCGCGCTTGAGTCCGCACCTGCGGATGCGCTTCTGCGCTCAATCGTCCGCTTCTGCGGAACCTTGGGTCCTTCTCACCTCAGCATCTACAACTGCCCTTCCGCAGATACGGCACCGCTCCTGCGGCTCACTCGTCGCATCTGCGACCACTGACTCCCCGGCCTAAAAGCGCACCTGCGATCCTAGCCTCGCTTCTGCGAGGCCGCACCTGCGGACTCCCCATCGCAGGTGCGAAAACACCAGAACTAGCAACTCAAAAATTCCTCTAAGTCCAAGCTTTCACCCGTTAAGCACCTGAAAAACACTGGAGGCCCCCGGGACCTCAACCAAACCTACCAACCAATTCTATAACACCATACGAACTTAGTCGAGCCTTCAAACCACATCGAACAAACCCAAAATCATGAATTAATCACAGATTCAAGCCTAAGAAATTTAGAATTTTTCAAATTCTACAACGATGCCGAAACATGTCAAATCTAGTCCGAATGACCTCAAATTTTACACACAGGTCACAATTGACACTACGAACCTACCGTCACTTTTGAAAATCCATTCCGAGCTCGATATCAAAAATTCCACTATCGGCCGAAATCGCTGAAAATCTAACTTTCGCCAATTCAAGCCTAAATCTACTACAGACCTCCGAAACACATTCCCGATACACTCCTAAGCTCAAAATCACTCAGCGAAGCTAATGGAGTCGACGGAATTCCATTCCGGATCCGTCTTCACATAGTTGCGACTACGGTCCAATCCCTAAGGCTTAAACTCACAACTAGGGACTAAGTGTCCCAAAACTCCCCGAATTCCATAACCAATCACTCCGGCAAATCACAAAAATAGAAAAAAAATGGGGAAAGCAGATATTAGGGGATCGGGGTTCTAATTCTCAAAACGACCAGTCGGGTCGTTACAGTCACCAAGTATGAGGTGAGATTAGGTCGTCAATCTTAAGATGAATAAGTAATGAGCAAGCATTAACGGACTTAGATTTATACATATGGGATAAGTAATGAAACTAACTGGAGTTCAGCAGCAGACCTCAGTAAAGATAAATCGAAGTAAGTGTTATGGTATAGTATGACCTACCTAGATACAGTAAAGTCTTACGAATGGATAAGCGGATCTATGAAATAAGGTATAACAATATTCGTAAGTTCGAAAAAGTACCGAGCGAAGAAATTTAGTATACCTATAGATGCCCAGAGGGACGTTTTACCAAGCTCTGTATATGTTTGCAAAGTGAAGCCTAGAGTTTGACTAAAAGCTGGAGGAAAGAGGAGAAAAGAGTCGCATAGGCGCACATACAAGGAAAAAGTAATACATGTGCATGACAGAAGGTAGCAAGAGTTACGAGATTGGAAGAATTCCAATCACAGACCGTGGTGCGAGAAAGAGGCCTAAAGGGGGGAATGCCCTTGCCTTTGGGTTTATTTAAAGAACAGTTGCCTAAATGGCAAGAAGCATATTAAAGTATTCGCAAGAGCTATAGGTTATAAGAATGATAAGTGCATTAGTCAACATTCGAGGACGAATATTCCAAAGGGGGGAATGATGTTATACCCCATGTTTTTGTACATGGAAGTACGCCATAAGTAAATTGATATAAGCTCGAAAATGAGATGTTACATTCCGCATTTTCGTACGTTAAGGTTTTGTCGTAAAGTTAATCGACGCAAGCTCGGGAATGAGATTATTTTGAGGTTACAAGTATTATGTTATTTCAAACAAGGGATAAGTAAATTCGTGAAGGTAAAAAGGTAAGCAAATCGAAGAAAATGAGTTTAGTCGAAATTTGTCATTTTGGGATAAAATACGGCCTGAGCTAAAATACTCGGCAGCAATAAGTGGACATTACCTAATTACCTAATAAGTGGATAAAGATTGAAATTTACCACCCCCACCCCACGTGGCAGCAAGATTAGCTTCACGTTGTGACTCATAAAGTCACATATCAAGGTGGCAAAACTTGGGAAGATTTGTGGTCAAGTCATCTAATCTAGTGGGACCTACTAACTAACCCTTTTAAAGGATTCATTTGAAATTGCTAAGCTTCATTTTTTTTTGGATAAAATAAATGACGGATGAGACTCAAAAAAAGGTTTTATCTTTATGCATTATATGGGTTATATGGAAAATAAGCCAAAGATTCTTTGAAGGAACTAGGAATTCCCGGTGTAGCTTGAAATACTTCAGTTTACAATGTCAGCTTTCTGTTACAGCATAAAAAGCCTACATGCCATAAATATATTGTTGGATTCTGCGGCTCAGGTCTCAATTGCTTAAGGGGTCCGAGTATGTTAAGGTTATCCCTTCTTTCTTTTTGGCATGATCCAAATAATACAAATAAAACGAGCAAAATACGCAACTTTCATAAATGACTCTATTCATAGAAATACTAGGAGTATTTATATTCTTGATTCCCCATGTGGATTATTATTATATCTTCTATTCATAGGTCTTAGAAAAATACGTATTTGATAAGTTTATCCGAAAATGCATATGGATTTTTATGGCATTCCGAAAAAATCTTATTAATGTATTTCTTATGCATTTCATGCATCTATACATGTACATTGACCCATGACCAGATAGCGTTATATACGCGTATATATGTATATTATATTTAAATGGGATATGGTAAAAATGTTACAATGTTATATACGTACCACCACCTGATCAGCTGGTATACGTTGATGATTTTGCCCATAGTGGCCGAGATGATATGATGGGATGCCCTCAGAGGCCTGATGATGTTATGAAATATGTACCTATGCACGACATGACATTCATACGTATATGCATGACACTATGAGTATTTCATGATTTACAGAGTTATCCAGACTTACAGGTTGAGTCATTTACTCTATATTTCTTCCAGGTCTGTTATGTACTTATTTTTGTGCCTTACATACTCGGTACATTATTCGTACTGACGTCCCTTTTGCCTGGGGACACTGAGTTTCATGCCCGCAGGTCTTGATAGACAGGTCGAGAATCCTCCAAGTAGGTTATCAGCTCAGCAGAAGGTGTTAGTGCGCTCCATTTGCTCCGGAGTTGCTTATGTGGTCGGTCTGATTAGGACATGTACTGATTAGTATGGCAGGGCCCTGTCCCGACCTTTATAATATTTATGTACTCTTAGAGGCCTGTAGACATATGTCGTGTACGTGAAAGATTGTTCGGCCTTGTCGGCCTACATTTTGAGTTTATAAATGATCATGTTGGCCTATTAGGCTCGTATGTCACGTGTATATGATGATGTAATAAGAAAGATACGTTACGTTGGTACTCGGTTGAGTAAGGTACCGGGTGCCCATCGTGGCCCATCGGTTTGGGTCTTGATATAATCGAACATAACCTTTCGTTAGATCGCGGCCAAGGTCCGGTAGGTGTTTATTTGATAGTAATCGAACATAACCTTTTGTTAGATCACGGCCGAGGGTTGGTAGATGTTTGTTCGAGCTTAGTCGAACATAACATTTTGGTAAATCGCGGTTGAAGGCCGATAGGTATTTGTTCAAGCAGGGTCGAATATAACCCTACCTTCGTGTACTTCGACTAAAAGCGTTCCCTTCTCCGCCTCATTAAAAACCTCCTTGAGGAAACCCAAATGGGACAAAATTCAAGTGAGGAAAAAAGAGTACGACTTGGGGGACACTTTTCCTCTCAAAAGTTGAAGTATTTGAGGTTGTAAACCCTTGTTCGCTTTGGTTGTGATTTTGTATGGACCATCCCAGTTTGTTCCCAGCTTGCCTTCTCGGGGATCTTTGCTCGCTTGAGTTTTGAATTTCAGTATGTAGTCCCCGACTTTAAGCGGTTGAACCTTTGCTTTCTTGTTGTAATAACGTTCTGCTTGTTATTTTTGGGCGACCATTCTTATGTAGGCCATGTCTCTTCGTTTGTTAATTTCGCCGAGTTCCTGCCTTTTGTACTCGTTGTTGCTCATGCCACTTTCATGGGAGTACCTTAAGCTGGGTTCTCCAACCTTGACAGGTAATACTGCCTCAGTCCCATAGACCAAAGAGTAGGGCGTCTCTCCTTTGCTCATCTTCGGAGTTGTTCAATAGGCCCATAATACTTCTGGTAGCATTTTCGGCCACAGTCATTTGGCACCTTCGAGATTTTTCTTCATGATGTTTAGTATAGACTTATTGGAGGACTTTTCTTTCCTGTTACCCTCTGGATGGGATTTGGTTGAGAGTATCTTCTTGATATGGCATTTCTTGAAGAACTCGGCAGTTTTGTTCCCTGTGAATTGTGGTATGTTGTCACAACTGATTTCCTTGGGTAGGCCAAATTGGCATATGATGTTTCTCCATATAAAGGTGTTTACCTCATGTTCCCGTATTTGGGCGATTGTTACTGCTTCCACCCATTTAGAGAAATAGTCAGCTAAAACCAAAAGGATTCATACATTACCTTGCCCTGCTGGGATGGGGCCCACGATGTCCATTCCCTATTTGATGAGCGACTAAGGGGAGGTGATTGAGTGGAGGTATTCGCCTGCTTGGTGAATCATTGGGGCATACTTTTGGCACTGTTTACATTTTCTCACGAAGTCTACAACATCTTTTTTCATGGTGGGCCAATAGTAACTCGCCCGTATGAGGCATATGACCAGTGCTCGATTGCCGGAATGAGCTCCGTAATGGCCTTCGTGGACTTCTTTGATGACGTGCTGGGTTTGGTTCGGGCCTAAGCACTTCTCTAGAGGGCCACCTTAAGTCCTCTTGTATAGGTCGCTATGAAGCAGACTGTATCTGGCCGCTTGCATTCTTAGTTTCTTGGCCTTTTTTTGTCGCATGGGAGTGTGTTGTCCTGCAAATATGCGAAAATACGATTTTGACAGTCCCAAGTTAAGTTTATGGTTTTTACCTCGATTTGGTCTAGTGATGAGTTTAGGAGGTGGAGTACGCATTTATCTCCTACACTGATGCTTTTTGTAGTTGCGGCTAGTTTGGAGAGGCCATATGTTTCGACATTCTGCACTCGTGGGATTTGATCGAGCTAGCATTCGTTGAATTGAGGCAATAGCTTGCAGATTTTGGGCTGGTATTTTTTCTATCCTTGTTCCTTGATTTGGAAAGTCCCCGTGACTTGATTTACTACGAGCTGGGAATCACAACGGAGTTTCAATCGTTTCACCCCATATTTGAGTGCTAGCCTTAATCCTGCAATTACAGCATCATACTCAGCCTCATTGTTAGTCGTATCCGGGTACCTTATGGACTGGCGAATTACTTCTCCTGTTGGGACATCGAGTACGAGTATCAGTCAGGACCCTGATGCGTTGAATGCGCCATCGGTGTATAGGACCCAGAGGTCTTGTGTTTGGAGGGAAGCTTTGACATTTTCCCTTTCGACTTCAGGCATTATTTTTGCACTAAAGTCGGCGAGCACTTGTGACTTTATTGTCGTTCGCAGCTGGTATGTGATATCGTGCTCACTTAGCTCGATAGACCATTTGGCCAGCCTGCTCGATAGTTTGGGTTTATGGAAAATGCTCCACAGGGGAAAAGTTGTGACGACTGAGATGGGGTGGCACTGGAAATAAGGTCTAAGCTTTCGTGAAGTTACGACCAAGGCCAGAGCTAATTTTTCGTGGTGTGGGTACTTTGCCTCGGGGTCGACGAGTGTTTTACTAATGTAATAGATAGGAGATTGTGTACCTTTGTTTTTGCGGATCATGACTACGCTTACTGCTACCCGGATATGGCTAGATAGACGAGGAGTTTCTCCCCAGGTTCGGGTTTCAAAAGCAGGGGTGGTGATGATAGGTATGCCTTTAGTTCTCGTAGAGCCTGGACGCACTCGGAAGTCCATTCGAGGTCATTGTCCTTCTTGAGCACGCCAATCTTTTTTTGAAATCTATCCGATGACCGCGAAATGAACCTTGATAGGGAGGCGATACAACCAGACAACCTTGGACTTGCTTTTTGGTGGTTAAGAGTTCTAGTATCTACTCGATAGCTGTAATTTGGTATGGGTTGACTTCGATCCTTCGCTGCGACACCACGAAACCCAAGAACTTTCTCGAGGCTATGCCAAACGTGCATTTCTACAAGTTTAGCTTCATTTTACATCGTTTGAGTATGTCGAAAGTTTCTTTCAAATGATCGATGTGATCCTCTACCCTTTTGGACTTGACCAATATATTGTCTATATATACCTACATGGTCTTACCGAGCTGGTCTTTGAACATCTTGGTTACCAACATTTGATAAGTAGCCCCCGCATTCTTTAGTCCAAGCGGCATGTCACTATAGCAATGCGTTCCTTGGTGGGTGATGAGTGTGGTCTTCTCTTAGTCTTCTTCATCCATGAGAATTTGATTATAGCCTGAGTAAGCATCCAAAAAACTCAATAGTTCGTGCCTGGCTGTTGCATCGATGAGCTGGTCGATGTAGGGTAAAGAGAACGAGTCCTTCAGACATGCTTTGTTCAAGTCTGTGAAATCCACACACATCCGCCATTTCCCATTTTTCTTTTTCACCATCACTTCGTTGGAAATCCATTTGGGGTACTTCGACTCCCTGATGAAGCCGTTTTTATCAGTTTTTCCACCTCCTCGCGGACTGTATCGTAGATGGCAGAATTGAATTTACGTATGACTTGCCTTACTTAGGGGGTGGAATGGGTCGACGTTTAATTTGTGTGTGGAGGTTTCCTTTGGGATGTCTGGCATATCTGTATGGCTGAAAGCAAACAAATTTGCATTAGCTATTAAGAATTGACTGAATTTACTTGGTTTTCAGAGTTTGCAGCCGATATAGGCCTTCTTGTTGTGATAGTTGAGGTCTAATTGAACGGGGTCAATGTCTTCTATGGTCGAACCTGCAGCCTCGATCGTGTCGGGATCCATGATAACATCCTCGGTTTCTTCTTGTATCGACCCCGACCCTCTTGATTGTTATGCCTCTTTTTCTTTTTCTTTGTCTTTTTTCTTTTGGATGGTCGTGTTGTCCAAGTAAATGTGGTAGCATTCCCGAGACGTGTGATGTTCTTTGTGTATGTTGTATACACCTCATGGTGTCGGGAACTTAATACTTGGTATAGGCTAGATGGGATAGCTCTCATGGGGTGTATCCATGGTCGTCCCATTATGGCGTTGTATGCAGTGGACAGGTCCATGATGTGGAATGTCGTCTCCAGAGTCACGCCGCCGGCCAAGACAGGGAGTGTAATTTCCCCGAATGTTTGCTCAACTGCATTATTTAAACTGGTTGGCGTGATGCAGCATGATACTATCTTATCCTCAAACCTCATTTGGGTAAAGACTCGGGGATGGATAATGTATGCAACACTTCCATCATCTACCATGATGCGCTTGACATCGGTATCTAAAATGCGTAAAGTAATAACGAGGGCATCATTATGAGGGAAAGTCAAACCTTCGGTATCTGACTCGTCGAAGATGACACTTTTTTTGAGTCTGTCGTACTGTTCGTGGGTGATAGACCACTTGAGTTTGTGAGTGGTGGTGAGCTTCATGCCGTTGATAGAGGTATCGTCACCACCGCCGATGATCATGTTGATGGTATGAGCTGGCAATGGAGGCTTTGGCGAGCCTTAATGTTCACGTCCGCTAGCGAAGTTGGTCCTCCCCTTATCGCTTAACACCTCTTTGAGATGTCCTTCCCGTAACATGTTTACAACGTCCTATCTAAGGGCGATGTAATATTCTATTTTGTGCCCGCGTTCCTGGTGGAACTCAAAAAGGGCGTCGAACTTTCTGGTGTTCGGATCTGATCTTATATTTGGAGGCCACTTCACTTTTATTCCGAGTTTCTCAAGAGCGTAGACTATTTATGTAGGCGACACACAAAAATTGTGAGCAAATAATAAATGAGGCATACTTATTTCATTCCGATGAGTCCCTGTCCTTGTTCTGGATGGGCTTTCTTCATAGCAGAGGGAGGGTGCGGCGACCGTCCTGACACATGATTGTTGCATTTCCCTGTTAGGTTGCAGAATCAGATGATCTCTTTTGGTACTGTCTCTTCGTACTTTTCTAGATTCGGCTTGTACTTAGATTAGCTGGTGAATTTGTCCATTGAGATAGTCCTCGTCTACTTGGATCTCGGCACAATAAGCATTGTGGATTTCGTCCCAAGTGGTTGGAAGATACTTCATCAATCGACTCAACAGTTTTCTAGTTGCTCTTGAACCCTCTCTACTCGGTCCGTTTTAAAAAGTTGCGACCGCCATCCCTTTGGATACGTTTGGCAGAGTCATCCTTACTCTATTGAACCGGGTGAGGAAGTCCCTTAGTCCCTCTCCCAGGGACTGCTTAATAGAAAATATGTCGTTTACTCTCGCTTCGGCATTCTTGGCTTAGGCATGGGCGGTTACAAACTTATCTTCCATTTCTTCGAAAGTTTCTATGGAGCGTGCTAGTAGTTGTGAATATTATGTTAATTCTCCTCCCGTGAGGGTCTCGCCAAACTTCTTCAGCAAAATGGAGGACACTTGTTCCTTGGCGAGGTCGTTGTCTTTCACGGCAGTGACGTAGTAAGTCACATGATCTTTAGGATCGGTCGTTCCATCGTATATCCTGAGGTAGGGAGGCATTTTGAAGGTATTTGGTATGGCATGCGGGGCTGCATCATCGTTGTACGACTTTTCTATGAACTTGTCGGCGTCCTTTTTCAGCATCAGCTTAGAAGCATCCGGTATCTTGTCAACTCGTTCTTGGTGTTCTTTCATCTGGTCTCGGAGTGTCTTGTTTTCATTCTCCATTTCTTCCATCCTCTTTAGAATGGCGGGGAGGGCGTTGTTACCTGCACTATCAGTAACATTGTGAGCTATACCTGTCGTTGGAGGGAGGGGACGGTTGCACTGCTCGTTTGTTTGTTGTATCGTGCAAGCCTTTGCAGCCATACCTGGAGCGGGTTTGTTAAGGACGCTTGCTAGCATGTCGGTTAGCCATGCCTCAAGGAGTTTTTTCACAACTGGAGGCTCCTCTGTAGACGTGGAGGCCCCTTTTTCACTGGGTTTTGTTATGTTGTAGTATGGGGGTGGCGACCTCTCTCGCCTAGGGGATGCGTTGGGCATCGTGTCCTCGCCTACTGTTTCACAGCTTTCGTTGATGACATTCATGAGGTTGGTTGGGAGTCACTTGTTATTTTTGTTCTTTCTCCTTGGTTACCTGCCATGTAGGGTTTTGTACACACATAAAAAAAGAGATTTCGAGATTTTTTGACGTTAGTGATTTGCGTTAATTGTAGATCTAGAGGAAACTAAAAATTTAACTAAGAAATCCCACAGACGACGCAAATTGTTTGACAAAAAAATATAGATCTTAGTTTAAATAATTAAATTTATATAAATAAGGTTTAATCTTAGCTAACAATAATATCCTAGATGGAGTTCTTACAGAAGCAACATATACTATAGCGGTACCGTCGGATAGTGGCAGTGGCATATAATATATATTGTACTATTTATTGAAAGGTTCATTTGTAAAAGAATATGGGAGAAATTAAAAATGATTGATGAGGGGTGGGGAATGATGTGTTTGCAATGAATATAATTAGGAGATCATGGCAAGAATTAAGGAGATAAAATTGAAGTCCTAATATTTTGGAGAGATTTTTAGGATAGGAAATTGCAATATTCTTGAACATTAAAAGGATGCCAACTTATTTTTGAGTTTCTACTATTTATGTAAATAATACACTACCAACATTGAAATATACTTAATGGTGATAGAATTTTGTATATATTCTTTTAAAACATGATGCTTATGAAATTTCCCCAATGATAAAAACCTATCCTACTTAAAGTTGAAATTTATGGCATAGGTATGGTCGTATGGATTTTCATTTTTTCTTCGGGAGAAGTGCTACATAGACTTGCTTGCTCAAAAGAAAATCTCTTGTACCTTTGATAAGGTGCATAAGAATAGTAGTATTGAATATGATATATTAATAATGTTGAGATAAGTTATGCTAAGATTATTATGTTATGATTATTTTTTATTAACTTTTTCATTTGTTGTATTAAAAATAACTAATGTAAGTACTATTAGTTATACTTATATAGGTTTAAAAAACACAATCAAATAAGGAATTAATAATGCCAGAGCTATTATATTATTTTCCCTAATACATCCTATCAAACAGCCCGCTAATGTCTAGACTAGCCGCCAAAAATCTGTTGTAGCATATAAAAAGTTCTATCTTCTGCTTAAATTCACTGTTGGACACTACAGCCGTAGTGGGCACTGTTTTTCTTCATTACAATAACATTTAAAAAAGGGAATGATCTCTCTTCTAAAAGAACTATGCTAAAAGAACCTAGACCCCAAATGCATTTGCTGTAACAAACTAAGATACTACTAGGACTGTCCTACGGACATTGCTAAATTCCAAAGAGTAAGGATTGTGTATCTTTTATTCAATTTACCAGCCTTATGTTTACTTTTTATAAGTCTAATTTTAAATGCAATAATGCATTGACAAGTTTATTCAATATGAAAAGAGATACCCCGGCTGATAACTACCTGCCCTTAGGCTTAACTTATGGAATCCCATTGCCTCTGAAGATTAATGACGAAAGGTTGGTTTGTTTATCCACAATTGAAATTTAGGGGCAGAGCTACAGCTAGCGAAAGATGGTCAGTTGAACATTCTTCTGCATAAACTTATACAGTGTATAACTGTATATAGATCATATATTACTTTTTTTATACATATATATTAAATCTTAAATATTTTTAGCGAAAGTTTTGATTTTACTACTGGCCATGATCATATTAATCAGAAGTAAACAAAGTTAGATAGCCCGCTAATTCCCAACAAAAGGCTGGCCTGAGCCCATAAAGTATCCATTAACCCTTACCATAAACACAACTTCTGTCCTTAACAACCACACTATACATTTGTTAAACTGTCTTGTAATCTAGAACGTAAGAGTGCGCATATTTTTTGGTGGTTTTGATTCCAAAGAGTGTATATGTGCAGCTTTTGTTGATGTTAGACAGAACAAACTGGAGAACAAATATGTTTTCAATTTAAATTTCATATATTTTCTTCTGTCTCCCGGCTGTGTTTCCCCTTTGGAGGTAAAAATATCTTCCTTGCTGCCGTTTGTTTTCTCTATTCTTTTGTCAAACAAATAAGTTTTTCTAAACTCATCTGCTATCATCACTTACAGGATTATCGAAAAGTTGTGCTTAAGAAGAACATACCTACAACTTAGAATGTCTATTTTCCTTGTCCTTTTGGAAAAATTATCTGAACCCTGAAAACGTTACTCTTTTGGCGTGACATAAGGAGTCTTGGCAGAGAGATGTCACTATTCTTAATTACCGGTTGATCCCACACAGATCTTAATTAAATAAAGGGATCAGTTTATTATTAAGAGAAGTTTAGGCTTTAGTGCACCACCCAACAAGGGTGTGTTAGCATTGCTACAAAAATCAACCTTGCAAAAACTTCTCCAGTCCTGGAAGCACTTGTGTTTTTTTTTTTTTTCCAAAGTTAAGTGTTTGGCCAAGTTTTTTGAAGAAACAAAAGTGCTTTGAGGAGAAGCAGAAGCAGAAGCAGTTTTGGAGAAGCAGAAAAAATTAGATTCTCTCCAAAAGCATTTTTTGAAAAATATTTTTGAGAAAAATATACTTAGAAGCAGTTTTTAAAAGTTTGATCAAATACTAATTGTTGCTCAGAAGTACTTTTCAAATTAGTAGCCAAACGCAAACTGCTTCTCACCAAAAATACTTTTGAGAAAAAGCACTTCTCAAAATAAGCTGATTTTTGCAGCTTGGTCAAACAGGTAGACAGTTTGGCCAAGCTTTTTTTGGGCCAAAAGTGCTTTTTTGGCCAAAAACACTTTTGGCCAAAAATTTAGGTGTTTGGCCAAGCTTTTAGATGGAAAAAAGTGCTTTTGAGGAGAGACAGAAGCAGTTTTTGAGAAATATTTTTGAGAAAAATATACTTAGAAACAGTTTTCAAAAGTTTGGTCAAATATTAATTACTGTTCAAAAGTATTTTTCAAATTAATTAAGCAAACACAAACTGTTTCTTACCGAAAGTATTTTTAAAAAAAATACTTTCAAAAAAAACACTTATCAAAATAAAATAATTTTAGAAGTTTGGCCAAACAGTCTATATGAGTTTTGTGCAACCGAGTCACCCACTATGGGTGTGTTAGCATTGCAATTGAGACAAATACTGCCTGTGAAAACGAGCCACCCGCTACGGGTGCGTTAGCCATTACTATTGAGATCAGCACTGCCTCTTCTGCAACCGATCGAGCCATCCACCATGGGCGTGTTAGCATCATTCCAATTGAGATCAACATGGCCTCTAGTGCAACCGAGCCATCCACCATGGGTGAGCTAAGTTTTTTAAAAAAATTTCCAGGAGCAGTATTATATAAACTTTTACTCTCGCTTACTGAAATTTGAAAAAATAAAGTAAATTTACCTTTTTCAAAAACTTAAAGTCTTCACTTTAAACAGAAAATAGTTTTAATGATAAAAATCTATTTTGCTTGAAGTTGAAATTAACGCATAAGTATTGAACTTCCAGTTTTTCTTCACGAGAAGTGCTACATAGACTTGCTCACTCAAAAGAAAATTTCTTGTACCTTTATATTGTCGTCTAAATTGAAATCTCCGACTCTTAGGGATTGGTACACGGATTAAATTATTTTGAAATTATAGTCCCTTTTACTGTTAAAATGGGAGATTTTTTATGCTAAAAAGATTCAACAATTCTTCACCTATATGTATAACATGTAATTTTTAGGCAAAGAGGATAGATTGTGATTGGTATCGAGCTCACCCAACATGGGTGAGGTAATTTTTAATTTCTTAAATATTTTTTGAAACAAAAGTATGATTTAATTTCTGTTTTCTTTTTCCAGGAGAAGTATTTTATACACTGATTACTTTTGCTCTCTAAAATTGAAAAATAGTTCGTATATACCTTCTTAAAAAATAAAGTATTCACTTCTTAAAAACAAAAATTAAACTTTATGATAAAAAACTATTTACTTGAAGCTGAAGTTATTGAACTTAGATTTTTCTTCATGAGAAGCGTTACTACTTTTGCTCACGCACAAAAAAAAAAAAATCTTGTTCGTTTGTCCTTTAAAATGAAAATCTTCACCTCTTAAAGGACAATAGCTAAGCTGGTTCACAACCGAATTTTTCAAACTTCCGATAGCCAAATCTAATGTGGCATTAACTATGTCAGTCCATTTTACATTTGTGGACCACATATAACTAATACCCAAATAAAATATAAAAATCCACACGTACAAACCCGAACTACTAAGTAACATATCCACGCAATATAAATATCTTAATTTACAAGAATTCTCGACCAATTATATTCTTATACTAGTTAATTAGTTCGCACTTTATGTGGTCATATAAGACCCTATTTAATTTTTGAAATAATCTTTTTGTAAATTTAACCGAAATAGAAGAGATAAAATTCTTCAGAACTAAGCTAATGCAGTAATTGTTTTCCATGAAAAATATGGTATCAACTCCACAACAACTTCTCATAGTTTTAAGAGCCGTAAGAATCTCCCACTCAATCCTCATTCATCGACGGTTTTGTTCACTTATAGTTGGTAGTTCGAGCAGATCAATAAAACGGTTATAATGGGTATTTTTTATTTTTAAAAAATTTCGGATTTAAAAAAAAACTCACGTCAACTAAAGTCACTAGAAATGTCACATGAATGTGTAGAGTGACTTTGTAGGTGAAATAGTAAAAACATTGTGACTTTTTTGTTATAAAACAAAGAAAAATAACTTTGTAAGTAAAATGTCAAAAATAAAGCGATTTTGATATTACAAAACAAAAAAAAAGTGATTTTCATGAATAATTTCTATTAAATAAGTATGGACTCTTTCTAATTTCACACTTAAAAAATTCATTACTCTCGTGTGTTACCTTGACAGAGAGATATTTTTAGTCTTTTAGTTACTCAATCGCCCCACACCAATCTCAATTAAATTACTGAATTTGTTTATTATTAGGAGAAGTATACACTTAGTTCACCACTTCGGTGGTATTAAGCCACCCACTATGGGATATCAATGTTAGGAACTAAGGTTGCTGGCTAAGAGATTAGGGAAATGAAATGAATAAAGAGAAGTAGGGTTAGGGATATAAGACTAATGGAGGGCGACATGGCAGCAACAGGAGCGTTCATAGCATTTAACATTGGGCGGCTCAAATTTTAAGCTCTAATAATATCCAACTGTGGGGAATATTCTAGAAGGCTACTAATACATAACTTAGCTCAATAGAAATGAGTATGCAAAACACTAGTAATCTCTTCTCTATCTCTCTCTCTCTCTCTCTCTCTCTCTCTCTCTCTCTCTCTCTCTCTCTCTCTCTCTCTCTCTCTCTCTCTCGATCTCGACAAGAGGCAGTATTCTTCTTTCTCACCTCAATTCCTTCTTCTTTTGCAAGAATCTATTGAAGCCCACTATTGATTAGCTTGTAGTTTACAATCATTACATTGTATTATACGTTGATACAATTTGAGCTAATAAAATTCCAATTGACTTCCGCTATCTCGTATCAAATTACAATTCCATTATTGAATTAAATTGAAATTGGTATCAGAGCTCTTTCTTGGCCCTAAGAAAATAACGATTACATAAACTATATCTAAATCTATTGAAGAAAACATTAAGAGGGTAGAGAATCAGTTATAGGAATACATGGCCTCGACGAACCAGAAGTTCGAAGACTTGAGCAGCAAGTTGGATCTGTTAATAGAGAAACTCCTTCCAACTCAAGATGGAATCCTAGGAAGTGCTCCAAGGGGAGGGTTGCAACTGGAGAGCTCAGGAACTCAAAATAGATATGGCGACCAGACAGGGTCTGCTCAGGGTAGAAGTCAATTCAATCATAGGTTTGAATTCCCTTATTTTGATGGAGTGGGATCTGACCTTTGTTCATGGTTGAGGAGATGTGAGGTACTTCCAATACAATCATGTGTCGGATCCCTAGTAAAAACTTGAAGCTGCAATTCTTCACTTGGTGGGTAAGGCTGAAGCTTGGTTATTCTCTTACTAGGTTAGTCGTGGAATAATTTCTTGGAAGGACTTCTGTGAAAAAATCTGCAGAAGATTTGTAGAAGCAGATAACAGTAAGTTCAATTTAATAGGTGAATTCAAGAAATTAGAATAAAGGGGTACAATTAATGAGTATCTGGAAAATTTTGAGGAACTCAAGACTTGGGTATTAATTAGAAGACCTACTATTCATGAGGAATTCTTCTTAGAGTTCTTTGTGGAAGGTCTTAAGGAGAAAATTTAGAAACACTACCAAAATGCTCAATCCCTACACCTTAAGTTAGGCTGTGGAGAAAGCTAGGTATCAGGAGAAAGTCATTGAAGCTCAGAATAGGAAAAGTAGAATCACTTGGAACAGGGGTACAATGCAAACCAACAACCTAACAATAAACAGAACTCAGGAAAATTGGCCTAAGGAAGGGCATGTGAATACATCTGGTGCAGGAACCAAGAAGAACCACAATGCATACTATAAATATGGTGATAAATGGACTCCAGGACATCAATGTAAGAACAAACAGCTCAATGCAATGACATCTGAGTAGGAACCAATGGAACTAGAACAAACAAGTAACTTGCCAAGTGAATTAGAGTATATTGAGGACTCACAAGGGGTAGAAATGACAGAGGACGCTCTAAGCCCTAATGCCTTATCAAGAATAGAAGTTCCAAATACAATTACACTTAATGGAACGGCCAAAAAAAAGGTATTAACTATCTTACTAGACTTAGGGAGCACCCATAGTTTTCTAGATATGGAGACTGTCAGGCAAATTGGTTGCATTCTAAAGGAAGCTAGACCTATGAGGGTGACTTTGGCTAATGGAAACCAATTGATGAGCCTTTGCTCTTGTCCTATGTTAAGATGGAAAATACAAGAGATAGAGTTTGAGGATTCAGTAAGACTGATTCAGCTGGGTGGTTGTGATATGATATTAGGAGGAGATTGGATGAGAGCTCATAATCTAGTCTTATTAGTTTTTGTATTCTCTAGAGTTGTAATGTACCATAAGGCAAAAGAGTAGAACTTAAGGGCATGCACAACCAAGCTATGTTGCAAAGTATGACTAGCAGTAGCATAAAACAACTATTCAAGAAAGGGAAGGTATTCTAGGGATACCTATTTACAGTAACAACAGCAGAGGTGGAAAAATAGGAAGTGTTTCCTTCAGAACTCTCAGGAGTTCTTCATCAGTACAGTGATGTGTTTGTTGAACCAAAATCTTTTCCTCCCAGAAGACATCATGCTCCCTTCATACTCCTGAAACTAGCATTAATACTAGTCGGTAGATGATGTTTTTTTATATGAAGGCGATTACCTCTTGTTCGCGTATTTGGGCAAACGATCTTGCTTTCACCCATTTAGAGAAATAGTCAGTTAAAACTAAAAGAAATCGTACATTATCTCGCCCTGCTGGGAGAGGGCCCACGATGTCCATTCTCCACTTGATGAACGACCATAGAGAGGTGATTGAATGGAGATGCTCGCCTTCTTGGTGAATTATTAGGACGTATTTCTAACATTGTTCGCATTTCTTCACAAACTCTGTTTTCATGGTGGGCCAGTAGTATCCTGCCCGTATGAGACACCTAACGAGTGCTTGATTGTCGGAGTGGGGGCCGCAATGGTCTTCATGGACTTCTTCGAGGACGCACTGGGTTTGGTTTGGACTCAGACATTTTGCCAAAGGGCCACCGTACATCCTCTTGTATTGGTCGCTATGAAGGAGGTTGTATCTGGCTGGTTGCATTCTTAGTTTTTTGGCTTTCTTTTTGTCATTTGGGCGTGTGTCGTCTTGCAAGTAGGCGATAATATGATTACGTCAATCCCAAGTTAAACTTACAGATCTTACCTCAATTTGGTGTAGCGACGAGTTGAGGAGGTGGGCTATACTTTTATCCCTGGTCATGATGCTTTTGGTGACTGCCGAAAATTTGGTGAGGTCGTCCGCTTTGACATTCTGAGCACGCGGGATCTGGTCGGGCTGGCATTCGTCGAACTTGGGCAGCAGCTTACAGATCTCGGTCTGATATTTCTACAACCTTTGTTCTTTAATTTGGAAAGTCCTTGTGACTTGGTTGACTACAAGTTGTGAATCACAACGGAGCTTCAACTGCTTCACCCCATACTTGAGTGATGACGAGCGCAAAAACACACTTAAATTATGCTCTCTAGTCAAAGATAGTATAGTATAATATCGTGTCCACAAGGATTAGAGTTAAATAGTATTATCGTAGTTTCTAGCTTGATTGCTTTCCAGAAGGATAAACAGTTGAGATTTATATGGTTAATACTAAAATTAATTAAGAATCTAGAGCTAATTGACTAATGGCAATCGAAACAAGGCCTAAGCAAAGGAAGATATCAATGGGAGAAAATGTGATTTTGATAGGATAGGTGCAAGATAATTGTCTGGGATTTAACTCTAGATAATTCATTTCTAATGTTCAAGTGAGTCTCTTGAATTCACTTAATTATCAGTACAATTGTTTAGTAGAAACTCCTCTCTCGATTAAGTCTCAACCTCTCAATATGAGCCAATTTAAGCTCTGTGAAGATATGCAAGAATGCGTAATGCATTGGTCTTTAGGAGAATCTCTCTCGATTATTCTCCTAACTAGGTTTAATCAATGATTCAACTAGCCTCTTTCGATTACTTAGAAGAATCTATGAACTCAACCAACAATATAATGCAAATATATCACAAGTTATGCTTCTTTCGATTACAAGAACAAGTGAATATAGATGCAACAATAAAATCTTCCAAAAATGATTCAAATACATAAAAATAGAGTTATAATCCACAAAAAATTATCAATACACCAAATCCATCAAAACCCAAAAGGATCTACTCCATAGACATGGAGAAGTTCTTCACAAATGTAACTAAAGTATAGAAAAATATAAATTCAATCCAAACCCGGATCTTGAGTGAGGAAGAAATGATGAAATCCTTGTGCTTGTATTCTTCCAACTCCTTCTTAGCCTCCTTAGGCCGAAACTGTATCAAAAGTCCATCTAAAATGGTGTTTTGGTGTATTTAAGCCGCCCCCAAAATAAACCCCGGATGAAACTATCTTTTTTGGCGTAATTGGAAAGTCACTCTAACATTTTTGGGCTACCGCGCCGCATGTCGTGCCGCCCCATGCGGCGCACATGTAGGAAATTCCAGAAAGTGCCAAAATATGATTTTTGGCCACTTTTTGCACTAGCGCCCCACGGGGCATGTCACATGGAGGTAGTGTAAATTGTGGCCACAAATGAGTTTTTCAAATTTTTGATATCCAGACTTGGTTTTCGACCCCCGAACATGATCCCGGCTTAATATTTTGGGCTTCTACTCAGATTTTAAAGCTTCAAATAGCTAGCATTAGCTCTACAACATCTACATAACTCGAAATCACTTCTACAAGGAATAAAACACACAATAAGTGCAGAAACACTACCAATTAAAGCTCAACACAAATAAAGTGTAGTGAATTATAGTGTAATAAGTGACTAAAACTCGGGATTATAGTCTACCATTAAGTGCTAGTCTCAATCCTACAATTACGACCTTATATTTGGCCTCGTTGTTAGTCATATCTAGGCATCTTATGGACTGTGAATTACTTTGCCCGTAGGGACCTTGAGTACGAGTCCCAATCCAGATCCGGAAGCGTTGGATACGCTGTTGGTGTATAGGACCCAGATGTCTTGTGCTTGGAGAGACGCTTGGATGGATTCCTTCTCGACTTCAGGTATTATCTATGCACTGATGTCTGCGACGAAGTCGGCGAGCACTTGCGACTTTATCGTTGTTCTCGACTGATATGTGATATCGTTCTCTCTTAGATCGATAGCCCACTTGGACAATCTCCCTAACAATTCGAGTTTATGTAAAATTCTTCTTAGAGGAAAGGTGATAACGACCGAAATATGATGGTACTAGAAATATGGTCTAAGCTTTCGTGAAGCTATGACTAGTGTTAGGGCCAGTTCTTCGAAGTATGGGTACCTCATTTCAGTATCGATGAGTGTTTTGCTAATGTAATAAATAGGAGATTGCGTACCTTTACTTTCTCGGATTAGGACTGCACTTACTTCCACTTCGGAGACAACGAGGTAGACGTGAAGATGTTCCCCGGGTTCGGGCTTTGAGCGTAGAGGTGGTGATGACAAATACGCCTTTAGCTCTTATAGAGCTTGTACGCACCCGGGCGTCCACTCAAGGCCATTGTCCTTTTTGAGTACGCCAAAAAATATGTGACATCTGTCAGATGACCATGAGATAAATCTTGTCAGGGCGGTGATTCGTCTAGTCAACCTTTAGACTTGTTTCTTAGTAGTCAATTTCTTTGGTATCCCTTCTATAACTTTGATTTGGTCTGGGTTGACTTCGCTCCCCTGTTTTGATACTAAGAAACCTAAAAACTTCCCCGAGGCTATGCCAAATGCGCATTTCTCTAGGTTTAGTTTCATTTTGTACCCTCTCAGTATGTCGAAAGCTTTCTTTAAATGGTCGATATAGTCCTCCACCTTTTTGGATTTTACCAGCATATCGTCGATATATACCTCCATGGTCTTGCTAAGATGATCTTTGAACCTTTTTGTGACCAATCTTTGATAGGTAGATCCTGCGTTCTTCATCCCAAACGGCATGACCATATAACAATATGTTCTTCGGTGGGTGATGAACGTGGTTTTCTCTTGGTCCTCTTATTCCATAAGTATCTAGTTGTAGCTCGAGTACACGTCTAGAAATCTCAGTAGCTCATGCACGGTTGTCGTGTCGATGAGGTGGTCGATATGTGGAAATGAAAACGAATCCTTAGGGCATGCTTTATTTAAGTTTGTGAAGTCTACACACATCTTCCATTTCCTGTTTTGCTTTTTGACCATCATTACATTGGCGATCCACTTGGGGTATTTTGACTCCCTGATGGAGCCATTTTCTAATAGCTTTTCCACCTCCTCGTGAACGGCACCGTTGATGGCGGGGTTGAATTTTCGTCTGACTTGCCTTACTAGGGGTAGAATGGACCGACGTTTAATTTGTATGTAGCGATCTCCTTGGGGATGCACGACATATCAGCATGGATGAAGGCAAACAAGATTGCATTATTTATTAAAAATTGACTAAATTTACATGGTTCTCAGAGTTTACAGCTGATGTACGACTTTTTGCTGGAGTCGTTGAGGTCTAATTGAATGAGGTTGAGGTCATCTAGAGTTGAGTCAGCGGCTTCGACCGGTTCTGGGTCCATGATGAAGTCCCGGTCTCTCCTTGCGTCAACCTCGACCATGTTGATTGCAATGCCTCTTTTTCCTTGACTTTCTTCTATTAGGTTGTCATGATATATAGGGTGATGTGGTAGCATACCCGAGACGTGCGTTGTTCTCCTCATATGTTGAATATCCCCCAAGGGGTTGGGAACTTGATCACTTGGTATAGGTTGGAGGGGGCGACTCTCTTGGGATGTATCCATGGTCGTCCTACTATGGTATTGTATGCAGTGGCTTGGTCCATGATGCGGAACATTGTCTCAAAAGTTATGCCACCGGCCAAGACGGGGGAGTGTAATTTCACCTGATGTCTGTTCAACTGCATTATTAAAACCGGTTAGTGTGATGCAGAGTGGCACTATCTTGTCCTCCAGTCTCATCTGGGCGAGGACTCGGGGATGGATAATGCACACGCTCCACTCCCATCATCTACCATGATATGTTTGACATCAGTCCGTCATACCGTTTATGAGGGAAAGTCAAATCGTCAGCATCTGACTCATCGAAGATGATACATTCTTCGAGCCCATCATACCGTTTTGTGGGTGATGGATCTTTTGAGCTTATGAGTGGCAGTGAATTTAACACCATTGATGGAGGCATCGCCGCTGCCGTCGATGATCATGTCGATGGTGCGGGCTGGTGATGGTGGCTTCGGTGGGCCTCGGCGTTCACGACCTCTGGTGAAGTTGTTTCTCCCCTTGTCGCTTAGTAGCTCTTTGAAGTGTCCTTGCTGAAACATGTTCACAACCTCTTGCTTGAGGGTGATGCAATCTTCTGTCTTGTGTCCACGTTCCTGGTGGACTTTGCAGAGGGCATCAAATTTTCTGGTGCTCGGGTCGGACCTCATCTTTGGTGGCCAGTTTACCTTCGTTTCGAGTTTCTCTAGGGTGTAGACTATTTCTGTATGTGACACATAAAACTTATGAGCAGACAATAAGGGAGGCATACCTCTCTCATTCCGGTGAGTCTCCATCCTCGACCTAGCTGGACCTTCATCATAGCGAAAAGAAGGAGTGGCGGGAGCCTTGACATACGGTTGATGTCATTCCCTGTTTGGTCATGAGATCGGGTGATCCCTCCTTATGTTATCTCTTTATTCTTTCCTGGGCTCGACTTGTACCGAGATAAGCTGTCGAGCTGGTCCATTGAGGTCATCATCATCTGCTCGGATTTTGGCACAGTACGCATTGTGGATTTCATCCCAAGTGGTTGGAAGATACTTCATCAACCGGCTCAGTAATTTTCCGGTCGCTCTTGAACCTTCACTACTCAACCTGTTCTGAAAAGCTGTGACTGTCATCCCTTCAGACACATTTGGTAGGTTCATCCTTACCCTGTTGAATCGGGCGAGGAAGTCCCTCACCCTCTCCTAAGAACTGCTTGATGACGAAGATGTCGTTTACTCTTGTCTCGACTTTCTTGGCCCCGGCATGCGCCATCACAGACTTATCTTCCATTTCTTCTAAGGTTTCTATGGAGCGGGCTGGTAGATGTGAATACCATGTTAATGCCCCTCCCGTGAGAGTTTCTCCAAATTTCTTCAGCAAAACAGAGGACATTTGTTCCTTAGTGAGGTCGTTGCCCTTCACGGCAGTGACATAATGAGTCACGTGATCTTCGGGGTTTGTCGTTTCGTCATATATCCTGAGATACGACGACATTTTAAAGGTCTTTCGCATGGCATGTGGTGCTGCTTCCTCGCTATACGGCTGCTCTATGAATTTGCCAGCATCCCTCTTTGGCAGTAGCTTAGGGACGCCCGGTATCTTGTTGACTCGTTCTTGGTGTTCTTTCATCTGGTCTATGAGTGTTTTGTTTTCATTCTCCATTTCTTCCATCCTTTTTAGGACAGCGGCGAGGACGCCATCACCTGCATTGTTAGTAATATTTTGAGTTATACCTGGAGTTGGAGGGTCTGGTTGGTTGTCCTGCTCGTCTGTTTGTTGCACTGTGTAGGCTCTTGCGACCTCTATTATCGTGCATGGAGAAGGTTTGTTGAGCACACTTGCTAACATATCGATCAGCCATACTTCGAGGAGCTTTTTCATGGCCGGTGGCATTCCTTCTCATGTGGACGTGGAGGCCCCTTTTCCATTTGGTTTTGTTATGCTGTAATGGGGGAGAGCGACCTATCGCGCATGGGGGAGGAAGTAGGTGTCACGTCATCGCCTAACATTTCACAGCTCTCGTTAATAGCGTTCATGAGGTTGCTAGGCAAGTCACATGTCACTTTGGTCCTATCTCCTAGGTTACCTGCCATGTAGGTTTCTGTATGTGCATAAAAAGAGAGATCTTGTGGTTCGTTAGATTAGCGACTCACGTGAGTTGTAGATCTAAAGGAAAATAAAGGATTAGCTAAGAAATCCCCACAGACTGCGCTAAATTGTTTGACCCAAAATTAAGATCCGGATTCAACCAATTAGATTTAAATAAAAGAGAGTCAATCTTAGCTAATATTAATACCCAAAAGATAAAGTAACTGATTTTGTAATAGACAATATATATGTTTGATCGAAAGGCGATAAATGTGGACAATACTAACAATATTCAATGACCTAAAAGTTGAAAGATAACATTAAATAATACTAAATGACAATAATGGCATTTAAGTTAATAAGAACATGCGAGTCACCCGAAAATGGGTGGGATTTGCGGATATTCCTTGTGACAATGAAGAATGATTGATGAGCATTCGAATATTCAAGTAGTTCTTGGATCCAGTGAAAATGTTATGCAAGAATCTTAGTGAAAAGATATTTTCTCGTGTGTTTGCAAATCAGCCAGATTCTCCTGTTAGAGTCAATGTGTTTTCTTACAAATGAATCTTCTGTCCCTTATCATTGTGTCTCTTTCTATTTAAAGGGAACATATTCCTAAAATCATAATAGTACATGTATAGAGAATATCCACCAGAATATTATATTTTTCGTCATATCCTAAAACTAGTTGTTATAACTCTGTTTAAGATGCTCGACTTTGACCTTGATCTACGATAACTCTTCGACCTAACCCTTCATTACTTCAAATACTACTACGACCTTGGGTCAGTCTTTGTTGAAGTCGTACTGGTGGCACGTGGCAGTCCGTGAGTGCCTCATTAATGTTAACGTACCTTTGATCTTATCAAAGGTAATTTTTGACCCATACAGAGAGAGAGTGAGAGAAGGAAGAGAGAGAGAGAGAGAGAGAGAGAGAGAGAGAGAGAGAGAGAGAGAGAGAGAGAGAAAGAACATAACTGGCGTATTTCACGTCTAATTGGTAGGGTATATAATAAATACCAATTTGCTATAAAATAGAAAAAGTAGTTATAAGTAATAATATTTTGAAATTATTTTGGTTTATAATAAATAGGGTGTAGTAGTTTGGTATAAGAGGTAAAATTTCCTTTTTCTTTTCCAACATAATCTTAGTGGGTCATAATTTCGTTATACTCTCTTTCAGGGACTTCTTTGTATATATATGAATTTTTAAATTTATTTATCCGGTTTATCTAAGATTTCATATTTACAGAAAGCAACTAAAGTATTTTATAAAATATATACAAATCCGGTCAAAATCTTTAATTTATCTACAACTTAAATATAAACTTTTTGTACAAAATCTGGTAAAAAACTACAATTTTTATACATTCATATTAATCGTATATATTTTGTATGTTGTTTCTACACCTGACATACAAAATATTAATTTGTTTATGTCATATTCGTCGAGTTTTAATATAAAATTCTAACCAAAAGCACATTGAATCTTCACCAAATTATCTCAAAATTAGGATATAATTTTCAAAGGATATTCCCAGTCATTTGCAATAACACTTAATCCAACAAATAACAAATTCACAAAATTTGATTTTTGAATTTAAAGTTTCGAAACTTTTTAATGATTGTCAATGGAGTTTATACTCATGTCTTCACATTTCATTGGCCTTAAACTAAACCGACATCCAAATTAGCAAATTCTAGAGAAGATTTTGAAGGTCTATTTCATATTTTCTTTTGAAAAACTGAAAATTCAAGGGGTGCATTGAATTGTTCAAATAGCTAACACTGTTAATTCTATATTAGTTTGGCAAATTAGTGCGTTAATATATTTTACAACTATTCTGAAATATCCAATATAACTTTTTTTTGGATAGATTTCATCTTGAAGCGATAGCAAAGTGACAGAGCAATGAAAATTTGATAACAAAAAAAAAAGCAAAAGGCAAGAAAATGGGGAAGATTAGATCTAATACTGTTACTTTTTAAATAAATGGTAAATTATATATCAACTTGTAATTAAGTTAAAACTTCATAAATAAGTATTAAAAGTAGTATAGATAAGTAAAAATCTCCTTACATCATTTAAGTGCTTAAATTGGTCGGATTTTTATACAAATAGCCGGCCATATTAATTATTTACTTTTTCTAGTCATATACATAAAATAATTATATATTAATTATACATAATTATATATATTTAATATATTAATTATGCATATAATATATATTTACTGGCTATTTTTAGTTTAAGTTGTAGGGTGGGCGACTATTTGGGTTAATTCTTCTAAATTGGTCCAGAGCAACAAAGAAGCCCAGTAGTGGTAAGTCGGGCTACGCAATCCGGCCCAGTGTATTTCCTCAAGTCTTGTGTTAATTTGGACGGCTCTTCTCGGTTGCAAAAACCCTAACCTACTGGCGCCTATAAGTACAACTGCTTCAATCTACGTTTGCCCTACTCTTGCTGTGAAGGAGGTAATCGATGTTTATTATAGCGCCCCCCGCGCGCGCACACACACACACACATCAGTAGGGGATGAGTTTTTATCTTTTGAACTTCCAAATTTTCTTTGTTTTTTGTTGAATTGAGAAGGTGGGAAGTAGTAGTTCCTCAGTGATGAACAAAACAGATGACGAGTCTGAGAATCCATTCTTTTAAAATAATGAGGACAATTCGAGGCATTTGTCTGAGAGGAACTCCCCACCTGCTACTTCTTCCTCATTACTTTTCTTAGTATTGCCTTTTGTTTTTGTTTTTGGCTATTTCTACTTTTGAGTGACTGTTATTATTTAATCTCATTGTATTATTTTTGTTTTCAGTGTCAGATTAATTGAGAAGAAGCTTTAAAAGTTTGATTTATACTTTCACTTATTTTTTCTGATTTTTGAGACTAACGGCGAAGATAAATTTTTTGCTTCAAATGCTAGGTGATAAATTTCTGAAGGTACGATTTTGGAAATTTTTTAAATAAAAAAACCCTTCCTATTCATACCAGAAGTCAATTAGATATTTTCCTAATACTTGTCCCTCCATTGCTATGAACTTGCTATTTTTCCTGGGAAAAAACACAAATGGCCAGCCAATTAGAGTTTACAACAGTTGATGGCCGGAAAAATTGATTTACACTATATAGACCTAAATTTACTAGCTATATCACTTAGGGAAATCAGGATAGATACTTTTCCGCGGGAATATGGTCGAAAAACTCACTTACAATCAATTTATGGAAACCATTAGATCAACAGAATAAAATACAAATAAAGGGAAAAAAACACAAGAGGCACGAGAGAGACTTGTAAATCTGCAATTGAAAAGGCATATTATTTTTAGAAAATAATCATTCGATTGAACGCTAGTGATACAAGATTAATGTTACTTTCTTCCGTTTTAATTTATATGAATCTGTTTGACTGTTTAAAAAAATTTGTGGTATACACACACAAATTTGTGGTTTTAAAAATTAACTTTTGAAATTTGTGGTTTTAATGTGTATAAATATATATATATCTCATGTATAAATACTACTGTTCTATATCCGATTAAAGTTTCAGAGGTATTTTGATTTAAATGTATAAATTACGTATATGGATTATAAACTTATTGTTATGAAATCAATAGGTATTCCCTTGTATGTCTACATCTGTGCAATGGAGGAATTTTCCAGCACCACGATATTTCAGTGAATGAAAATGTATGTAATACATACCTACAGAGAAAATGACAATTCTAAACTCTTCAAAATGAGACCTGGACATTGGGTATAGAATGTTCAAGAATAAAGAGAGAATAGATCAAAAGAGAATGAAAGATACTATTTTCATTTAGGTAACTGGATAGGAAATTCCTAAATTGTAGCCTAATCCAAATGATCAACGTAGTTGATTGGCTAGAAACAGTAAAATACGAGTTCTAAAAGTAAAATGAGGCCATTTAAAGTTTATATCCTAAATGGGTTGCTAGTCCAGTATAATTATTCATTTTTCCTTGTAGGCCGGGTGCCTTCTTATTGTTGCAATAATGAAATTTTTTTATTTTGTTCTTATACAATATTTAAAATTTATTTAACAAAATTATCCCAAATTGGTATATTACCCATCCTAAACAAAGATTTCTTACCATTTCTATACAATTTATTATTAGGGGATTTGGTTATACCCTTTTCCTTTTTTCTCTCCTATCTTCTTATCCTATTATCTCTGCCTCTTTCCATGTTCAATCCATTATTAATACCTTAAATGATTGAATTTTGTTACACCCGAATTTATAATCCAAAAATATTCAGTTGTGATCACAAGCAAATTAAAACGAGATCAAATGAGAAAGTCACAAATAAAACGATACAAGAGATTATGTTTCAAATTAATACTAGTCAATCGTGACTGTTAAAAAATAAAAACAGAAAAAAGGAGAAAACACAATACTATCATTCAATCAATAGTCTTTAATTGTTAAGTTTACTTGACGGCAATTTACATCTCAAAATCTAGATAGGGATAATAAGCCATGTAATCTGGCATTTTCCTTTTCGAACTTTGAAGATGACACTATTCCAACGAGAGATTAAGTAAAAACGGCCAAAAACCGTCAATATAAGAGAAGGTTAGTGTAATACTAATCCTTAAACGAAAATTAATTTGGTAAATGAGAAAGTCACAAATAAAACGATAGAAGAGAGGAAGAAATACTAATCATGATCAAATGATATTAAACTATAATTTCTATATTACTCAGTGTTACACCCCATGTTTTCGTATGTGTAAGTACGCCATAAGTAAATTGATATAAGCTCGGAAATGAGATGTTACCTTCCGCATTTTCTAAGTTAAAGTTCCGTCATAAGCTAATCAGGTAAGTTCAGGAATGAGATTATTTTGAGATTATAAGCATTATGTTATTTCAAACAAGTGATGAGTACATTCGTGAATGTGAGTGGATAAGCAAATAAAAGAAAATGAATTTTCGTCAAAATTTGACATGTTGGGATAAAATACGGCTCGAGCTAAAATACCCGATATTTATGGACTAGTGCCATATAAGGTATCACATGACCATGATAGTAAGGTGTATAAGGTATGTTAAAAGTGGGTAGTATTTTAAGTAATTTGAGATAATCCTTAATTATGTGAATTATTGGATAATGGGAGAATTAAGAAGTTAATTAATAATTAGTGATTGATTAATTAAAGTCTTTTGGATAAAGACTAAGGCAAAACGTGGCAGCCACATGAAAATATATTAGGTGACTCTTGAATCACCTTGCAAGGTGGCAACACTCAAGAGATGGGCACCTTATCTTTTTGGATTAAAGAATGTCATCAAATCACTTCTTTAATGGACAAAAATAAAGATACTTCATCTTCAAGTTATAGATGAACTACAGCAAGGAAACTTATGCAATATTATGATCAAAACTACAAAAATGTAGATGTTTTACATCTACCAAGCAACGGATTTTCAGCAAAAGAAGTTATACTACGTAATATCATATGGATTTTTCCCTACTTCGATCAGCCGTTACGATTTGTCGCAATCAATGGTGTTAAAGGAATTGTCAAGAGAATCGGTTCAGGTATGTTAAGGCTATCCCTTCTTTCTTTTTGGCATGATCTATACGACACGAACGAAGCGAGCAAATGCACAACTTCCATAAATGACTCTATTAATAGAAATACTAGGGGTGTTTATATTCTTGATTCCCCATGTGAATTATTATTATATCTTCTGTTCATGGGTCTCAGAAAAATACGTATTTGATAAAATTTATCCGACATGCATATTATTTTTATGACAAAATAAATCTTATTAACGTGTTTCATATGCATTTCATGCATTTATATATGCACATTGACCCATGACCAAATGGCATTATATGTGCATATATATATATATATGGGATATGAAAAAGGTTACGACATTATATACGCACCACCACCTGATCATCTGGTATACATTGATGATTTACCCACAGTGGTCGAGATGATATGATGGGATGCCCTCAGAGGCTTGATGATGTTATGAACGCATATACCTATGCATGGTATGACATTTATACGCATATGCATGGCATTGTAAATATCAATGATTCACATAGTTATTCAGATTTACATGTTGAGTCTTTTACTCCATGTTTCTATCATGTCTATTATTTACTGAATTTTATTCCTTACATACTCGATACATTATTTGTACTGACGTCCCTTTTGCCTGGGGACGTTGCATTTCATGCCCGCAGGTCCTGATAGACAGGTTATGAGCCCTCCAAGTAAGCTATCAGCTCAGCGAAAGGTGTTGGTGCGCTCCATTTGCTCCGGAGTTTCTTGTTTGGTCAATATGATTTAGACGTGTATTGTTTGGTATGGCGGGGCTATGTCCCGACCTTTATGACAAATATAAATTCTTACAGTCTTGTAGACAAATATCATGTACGTAAAAGATTGTATGACCTTGTTGGCCTATGTTCAGTGTACGAGTGGTTGTTTTGGTCTTATAGGCCCGTATGTCTTATGTATAAGTTGGTATTTCATGTTGTATTCTACTTATCTCACGGCAGCATCTCCGACTCAGTTATCTATGATAGTATGATACGAAAAGATACATTGTGTTGGTACTCGGTTGAGTAAGGTATCGGGTGCCCGTCACGGCCCATCAGTTTGGGTCGTGATAAAAGTGGTATCAGAGCAGTTCTGTCCTAGGGAGTCTACAAGCCGTGTCTAGTAGAGTCTTGTTTATGGGTATGTCGTGCCCCACACTTATAAGCAGGAGGCTACATGGAATTTATGACTGTCACTCTTTCTTCTTACTCTAGATCGTGTAGTAGAGCTCAGTTGTAAGAACTCAATTTCCTAAACTCTATCTTATTCATAATACGACGAAGTGCTCTGGACAATTATATGAAGTGCAAAGTGAATTGTACGAAAGTGCTTGGAAGTATCTAATTGGCCATTGAGTCTCTTCCCCAGTGGAGAGTGGAGACCAATAATCAGTATTAAACTATTAACATTTACACTTTAGAAACCCTAGTATCTAAACCCAACAGCCAACCCTCTCGCCTCTCCCTCTCGCCGTTTCGTCTCTCCCTCTCGGCTATCGTTGACTCGCCAACTCTCTCCCTCTCCCTCTCACTCTCCCTCTCGCCATTGTGTTTTTGTTTTTTAATAGTTGGTCATCTTCTTAAACAATAAGAAATTTGTTCAATGATACTGTTGATGTATTTTGTTGTGCACTTCTTAATCCCTTACCATCCACTTGAATGTAGTATGAGAAGATAAAAGAAGTATCGTATGTTTATTTTCCAATAAGGTATTTCGTCCAAAGTAATCTTTCATCATGGGTACAGTGATGGATCTCTATAGATTACTTCTCTTTTGATATCCAGTATTTGATTATAGAAATATGGCCTCATGGTATAATTTAGTAGATGCAGAAAGAAGGGGTTAAACTAGATACTTTTCTTCTTAACAACATGCTCAACTTGTATGGTCGTCTTGGTCAGTTTTCAAAAATGGAAGAATTCTTAACTGTCATCGAAGCTGGATCTTATGTAGCCGATATCAGTACCTACAATATCCTGATCAATGCATATGAACGATCAGGATTTATCAAAAAAATGGAAGAGATTTTCCAATCACGTCCTGCTAAAAACTTGAAGTCAGATGTGGTTACTTGGACTTCCAGACTTGGAGCATACTCTAAAAAGAAATAGTACCAAATATGCTTAGAAATATTCGAGGAAATGATCGATGAAGGTTGCTATCCAGATGGTGGAATAACAAAAGTGCTCCTTTCGTCTTGTTCGAGTGAAGATCAGATTGAACAAGGTAAAACTATAATTAGATAAATGCACAAGAATGTAAGGACAGTACAGTTGGTTTGAAATGGCTCATTCCGCCCGATAACTGCCCGATAATAGCTAAACTGATACCAATCCGTCCGATATCTTATCGCGTGCCTAGCGGATTAATATATTTAAAAACCAATAACCGATAAACCAAACAGTTAATAGTAAATAACCGTTCGATCCGTTCGTTAAACAACCCTAAGTTTAATTAGTATGAACAAACTGTGACTAATGTACTACCCAATTACATACAACTAGAATAACATATAATTTAAATTCGGCATATTTCATCATTGACAGTCATTAAAAAGTTGAAAACTTTGAATTCAAATTCTGCATCTCGAACAATATATGGTACAACAACATACAAATTTAAAATTAAATTTGGTACAACTTAATACAAATTGATATATTTACAACAACATACATATTAAAACAAATTTTATACAACTAATTATATTGAATACACTTATTTACAACTTATCTATAATTTTCATACATTATTTTTTCCCAGTTAAATACATCATACAACTTAAATATAATTTTCATATAAATTTTCTACAATATGTCTTTTGTATGTATTTTGTATCTGATTTGTATATATTTTGTATGTGGTGTGTTCTTCTTCCTCTCTGAAATTCCAATCAAAGCCTTTTCTCTTAATACAATTTTGATACATATCAATAACTTTATGTAAAAAGATAGTATTGATAACTTAAATATAAATTTTGTACAATGATTCATACATTATACAACTATTTTTTTAACTTTCATACAACATTCAAATAAAAAAATACATATAACTACAACAAAATATAATTTACATACAATTATAATACAACTTTACTACAAATTCGTAAGTATATTCCATGTCATGTCTTCTTCTTCTTCTTCTTCTTCTTCTTCTTCTTCGACTTCGACGAGTTTCAATATGAAATTCAGCCAAAATCAAGTCTAATCTTCACCAAACACCCTCAAAATTGAGATATAAACTCCAAACAATATTCCCAATTGTTTGCAACAACACCCAATCCAAAAAAAAAAAGGTATTTGATAACCCAAATTCGAATTCAAAGTTTCAAAGCTTTTTAATGCATGTCAATGGTGGAGAGTCAAAACACTTTCAAAATTTATTGATTGACAATTTCAATTTGAATACCAATTGTGCAACATGAAAGGAAATTGCTAAGTTAAAACTCTATAGTAAAACGATTGAAATCCATTGATGAATTCCATTAAAAATATATACAACATGAAAAGATAAAAAGTAGTGAACATTAGAGGAAGAAAAAGTAGGGAAAGAATAGAGAACGAGAGATAGAGAGACGGAGAGGGAGAGCGCGCAGGTGAGAGAGAGAGAGACGGGGAGAGAGAGAACAAGGATGAGAAATAACTGATTCCTTATTTAATTTCTAATATAAATGGGTACTCATTTAAAACTAATTTGTATATAATTGGTAAATTGTATATGGCCATATAATTAAGTTAAAACTTGATTAGGGAGGGTAATAAAGTTTCATATGTAGTATAGGAGGGTAAAAATCTCAAACTTTTACCCTTCTCGTTAAAATATTGAAGGTCTGGCCGGCACGATTTAGAGTTAAAATCCCAAATTGGCATAAGATACTCCGTAGAAACGAGAAATTGAGAAGCTATTCTTTTGGTAAATAAATAATTTTATTACCAACTGAGAGAATTATAGCTCAAGAAAAAAAAAAAAAAAAGTAAATTGAACTACCCTGGATTTGCACTCTAACACTAGTCAGTGATCTTCTTAATAATTTTTCCGGCTTATTAATATCTTTATTATGATTATGTATTAACGTATTGGGTTAATGAATTATGAATTATCCAATAATTTCTTACCCTGATAAGGGAGAACGTCGTATAGGAATCCACCGGGGAAAGAGGCGGAAGAGTAAATTTGAAATATATGGATAATGAGTATAACATCTGGCCCATTAGCTCAGTTGGTTAGAGCGTCGTGCTAATAACGCGAAGGTCGCAGGTTCGAGACCTGCATGGGCCACAATAGTGTTGTTTTATGCCTCTCCTTTTGGCTGACATTTTCCAGTGTATTAAATACTCCTCTGTTTATTAACTGTTCTGCAATATCCAAATATATCCTGTCAAACAAATACAAATGTGAAGCGAGCGACTCTTAAGATTCGGATAGTAGAACTATTGATTAACATTTTTATTTTAGTCTAAAATAAGTGTTCTTTTACATAATCAAGAATTAATTAATTTTATTTTTCCAAAATTTGTTCTTATTTACATATTCCAATGTGTTAAAGTAACAATTAATTAAGGGTAATTTTTTCTTTTTAAGAGTTCGTATTTTATTAGGGGTGTGTCAAAGATTAAAAATCACTTATTATGGAACGGAGATAGTAAATTTTTATGTATTTATCATCTGAATTTTCTTAATAACAAATATAATAAAAACGTGGTTTGTCAATCAATTTTATTGCAAGATAGTAGGAATGAGTTTCTATATCCTAAATACTAACTTTGCCACATGGCAAGCTACCAAACCAGAGATATTAGCTCAGGCTAACCAATGAAAGAAGACCTTATCCTATCTCTTATCTTACTACTCACAGCAAAGCCACCAAAAATAATTTCTGCAATCTCAGCATCCAACTGCCACTCTTCTTACTTTCTAATAAACAGAAACAAAGAAGAGCCCAAAGACTGAACAGAAAAAAAAAATGGCAGCCTCTTTACAAGCAGCTGCTACTCTTATGCAACCAACAAAGGTTGGTGTTGTCTCAGCCAGAAACAACTTGCAGTTGAGGTCATCTCAAAGTGTGAGCAAGGCATTTGGTGTTGAACCAGCTGCTGCTAAGCTGACTTGCTCTTTGCAATCTGATCTTAAAGATTTGGCTCAAAAGTGCACTGATGCTGCTAAGATTGCTGGATTTGCTCTTGCCACTTCTGCCCTTGTTATCTCAGTAAGTTGATGTTGTAGTTCTGCTAAATTAAGACTATCTTGTTAAAAAGCTTAAAGTGTTAGCGAGAGCATACTTTATACTTAATTATGTCTTAATACGTCTCCTTCACATGTGGACTTGATTCTTTACGTGAAAATCCTAATGAGTAACCAAAGATCTTAACTCAGGACCTTGTCTACTAAAGACTGTAGTAGGAAATATTTTAGACTTGAGCATACGCCTTCTTCCCTCTATGGATAGGATGGCGTGATAGACAATGGATCAGTTAGAAAGGAGACCAAATTGATCACAAGATTCAATCAATTGCCACGTATTTAGCTATTAAGCCTTAAAGTTTATGTTTTTATGCGATGGCAACATCAAAAAGAAAGTTTGAATTCTCGAGAGTCACAATTTTATTTACTTAATTACGTCTCAACAAGTTCCACCTTGCTTCATATTCGTATTTCCCATCTATTGCAAATCTGTATAGTTAAGTGTTGTGAATCCTAGATAGGACAATTTCAGGTATATGTCAAGGATTGAGATTCCCTTGATTTAAAACATGTTAGTGAATTATACTCCAGTGTTGTATGGGGGAAGGTTTGTAAGTACAATTTGTCAGTTACATAGGATCTCTCTACCAGAAGTCTATAACTAATAAGAATATGTTATTCAGGAAGTTCAATATTTTCTCAACGAGCTTCTGATGCTGTTGTAATGATTAACTATTTCATGCTTTTCGTCTTATTTTTCTTTTGATTTCTTGTTTATGGAAAGAAGATTTTTAAAGATTGTGCAACTTGGTCGTATAGGGAGCAAATGCTGAAGGAGTTCCTAAGCGTCTAACCTATGACGAAATCCAGAGCAAGACATACATGGAAGTAAAAGGAACTGGAACTGCCAACCAATGCCCAACAATAGATGGAGGTGTTGAGAGCTTTGCCTTCAAGCCAGGCAAATACAATGCCAAGAAGTTCTGCTTAGAGCCCACTTCATTCACCGTCAAGGCAGAGAGCGTAAGCAAGAATGCACCCCCAGAATTCCAAAAAACCAAGCTAATGACGCGCTTAACCTACACTCTTGATGAGATTGAAGGACCCTTTGAAGTATCTCCTGATGGTACCGTTAAGTTTGAGGAGAAAGACGGAATTGATTATGCTGCTGTTACAGTTCAGCTTCCTGGTGGTGAGCGCGTTCCCTTCCTCTTCACAATCAAACAGCTCGTGGCATCTGGAAAGCCCGACAGCTTTAGTGGAGAGTTCCTTGTGCCGTCATACAGAGGATCATCATTCCTTGACCCAAAGGGAAGGGGTGGATCTACTGGTTACGATAATGCTGTTGCATTGCCAGCTGGAGGGAGAGGAGACGAGGAGGAGCTCCAGAAGGAGAACGTAAAGAACACTTCGTCTTCAACAGGAAAGATCACACTGAGTGTTACACAGAGCAAGCCAGAGACTGGTGAGGTGATTGGAGTGTTTGAGAGCATTCAGCCATCTGATACTGATTTGGGGGCAAAGGTACCTAAGGATGTAAAAATCCAGGGTATCTGGTATGCTCAACTTGACTAATAGAGAGATTTTTAAGACCTTGGGGTTCATTTCTTTGTTTTTAATTTTGTCCTAAGTTACTAAGGTTGGAACTTTCTGTGACCAAATTGGACAAGTAATGAGACAACTATCTTGCTGTATATTATAAAGCATAAGTAATTAATAATCCATTCTTATAGTGAGTTGCAAAATGGTTTTAATGCTCATATTTACTTAGAAATAGTGCAAAGTACTGTCATATATTGAATGAGGTCATAAAACTATACTTTTTGTACTTAGTAAGAGACTAAGAGAAGAGCTGACAAGCTTATGATATCATTAGCTTGATGAGATGATTGTGGTTGATCATCTGATGAGCTCAACCTGAAATTACAGCAAGTGATAATGATGCAGTGATACCTGGTTATGAATTTGAAAATTGTTTTGGTATTTCTCACCCTAAGGGCTCGTTTGGTACGAGGGATAAAGATTAATTAATTTCGGAATTAAATTTGAGATGGTTTTATCAAACGTTTCGTTGGGATAAAATCGCAATATAACTAATCCTGAGATTAGTTATCGTGGGACTGTAGTTTTATTTTTATCCCTATGGGAGGGTGAGATAACAATCACGGGATAACTAATACCACGATAATTATCTTAAAATAACTTGTTTCCCTACCAAAGGACCCCTAATTGGATATGTTGCCCTAATTTTCTTATATTTTACGGTTTTACCCTTATGGTGATTGTTTACCCGTAAATTAGTACAGTTGAATTTGTTGCGTGGTTTATAGACAATCGAACTAATTTGATCCCAAAATGATAAATAAATTAAATGAAAAACAAGGCTCATCGTTGAAATCGAAGAAAATGGCAAGCTTGGTTCCGGGAGCAAGGCTTCCGAAGACAGTGATAAGAACAACTAGACAGAAAATAAAATTGTATTATTTGACTTGAGAATAAAAGGTAGCATAAATTTTTCCAGAGATTTTCTTGTCCCACAATGGTTGTTGAAGCCACTATTTATAACTATACCTAGGGAGCAAGATCCTAGGATCAACTCCCACTTAAATGACAACAAAAGGGGTCATTGATGAATATGTAACGGCAAGCCATGCATGCCAAAATTCTCTGCAATTGTTGCATATTTAATACTGAAGAATATTCTTCATTAAATGCTATGTGGTGACAAATATTCGTTTGCTTCCGTTGACCGCATTCCCTTCGGGATCTACCCGGTACCAACAGAAGCTGTTGTCCTCGGTCTTGGTTTCCACTTGATTTATCTTTCGTCTGCCTCCGATTTCACGTGTCACGCCATCATTCGAGCATTTAATATAAACCAATTTTATCCTATACAGATAGTCCCCCATGCTTCCCAGTGGAACATCTTTGTGTCATCGAAAAGTTGGTGAAGATTCTTTCTTGGCGAATTTTTTTTTGAACCCTTCTGAACAGTTTATGACGCTTGATAAGACGCACATCTCCTCGCATTTAATACTCTGAACATGTGTTACCCCATGATTTAGCAATATTTTCGCCGGTTCTCGAGGTAATCATGACCACGATTCTGCTTTCATCTCTCTTTGATCTTCTTCAAAAAGCTCTATCATCTCCTTATTATTATGGCTTCCCCTACTAAATCTTCCAAGAACTCTCGTTTTCTCTTCGGTGGAGGCCCCAAGAGGAGCAAGGATAAGGAAGTTGATGCTAATGCTGATCCTCCCACGGGAGCAACATCATACCCAAACATCTGAACACTGTTAATGACTTTCAGGAGAAGTTCCTCACTTCAAACCCTCGAACTTGGGTTATTGGTAAATATCCTTCTTCTATTCGCCCTTTCAGTATTCCTGTTGTGAAGGAGAATTGTGATTGCCACACTGTGAACATCATTGCTCCCGCCTGGTGGAGCGAGTGACCTTCATTAAGAAGGGTTTTATGTACGTTTATACTTACCCCTTCATTTTGGGCCCATTCTCGTTGAGCGGGGGACTTGACCCCGCGATGTTGGAAAAAGTATTTTCTTTCATTTCAATAAAATGAGTACTTTTTTTCATGATGTAGAAAAAATATTTTCTTTCATTTCAACAAACTAAGTATTTTCCTTTCTTTTTTCCCCAACAAAACGAGTACTTTCTTTTCATGATGTAAAAAAGGTATTTTTTTTTTCTTTTCATGACGTAGAAAAAATATTTTCTTTCATTTTAACAAATGAGTACTTCTTTTCATGATGTAGAAAAAGTATTTTCTTTCATTTAAGCAAAACGAGTATTTTCTTTTCATGATGTAGAAAAAATATTTTCTTTTATTTTAACAAACTAAGTATTCTCCTTTCGTGAAATAGAAAAAGTTTCCCCCCCCAAAAAACGAGTTCTTTCTTTTCATGATGTAGAAAAGTATTTTCTTTCATTTCAACAAAACGACTACTTTCTTTTCATAATGTAGAAAAAATATTTTCTTTCATTTCAACAAACTAAGTATTTTCTTTTCCTGATGTAAAATATTATTTTCTTTCATTTTAACAAAACGAATACTTCTTTTAATGATGTAGAAAAAATATTTCCTTTCATTTAAACAAAACAAGCACTTTTTTTTCATGATGTAGAAAAAGTATTTTATTTCATTTCAACAAAACGAATACTATCTTTTCATGATGTAAAAAAAATATTTTCTTTCAAAAACAAACTGAGTATTTTCTTTTCATGATGTAAAAAAAGTATTTTCTTTCGTGTTGTAGAAATGATACTTTCTTTTCAACATAAACAATATTTTCTTTTTAGTTATCGAGCTCAAATTTCAACGTTGTCCTCGTGTAAAAAAGTAAAGTAGCACATTAATTCCTTTGATTTTGTGTGAATTTTGAAAAAAATAATTAAATTCTTGAAGAAAGTAGAGTCCCAGAGGGGGGAGGGGGAGGAGTACATGAAACATGAAGATTCTGGGAAGGTGGGTTGAGGAGAGTATCACAAAAAATTATTTTCTTAAAAATATTTTATACTCTCTAATCAAACACTAGAAAATATTTTATGAAAATATTTTTTCATTCACCAAACAAACAAAGAAAAATAAGTGATAAAATCACTCATTTTTCAGGAAATTTTTTCCATAGAAAACATTTTCCTTCATGCCAAACACACCCTAAATGTCTAACACTTAGTGACCAAACTAGAACAATCAATCAATTTCACTATATCTTAATCTCAAACTAGATAGGACGTTAGGTGTATAAAAAACACTACATTCAATTCCATTCTATTAATTAGCTTTCGTTACCCCACCGGTCTAATAAGACTCGTAAATGTTTTTTAAATCTAATTTCAAATCTAGGTGTTAGTATGGTTGGATTAGCTTTTTTTACTTACACCATTCTTTACACTCCTTCACAAGCAGATGCCATTGAATTCCTGACCATTTGAATATACTGGGCATAAGGGTTTAGTCATTGAACATTTAAGGAATATTTGCTAAATATTTGACGAGATTGGTAACTCTAACTCGGAATTTACCTCAAAGTCACTGAAATGTCTAAAAATACAAAAGCACGTCATTCAGTAATAAAAGACAAACAAAGAAGGAAATATCATATCTAATTCAGAAAATATTTTATTAGGCTAGCAATTAATAACTTTTAATCCCTTTGATAATGAATTTTCAATTTTATTTGAGGAAAAAATCTTAATAACACAAGTCACATAATTTTAACAATAACTTAGGAGAGGCTGTTACTAATGTCAGATTAGAGGAAAAAAAGTGCGGTGGGGAAATGATAATAGGAAAGATCAATAATTCTGTGAAAGGGAATCGTAGTATAGCCAAAAGAGAAGACGGACGAAAAAGTCACAAGTCCACTGCCAACTTGTCAATTAAAGTTCCTAAAAAGACATTACAGAGAGTATAATAGTAACATTATTTTTTTTCAATTACAGACATCTCTTATCATTAGTTTTCCGAAAATTCCTTTTCCACTTTGCCTCTCTCTGTTCGGTTGCTTCTTCAACGTGGCATGGCCTGCAGAGAAAGCTAAAACTGGATATGACAAACAAGTGTGATCTTAATAATAATCTTAGCAAAAAAATTGAAACAAGTGAAGCAGTTGTCTGTGGCATGTCGGTGATGATATGGACGAAGTTCCAGGGGCTTTGGGGACAAGTGCTAGTTTGGCTTTGAGATTAGGACAGTCTCTCTTCTCTGTTGCTTCACTTCTTTTCATGTGTTTGGATGTTGCTTTCTATAGCTATACTTCTTTCTGGTAATATTTCTCTTTCTGGGTTTTCTTTACTTTTCTTTTTTCAATCCCTTGTTTTGTTTTCCTTTTAATTATGCATATCTTTGATTCTTGAATATTTGGGTACTTGTATTTTTAGGAGAATTCTTGACTGTTTTATGTTCCATATGCATGTGTATAAAATTTGATGATCCTGATGATATCTGAATTTGAATGGATTACAGAAGATTGAGCTGCCAACTTATATGGAATTAATATCCTTTCTATTTTTGCCCTGCAACTTCTGTTCATCATTTTTGACAAGTTGGTATTTTTGTTTCTTTTGGGGGTGGAGAAAACTAGTTTGACAGCTCAATTGCTTTGCCACTTTGGAAAGGCACTTAGTTCAAATTACAGGGTGAATTGAGGTAGAATAGACCGATGATCCTGTAGTCATTTGGCAGCTTTAACCGAGCATACGTCTGCAATGGAAATTGAATTTTATGTCAAGTCTTTCCAGTTGGAAGGTTGGGGGGCGCCACTTTCTTTAGCTGCTTCACAGACATCTCCTATAAATTCCATTCCTAAAAACCAGCAATTATAGACTGCTTTGGTTGATCTATTATGACGGATGGAGGGCCCCAAATCGAGTGGCGGCTGGTTTCCCTTTAAATTAAGTAGATAGAAGAAACTATTAAATAGATAATGAGTAGGTGGATGAGGGCTGGAAGGAAGGATTGGAAGGATAACACCAGGAAAATTATTTTTTTAAAGAAGACGAACAAGGCGAGTGTGAGAGCACATGAGTGCGAAGAATAGGTCATTGAGATAATAATTTGCCAGAGGTCATCTGACGTCGTTCGTGACAAGGAAGAAGAACTTGCTGTGGGAATGTCAGCTGTTCTTTTTCCGGGAATCCACGTTACCTTGTAAAACACGTGTTGATACATGTATGGACTAAGAATAGCTAGTTTTAATTAGGCGGCGACAACTGTTATGCATTTATAGACGAGTTTGATACGGTTCAAGTTTATGAAGAATGAGAGAATCCAGCCCCTTCTCCTCCTCGTCATCATCATTTATGTTTCTGTCGTAACGCATATTGACTTGATTTCTCGGGTTAAAATGAGACGTGAGACGCATTGACGTTGGAGTTTTTTTTTTCCCTTCCATTTGTCGCTTATGTGATCCGTGTATCTGTTGTTTTATTGTTTTGTCTGGCGTATCTTTCTTCAGTTTTATACATTAATGCATTAACAAATCCTGGGTCGACGGTGAGAGCACTGTTGGCTATTAAGCGGTGCTTTATGTGACCTTTAAAGTTAACTTAGGTATAGATAGACAAAGGATCTGTGAATAAAGCTAGCTATATCTAATATGTGAGTATTACGGTTGGTTTCTAATTTTACAGTCTTGTAAGTTCTGAACAACAGTAACACCTACTTTAGAAAGCTTATGGGGAGTGTATATACGGTTGTTTTGTTTCATTCGTTCAGTTTAGCGGGTATCAATCATGTCATTGAGGAAGTGATCATAGAATATTTCCTTGGATTCTGTTGATAGTTTGTATTTGCTAGCTCTTTTTTTTCCAGAGGAGCATCTAGAGATGTAGAGCTGATTACAGCGTTTGCTTATAACTGTTATTGGAGTTCGTCTTAAGATCTTCCAGTTGGAAGTGTTTTTGGGATCATAATTTCCTTAAATTCTGGGGAACTCATGTGCTTCTTCATTTAAATATTATAGGCTTATCATTTTTAAGCCCATGTTTCAGTATTATTGGTTGATGATGATATCAAAACTTACAACTCTTTTGTTCATAAGGTGTTATCCTGCATTTCTTCTTCCTTTTTTGTTCTTTCAAGGAGTAGTCGGGGTTGCTTGCACATAGTCTCTAGAACCTCTTTGATTACATTAGTAATAGGTACCACCAAGTAAATTACAACTGATTTGATGAATCATTAGCCAATATAGGGTTGGTATGGCGCTTTATGATCTCAGTCTCTGCCCCTTTTCTCTTTTGTAAGAGTTCTGTAAACAAGAAAAGTAAGATAGTGCATTCAGATTCTGCCAATAGATCTGTGGTTGGCTGTTTGTGGTTATTCTCTAAAAACAGAATGTGATTAAAATAGATATGTGAATTTGACTTAATTATTGATAGAAATAGTTTGCTTCTAATTTCGACCAAATTCAATCTATTTTAAAATAATACAAAATTTACTTCTGACTTATCAAAAAAGAAAGAAAAGAAATTTTCAAGTCTAGAATTGAAGTATGCCAAAGATTGGAATTTCAGGTTGAAAACGGAAATGAAAAACATGGCACTATAGCATAACTGCATAAGGAAGTTGAAGAATTTGTTCTTCAGCCTGATGATGAAGAGCTATTGTAGTTAATTCACATATATACTACATTTTTCTTAGAATCATCATAATATGTTCTTTACATGAAGTAATCTGCTCTCATAGAGTAATATCTAGATATCAAGGTGTATCAGATAATAATCTTCTACTTGCCGAGGCAAAATTTATCTGTTAATTACCTAATTCAACTATTGTTGCTTGCAGCTTTTTGGTGACAGTGATGGGTTTGGTTATATCATGGAGCTTGACACTAGCAATGGTGGATGCATTCTCGGTTTTTATTAAACGCCCATCTCGTCAGCCTGGGATAATCTCAGTTGTTGTATTAGGGGATTGGGTAAGCGCCTTGTTCAATACACTGGAAATTCTGCTTAAAACTAATCTTCTTCTAACAAAATATTCTCGTTCTCACATCTAACAGGTCCTTTCGTTTCTGTCACTAGCTGCATCATGTTCAACGGCTAGTGCAGCTGACCTCCTGATTCGTTCTGGTAGCCCATTCTGCGATGGGAATATATGCAGCCGATATCAACTCTCTGCTGCCATGGCTTTCTTGTCTTGGTTTCTGTCATTGGCGTCTTCCCTCTTCAATCTTTGGCTTCTTCCCATCTTATAGTATTAACCCTGAGAGAATTTGGGTAGCTTTGTATATGGCACAACTTGCATATAGTCTTTCGGAGTTCATAGCTAATTGTAGATGGCACACATGGTTCGGAATAAAAGATGAAATGTTATTGAAGGAAAGTAACTCCAGTGATGCATTGCGCACAATGTCGAAAATCCACTTTGAACCTTGTTGCGTTACAGTTATGGTGCAGGCAGGTTGAAATCAAGTTTCAAGACTCCTAATTTTTTTAATTTTAGGAGTCGTATATATGTCAGCATTGTCGATCATCCTACTACAATTTGAGCACTAGAGTGAACTGCAGACAAAAAATTGAGCTTAATGTTAAACATCTCCTGAAAAAGAAATATAACTTTGCATCATTGGGTAATTTTTTATTTTTTTTTATTTATTTTTTTTAAAGTAAGAAGGATTAGAGATTTGGGCATTGAATCATGTGTTTGGTTATTAAAATTCGAAGAACAAGTTTATGTTTCAGAACTTAAGATTCGAAATCTGAAGTTGCATTGAATAGATTGAACAACTTAAGATTTAAATTTTTTGAAGTTGCATTTGAAAGATAGAATGACATAAGATTTGATTTCTGAAGTTGCGTTGAATATATTAAACTACTTGAAATTCGAATTTCTGAAGTTGCATATGAAAGATAGAAAAACTTAAGATTTGATTTCTGAAGTTGCATTAAAGAGATTGAACTACTTAAGATTTGAATTTTCTAAAGTTGCATTTGAAAGATAGAATAACTTAAGATTTTGGTGGGAAAATATTGTAAATTTTTGTGCAGCGCGAGTATAACTTCAATGGCGGTCCCATAAGTGGGTAGTGTATGGGCGAAAAACTTCATGTCATATGTTGACCAGGTCAACGGAGATAAAGCCTTTGAAGGTTGTGTCGTGTCAACGATATGATATGTCAAACTGGTTTCAAAAGGTCGAAGTCACATGGAGAAGGCAGATCGTCGTCGAGGTCGAGGTGACCCGATAAAAGACGAGGACGAGGGCGAACATCCGTCCTCGGCGTGCAGTAACAACTAGTTTAAGGATTTAAATTCCGTAGAGAATATTTCTCTCTGTTGTACTATCTAGTATTTTGTGGCCCATGTATTCTTATAAATAGGAAAGGATCTAACTTTAGAAAGGGGATTGAACACTTTTGTAAAGAACAACATTGACATTCTCTGAAGATTCTCTCTTTACCGATATATACAAAGTTTACTTTTACACCTCTTTGTCTATTTTTCTCCCCCGATCCAAGAAGAATCGGAATATTCAAGTGCTTATCAGTATCCATCATTGTCAGAGAAATCAATGAAAAATCTCACCCTTGTCGAGTGAACCTTGTTCCATTATTTATTTAAATGCCATTTATTGTCATTTATTACTATCTTTCATATTATTAAATCATTTATTGCTCCATTATTACTCCAAGATATTGCTAACTAACAACATACATTTGTTATTCTTCACAAATACACTAGATCTATCATTTAAATATTAATATTGAGTTAGATTAACTATTTTCTCTATAAATCTAATTGTATAAAAACCTATATCTAAATTTTGGCTTATATAGTTTGACACCGTATGTGAGGATTTCTTAGTCAAGTTTTTAGTTTCCATTCAAATCTATAACTTTCGTGATTTGTTAAGCTAATGTGCTGTAGAGTTACCCTTTCTCTCTGTGTATACAAAGACTCCATGGCAGGTAACCAAGGAAATAGAACAAAAGCGATAGACAACGTCCCTAACCTTATGAGTGCCATCGACGAAGGGTATGACACCTATGATGAGGAGGTGACCCCCACGACATCTCCTTTTAGGGAAGTCGCCTACACCCTTCTACAACACAACCAAACCAAATGAAAAGAGGGCTTCTACGTCCACGGGAGAGGGGGCACCACCCGTTATGAAAAAGCTCCTCGAAGCATAGTTAACTGACACTCTGGTCAGCGTGATAAGTAAACAAGCCCCATGCACGACCACATAAACCACGAGGATCCATGTAGCACATCACATGAACGAACGAGACGACCAACAAATTCTCCCACTTCAAGTAACACTCATATAATTGTTAACAATGTAGGTGACAGCGTCCTCGCCGCCGTGCTGAAAAGAATGGAGGAAATGAAAAACGAGAACAAGGCGCTCAAGGAACAAATGAAGGAGCACCAGAAACATGTAGACAAAATACCAGTGCCCCCAAATTATTACCAAAAAGAGACGCTGGCAGGTTCATGGAACAACCATACAGGGAGGAGGTGACTCCTCATGCCATACCAAAAAAATTCAAGATGCCCCCGTATCTCCGAATCTACGATGGAATGACTAATCCCGAGGATCATGTAACTTACTATGTCACCGCCGTAAAAGGCAACAACCTCACCAAAGAGCAGGTGTCCTCCATCTTGCTGAAACTTTTTGGTGAAACCCTCACGGGAGGGGCGTTGACATGGTATTCACAGCTGCCAGCCTATTCCATAGAAATATTCGAAGTGATGGCCGACAAGTTCGTAACAACACATGCCGGGGCCAAGAAAGCTGAAACGAGGGTGAATGACATCTTCGCTATCAAACAATCCCTAGGGAATGGACTGAGGGACTTCCTCGCCCCATTCAATAGGGTGAGGCAACAAGGAATGGTCGTGGCAGCCTTTCAAAATGGGCTGAATAGAGAAGGTTTGAAGGCGACCAGAAAGCTATTGAGCCGATTGATGAAGTACCCACCGGCCACCTGGGATGAGATCCACAATGCCTACTGTGCCGAGGTTATGGTAGATTACGAAGACCTCAATGAGCCAACCCGAGGACTCATCTCGGTAAAATCCAAACCCAGGAAGGAACGAAGGGAAAACGCGAGGAGAGACCCTTTGGTACTGCGATCAGACAGAGATTGGCATCAACCCTATGTTAGGGCACTCGTACCCAACTTTCGTCATGAAGACGACCCCTCTAGGCCGAGATTAGATGTTCACAGAAACAATCAAGGTATGCCCCTTACTATCTGATCATAATTTTTATGTGTCACTTACAGAGGTGGTCTACGCACTTGAGAAGCTCGGAACCAAGGTGAAGTGGCCACCAAAGATGAGGACGACCCAAGCACTAGGAAGTTCGACGCCTTCTCCGAGTTCCACATGGACTGTGGACACAAAATGGAAGATTGCCACACTCTGAGATTAGAAGTAGCGAACTTGCTGTAACAAGGACGCCTCAAAGAATTACTTAGCGACAAAGGCAGGAATACCTTAACAAGAGGCCGAGAGCACCCAGGCCCACCAAAGCCTCCTTCGCCCATTCGCACCATCAACATGATAATTGGTGGAAATGACGATGCCTCCGTCAATGGCATCAAATTCACCGCCACTCACAAACTCAAGAGATCAATCACCCACGAACGGTATGATGGACTCGAAAAAAGTACCATCATCGATGAGTCAGATGTTGACGGTTTGACTTTTCCTCATAATGATGCACTTGTCATTACTTTAGGAATTCTTGATATTGATTTTAGGATAATTATGGTAGACAACGGACGCGGAGAGTGCATCATCTATCCGCGAGTCCTCGTACAGATGCAACTTGAGGATAAGATCGTCGCGCTGCATTACACTAACTAGTTTTAACAATGCAGTTGAACGAACTTGGGGTGAGATCACACTCCCCATCCTCACCGGTGGGGTGACACTGGAGACCACATTCCATATCATGGATCAGTACACCGCATACAACGCCATCATAGGATGACCATGAATACATCCCATGAGGGCAGTCCCCTCCAACTTGTACCAAGTGATCAAATTCCTGACCCCATGGGGAATATTCGGCATACAAGGGGAATAACGCACATCCCGAGAACACTATCGGATCGCCCTGGACGGTACGATAACCAAACAAAAGAAAGAAAAGGAAAAAGAAGCATAGCAATCAATATGGTCGATATCCCTGCAGGTCAAAGCCAAAGATACCATTATGGACCTAGAAATGGTTGAAGCTGCAGGATCGACCATAGAGGACCTCGATCCCGTCCAGCTAGACCCCAGCTACCCCGGCAAAAAAGCCTACATCGGTTGCAAACTCCAAAGCCCAGGTAAATTTAGTCAATTCTTAATAGCTAACGCCAATTTGTTTACCTTTAGCCATGTAGATATGCCCGGCATCCCCAAAGAGATAGCCACGCACAAGCTAAATGTCGACCCCTTCTACCCTCAGTAAGGCAAGTCCTAGGAAACTTCAATCCCACCATCAACGAGGCCGTCCTTGAGGAGGTAGAGAAACTATTGGCCAATGGCTCTATAAGGGATTCGAAGTACCCCAAGTGTATTGCTAATGTGGTAATAGTAAAAAAAAATAATGGAAAATGGAGGATATGTGTGGACTTCACCGATCTGAACAAAGCCTGCCCAAAGGATTCATTCTCGTTACCACACATCGACTAGCTCATCGATGAGACAACAAGACATGAGTTGCTAAGTTTTCTAGACGCTTACTTAAGCTATAATCAGATACTCTTGGAGGAAGATGACCAAGAGAAAACTACGTTCATCACTCACAGTGAAACATACTGCTACAGGGTCACACTATTCGGGTTAAAGAACGCTGATCTACATATCAACGGCTGGTCATGAAGATGTTCAAACCAGCTTGGCAAGACCATGACGGTACATATCGGTGACATGTTGGTTAAATCCTTGAGGGCCGAGGATCACATCGACCATTTAAAAGAAACATTCAAAATATTGAGGAAGTATGGGATGAAACTAAACCCCGAGAAATGCACATTCGGCATCACTTCGGGTAAGTTTTTGGGCTTCCTGGTATCATAGCGTGGGATCGAGGTCAACCCATATCAGATTAAGGCTATTGACGGGATATCAGAACATCTAACTACTAAGAAACAAGTCCAGAGACTGACGGGCAGAATCGACGCCCTGTCTAGATTCATCTCGAGGTCATATGATAAGTGTCACAAGTTCTTTAACACACTCAAAAAGGATGACGGCCTCGAATGGAGACCTGAATGCATACAAGCGCTGAAGGAACTCAAGGAATAACTATCATCAACACCCTTGATCTCAAAGCCTGAGCCCAGTAAACGTCTCCTTGTCTACCTTGTTATTTCAGAAGTAGCAAAAATCGCAGTCCTTGTTTGAGAAGACAAAGGTATGCAATAGCCGCTTTATTATATCAGTAAAACACTTATCGACGTCGAGACAAGGTACCCTCACCTCGAGAAACTAGACATGGCCCTTGTCGTAGCTTCACAAAAGCTTAGGCCATTTTTCTAGTGCCACCCAAGCTCGGTCGTCACCACGTTTCTTTTGAGAAACATATTGCACAAACCCGAGTTATCGAGGAGGCTGGCCAAGTGGGCGATCGAATTAAGTGAGCACGACATCACTTATCAGCCTCACACAATAATAAAATCACAAGTGCTCGCCGACTTTGTCACAGATTTCAGTGCCAAAGTGATGTCCGAGGATGAGAAGGAAACTACTCAAGCTTCTCACCTAACATAGGACCTCTGGGTCTTACACATTGATGGCACGTCCAACACCTGCGGGAGTGGACTGGGACTCATACTCAAAGTTCCCACTGGCGAAGTGGTTCACCAGTCAATAAGATACCCAGATATGACTAATAACGAGGCCGAGTATGAGACTGTAATTGCAAGATTGAGACTAGAACTCGAATAAAGCTACGCTGTGATTCTCAGTTGTAGTCAACCAAGTTACCGAGACTTTCCAGATCAAAGAGCAAGGGTTGTAGAAATACCATCTAGAGATATGCAAATTGTTACCCAAGTTCGACGAATGCCAGCTCGACTAGATTCTATAAACTCAGAATGTCAAGGCGGGCGGCCTGGGGATAGGTGCATGGTACATCTCCTCGGCTCAATATTAGACCACATCGAGGTAAAATCTATAAAGTAAACTTGGACTGGTGCAATTATATTATAAACTATTTGTAGGATGGTACCTTTTCAAATGACAAAAGGAAGTCAGGAAGCTGAGAATGCAAGCCGCTAGATAATGCCTCTGGTGCAACAAATTGAATAAGAGAACATATGGCGGCCCCTTAGCAAAATGTTTGGGCCCAAATCAAACCCATCGCATTCTCGAGGAAGTCCATGAAGGCCACTGCGACAGTCATTCCAGTAACCAAGCACTAGTCAGGTGCCTCATACGGGCTGGATAATATTGGCCCACCATGAAGAAAGATGCCCTGAAATTCGTAAAGAAATGCGAGCAGTGTTAGAAATACGCCCCGATAATCCACCAAGCAGGCGAACACCTCCACTTTGTCACCTCTCAATGGCTATTCATTAAGTGGGGAATGGACATCATGGACTGCTTCCACCAGGACAAGGTAATGTTAAATTCCTTTTAGTTTTGACTGACTACTTCTCTAAATGGGTGGAAGCAGGCGCATTCGCCCAAGTTCGCGAGCAAGATGTAATCGCCTTCATGTGGAAGAACATCATCTTTCGATTCGTCCTACCTAAAGAAATACGTTGCGACAACGAATCCTAGTTCATGTGAAGAAAATCACCGAGTTTTTCGAAAAATGGCACATTAAAAGGATACTTTCAACCCCTTACTACCCAGTCGGCAACGGGAAAGCATGGTCCTCCAACAAGTCTATCTTAAACATCATAAAGAAGAAACTCGAGGAGGACAAGGGACTGTGGCCAGAAATACTTCCAGAATTATTGCGGGCGCACAGAACAATCCCAAAAACAAGCACAGGATAAGCACCTTACTCCCTAGTCTTGTGTTGATGTTTAGTTTGGAGACCCGAGGACTCGGGTGAGTTTCGGACGCGTTGCAGAGTGTTTAGAAGAATTCTAACATTGCTGGTTTTGCACATATGCTTCAGGTCTCGCATTTTTGACTGTCGCAAATGCGAGGAAAGGATCGCATTTAGGATAAAGGCTGGACTCCGTTAGATTCGCATATGTGAACTAAAAGTTTTCTTTTGCGATTAGGGGTGTTCAAAACCGAACCGAAACCGAAAATCGAACCACAAAAGTGGCTTAATGGCTTATTGGTATCGGGTTAACAGTTTAACGGATGGGTAACATATTGAAATTTTTTTATTAACTGCTTATCGGTTTGGGGGCGGATTATTTAATTTTCTTAACGGATAATCCATTAACCCCCATATATATATATATATATATATATATATATATATATATAATTTATTTTTATCCATATATTACTAAACTTAAATAATAAAAATCCTATATATATATATATATATATATATATATATATATATATATATATATATATATATATATATATATATATAATTTATTTTTATCCATATATTACTAAACTTAAGACACAAAACTAATGTGATTTTACTGTAATTATTTTCTTAGAATAGTAATAGGTATTACTCTATTAGACATTTACACTTTAGAAACCCTAAGTCCCTAATTTCCCTTAGAAACCCAGCGGCCAGTCAACCCTCTGGAGTCTCGCCTCTCCCTCTCCCTCTCGCTGTCTCGCCTCTCCCTCTCGCCAACTCGCCAACTCGCCGTCTCCCTCTCGCCTCTCGCCATAGCCAGAGCAGCAGATGGTAAGTTTCTTTTCTTGTTGATGTCTTCAGAATATTCGGTCCTCACTGTTGTTTACACCTTTAAAATCAGAGTGTATCTCAAGTATTCAGCCATTTGAAGGATATGAAAATAACATCATTCTTGAAGTATCTATTAGGATTATTTTTGCATCTAGTTTCATTCTAGTCTGCAGTTAAATCCCTGTAGAATCACATGTATGTTTGGCATTTGCTGCTTGGCATGAAATATTTCTGTAGATAATCCTCTGAACTTTCCAAATTAACACAGGAAAGGCAATGTTGTATGACCTTATTCTTTTGTATTTACCATTGTTTTCTATTGAGTTTGTCAGAAATATATTCTGGAGGTATTCTGGAGGGGTGTGGCTTGGAGTTGGGATATTTCTGTTATAATTGCTGTTGGAGAAAAAAAATGATTATTTAGACCATCTAGTATAATATTTGGTAAGGCTCATTTATTTTTTTCCTATCTGAACAAAGCTTGGGTCGAGTCTTTTAGTTGAGGGTTTTATCTCTTTTAGCTCCTTGCCAATCGTTTCCTCAAACTAACTATTGTTTCTGTCTTAATGTGATCTTGTGTTTTTCTGCAGTTAGTTCCTTAATCTGTAGCATGGCTGAAAATATACAAAGTGATAAGGTGATGGGTGAAAGTGGGGCATCTAATTCAAATGCAATAAGTCAAGCTGAAACAACAGAGTCAAATATAACCAAGAAAAGGAAAAAAAGCTCTGATGCAGGGGATCATTTTACAGAAATTATTACTTCCGAAGGGAGTACAAAAGCAAAATGTAACTATTTCTTTATTGAGTATTGTTTTAAGACCAAAGACGGTACATCGACACTTCTTTCTCGTATGTTTAAGTGTCCTAAATGCCCTGCTATGATTGATAAAACACAATCAAATTTAGGCTTTCAATCTGTTCCGGGGGGTAGTCAGGGCGACTTAGTTGTTATTACTTGGAAATTTGATCAAGAAGAGTGTAGGAAGGTGTTATGTCATATGGTAATAGTTGATGAGCTTCCTTTCAGCTTTGTTGAGAAAGAAGGTTTTAGAGACTTTATGAAAGCGGCACAACCTTATTTTCGGATCCCTTCCCGTAGTACTGTAACTAGGGATTTTTTTGATCTTTTTAATGAAGAAAAGCAAAAGTTGAAGAGGTCTTTTATAGAAACGAAATAAAGAGTATGTATTACCACTAATAAATGAACTTCTATACAAAGAATCAATTACTTGTGTATCACTGCCCATTGGATTGATAGTGAATGGAATATGCATAAGAGAATAATTAATTTTTGTCCTATTGTTAGTCATAAAGGCGAAGATATGGCAAATGATATTGGTGGGCGCTTACGTGAGTGAGGGATAAATAAGATCTTCACTGTCACAGTTGATAATGCAAGCTCAAATGATGTGACTGTTCTTGCGGAGATGGCTCGTGATGTATTAGTTGTTCTGGTTTCAAGTGTGGCATCCGAATGTGCGTTTAGTACGGAAGGACTTCTTCTTGATTCATTTAGGAGTTCATTAACTCCTAAATTGGTGCAAGCTCTAGTATGTCTTCAAGATTGGCTTCGAAATGAAAAATTAAAACAACCTGTTAGTGTTGAGGAAGATCTTGATAAAATCTAGCAGCGTGAACAAGGTAATAATATTGTTACTATATTTGTTGTATATAAGTGTTGTAGATATGCTTATATTTATCGCACGACTCATTATTTTAATTTTTTTCTTCAGATTTAGCTAGCGATGGAAAAGACCCTTCCGTAATTGACGTGTAGTGTTAATATATCTGGTAAGAATTCGAATTATGGATGTGCATCAGTCATATTACTTCCTTATGGTTTATAGCTATGTGAAGCATATGTAATGGCTAATATCATGATAAGTGCAGGTTTATAGCTCTGTGAAGCATATGTAATAGCTCTGTCTAGCCTGCATTTCTTACCTATATTGGAGCCCAACAAAGAACATTTCCCATGTGGCACTTCTTTCATAGTACGTAGTAAACATGGAACCTACCGAGACAACTTTTACCTTTAAGATTTCAGTGATGGCCTCTCTTTCAATGATGATTCACCAGTTAAAAAGAATTAGGTGTCTCAAATCTTGAAATCATAGACTCTTATCGCTTGCTCTTTTCAGGGGTACGGGGGAATGACATAACACTAAAAACTATCCTAACTACTACTTAAGACAAACTTCCCCCACCTAATAAAAGATAAGTGCAGGTTAAACCAGTGAGTTCTATCAAATTCAGTGGAATGGATCTATGAGGTTCAAAAGTATCACCAGACACTCATGTTATCTGATTCTAAAGTATTCTAAACTATCCTATCTATGAGTTTGCTGAGAAGATATTCTAAAGTTCATACAATATACTACTAGTATTTAGGCAGAATAGTATTTGATTCATTTTCTTTTTACTTTGTTTGACAGGATATCTGATTTCTGGACTCATTTTGACAGATGTAATTTCCATGTTTGGAGAAGTAAGAAGAAGTGACAGAGAGAGGATGGGGTTTTCAGAGAATAGTAGAGGGTTAATTAGTTATTTGGGCAGAGGTATTGTAGTTATAAATATTTGTTCCAGTAGCCCTTTTATTTAATTTTATCAGTTCGGTCCCATAATAAAAGTAGTCAGTCCAAACATGTGTTTAATTATTACTCCCAACTTGTATAAATGACACTTTTAACTTTGAGTCTTTGACCCAACATGCTTGTTCACTCAGTGAACTTCACTGGAACAAGTTTTATATTGAAGAAAGGTCTCAAATGTGATGCTGCTGCTGGAACTCGTGCAGATCTGAAATGCTATTTCTCTGTGTGTCATAGATTTTTACTTCAATTTATTATATGATTTACTAATTAAAAAGGCACAATCTAAACCGATAACCGTCCGGTAATAGCTAAACTGATACCAATTCGCCCGATATCTTATCGGGTGGCTAGTGGATTAATACATTTAAAAGCCGATAACCGATAAGCCAAACCGTTAAGAGTAAATAACCGTCCGATCCGCCCGATAAGTAGTCCTATTTGCGATGGGGGCTTGGGATAGGCTGAGTCGCATTTGCGATCAATTTGATCGCTTTTGTGATATGTCCAAAGTTCGCAATTGCGAACAAAACGTCTTATTTGTGACATCAGTAGGATTGTGAGGGCTTCACTTTTGTGAACCATTCTTCGCATTTGCTGGGTTCGCATTTGCGAATCCCATGTCGCATTTGCGAGCCATTCTTCGCATTTGCGTGTTTCGTATTCGCGAACCCCTTGTTGCATTTGCGACACCTGCGACTGGATAAAAAGTTGAGGGACGAGATTTTTAGTCTCATTTTCACATATATAAATCCTAGACTCAGTAGGAGGCGATTTGGAGAGAGAATTTTTATCTACAAACTTTGGATAAGTGATTCTAATATATTTTTAATCATATTCCATCAATATATCTTAGATTCTAACTTCAAAATCATGTGAATCAAAGTGTAAATTTGTTAAACTTTGTTAAGTTTTTGAAAAATAAGAATTTGAGTTTTGAGAGTCAATTTGGACTCGGATTTTGAAACTAATCACATATAAAAACTTGTGGGGTAATGGGTAGTTGAAATCAAACATTGGATCCGAGTTTTGACCGGGAGGGCCCTGAATTAACTTTTGTTGACTTTTGAGGAATTATATAAAGATCATAGCTTTATTTATTAGTGTCACGACCCAACTGGAGGGTCATGACTAGCACCCGGGCCATACTTGCCGAGCACCAACGTACATTTTATCTAACCTTCCTTATTATCTTTAAGGGCCGACAAGACCAATATAAATGAAAGACATGGATCATGAACATCCAACAATGAAAGATAATGTCATGAACATACATAACATGGGACGACAAGACTGTCAAGAAACTATATATAAGGTACGAGCTACCATGAGTCGACACCTGTCTATGAGCCTCTAAAAGAACATAAGTGCTACAACATTGCCGGAACAGGGCCCCGACATACCCATAATGTCTATAACAAAAATGCATACCAAGACCACGGCAAGTCCGGAGAAAGGATCTTGCCAATAACGCTGAACCGGATAGCCTACTGTGATGGGGGAGCTGCGTCTACCCGTCTATCAGGACCTGCAGCACGACATGCAGCGTCCACAAATAAAAAGGACGTCAGTACGAATAAAGTACTGAGTATGTAAGGCAGAATAGCATAAGTAAGAACAATAATGTAAACAGTGATAGGGAATATACAACCTGTGACATCTGGGTACCTCTGAGGGCTACTGACATGAAATACATGATACATACATATATATATACATAAACGTTTAAAACATATGCCTTTGTGGGCATCATCATCATCATATCGTACCCGGCCATAATAGGCTCGGTAAAACGTACCCGGCCATCATAGGGCTCGGTAGAATCGTACCCGGCCACGTGGAGCTCGGTAAAACCCAACTGATCAGTGGTTGCACAATAGGTGCCATACCCGGCCGACTATAGCGCGGCTCGGTAGAGTAAAATAGATACATATATATGATGCATGCTGGACTCGTTGGAATCATATTTTGAACCTTTCGGAGTGACGTAAGGTCGGTATCCTTCGTACACGTTATTAGGATTAACTCTTCATCAAGAATCTTATAAGAATCAGGAACTACCAACAACATTGATAATATAAGAATAAGAGAAGTAACATCAATATCAATCGTTTCATAAGAAGGGCAGCAATGTAAGTACTGCTAGCTTCTAAGAGTAGAGTATCTTTGGGAGCTCGTTCATTACATTATGTATAATTGGAGTCGTGCAAAAGAATGAAGGGGATAGCCTCACATACCTTGTATATACTGCCCAACCTCAAGCTATGCAAATGTCACGACTTCTTAGTCTACAATAAAAGAAATGACACTATCATTATCGTTTAAGCGTCGTAACTATTATGTATCGACCGCAACCTATTTTACGATGAAACGGACAGCACCTCCCCTATTTATATGACTTCACACAAGTCAATACAATCACCAAACAGCCCAAACAACATCATTAATAATCATATTGAGCCTCCAAAACAGTCCACCAACTAACAACATTACTACCAAGCCTTTCGATATATATTTCACAAAATCTAGCATCAACGACTTAGCCACAACTTGGATAATCTTAAATATATATAGAGTAAGAGGTTAATTACCTTTAAACAGAAAGAACAACTCCAATTTGACCTTAATTTTCCACGAAATATCCCTTCAATTCTGCCACAAGAACAAGGAAGCGAAACTAGCAATTAATTCGGGTTTTTCGGCACTAGAATTACTTTAGAAGACTTGAAATCACCTAGGGTTGATATTAAAAACTTGAAGGTGTATTTACAGAACATAAAGCACTTAAAACAACCTCCCACACGAGCTGGAACAACACAAAAATCAGCAACAACAAGAAAAACAAGAAACTTACTAGCACCACGGGATTCCCGATATTTGATTTGTGTTGTTTGCCCTTTGTTTGGGTCTTGGATCATGAGAGAACCTTGAGAGAATGTTTTTAGGGTTATAAGGTCTGAATATACTGAAAAATAATGACTTAAAACGGGGTTGAGTTATCTTATATATGTCCAAATGTCTTAAACCGCCTTTGTGGGCCCCATAGAGAGCAGCTTGGCGCACTCTCGCGAAAATGCGAATATCTATCTATTCCGAGATCGTATCGACGAACGGTTTAATGCGTTGGAAACTAGACTCATAGATCTTCAATTTGATAGGTAGATCACCCCATAATTCCAAGCACATTGGGAGTAAAATGCAGTAACATTTGACCTAAAGTTTAAGTAAAATTATAAACCTAAGTTGCGACAACTTTTATCGACTTTTATTTCATAACTCGCTTGACTTCAAGACTTATGATGCGGATATTATATGATTCAAATACATTAAAACAAGACCTCTTGGGACAGTTAATCACCTCTAGTGTTATCCGAAAATACGGGTTACAACATCCTTGATTAGCTTAACTTCAAATACTTGTTAACCACTCTTATACACCCTTGTATCGTTTAAGACCAATAGGATTAACTTATTATCATCTCAAAGATAATCTCTTCTTGGATTTACGTCGACTACCTTACGGCGTGATCTATGATATGCGAATTTGGGTTGTAACATCCTCTCCCCCTTAGGAACATTCGTCCTCGAATGTAAGGGTTTATGGGGTGTCTAACTTATCGTGGATTCCGACGGAGATTTCTGGATGAGTTTCCCTTATAAAATGGACACTAGCAAAACTTGCAAGCAGTTAAACCCAACCTATGGCCATACAAGACTATACAAAGCATTATGGATATGTACATTATCTGCATATCACCATTTTGTATTAAAAAAAGAGTATTCACAAGCTATTGCTTACCTCATAGAGCCGTTTCACCTTATAATGCGTCCTTCTTTCCCCCGGCATCCTCGTTATCTTCACTCTGGAATAGGTAAGGGTATTTAGACTTCATCTCCTCTTCTGCTTCCCATGTCATTTCTTCTATATTCTTGTTCCTCCATAATACTTTCACGGAAGCTACATCCTTTGTTCTCAGCTTGCGGACTTGTCGATCTAATATAGCCACTGGCACTTCATCATATGATAGATCCTTTGTAACTTGTTCATCTTTGATAGGGATGACCCGAGAAGGGTCTCCAATACATTTCCTCAACATAGATACATGGAATACCGGGTGGACAAATTCCAATTCAGATGGCAATTCTAACTCGTAAGCAACTTGTCCAATTCGTCGAAGAATTTTGTACGGCCCAATATACCGTGGACTCAACTTACCCTTCTTCCCAAAACGCATAACACCCTTCATCGGCGAGATCTTCAGGAAAACCCAATCACCAACCTCAAATTCCAGATCACGACGTCGGACATCGGAATAAGATTTTTGCCTGCTTTGTGCCGTCCTCAGCCGCTCTTGTATCAGTTTCACCTTCTCAATGGCTTGGTAAATCAAATCTGGCCCATATAATTCTGTCTCACCGACTTCGAACCATCCAACTGGTGATCTACATCTCCTCCCGTACAGTGCCTCATACGGGGCCATTTTAATACTGGAATGGTAGCTATTATTGTAGGCAAATTCTATAAGTGCCAGATGGTCATCCCAATTCCCCTTAAAATCTAGAACACATGCTCGTAGCATATCTTCCAGCGTCTGGATGGTACGTTCAGCCTGTCCGTCAGTCTGCGGATGGAATGCAGTGCTGAGATTTACTTGTGTGCCTAAACCCTTCTGAAAAGACCTCCAAAAGTTAGCCGTAAATTGAGCTCCTCGGTCTGATATAATAGATACCGGCACACCATGAAGCCTAACAATCTCCTTGATATACAACTTCGCATAATCTTCAGCCGTGTAAGTTGTCTTAACTGGTAGAAAATGGGCAGATTTTGTAAGTCGATCAACTATCACCTAAATGGAGTCAAACTTATGATAAGAGCGAGGTAATCCAATAATGAAGTCCATATTAATCACCTCCCATTTCCAGGTCGGAATCTCTATATTCTGAATCAATCCACTGGGTTTCTGATGCTCGATCTTTACTTGTTGACAATTAGGACACTGGGCTACAAATTCTGCAATAGACTTCTTCATGTTGTCCCACCAATACTGCTCCTTAACGTCATGATACATCTTTGTCGAGCCAGGATGGATAGAATATCGGGACTGATGAATCTCAATCATAATCTTCTCTCGCAACCCTGCCACACTAGGCACACATAATCGGCCCTGGTATCTCAGTGTCCCATCTCCTCCGATCTTGAAAGCTGTAATCTTACACTGCTGAATTCCCTCTCTCAATCTTACTAAGGTAGGATCTTCATATTGCCGTGCTTTTACCTCGGCTACCAAAGATGATTCTGCTGTATTCTGTACAGTAACACCTCCGTCATCAGAGTCCAACAATCTGATTCTCATATTGGCCAGCTGGTGAAGCTCTTTGGTCAACCCTTGTCTACCTGCCTCAATATGTATTAAGCTTCCCATTGACTTACGGCTGAGAGCGTTTTCCACAACATTGGCTTTACCAGGATGGTACAATATCTCGACGTCATAGTCTTTCAGTAATTCAAGCCACCTACGCTGCCTCAAATTCAACTCCTTCTGCTTGAAGATGTATTGTAAACTTTTGTGATCTGTGTAGATGTCAATATGGACGCCGTATAAGTAGTGCCGCCATATCTTCAAAGCATATATTACTGCAGCCAATTCCAAATCATGAGTTGGGTAATTCTTTTCATGCTTCTTCAATTGTCGTGATGCATAAGCAATCACCTTCCCACGTTGCATCAATACGCACCCCAAACCTATACCTGAGGCATCACAATATACCACATAACCTTCTGTTCCTTCTGGGAGAGTGAGCACTGGCGCAGATGTCAATCGATTCTTTAGCTCCTGAAAACTACGTTCACAAGAATCAGACCACTGGAACTTGGTAGCTTTCTGTGTTAACTTAGTCAATGGTGCTGATATAGAGGAAAACCCTTCTACAAACCGCCTATAATATCCTGCTAGCCCCAGGAAGCTACGGACTTCTGACGGTGTTGTAGGTCTCGGCCAATTCTTCACTGCATCGATCTTCTGAGTGTCGACACTAATACCCTCATCAAATATCACATGGCCAAGGAATGCTACTTAGTTCAGCAAGAATTCACATTTAGAGAACTTAGCATATAACTTATGATCCTGAAGGGTCTGGGCATAAGCCTGAATACGGGAAATATCCATGCCCTCTACCAAGGAGGCTGTTGTGCACTCATTTATCAGATGTGGTCCCAACCCGTTCACGAACAGGTGCACCCTATCACTCATCTCGGCCACGATATGGGGAGTATACCTTGCTAAAGAATCAAACTGTATACTATACTCTCGTATATTCATATTACCCTGTCGAAGGTTCAAGAACTTATCAGCTCTAGCTCGTCGTATCTCAGCTGGCAAGTAGTGACGAAGAAAGGCCTCAGAAAATTCCTTCCACACGGCTGGAGGAGCGTTCGGACCCCTAGATCTCTCCCAACTATCATACCATAAAATCGCTAAATCCCGTAACCGATAAGAAGCCAACTCTACTGCCTCTGTATCACTAGCATGCATAACCCGCAATGTACAATGAACCTGATCAATAAATGTTTGCGGGTCCTCCTTGGGGTTTGATCCGGTAAACACTGGAGGGTCTAGATTAATAAAATCATGAACTCTCGCACTAACCGGTTTATCAGCAGCACCAGTATTCTACCTCTGAGCCTGAGCAGCTACTAATCTACTTAACAACTGCACCGCACTGCGCATATCGTGGTCTGTAGTGCCAGACGGAGGAACTGGATGTACTGGGTGCCTCCTAATATCCTCTGGAGGAGACAGAGAGGTATGAGACGGCATCTCACTCTGAGGCTCACTTTGGCCTGCTCTGGCTGGAGGCACCTGAATGTTACCCTCTCCCACAGTTGTATCAAGCCGTTTACTAATCTCTTTCTTCCTAGTCGAAGGCATCGCTAAAAGAAAACAAGGTGAATATTAGATATGAACACTTATGACTCAACTCTACGCACGATCTAGATTCAGGAAGAAAGTAACAACCCTAGATGTCACGTAGCCTCCTGATTATAAATGTGGCGCGCTACACATCCATAATCAAAACTCTACTAGACACGGCTCATAGACAACCCCTAGGACAGACTTGCTCTGATACCAAGTTTGTCACGACCCAACTGGAGGGTCATGACTAGCACCCGGGCCATACTTGCCGAGCACCAACGTACATTTTATCTAACCTTCCTTATTATCTTTAAGGGCCGACAAGACCAATATAAATGAAAGACATGGATCATGAACATCCAACAATGAAAGATAATGTCATGAACATACATAACATGGGACGACAAGACTGTCAAGAAACTATATATAAGGTACGAGCTACCATGAGTCGACACCTGTCTATGAGCCTCTAAAAGAACATAAGTGCTACAACATTGCCGGAACAGGGCCCCGACATACCCATAATGTCTATAACAAAAATGCATACCAAGACCACGGCAAGTCCGGAGAAAGGATCTTGCCAATAACGCTGAACCGGATAGCCTACTGTGATGGGGGAGCTGCGTCTACCCGTCTATCAGGACCTGCAGCACGACATGCAGCGTCCACAAATAAAAAGGACATCAGTACGAATAAAGTACTGAGTATGTAAGGCAGAATAGCATAAGTAAGAACAATAATGTAAACAGTGATAGGGAATATACAACCTGTGACATCTGGGTACCTCTGAGGGCTACTGACATGAAATACATGATACATACATATATATATACATAAACGTTTAAAACATATGCCTTTGTGGGCATCATCATCATCATATCGTACCCGGCCATAATAGGCTCGGTAAAACGTACCCGGCCATCATAGGGCTCGGTAGAATCGTACCCGGCCACGTGGAGCTCGGTAAAACCCAACTGATCAGTGGTTGCACAATAGGTGCCATACCCGGCCGACTATAGCGCGGCTCGGTAGAGTAAAATAGATACATATATATGATGCATGCTGGACTCGTTGGAATCATATTTTGAACCTTTCGGAGTGACGTAAGGTCGGTATCCTTCGTACACGTTATTAGGATTAACTCTTCATCAAGAATCTTATAAGAATCAGGAACTACCAACAACATTGATAATATAAGAATAAGAGAAGTAACATCAATATCAATCGTTTCATAAGAAGGGCAGCAATGTAAGTACTGCTAGCTTCTAAGAGTAGAGTATCTTTGGGAGCTCGTTCATTACATTATGTACAATTGGAGTCGTGCAAAAGAATGAAGGGGATAGCCTCACATACCTTGTATATACTGCCCAACCTCAAGCTATGCAAATGTCACGACTTCTTAGTCTACAATAAAAGAAATGACACTATCATTATCGTTTAAGCGTCGTAACTATTATGTATCGACCGCAACCTATTTTACGATGAAACGGACAGCACCTCCCCTATTTATATGACTTCACACAAGTCAATACAATCACCAAACAGCCCAAACAACATCATTAATAATCATATTGAGCCTCCAAAACAGTCCACCAACTAACAACATTACTACCAAGCCTTTCGATATATATTTCACAAAATCTAGCATCAACGACTTAGCCACAACTTGGATAATCTTAAATATATATAGAGTAAGAGGTTAATTACCTTTAAACAGAAAGAACAACTCCAATTTGACCTTAATTTTCCACGAAATATCCCTTCAATTCTGCCACAAGAACAAGGAAGCGAAACTAGCAATTAATTCGGGTTTTTCGGCACTAGAATTACTTTAGAAGACTTGAAATCACCTAGGGTTGATATTAAAAACTTGAAGGTGTATTTACAGAACATAAAGAACTTAAAACAACCTCCCACACGAGCTGGAACAACACAAAAATCAGCAACAACAAGAAAAACAAGAAACTTACTAGCACCACGGGATTCCCGATATTTGATTTGTGTTGTTTGCCCTTTGTTTGGGTCTTGGATCATGAGAGAACCTTGAGAGAATGTTTTTAGGGTTATAAGGTCTGAATATACTGAAAAATAATGACTTAAAACGGGGTTGAGTTATCTTATATATGTCCAAATGTCTTAAACCGCCTTTGTGGGCCCCATAGAGAGCAGCTTGGCGCACTCTCGCGAAAATGCGAATATCTATCTATTCCGAGATCGTATCGACGAACGGTTTAATGCGTTGGAAACTAGACTCATAGATCTTCAATTTGATAGGTAGATCACCCCATAATTCCAAGCACATTGGGAGTAAAATGCAGTAACATTTGACCTAAAGTTTAAGTAAAATTATAAACCTAAGTTGCGACAACTTTTATCGACTTTTATTTCATAACTCGCTTGACTTCAAGACTTATGATGCGGATATTATATGATTCAAATACATTAAAACAAGACCTCTTGGGACAGTTAATCACCTCTAGTGTTATCCGAAAATACGGGTTACAACATCCTTGATTAGCTTAACTTCAAATACTTGTTAACCACTCTTATACACCCTTGTATCGTTTAAGACCAATAGGATTAACTTATTATCATCTCAAAGATAATCTCTTCTTGGATTTACGTCGACTACCTTACGGCGTGATCTATGATATGCGAATTTGGGTTGTAACAATTAGAATTGATTTCTCTAGCATTATTTGATGTTATTAAGTCGATTTTGGTTAGATTTGTGCCGAGCAAAGGTGAATTGTAAAGAAAAAGCTATTTTGAGTATTGATTAAGGGCTTTTAAGGTAAGTATCTTGTCTAACGTTGTGTGAGGGAAACTACCCCGTAGGGATTTACTTGTTTGCACTATTTGAACTACATGAAAGACGTGTACACGAGGTGATGGGTGTGTACACAGCTTATATGTGAGGATTTGACCGACTTAGACTCTTAGGTTCTCATGTACATTAAAAATGAAGTTTTCTCATTATGTTATATCCTCCATTGCTAAATTTACCTTTATATGTCTTATTTGAAGTTGATTGGTTTATGTTCTACCCTTGTTGCCAAATATACTCTTATATGCCTTGATTGAAGTTGTTGCCTCTTTTATTGTCATGTTATCTCTTCTGTAATTGCTTATCCTTAATTAAAGTTATTGTTATCTCTTCCATGATTGAATTATTCTTATTTGAATTCATTGTTACATGTTATCTCTCCTATTGTTGAGTTACTCTTATTTGCTATCGTTGTTACATACTATCTCTCTCATTGTTGAGTTATTTTTGTTGAAACCATTAATACTTGTTATCTCTTTCATTGTGAGCTAATTCTTCCATTCTTTGGGTTTAGAAATTCTTGTGTTGATTTACTTGTCGTATTCCCATATTATTGTTGTTGTTGTACTTAGTGTTATTGAACCAAGGGCTATGTGTGGTCGTGGTAATGAAATCATTTTAAGGAAATGTTGTGGCATATGGGCATATGTAGTGCGAGTTGTTATATTGTATTGTTATGTTTTTGGCACACGTGATATTGTTGAGAAGTTTGTTGGGGTGTTCACACGTGATTTATTCGTGATATTATTATTATTGATATTTTTACATGCGGCGTGATAAGGCAGGCATATATATATATATATATATATATATATATATATATATATATATATATATGTGGGTTTGCGCATGTGGTGAGACAAGGTAGGAATATTATTATGCGCGTGCGGCGAGATAAGGCGTGCATTTACTTTATTGTTGTGCACATGGCGAGACAAATGGGGGATATGTCGGGGATGATTTATGATGACTTGTGATGGCTCGGGGGCATTGTTATTCATGATATTTGTGTAGTGGTGTGCCTACCTTGTGTGAGTCATGCATTTTATGTTTTGTTGTGTTGTCTCCTATGTGCCATTCATTGTCTTTGTTCTTACTTGTTGATTTGAATTGTGATAGAATACTTGCACAAGCATAGACATAATTAATCACTCATATCGGATTAAGAAGAGGAACTCTGATGTTTATCGATCATTTACATGTATTGTCGTATACTTGCCTTCTGTGTGAGAGTTGTACTATTGGCACGTGAGTTGTACGTGCGGTTATGAGGTATTGTTATTGCTAGCACGTGAGTTGTCCGTGCGGATATGAGATATTGTCACTCTCTTAGCTCGTGAGTTGTCCGAGCAGATATGAGGTACTAATGGTATTGACACGTGAGTTGTCCGTGTGGTTGTGAATTTTAATGTGGGCACAAGATGCCAAGTGGTTAGATATCGTGACTTAGGACCCGCGAATTGTGGTTATGAGGTATAGCACCTCAGGGAAATTCTTGTATAAATCTTGTGTGAAAGCGGTTGTTTATTGGGTTGTTACTTGTTTTTCCTTACTTGGTTTCACCGGACTTTAACTAAATTCAGCTTACTCTACGACGTTATTACCTGTTTATTCCTTGTTTCTAATTGTTGCTTCTAGTGTTTTGTTGCATGTATTGTTTGTCGTTTCTACCATGCTTAGCTTAATATTGATATTGTTCCATTTTAGTTTCACATTCATACTTGTACATGTTATTATGTTTAGTAGGTGTCTTGACTGTTCCTCGTCACTACTCCACCGAGATTAGTCTTGATACTTACCAGGTACCGTTGTGGTGTACTCATGCTACGCTTGCTGCATATTTTTGTGCAGATCTAGATACTTCAGAGCTTGTTGATCATTAGATAGTTGATCGGATATTGCTGTGGAGACTTCAAGGTATACCAGTCGTCGTGTTCGCAAGCCTCGGAGTCACCTTTTGAAGTTTATTTTGTATTGTTTATTTCTATTCCAAAACAGTTATTTGGTTAAAATTGGTTATTAATTCAGTAAGTGTTACGCTTACCTAGTCTTAGAGACTAGGTGCCATCACGAATCCTAAGGAGGGATTTTGGGTCGTGACAAGTTGGTATTAGAGCTATAGGTTCATAGGTGCTATAAGTCATAAGCAAGTTTAGTAGAGTTGTGGATCGGTACAGAGACGTCTATACTTATCTTCGAGAGACTATGAAACTATTAGGAAACTTCACTTCTTTCATTCCAATTGTGCGAGTTTATTGATTTCAGAGTTTGAGTGTTTATCATTTTATTCTCTCACAGATGGTGAGAACACGAGTTGCAGTTACTGATGACGTTACCCCTAGAGCCAGTGTTTCTAGGGGCCGGGGCAGAGGTAGAGGAAGAGGAAGAGGAGGAGCATGTGCTACAACTAGATCACCTGCCAAAGCATCAGCTGAGGAGCCACCAGTAGCTCTGATTAGGGGACAAACACCAGAGGCGCCTGTTGCTACCCCGGGTCTTTAGGAGACTTTAGCACAGTTCCTGAGCATGTTTGGTACATTGGTTCAAGTGGGATTGATTCCAGTTGCACCGGCTACTTCACAGACCGGGGGAGCAGCTCAAACTCCCGCCGCCCGTACTCTAGAGTAGCGGATCAATACTGGTTAGGTTCCAGGTGTCATGCCAGTACAACCTATTATTCTGGTTTAGCCCGAGGTCAGGCCAGGGGAATCTGAGGAGGAGCAACTGAGACTTGAGAGATTCAAGAAGTATCGTCCTTCTACTTTCAGTGGCTTAGATTCAGAGGATGCACACGGTTTTCTAGAGAAGTACGGGGTTGCTTTTACTACATTCCAGCTATCGAGAGCAGCGTATCAGTGGAGGCGGGCTTACGAGGAGGGTAGCCCAACCGATGCAACTTCACTTTCATGGACTCAGTTTTAGTGATGTTCTTGAGAGAGTTTGTTCCCCATACCCTTCGGGTTTAACCACAATGCCACAGCTCGAGTTCCCAAAATGATAATAATATGTACAAAAGAGTTCCCTTCTAATCAACTGTTTGGCACCTTTGGCCTTAGCAAGTGTAAATTCATAAAGTTTCATCATATGAGAATTAAGTGTTTAATCACATTAATTTCATACAAGATCTTCTTCCCAAAGGGGTATAACATAATTAAGTCAAAATAGAGAATCATTAACACACGAGGGTTTTAACACGTTATGCCAATCGGGAATCAATTTTACTAGTTAGAATACTCCACATCAATAACGTTCCATGTCCGAATTTTACACGATGGAGTTTTGTAAGAACACGGTAATTCCAATACGAAAAAAAGAGTTTAGCCTTCATACCTCGCTTTGAGCTTTCCTCAATTCACGACATAGTTCCAAAAATTCTAGCAACTTTGATCTATTTAGAGACATAGCAAAATTGAACACAAATTAGGAAGATATTCATGGTTTCAACTCATTGGAGCATTTTATCAAACACTAGGTGTGCGAATTTGATTACAAGGTTCTTCCATGAGATTTCCTTCACTCCACAACTAATTCAACACCAAGAGTTTACTCATACTAGTTCAATTACCTCCCCACCATCCTCATAGCCACATGCATGCATAAATAACAACTCTCATACCCAAAAATTATATTCCCAAATTACCCATCTTATACCCAAACTCGAAATTGAAGACTAGTGTTTGAACCTTACCTCTTGGATGAAGACCTTGTGAGTTTTTCTTGTGAATTTTTCAAGTCTTGAGCAAGAATAAATGAACAATTAGCCTAGGGTTTCCTCTCTCTCTCTCTCTTGAACACTCTCACTTCTCTCTAAAATATCAGATTTTTGCTTCAAAAGAGTCCTTCTACTTCAATATATCGAAATAGGGTCGGGTCAAAATTTTTTTAAAAAAAGAAACCTCGACGTAGATCTGCGATTCTGCCTCGTTCTGCGATTGGTCTATAGTCCGTAGACCTATTCTGTGGTCGCATAATGGACAACATAACCTTCTTCGAAATATTCTCATGTTGGCTCTGCGATGGGATCTGCGGCCCGCAAAATGGTTATGCAGCCGCATAATGGACCGCACAATGGTCCTTAAAATTTAGCTCATGTTTCTGCTCCACTCTGCGGCAAAGTTTCGGCCCTCAGAGTGATTCTGCAATCGCAGAATGAATCGCAAAAATGCCGTACACTTCCAAAGATTTTCTTCAACTCCCTAACGCATTGTTCAACCAAAAATATCTGACCCGCGAAATGTCTACAATCATCAATGCATAAGTCCACCTAGACATCACGAAACCACGGATTTTAAGTAAAAATTTTCACAAGGCCTTACAATTAGATTCAGTGACCTATCCATGCATGCACGTGCTTTGGTTTCTACTATTAGAGACCGAGTCCCTAGGTTCATTGAGGGACTTAATTATTGTATCCAATTTAGCATGGCTCAGGAGTTGGAGATGGATGTTCTGTTTCAGTATATAGTAGAGATCGCTCATAGATTAGAGGGTATACGGAGTCAGGAGAGAGAGGACAGGGAGGCTAAGAGGCCTCGTGGAACGGGAGGATCTGCTGATCCCTATTTTAGAGAAAGAAAACATCATGGTAGCGGTATTGTGGGTCAGCTAATTCAGTTTTCACTTCAGGCTTCACGTGGTACTTCAGAAATTCAGGGTCCTAGAGTACCCGTACCGGACAGCTTCCACAGCCACATTAGCAGAGAGGTTTCTTTGAGTGTAGAGATACTAGCCACATAGTGAGAGACTGTCCCAGACTCCGGACAAATATGTCACAGTGGGGTATTCAAGCTATGAGTTCTGCTCCAGTTGCTACTATACCTGCACCGCCAGCTAGGGGTGGAGGTTAGGCGGGTAGAGGTCGCCATAGAGGGGGAGGCCGAACCCATTGTTATGCTCTTCCTGGTTAGGCAGAGGACGATACACCAGATGATGTCCTTACAGGTATGGTTTCAACTGAGTATAGAGATGTGTTTGTGTTACTTCGATCCGGTCCCATTTATTGGTAAGATTCCTCCTACCTTGCTTCAGATATAGTAGTGTTTTGTGATTCTTGTACTCTGTTCATTTGTTCATGCCAGTTGAGAATTTTATTGTGATAGCCCGTGTCTATCGTTCTGGTTTGGTTGCTATTGTAGGTCATGAGACTTGGATGGACTTTCTGTTAGTTAAACACGGTAGGATTTGATATGATCTCCAGATGGTTTAGCCGGACTTGTGGTTTGGGTGCTCTACAAGTATGGGAAGTTGTTACGTGTTGTGGTTCTGGTTCTGGTTCTACGAGGTTGAGTTAGTAGAATGGTTTAGTTGCTGAGATGTTTACCTTACTCGTGATTCTGAGTGGATGATGGGGACCTGGTGTTCTTTGCGAATAGGTGTGTTGGTGTCAGGCTATGCACCGCGGTGAGGTCATATTAAGGTAAGATTTGTTGTGGTTGTTGCATGTGTATTGCTTCTTCCTTGTGGATTGGATCCGCAATATGGTATCAGTGGGGAGTTGTACATGTTTGGCTTGTTTGACAGTCCTCTCATATGTTCCTATTTTCATATTCAGTCATATTCGAGTTGTGCTTATTGGGTTTGGATTGCGATATGTGTGCCCAGGTAGCGTTTGAGGTGGCTTATTGATCGGATGAGTAGTTATGAGTTTTGCATGTTTCTTGCATTATTTTCAGCTTTGTGAAGGTTTGGAACAAGGTTCTAGTCGATATGAGTCAATTTGCCGGTACCGGGCTTGGTAATAGGCAGCTATAGTGGTCAGAGTTGTTGCTATGGGCATATGGATGATGTGTTATATCGTGTGATTATACCTTGTGGGTGATTGCATGAGATGTTGCAGCTAGTTGAGGATTTTACAGTGTGTTTGTGTGATAATAGGGCCCTTGGTAGATGTGGAAATGTGATTCTATGACTTATCGGCATGAGTAAAAGGAATAATCTCCGGTTGAGATGATGTTGTCGGTTTTTATGTGGTTTGGGGTGACATGGGATCACCCGTGTATATGTGCATGGAGAGTTTATACGGTGATTTGATGGGTTGCGAAAGACTCTTGGCATGTTTGTGGACGAATGCTTGTTTAAGAGGGGAAGAATATAACGACCCGACCGGTCGTTTTGAGCTTTAAGGTTTTGTTCAGTGGTTCGAGGTCTTGAGTAACTTCATATTGTGTATTATGACTTGCGTGCATGCTTGGATTTGATTTTCGGATGATTCGGAATGAAAACATTGACTGATGTCTGACTTTGAGAAAATGACCCCAGAACGGTATTTTGATGGCTCCGATAGGTTCGTATCGTGATTTTAGACCTGGACATATGTCCAGAATCAATTTCGGAGGTTCGTAGGTTGATTTGTGTTGTTTTGCCTAAAAATTGCAGTTAGGGTGTATTTGGTGTAATGGAAAATATTTTCTTGGAAAATAAGTAGTTATCTTACTCATTTTCCGGTGTTTGGTATGCAAATTAAAGAAAATAACTTCTCAAGAGTATTCATAAATAATTTAGATACAACAAACATGAAGCCATAAACTTTCGAACGAACAACCTTCCGAACCCACAAATTTCATAAACTTCTGAACTGCTAAACTTTCGAACCCGCAAACTTTCGAACCCGCAAACTTCCAAACACATAAACCTCCGAACTCGTAAAATTTCGAATCTGTAATTTGAAAAATAAAAAAAATAAGAACTGAAATTATTAAAAAAAAATTGCGGGAGAGGGTGGTGGTGCAGAAAAATGAAAAAATGGAAAACAGAAAATTAAAAATACAAAAAAAAAGTAAAACAAAAATTGCGGGGATGGGTGGTGCAGAAAAACGAAAAAACAGAAAACAGAAAATTGAAAATACTAAAAAGGGTAAAAAAAAAAATTATGGTGGAGGTGGGGTGACAGGGTTGGGGTGGGTGGATGGCGTAGAAAAACAAAAAAAATAAAAAATTGAAGTTGGAGGGGTTTGGAGTTAGATGTGAGGGTAGGTAGAGTTTTTGGAAAATATTTTCCTAACTTTTTTTAAGGAAGTCATTTTCCTTCAATTTCAGAAAAATATAATATTTAGGAAAATATTTTCCAAACTATTTTGTGCAATCAAACAGTGAAAAATGGAAAAATATTTTTCGTCATACCAAACACACCCAAAAGGCTTAGAATTTTTACAAGTTTGACCGTAGATTGACTTTATAGCTATCCTATTTGGATTTTATTTCGGGACTTGAATAGGTATGTTTTGTCATTTGGAACTTGTGCGCAAAGTCTGGCGTCATTCCGAGTTGATTTGATAGGAATCGGACAGGCATTGCGTTTTTAGAAGTTCTTGAGTTTCCTGTTGATTTCATCTCTCTTGGAGGTCCAATTTGTGGTTCCGGATGTTATTTTGATGATTTGATCACGTGAGCGAGTTTGTGTTATATTTTTAGACTTGTGTTGATGTTTGGTTTGGAGACCCGAGGGCTTGGGTGAGTTTCAAACGCGTTGCGGAGTGTTTGGAAGAATTCTAGAATTGTTGGTTTTGCACAGATGCTTCAGGTCTCGCATTTGCGAGATATGAATCGCATTTGTGACTGTTGCAAATGCGAGAAAGGGATTGCATTTGCGATAAAGGCTGGAATCTGTTAGGTTTGCATATGCGAACTTAAAATTTGCTTTTGCGATAGGGAGCTTGGGATAGGCTGAGTCGCATTTGCGATCAATTTGATCGCTTTTGTGATATGTCCATTATTTGCAATTGCGAACAAAACGTCGCACTTGCGATGTCAGCAAGACTGTGAGGCCTTTGCTTTTGCAAACCATTCTTCACATTTGCGGGGTTCGCATTTGCGACAACTGCGAATGAACAAAAAATTGAGGGACGGGATTTTTAATCTCATTTTCACATCTTTGAACCCTAGACTCGGTAGGAGGCGATTTGGAGAGGAAATTTTTATCTACAAACTTTGGGTAAGTGGTTCTAATCTAGTTCTAATCATATTCTATCAATGTATATTAGATTTTAACATCAAAATCATATGAATCAAAGTGTAAATTTGTGAGAATTTGTCAAGTGTTTGAAAAATAAGAATTTGAGTTTTGAGAGTCGATTTGGATTCTGATTTTGAAACTAATCACATATATGAACTCGTGGGGTCATGGATAGTCGGAATCTGCCATTTGACCCGATTTTGACCGGTCGAGCCCTGGGTTGACTTTTGTTGACTTTTGAGGAATTATGTAAAGATCATAGCTTTATTTTTTGGAATTGATTTCTCTTGCATTATTTGATGTTATTAAGTCGATTTTGGTTAGATTTTCGTCGAGTAGAGGTGAATTGTAAAGGAAAAGCTATTTATGAGTATTAATTAAGGGCTTTTGAGGTAAGTATCTTGCCTAATATTGTGTGGGGGAAACTACCCTGTAGGGATTGGTTTGTTTTCACTCTTTGAACTACGTGGAAGACGTGTACACGAGGTGACGAGTGTGTACAAGGCTTATATGAGAAAATTTGACCGACTTAGACTCTTAGGTTCTCATGTACATTAAAATGAAGTTGTCTCATCATGTTATATCCTCCATTGTTAAATTTACCCTTACATGTGTTATTTGAAGTTGATTGGATTCATGTTCTACCCTTGTTGCCAAATATACTCTTATATGCCTTAATTGAAGTTGTTGCCTCTTTTATTGCCATGTTATCTCTTCCGTAATTGCTTATCCTTAATTGAAGTTATTGTTATCTCTTCCATGGTTGACTTATCCTTATCGAAGTCATTGTTATATGTTACCTCTTCCATTGTTGACTTACTCTTATTTGATATCCTTGTTATACACTATCTCTCTCATTGTTGAATTATTCTTGTTGAAACCATTATTACTTGTTATGTCTTCATTGTGAGCTCGTTCTTCCATTATTTGTGTTTAGAAATTCTTGTGTTGATTTACTTGTCGTACTCCCATATTATTGTTGTTGTTGTACTTAGTGTTGTTGAGTCGAGGGTTATGTGTGGTCGTGGTAATGGAATTGTTTTGAGGAAATATTGTGGCATATGGGCACATATGGTGCGAGTTGTTATATTGTGTTGTTATGTTTTTGGCACACATGATATTATTGAGAGGTTTGTCGGGGTGTTCGCACGTGAGTTGTCCGTGCTATTATTATTATTGATATTTGCACATGCGGCGTGACAAGGCGGGCTATATATATATATATATATATATATATATATATATATATATATGGGGGAGGGCGGGCTATATATGTGGGTTTGCGCATGTGGCGAGACAAGGTGGAAATATTATTATGCGCGTGCGGCGAGACAAGGCGTGCATTTACTTTATTGTTGCACATATGGCGAGACAAAGAGGCTATATCGGGGATGATTTGTGATAACTTGTAATGGCCTGGGGACATTGTTAGTGATGATATTTGAGTAGTGGTGTGCCTACCTTGTGTGAGTCATGCATTTTACGTTTGGTTGTATTGTTTCCTATGTGCCATTCGTTGTCTCTGCTCTTACTTGTTGACTCGAGTTGTGATAGAACACTTTTACAAGTATACACGTAATTAATCACGCATATCGGTGTAAAAAGATGAACCATGATGTTTATTGATCATTTTCATGTATTCTCGTATACTTGCCTTCTGTGTGAGAGTTGTATTATTGGCACGTGATTTGTCCGTGCGGTTATAAGGTATTGTTATTGCTAGCACGTGAATTGTCCGTGCGGATATGAGATATTATCACTCTCTTAGCACGTGAGTTGTCTGTGTAGATATGAGGTACTAATGGTATTGACATGTGAGTTGTCCGTGTAAAACGTGAGTTGTCCGTGTGGTTGTGATTTTAATGTGGGCACAGGATACCAAGTGATTATGATTCGTGACTTGGGACCCGCAAATTATGGTAATAAGGTATAGCACCTCACGAAAATTCTTGTATAAATCTTGTGTGAAAGCGGTTGTTTATTGGGTTGTTACTTATTTTTCCTTACTTGATTTCACCGGACTTTAACTGTATTCAGCTTACTCTATGGCGTTATTATATGTTTGTTCCTTGTTTCTAATTGTTGCTTCTAGTTTTCTATTGCAAGTATTTTTTGTCGTTTCTACCATGCTTAGCTTAATATTGATATTGTTCCTTATTAGTTTTATATTCATACTTGTACATGTTATTATATCTAGTAGGTGTCTTGACTGTTCCTCATCACTACTCCACCGAGATTAGTCTTGATAATTACTGGGTACCGCTGTGGTGTACTAATGCTATGCTTGATGCACATTTTTGTGCAGATCTTGGTACATCAGAGCTTGTTGATCATTAGATAGATAATCAGATATTTCTGTGGAGACTTCAAGGTATACCTGTTGTCACGTTCGCAGGCCTCAGAGTCACCTTCTGAAGTTTATTTTGTACTATTTATTTCTATTCCGAAACAGTTGTACTTAGGAATTTTCTAGTGAACTTAGTAGAGCTTATGACTTGTAATACCAGTTTTGGGATGTTGTATATCATGTTGGGATTGTGGCTTTATATAGAGATATTGTAACAAACCGACTGGTCATTTTGAGTATCTGCACTTCGCTCGGTATTTTGAGGGCTCGAGTATCTCCGCACGATGTATTATGACTTGCGTAAATCGTCGGTATTGGTTTTTCAAGTTATCCGGAATCGATTTGGAAGAATGAACTTCAAGATTTGAGCTCTAAGTTGGAAGAATTGACCAAGTTTGACTTTTTAGCATTTGACCTCGGAATGGAGTTTCGTCAGTTCCGTTAGCTTCGTTGGGTGATTTTGGACTTAGGAGTGTGTCCGGATTGTAATTTGGAGGTCCGTAGTCGAATATGTCTTGAATTAACGAAAGTTGAATCTTTGGGAGTTTGACCGGGAGTGGACGTTTTGATATCGGGGTCGGATTCTGATTCCGATTCTGGAAGTTGGAATAGGTCCGTAATGGCAAATATGACTTGTGTGCAAAATTTGAGCGATTGTAGAAGTTGAAGTTTCAAGTTCATTGATTTTGACTTGAGGTGTGATTCATAGTTTCAAGTTTGTTTTGCATGATTTGAAGCTTCGAGTAGGTTAGTTTCGTCATATGGAACTCGTCTGCAAAATTTGGCATCGTTTGGAGTTGATTTGATATGGTTCGGACGCTCGGTTGCGATTCTAGAAGTTCTTGAAGTTTAATTTGATTTTCATGCATTTTGGTGTCTGATTCATAGTTTTGGAGGTTATTTTGATGATTTGAGCGCATGAGCGAGTTCGTGTTGTGTCTCTAGACCTGGGTGCATGATTGGTTTGAAGCCCCGAGGGCTCGGGTGAGTTTCGAATTGGTTTCGGAATGATTTTTCATAATCTTTGATTGTTGGTGCTAGTGTCATCGCATTTGCAATGTTTTGGTCGCAAGTGCGACTATCGCATTTGCGAAGTAGCCTCGTATTTGCGATCTCAAACTACTGGGCAGGAATTTGCTTTTGCGAAGAATTCCTCGCACTTGCGATGTTCCCTTTTCGCATTTGCGAAGCCCTTGGTCGCAAATGCGACCTTAGCAGGAAAACCTCTAGTTCGCATTTGCGATATATTGTTCGCATTCGCGGGGGTCGCATTTGCGACCCCCCTGTCGCAAATACGACATCTGCAACCTGTTAAATGCTGAGAATTCCGAGACTTAGCTTCATTTTGATATATTATGAACCCTAGCTTCGATGAGAGGCGATTTTGTGAAGGGATTTTCATACCAAATCATTGGGTAAGTACCTCTAATCAATTTCCAACTATATTTCATGATTTTATATAAGATTTAACATCAAATTCATTAGAAATCTAGGAAAAATTTGGGGATTTTATCAAAGTTTTGAAAAATGAAAATTTAGGATTTGAGGAGTCGAATAGGGCTCGGATTTGAAAATAAAACACATATTTGGACTCGTGAGGCTATGGGTAGTCAAGACCTACCCTTGGACCCGAGTTTTTACCGGACGGGCCCGGGGTTTGACTTTTGTTGACTTTTTAGAAATCTTATAAAAAAATCACAGCTTTATTAATTGAAATTATTTTCTCTTGCATTGTGTGATGTATTCAGGTCGTCGTTGGCTAGATTGAGCCGAGCGAAGACGAATTTGTAAAGGAAAAAGGCTAAATTGAGTGTTGAGTTAGCCGAATTGAGGTAAGTGTCTTGCCTAACTTTGTTGAGGGGATCTTTCCTCCTATTCGACATTGTTTGCTACATGCGGGGGTGATACATATATGAGGTGACGAGCGTATATGTATGTGCCATGGTTAATCGTGCTCGGGGGTGGATTATGTTATATTTGTGTTTGTAGAATTACGTGACCTTCCTGCTTCATACCTTACTTGACTCTTAGCTACTAAGAACATAGTATTAAATGTTAGAAATCAAGACTTAGCTTATTATAACTTGATCAAATTTGACGGAGTTCTGAGTATACATTGACGTGTCTAATTCAGTCATCACTATGCGTAATCATTACTACATTACTACGGCTGATATTCTTGAGATACTAGACTCTATACTTGTGTAGTGGATCATTTGTGAGATTTGCGGAAGTTTTTGAATAATACGGTTCTTGAGGGTTTATTGAATCATTGTTGGCTTGGAATGTTGTGATTGGGATTTGTTTGGAATATCCGTTAAAATACTCTCCTTGATGTTATTTATGCTTCCTGCCTTGATTGTCATCGATATACATATGCTTGGTAAGGAAGAGTGTAAAGCATGAAGGGTGATGTCGTGCCATTGTATATACATTATCATGTGAGGGAGAGTGTAAAGCACGAAGGGTAATGTCGTGTCACATTATTGAGAGTAAAAGCACGAAGGGTGATGCCGTGCCACATTGTTGAGAGTAAAAGCACGAAGAGTGATGCCGTGCCATGTCATTTGAGAGTTAAAGCACGAAGGGTGATGCCGTGCCATTTTATTTATATTGTTATGCTTTTATTATCGTGAGATCATGGCACGATTGGTGTTTCCGTGCAGGTGAGGACGATGGACATGCATTATGATGTGATATCTGTTTCCCGTGTATACGTTTGTACCTTTACCTTTACCTTGAGCTGTTATTATCGTACTTATAGATCTTGTGTGACTTATTGTTATTGTCCTATCCTTGATCTCTATCTCAATTGTTGTTGTGATGACCATGTCTTCTACTTGTTTAACTTGCAAATACCATGTCTACTTCCTGCTGCTATAATCACACCCATGTCGTAACTATTCGGTTACACCTTAGTACAAGCCCTTTTACTATGTTAGTCATTCATGCCTCTACTTGTTAACTTGTAAAGATCATGTGTTTCCTTCTTATTTGTTATACCTGTATTTAAGACTTCATCATGCTAGATAGTTGAAGTTGATATTCCTTGTTTCCAATTGCTGTCATCACTCACATGCTTTCCGCCTAGTCTTTTACTGTTGCCCATATAGTTATCCTTGTTCATTATTGCTACTTGCGTGTTTCCTACCTTGTGATTTCCTATTATCGGTATTTCTGTCATCTAGTTGGTTTTGTTATATGTATATTGGGTGAGGATGAGACAAAAGCACGAAGGGTGTTGTCGTGCAATTGACTTGATATCTGAGTACATCCCTCATGCTATGAAAGTTAAGAATTGACTGTTGTGGTTTATTGGTTTTATTCTAAGGAAATGATTGGTTGAGGTATTTGAAGATGCCAAATTGTGATCTCTGTTAAAACTCGGTTATTGTTTTGCATATCCGTTTCATGTATTCTTCTCGATTATATTGTGGTAAAGTTCTATTGTTGATTCACAATGCATGTTTTATCAATAAGTATCTTTTAACTACTTACCAATACATGGGGTGGGGTCGGTTGTACTGATACTACACTTCTGCACATTGCGTGCAGATATTTGGAGTAGAGCTGCTGGTGATGTCGGGTGCTAACTCTAAAGATGTTCGGGCATTCTGGATATAAGTGTCACTTGTCCTTGGTAGCTTAGGTTTTGCTAATCTGTTTATGTAACTTTCAAACAGAACGTGTAATTATTTGTATCAGTTTTGAAATTCCAAGTCTTAGAAACTCGTGATTCGTATTACCAGTTCTTGGGTTAGTTTGTAAATGTTCAAATGATTCTTTACTACTTTCCTATAACCTCTTTTGGATTGTATTTTCTGTTAGTTGGCTTACCTAGCGGATCGAGTTAGGTGCCATCATGACTAGTGATTTTTGGGTCGTGACAGATATTTGGTTCATGTTTAATAGTTGTTTAGTTAAAATCGATTATTAATTCAGTAAGTGTTAGGCTTACCTAGTCTTAGAGATTAGCTGTCATTACGACTCCTAAGGAGAGATTTTGGGTCGTGACAGTCGCACAAAAACAACTAGCATAACGCTACTATAACAAAAAGGCTAAGGTACTCAAAATCGGGTAATACGTGCTCAAGCCAAAACCCAAGCAGGAAAAGATCCCCGAGAAGGTAAATTAGGAGCCAATTGGGACGGACCGTACAAAATCATAGGCAAGGCAAACAAGGGTCATTCCAACTGGAGACTATGGAAGGTAAGCTCTTACCAAACAATTGGAACATCAACCATCTCAAATACTTCAACTTCTGAAAAAGAAGTAATGCCCCGTAAGTCGCACTCTTTTTCCCTCACTTGAGTTTTGTCCCAACATGGTTTTCTCAAGGACGTTTTTAACTAGGCAACGAACATTTTGAGTTGGAGTACGCGAGAATAGACACATTTTCATTACTCGACTCCTGGAGAATCTTAAAGTCGAACAATGAAGGGACTAGATATACTGTGACTGGGATTGGAATGCCAGCCAGCACCCAACACTTGTAATTTTCTCCAAACTTAGCCTCAGGGAAAAATGATGTAATGGATGCGATGATGTTGAAATAAATGAGATACCCGTTCATTGAAACTACTCTCCTTAAAAGGTATGTTCGACCAGCTCAAACAAATCCTATCCGCCCTTGGCCACAACTTAACCAAAAAGTACGTTCGACTAGCTCGAACAACACCTATTGGCCCTCGGCCTTGATTTAACTCAAAGGTTTGTTCGACCAGCTCGAAGAACACCTATCGGCCCTCGGCCTCGACTCAACTCAAAGGTACGTTCGACCAGCTCGAACAACACCTATCGTCCCTCGACCTCGATTCAACTCAAAGGTACATTCGACCAGCTCAAACAACTCATATCATCCCTTGGCCACAACTTAACAAAAAGGTACGTTCGACCAGCTTGAACAACATCTGTTGGCCCTCGGCCTCGGTTTAACTCTAAGGCATGTTCGATCAGCTCGAACAGCACCTATCAGCCCTCGGCCTCGATTTAACTCAAAGGAATGTTCAACCAGCTCAAACAATACCTATCGACCCTCGACCCTCGGCCTCGATACAACTTAAAGGTACATTCGACCAGCTCGAACAACACCTATCATCCCTCGACCTCGATTCAACTCAAAGGTACATTCGACTAGCTCAAACAACACCCATCATCTCTCGGTATCTATTTAACTCAAAGGTATATTCGACCAGCTCAACAACACTTATCGGCCCTCGGCCTCGATTTAACTCAAAGGTACGTTCGACCAACTCGAAAAACACCTATCGGCCATCGTCCTCGACTAAACTTAAAGGTATGTTTGATCAGCTCGAACAACACCTATTAGCCCTTAGCCTTGATTCAACTCAAAGGTACATTCGACTAGCTCGAACAACACCTATCATCCCTCGACCTCAATTTAACTCAAAGGTATGTTCGTCCAGCTCGAACAACACCTATCGGCCCTCATCCTCGACTCAACTTAAAGGTACGTTCGACCAGCTCGAACAACACATATCCGCCCTCGGCCTCAATTCAACTCATAAGTATATTTGACCAGCTCGAATAATACCTATCGACCCTCGGCCTCGATTTACGTTCACTAGTACATTCGCCCAGCTCAGACAACACCTATTGGCCCTTAGCCGTGACTCAACTCTAAGGTAAATTCGACCAACTCGAAGAACACCTATTGGCCCTTGGCCGCATCTCAACTAGAAAATAACAATGAAGAAAGTATAGAAGCAAAACACACAAAGTACAAAAACAAGAATGCACAAAGATAAAAAGGTGCATACGAAACAAAAAAAACTTTTATATTCATACAAGAGTCTTTACAAAGGCACCCGAAGAACCTGACTAAAGAAATGTAACAAAAAGTTAAAATAAAAACAAACGCTACATATCTAGCAGCCATCACCACCCTAGTCTTTGCCGTCCTCTCCATCCTTGTCTTGATCATAGGCGGAATCACACCAAGCATTGTCCCTGAGCTGGTCAATGCCTGCTTCATCATCGTCCTCGGCTTTAGGCTGAGGTGGGGCGGGATCATAGCCACATGGCAACCAAACCCCACGAGATTTAACTCTGGCTTTCTCCATGGTCGTCTCAAAAATGAAGCCTGTCTGACCCAACTCTCGAATCACCTCTATTCGAGCTTCGGCAAGGATACATTCCTCGTACTACTCTCGAGGAATGGCAAAAAATTCAGAGGCATGACAAGTAGAGGGTCGTTCAAGCAGTTTGGCATTCTCGACCTCCACAACAAAAATTCGATCAAGTAGCTCGGAGTTCTCATTCTCCAACTCGCCAATCCTCTCCTCAAGCATGGCCTCCCTAACTTCAACTGTCGACTGGACATTGTTCCGGTCAAGGCGAGGAGTTCTGTTCTCCAACTCTATAAAAGAGGCCCTTTCTCGAGTCTCCATTCGGGAGGACTCTGCCTCCTCGAGCAGCTAATGCTTTTCAGCGACCTCTCCCCTAAGCGCGTCCATTTCGAATTGACACCCATCCAACTGACTTTGTAGTTGATTAACCTGGTTCTGAAGGTCGCAGCACTAGGTCTCCATGCCTTTGCTCAACTTGAGCTCATCCTTCTTTCTCTTCTACGCTCCTTCGAGAGAGTTGAATAACTCCAAAGACGCGAGCAGCTCATCGTCTCTCTTTCTCAGCTCCTCCCTCAGGGAAGGCGTATCACCTCCCTCGCGAAGCCGCCTCTCGGCATCCTTATACTTCTCGTAGAATTCCCTGTATTTCATCTGCAACTTTTAACATATCTCTTTTTGCTTTTTCTCTCTCTACATTCTCTCGAGCTCTAGGATAACGGTTTGCAAACACAAACAAAGGAAATAAGTAGAAAGAAAGACTCGAGAGAAAAACAAAACAAAGGAGAGAGAGTAAGAAAGGGAGAGATTTACCCTGAGTGCGAGGCTGCCGATGCTCTTGGACAGGATGTTGTCGTTCAGCTTCCCAAGAGTCTTATGCTCAGTGTCCGAGCAGAAGGAACCGAAGGAAAGAATCACGTCCTTAGTATCCTTGAGAATATCATGATTCACGGGAATCATGATGGTCCTCGATCCCCCTTCTACCCTATCTTTGACCTGTGTAGTCCCACTATTAATTATCTCAAGGTCTTCAGGGTCAAGGTCGGAGTCGGACTCATCGCCAATGAGTTCATCTCCCCCCATTGTCCTGCTCAGCATGCATCGTTCTTTTGCCCTTGTCAGCAAGAGAAGCTTCCTGATCCGATTCAGAAGACGAGGCCTCCCCACGCTCAGGGCACGCAGAACTGTCACTGGAGGCATCTACGACGGCCTCTGCCTCTTCAGGTCGCGAAGGTGCAGCAACACAGATCTCCTCTAACCTAGGTTCCTCAGAGGCCGCCCCAACGTCCTCTTCGATAAATATTGACGCAGTCTCCCGCACCATGATCTCATCCTCTAATAAGTTGACGGTCACGTGCATACCTTTGCTTGCATCTACAGCATTCCTCTTACGAGGCCTCAAGCCCGCGTCATGCGGAGAAACCTCCTCGTCCTCAACATGAGGCAGAACCAAGGAAGGATGGGCGCAACAGTCGAGACGAGGGCGGGGGTAGAGGAAGCAACAATCTTTCTTTTCCTAAAAGAAGGAGTCAACGCCAAGTTTCTTTTGGCAGCATCTTTGGAAGGGCCTAAAAAGGAGTGTAGAAAGATAAGCATAATAAAATAGGTGAGTGAAAGCAAAACATCATCCAAATAAGGACAATGAAGGACTTTACTGACCCAGTCGGTGAGATGCACCACCAACTGAAGAGATCGAGCAGCAACTGCAAAACGAGAATGGTTAATTCACGAACTCGAAATACACGATTAAGTAGAAGGGTAAAAGTAAGCATGAATACTTACAAGTGCGGTTCTAGCTTAAGGAAAATCTGTGACATTGGCCACGACGACCTCGATCTTGACAAAAAAGAAGTCGAGCCAAAATTATCGTCCACATTTGTCGTCCATCCTGATTACCAGGGACTTACTTCCACGATGTCGAAGGTTCAACATCATGCCCCGGTAGAAGCAGGGTGCACTAGGTGTCGTACGGTGATCTCGACACCAGCCAGCTTAGCAAACTTCTATAGGATCTTGATCACCTTATAGACGAAGGGAGCGAGCTGAGCAGGGCAAACCCGATAAAAGTGGAAAAACTCTTCCACCAGAGAGAGATGAGGGAACGAATAACCGATGGTGAAAGGGTAAGTGAATAGAGCACAGTACCAAGGAGGGTGAGTATGCACTTCATCCTCATTAGTGGGTACATGCTCCACTTGATTAAGGATGTCGTACTTGGCCTTGAACTCCGCCAAGCATTTAGCCATCAAAGAGGACCGGAAAACCTCAACCACCGCCTCCGGCAGCCGGTTAAAATCCCATTTTGCATCGGGATTGCTAGGTATAATCTCATCCATTGAAGGGAGAGCCTTCACTTCAACGGCGGAGATGGCGTCTCCTCCACCAATAAGGGCCACAACAGACAGTGGAGCGGGTTAATTTTCCTCATTAACATCATAAGTTAAATTTGACATGATCGTAGAGTTTGAAAAATGTAAGAGGGAAAGAATTGAGAAATTGGTAAGCAAGGCTATAAGATGATGAGTAAGAGAAGAAAATTCAATGAAAGCAAATGCAAGTTTAAACAACAATGACGGTAAAATTCAAACGTCGATGATCATCTCCCTTTTTATAGAGGAGGAATCTCGAAATTAGAGCAGGTCACCATAATGGTAGCCAAAATTGAAACAACAGAACCAATCTAAAGCCACACGTGTTCTGACGCGTCGTATCGGGAACAAGCATCATCATGATGAATGACGTCATGACATGATATCCCATCCATGACAGGCTATCTCTAAAGGTCACCCGGGAAGATTAGAGGTTTGAATATATGACTCTCAAAGCGCCACATCATCCTCCTCTTATGACGACTACGACCGCTATTATCCACTCATCGAATCTGCCCACGAGGATGACCTCGATAAGCAAAGGGACTAACTGTATGGGCGAAAAACTTCATGTCATATGTTGACCAGGTCAACGGATATAAAGTCTTTGAAGACTATGACGTGTCGACGATATGATATGTCAAACTGATTTCAAAAGGTCGAAGTCACATGGAGAAGGCAGATCATCATCGAAGTCGAGGTGACCTGATAAAAGATGAGAAAGGGGTGAACATCCGTCCTCGATGTGCAGGTGCAGCTAGTTTAAGGATTTAGATTCCCTAGAGAATATTTCAGTGAATATTCCTCTCTATTGTACTATCTAGGATTTTGTGACCGATGTATTCTTATAAATAGGAAGGGTTGTAGCTCTAGAAAAGGAATTGAACACTTTTGTAAAGAACAAGATTGACATTCTCTTAAGATTCTCTCTCTCTTTACCGAATATATACAAATTTTACCTTTACACCTCTTTGTCTATTTTTCTCCCCCGATCCAAGAAGAATCGGAATATTCAAGTACTTATCATTATCCATCATTGTCCGAGGAATCAGTAAAAAATCTCACCCTTGTCGAGTAAACCTTGTTCCGTTATTTACTTAAATGTCATTTATTGTCATTTATTGCTATCTTTCTTATTCTTAAATCATTTATTGCTCTATTATTACTCCAAGATATTTCTATCTAACGACATACATTTGGTATTCTTCACAAATACACTAGATTTGTCATTTGGATATTAATATTGACTTATATTAACCTTTTTTCTCTATAAATTTAATTGTATAAAAATCTAGATCTAAATTTTGGGTCATACAGGTATCTGTGCAAATATTTCACCATGATGTGCGCCTAACCTATTCATCATGCATGCACTCTCCCACTAGATCAAAGCAATTAATGCTATTTCGTGCCTCATTATTACATGAATTTTACGAAAGAAGTTTAAGGTTCTTTTAATATATTTCAGTTTTAAGCCACCAGTTCTGTTGAGACTACTACCCCCAGTCCCCACGAACATGTTGTTTAACTAGCTTCGTTCTCATATAGTAACTAAATGACACATTCACTACTTTTAATGTTCATGTTATTGTTATCTTATCTTGATTAAGACTCTATAAAATTTGATTGAGAACATTAGGGGTGGATGGCGTGACTCAAGGGGAGGCTAGTAAAGCCTTGATATAGGCCTTCGAGATTTTAAGGCCCAAAAGTTTTTAATAGCGAATTTTATGATTATATTTTAGATAATATTAAAGTTTGCAGGAAGAAACGACTCTTTTTAGCTTTAAAAGGTTTAAATAAGTGTATGTAGACGCAAAGTAAGTACAAATGGACAACCCTTCTTTTTACGAGCGCGTAAAAAGGTGGGTATATAAAGTTATCGCTTAATTTATGATATTATGTAGGTATTTAAAAAATTTGAAAGAGCAGCGGTTCACGAAGATGACACAAAAGAGCTAGCTTTTGACAATATTCAGATTACAAGATCAATAACTGTGAGGTTCTACTTCTAAATTCTAATGGAAGACAAATCAAAGACTCTTGATGTGAGATATGTGAAGGAAAAATAATAAACACTAAATACATATTTTGTTCAATTAAATACAAGTGAAAGAGTGATGACATATGCTTTCCCGAAGAGTAAGAGAAGGAAAAAAGGTATACCAATGCGGATCCCTCCTAATTAGGTAATCTAGATTATGGTTGGAGTTCGAAAAATTCGTAGATATATTTGGCTTCATAAAAAAACGTTGATGCTAAGGTCTCGGCATTGGTGTAAATGTATTTCATCTTTTTTTCTCTATTCTTCAATGTACAAACTTTTATATGAAGTTACATATTATTCTTCTAGCATCTTTCTTGATTGCTAATTTGATGCTTTCTTTTTATCTATTTCAATGAGATGAAAAAATTGACGATGACTTTTGCTGATGGTTTTCAATAGTTTGAATTGTGATTTCTGGGCCATAAAATTGGATTGCCATAAAATTTCTTGACAATACAACTTTCACATCTTAGAAGAAAAAAGAACATAGTATTTTTACTTTGTTCCTGAAACATAACAAACCGTATTAGGATTTCCCTTCAAATTTTTTGAATCGCCTCGATTCCCCCTTTCTCCAAAGGAGGCCAATGTAACTGGGCCAATTATGTGTCGTACCAGTACAAAATTACACCGGTTGTCCTTCTAAGGGACAGGTCTTTATATTGTCTCTATTTTTTACTTTATTAAAAAATAGGCTTCTTCTTTGTCAAGAATACCATAGTTCAAATACTGATTTAGTAATTTAGTTTAAAAATTTTAAAACTCTATTGTTAGTCCTTAGAAAGTATTGAAGAAGAAAAAATGGGTCTTCTTGATTTGGTGTTTGTTGACTATATTGGTAAATGAGAATTGTTTGTGTTGGTATTTGAAGGTTTTGTTTCAAATTTGATATCATTTCGAGTACATTTGGGATAATTTGATCGAAATTGAAAGTACAATTTCAAAGAACACTTTGTTGAACAACACGAAAAAATTTATGTCGTTCGCAGACTTTGATAAAACAAAATCATGCCAATCTGGTAGAGTTTGTAAATAATTGAACAACCACAAACTTATGCTAATTGGGTAGAGTTTGTGAGCGAGTACAAATAGGTCAAATACAATTAATACAAAGTCATGCCAATAAGGTAGACCTTGGTGACCAATTGAACAAACACAAAGTCATGCTAACTGGGTAGAATTCGTGAACTATTAAAAATATATGTAAAGCAAATATAGCATTAAATCTATCAATCCGGTAGAAAAATTCCTAAAAAGCAATATGTGTATGTGCGGCCGGGGGTTATTTTCTAAATACTTTAAAAATAAGGACAATATTTAAAAACAAGTCACTTATAATAAGATCAATCCTATCAATCACACAATGACCCCCGTACCAGAGTAGCCTAACAAGCTTCTTGTTTACCCTAAAAACGGATAACAATTAAATTTGTAAGTGGTTTTAAGGATACGTGGATAAATTCGATACAAATGATAAATTACATTAGATTAAACAAATAAAGTTGTAGTAAATTCAAACCATGTGAGGAGGATAATTCCAGCCTTGATGAAATATCCACCCTCGATCCGGATTCACAATGGCTAGCACTAATGAACGAGAATTAAAGCTATGAATAACAATGAAAATAATAGCATATTACTTTGGGATGCGTGTTACAATGTGTTCAATGAATAATCAGATACCCCTTTATATAGTAGGGGAATTCCACTCTAGGTATAATTCCATAAAAGGTAAAAATCTCTTGTTTAACTAATTACTGGATTTCCGTCGATAGGTGCCGAGATCCGCTCCGTAATACGCGGTTGGTCACGGATATTACGGCTTTTCGTTAATCGTATTCGATTGCCCAATAATACTCTCCGAAGTCTTTTGGGATTTGGGTCGATCCCAGGGTCATGGCCTCGATATACTTGAGGGCGGAGTTGCGCCTCCGGTGCCTGCCTCGATGAGTCCCTTACCTCGATTCTGACTACTCGTCATCGCATCCCTTACTTGATTTATTTTATCGGGAACCGGGCCAGCTTATAGGTCTGGTTTCACCCGTATACAGATAGTCCTCTCATTTCTCGGAGAGTAAGTTTTACAGAAACGACATGAGTTCTTCGATCTCTTCTTCAACACGTTGCGACACAAAACGACAAAGAAACTGAAACGTCCCGTCAGTCGCGTCATAATAACCCCTAATGCGTGTCAGTCACGACAGGTCGTGCCTGAATGCGAAATGGAGCCAAGCTCCTATAAATACCCTTTCCTTCGTTTATTTTTTACTTTGGACCAAGCTTCTACCTTCGATCTTTTAAGATATTACAATCTTCTTTCATCCCTCAATATTCATACCTTCGTTCTTCAAGTTACAACCTTTCTTTTACCCCTTACTAAGTAGTGTGCTTGTTTTTGTTAGCAAGTTCTTATCCCACATCTCCCCATTCTTCTTCATAGTTTCAAACCCTTTTAACCAGATAAAATAAATGGCAAAAACTTCCAAGACCATTTCCCAGAAAGATTCTCCTTCTTCTTCGCGGCCGGCCACTAAGGTCGAGGAGACTGCCCCTGATGTGGTCGTCCTTGAGAAGTCCGTTTCGGGTGCGGCCACTGATGAACCGGTAGCCAAGCCCCCATGAAAATATTCATCCCTCGGGGTGTTCAGTCAATGATGACTTCAAGGTTGAAAAGCCCTATTCAGTTTAAGGCCGATGCGAGGTGGTGTCACGGTACATCTGCTCTATTACGAGGTCGTTCTTCCTACAGTTCGAAAGGACCGCGGCTAAAAGGATAAGGATGTAGTGATTCCTGGGCCCGATGACGATATCACTACACATGTTGAGGGATATCTAAGTGTTTACACTTATCCCTTTACATTGAGCCCATTAGACCCGATCATCTTTGACATTTGTAGGAGGTACGACGTATGCCTTGGCCAAATTCACCCATCATTGTGGAGGATCGTGATCTTCCTCCGCTTCTTTGTGAATAAAATCGATTCATGCACGTTTACCATTGATCATCTGCTCTGCTTATACAGTCCCCGAATCTTCCGGAGGGACTGATAAAGCTTGTATTTCGGGCCAGCAAAGTCCCATTTTTGAGCATCGACGAGGACAAGGATCAGGGTTGGCAAGGTCGCTTTGTCTGGGTGAGGACCGCCAACCTGATACCTACTGAGTGTAGGCCGTTCCTCGAGAAGTGGAACGTATCACGTAAGTATAACTCCTTTTAAACGTCTATTTCATGTTTTATCTTCCCTTTTCTCATCGGTGTTTGTTGTGGTGCAACCCTCGCCCGAGTTCCAAACGCCACTCCTCAACACAAGAAGTGGATCAGAGGCATTTGTTCGTAGATGCCTTATGCTGAGCGCTCGTGGCACGAGCTTTCGAAGGGCCGCTGGGAGGCCCGATCTCATGGTAAGATTCCCTTAAATGGATAGATAGCCTTAAATCCTCTTTTTTCATTACTATGTCCTTATTGCTTCTTTTCTCTCTTTTTTTGCAGGCTTACCTAAGACCATTGAGCTTAGGTCCTTGGTAGGGGGCGAGGACCTACCCGCCGAACCTCCTAGTTTAGGGCAGCCTGGAGCCACAACTGGAGAGAAGAAAATAAGGAGGGCCCCGGGTTCCCTGAGCTCGGAGAAGAAGAAACCGAGGAAAAAGGTTGGCTCGAAAGCCAAAGGAAAGCTCCAGCTCCCGAGTGCTTGACTCGAATTTAGTCTTCCGGCTCAGGGACGAGCCCGAGGAGGATGACATTTTTGTGGCCTGTGAGTCATCTATTCCCGAGGAACAAGTGGCAGTTGAGGGGGAAACAACGGGGACTAAACCCCTTTAAGTCAACGAGGCTTGTACAGAGGTGAGGTTCGAGACCTCTCAAGTCACCAGATCTGCCCCACCCGATGTTTTAGAAATTTCGGGATTGCCCTCATTCATAGAATCTATGTTTGATGAAGCCCGAGCGACAGGAGAGTGATCCAATGAAGGGGCTCATGGAGCGGACGATCCTCTCAAGCTTCTTTGACGGTGTAGACTCAACCGCCCTGGAAGACTTCTCCGGGTTGGGTGACTTAGAGGTGCCGAGGAAAAGTCCATCCTCGGAGGTTGGTGGGCCAAACTCGAGCCCGAGGTTGATCAATTGGTTCCCCGCTCCGAGCACAGATCCTGGCCGGAAATGATCAGTAGTTATCACCATCCCGGAGGATGCCAGGGTTCTTTCTGCCCCTGTCAGGGTATCTAGGTACCTCCGGTTCCTGGTAACCGAAGAAGCCAGGCAAAGATGAATGAGGTGGACGTGCCATGATTATTCAAGAAGCGCAACAGGCGCTGAACCGAGTAAAGTGTTATCACACTTTTTTATCTTTGAATTCAGTTTTTGATGACTCTAATGCCTTTTCTTTTTCACATTCTGCACGCCTTGGTGCTCCACCATGAAACCTTTCTCCGGTACTGGCATGAGCTTAGCCAACTCGAGGATGAAGTCAAATAGCTTGTTGAGAAGAGGGACATGTATAAGCTTCTCACGAGCAAAGTGAAGGAGAAGTCAAGAATCTCTGGGCTGAGTTGGACGCGGCTCAGAAAGAACATGTCGCGTTATTAGAACAGGTAAAAATCTTTGAAGTTAGTGACTACAAGTTATGCATGGCGACTAACGGTCAAAACCCGCATTTCCAGTAGAAGCTTGATCGGATCGACCAGCTTCGAACTGAGATAGACGAGGTCAATGCCAAGGCCAAAGAGTGGAAAGGCAAAATGGACCGATTGGCTTTAGAAAAGGAGACTGTCCGGGAGCATCTGCCTCGACTGAAGTCCAATTTCGAGCAGCGAGGGAGAAAGTTGAGGACCGGTCCCAAAAAATCAAAGACCTCCAGTCTCAACTGGGATAGGCCACTGCCGAACGGGATACCCTTGCCAAAGAGCTCAAAGCAGCCAAGTCAGTGGCAAAAATAACCAGGGCCGACGCTGAAGAGATGGTGGCTCTCGAAGAAGTTCATGCCTCGGGTTTCGACCTATTGGCCAAGATCATTAATGTTAAGAGGCTCGAGGCCGAGGCCAAGAAGTTGGCATACCCCGAGGATGACGAGGGCTCTGAGGGTTCCGGCGGATCCGAGGGATGAGAAGACCCTAATGGCCCCGATGATGAGGCGGGCTCTGGTGAAGATCGGGCTTAAGTGCCTTGTAGATTTTTCTTCATTTTTGTATATTTTGTATATTTTGTTTAGGCTGTTTGGGCTTAGGTGCCTTGTTGATTTTTCTTTGTTTTTGTATTTTTGTATATTATGTTGAGGCCTCTTCCTTTTTTCCCTTCGACAATTTCAAGTTTGTTTCTTTTGTTTTTTTCTTTACGATTGCAAAGATTTCAAATGCCTTGGCACGTAGTAATAAGGTCTTGTTCGGAGGTTCGAACAAGGCATGTTCTCGATAAAAATTTTCTTAAGACTCGTAGGGGATTGGTATGACCGGAAGCTTTCCCCAAAGTGCTTACTTAGAAGTTTTTAGATTATAATTTTGCCGATGGTAGCCTTTGAACCGGTTTGGAAATTTGAAGGCCTTATGTTTTGGTAACGGGTTTCGGACGTCTCCGAGTCGTTTCTAGGATGGCCGTAGACTTTTAAGTTTGGGTATTTCCCAATAGGCTTATTACCCCGGGCTTCGATACCCGAGCCATCCGGGATTGCCCAGGACGACAATCCCTGAATAGGGGTGGCCGTAGCCTTTAAAATTCGGGCACAACCTAATAGGTTTTTGTGTCCCCGAGCTTCGACAGCCCGAGCATTTAGAGTTTTCCTTGGACGACAGTCCCCGAGTGGGGTGATCTCTTGGATCCAGATAGAGGTGGCCCTTGGGCCCGATGTACTTAAGGAACAAAACGTAGTAGTTTTTAAGAGACAAAATATGTATCTGCAAGGTAGGAACTTTCTTTCATGTCTGTGCGCAACATACAATATGGAAAATGTGTACAAGCTTCGTGTTATGGCTTAAGTGGTCTATGTGGGAACGGTTCATTTGACCGTTCGGCCCTTACAATAAATCCTATCCACCAAGCCCAGACTATTCGGGTACAAAGTTTCCTTCCTTGCTAAAATCATTATCAAGGGTGATGGCCCCTAGTATTCAAGGCCAAACATAGAGAGGGCTCGGATACTGTTGATGTGACCCTTGACTCTGGTTCGTAGCCAGATTTCAATTCTAAGTTAGCATAATTTACTTTTGCCTCGTTAAAAACCTTTCCAAAAAACTCATTTAGGACAAAACCGGTTCAAGAGAAAAAGAGTGTAACGCGTGCCTTCAGGCCCAATAATTGCATCATTCTTTAGTCGTTGCCTGCAAATGTTAGTTCGATTCGTAATATAGGTAAACAAAAGAATAAATGGGATGGGGTCATACCTTAGCAATAGCACCGTTTTAAGTGGGTCACATTATAGTTGTTCGGTAGTCGCTCACCATTCCCTGCTTCGAGTTTGTATGATCCTTTGCCGGTGATCTCAATAATTTGATATGGACCTTCCCAATTCGGTCCCAGCTTGACTTCGTTCTGGTTACGGGTGTTTAGTATCACTTTTCTTAACACCAAGTCCCCGATATTGAAGTGTCGGAGGTTGGCTCTCCGGTTGTAATACATTTTGACTCGTTATTTTTGGGCGACCATCCGGATGAGGGCGGCCTCGCGTCTCTCGTCTAGCAGTTCCAGGCTCGTGTCCATGGCCTCGTCGTTTGACTCTTCGGTCGTGTATTGAAACCGGAGACTCGGTTTCCTATTTCGACTGGTATTAGCACTTCGGCGCCGTAGACCAACGAGAACGGGGTGGCCCCGGTACTAGACTTTGAGGTCGTTCGATATGCCCACAGGACTTCGGGAAAAATTTCCTTCCATTTTCCTTTGGCGTCGGTCAACCTCTTCTTAAGATTTTGGAGTATGGTTTTGTTCGTGGACTCCGCCTGCCCGTTCCCACTAGGGTGATAGGGTGTTGATAGGATCCGTTTGATCTTATGGTCCTCGAAAAATTTACTCACCTTGTTGCTGATGAATTGCTTCCCATTGTCGCACACGATCTCGGTCGGCACTCCGAACCGGCATATTATGTGGTCCCAAATGAAGTCAATAACATCTTTCTCCCTGAGTTTCTCAAATTCCTGGGCTTCCATTAATCAGTCATAAATAATATGAATTGAGCCTTACTGGGTGCCCATGGCAGGGAGCCAACGATATCCATTCCCCATTTCATGAATGTCCAGGGTGACAAGACCGAATGTAGAAGCTCCCTGGGCTGATGAATTATCTGTGCATGTCTCTGACATCCGTCGCATTTTCGCACGAACTCCTTTGCGTCTTTTTCCATGTCGATCCAGTAGTATCCGGCTATGATTATCTTACGAACCAACGATTCGGCACCTGAATGATTCCCACAGGTGCCTTCGTGAACTTCCCTCAAAACATACTTGGTATCTACCGGTCCCAAACATATGGCGAGGGTGCCAACGAACGTTATCCTAAATAGGGTGTTGTCTTCGGACAAGCTGAACTTGGCCGCCTTCGTGCGTAGAGCTCTTGATTCTTTAGGATCCGAGGGCAGTTTTTTGGTCTTCAGGTAATTTATATACTTGTTTCTCCAGTCCCAAGTTAAGCTTGTCGAGTTTATCTCAACGTGGCCTTCTTCCACTACTGATTTCATGAGTTGTACGATCGTTCCCGAGTTGAATACATCGTCATCAACAAACGATCCTAAGTTGGCAAGAGCATCGGCTTCGCTATTTTGATCTCGAGGTACATGTTGCAAAGTCCATTCCTTGAAACGATGTAACGTCATATGTAGTTTATCAAGGTACCTTCGCATTCGCTCCTCTTTGACTTTGAACGTTCCGTTGACTTGGTTCACCATAATGAGGGAATCACACTTAGCTTCAATCACCTCGGCCCCCAGGCTTTTAGGCAGTTCGAGACCTACAATCATTGCCTCATACTCGGCCTTTGTAACGACCCGGCCGGTCATTTCGAGAGTTATAGCCCTATTGCTCACATTTTTGCTTCTTTGTGTGTTATTTAGCGGTATTGTGTTGTATCGAGTTGGTTGGTTCGGGTCCGGAGTGATTTCGGAGTGGAATAAGACACTTAGTCTCTAAAATAGAAGCTTAAGTTGGAAAAGTCAACCGGAAGTTGACCTATGTGTAAACGATCTAGGATTTGAATTTATATAGTTCTGTTAGCTCCGTTAGATGATTTTGGAGTTAGGAGTGCGTCCGGAATGTGATTTAGAGGTCTGCGGTAGAATTAGGCTTGAATTGGCGAAATTGGAAATTTGGCGATTTTCGGTCGGTAGTGGAAAAATTTGATATCGGGGTCGGAATGGATTTCCGGAAGTTGAAATAGGTTCGTGGTGTCATTTGTGACGTGTGTGTAAAATTTGAGGTCATTCGGACGTGGTTTGGTAGGTTTCGGCGTTGTTAGTGGAATTCAAAAGATTAGAAGTTCTTAGGCTTGAATCCGAGGGTAATTTGGTTTTTTGATGTTGTTTTGAGTGATTCGAAGGTTGGACTAAGTTTGTATGTTGATGTATGACTTGTTGGTATTTTTGGTTGAGGTCCCGAGGGCCTCGGGTGTGTTTTGAATGGTCGACGGATTGGTTTTTGGTGTTTGAGAGCTGCAAGTGTGAATTCTGCTAGTGTTTCCGCACCTGCAGAAGGGGAGCCGCAGGTGCAAGGCCGCAGGTGCGCTTGGGAAGTCGCAGGTGTGGGCAGTGCTGGGCTAGGCAGGATGCGCCGGTGCGAGATAGTGGTCGCATCTGCGAGCCCGCAGGGGCGAGACCTGGGGCGCAGATGCGAAAGGGCGGAGTTGATCAGTTTTCGCAGAAGCGGAGTGTGAGTGTGCAGGTGCGCGATACGCAGGTGTGAGGTTTGTCCGCATAAGCGGAAGCTGGGATCCTAAGTGAGTTCCGCACCTGCGATGGAGTTTTCGCAGGTGCGGTGGCACAGAAGCGAGAATTGGTCTGCATGTGCGAAAGGCCTGGGCAGAAAGTATAAAAAGGAGACTTCGCGAATTTTGGTCCATTTCTCACCATTTTCAGTCTGTTTTGAAGCTTTTGGGAGTGATGTTGAAGAGAGATTCAAGGGGTTATCAGTGAGGTAAGTTGCTTGAGCCCTAATACTCGTGTTTATGGTGAATTTCCATTGTTTAATCATGTAATTAGTGGAAATTAGGGGTGAAAATGAGGGGTTAGGGCTTGGGATTTTTGGAGAGTTTGATTTGGGAATTTGAGGGACCAAATGAGGTCGGATTTTGATAAATTTAGTATGGTTAGACTCGTGAGTGAATGGGATTTCTAGTTCTGTAAATTTTGTCAGATTTCGAGACGTGGGCCCGGGGACCGGGTTTGAGCCGATTTCGGGATTTTGGTCTAATATGATAGTTTTTCTTGTGGAATTCATTCCATTAGCATATATTGATAGTATTGTACTGATTGTGAATAGATTCGGAGCATTTGGAGGCCGAGTCGAGAGGTATGAGCATCGCGGGGTAGAGATTTGACCGTTTTAAGGTAAGTAACGACTGTAAATCTAGTCCTAAGGGTATGAAACCCCGGATTTCATATCATTTTACTATTTTGAGGTGACACACATGCTAGGTGACGGGTGTGTGGGCGTGCACCGTTGGGTATTGTAAATTGGTCCGTCCCGTAGCAACTGTAAAGTTGCATATTTTGTTGAAACTATATGATACTTATGTATTTTAGAAAGATTTTCTGTAAATTGGGCTGAATGCCATGTTTGGGCCTTGTGCCAGTGCTGTTTGGACCCTTAGGGGCCTTTTCTTACTATCCTCTCACTGTTTTCGATTGAAAATCTATACTCAGTCATGGTTATACCTGTTTACTGCATAACTCAGTTTTTATTACTCTGTTTTGATGCATATAAATGTTGTTTTGGGCTGAATACCATATTTTACTGAGAGCCCGAGTGGCTTGAGAGGTTTATGACTGAGTGAGGCCGAGGCCCTGATTTGTGAGGATATTTATGGGATCGGGCTGCATGCCGCAACATGTTTGATATAGGTCGAGGGCCTGATTGATTTATGCCATGATTTGGCTTGATATAGCGCTTGGGCTGAAGGAGCCCCTCCGGAGTCTGTACACGCCCCCAGTGAGCGCAAGTAGCTACTGAGTGCGAGTGTAGAGTGCCGAGTGCTGAGTGACTGGGAGGCATGAGTGATGGTGAGGTACGCCCGAGAGGCTATTTACGAGTGATTGTGAGGTATGCCCGAGGGGCTGTATACGAGTGATTGTGAGGTCTACCCGAGGGGCTGTTTATGATTTCATCATTTTTGCTCACCTTTGCATTCAGCCTTTGTTTGAAACTGTTGAAAAATATCTTTAAATGATTTTTTACTAGAACTGGGTTTAAACGAGATGATTTGATTCAAACACTGATTTTTAAAGCATGTTGTATTTTACCGAGATTTCATGATATGAACTTTATATGTTTTGTTGCTTGTCACTACTGCTCAGTCTTTATTTACTGCTGTTACTTACTGAGTTGGCATACTCACGTTACTCCCTGCACTTTGTGTGCAGATCTAGGTGTATCTGGACACGGTGGCGGCTATTGACTATTCCGATTGTAGATTTTCTCGGGGATAGCAAGGTAGCTGCCTGGCGATCGCAGCCCTGCTCTTCTCCCTCTTATCTTTCTTTAGTTGTATTTAGCTATTTTCCAGACTATGTTAGTCTCGATATTGTCAGACAAATTGTAGTAGATGCTCATGACTAGTGACACCCCGATGAAAATATCGGTTTGTTTTGGAAATGAGTCGGTGTGCCTAGTTCCACGATAGGCGCCATCACGATAGGGTTAGTTTGGGTCGTGACAGCCTCGTTGTTAGTCAATTTTATAATTCTAATAGATTGTCTAACTACATTACCCGTCAGTATCTTCAACACGATGCCAAGTTCGGACCCCTTTGCATTCAAGGCACCGTCCGTAAAGAGGGTCAAGATTCCGGAGGAGGTCCCCGAGTTCAACAACAACTCCTTCTCGACCTCTGGTATTAGGGCTGGTAAGTCAGCCACGAAGTCTGCCAAAATTTTGAGATTTGATGGCGGTTCGGGGTCGATATTCGATATCGTACCCGCTGATTTCCACGGCCCATTTGGCCAATTATCTTGAGAGTTTGGGCTTATGCATTATATTCCTCAACGGGTAAGTAGTCACGACACATATGGTATGGCATTGAAAATATGGTTTTAACTTCCTAGAGGCGCTTAGCAAAGCGAGCACCAATTTTTCTAGGTGAGGATACCTAGTTTCGGCCTCGCCTAGAGTCCTGCTAATATAGTAGATAGGAAATTGCGTACCTTCATCTTCCCGGACTAGGACTCCACTTACCACTATCTCGAATACCGCTAACTATAGGTACAACTATTCATCTGCCTTCAGAGTATGAAGCAAAGACGGACTCGAAAGGTACCGCTTGAGTTCTTCCAAGGCTTGCTGACACTTCGGTGTCCATGAGAAATTATTCTTCCTCTTCAATAACGAGAAGAACCGATGGCTCTTGTCGGACCTTGAAATGAATCGGTCCAACGCGGCTATGCGCCCGGTTAGCCTTTGAACGACCTTGACATTATCCACCACGGTAATGTCCTTTATGGCCTTGATTTTATCGAGATTGATCTCGATTCCCCGGTTAGACACCATGAATTCGAGAAATTTCTCGGACCCGACTCCGAATGCGTATTTCTCCGGGTTCAGCTTTATATTGTATTTCTTCAATATGTTGAAGGTTTCCTGTAAATATTTCAAATGGTCCTCTACTCGCAGAGACTTAACTAACATATCATCAATGTAAACCTCCATTGTTTTTCCTATTTGTTCTTTGAATATTCGATTTACTAGGCGTTGGTAAGTGGCACCGGCATTTTTTTTTAGTCCGAATGGCATTACGTTATAGCAGTAGGTGTCGTACTTAGTGATGAAGGATGTTTTTTCCTGGTCACCCGGGTCTATCCAAATTTGGTTGTACCCGGAATAGGCATCGAGAAAGCAAATGATCTCGTAGACGGTCGTCGCATTGATCATGCAATCGATGTTGGGCAAAGGAAAAGAGTCCTTGGGGTATGCCTTATTCAAGTCTTTGTAGTCTACACATATTCTTAATTTATTTTAACCTCCCGAATGGACCCTATTTTAAGGAGTTTAGATACCTCGTCTTTGATGAATGCATGCTTGACTTGGACTGAAGGCTCCTTTTCTGTTTGACCGGATGGAACTTCGGATCCAGGATCAGCTTATGGGTAGTCATCTACGGCGGGATCCCTGTCATATCGAGGCGGGATCAAGCGAAACAATCTATGTTAGCCATAAGGAATTTAATGAGTTTTTTTCCTGAGCTCGGGATTTAACCCCGTCCCCATGTATACCTTACGATCGGGCAGGTGCTCGATCAATAAGACTTGCTCCAGTTCTTCGACAGTTGATTTGGTGTGCTTCAGATTTGGTGCGCCCTGACCGTCCCTATCCCCATGTTGATTTGGGCAGGTAGTCGTCGTCCTCATCCTTCCCTTGCTTCTCAGGTTCGGCCAGGGCCGGTGTCGTCAATTGCTATTTTGTCCCTTCCTTGGCGACCGAACTCGGATCCTTTGGTGTAGAAAGTGGGGATATCGGGACCACCTCATCCACCGTGAACATCTCCTTTGGGCCAGTTGTTCTCCGTAAATTGTTTTAATCCCTCCTAGCGTTGGGAATTTCAACACCTGGTGCAGTGTCGAGGGCACTGCCCTCATGCTGTGAATCCATGGCCTCCCGAACAGAGCGTTGTATCTCATATCTCCTTCAATCACGTAGAACTTTGCTTCCTGAATAGTTCCAACGGTGTTCATCAGTAGTGTTATCTCCCTTTTAGTGGTCTCACATGCCATGTTGAATCCATTTAGAACTCAGACTGCAGGCACAATTTGGTCTTGTAGACCCAGATGCTCTACGACTCTCGATCTGATGATATTGGCCGAGCTACCTGGATCAATTAATATACGCTTAACTCGAGATTTATTTATGAGTACAGATATTACCAGTGCATCGTTGTGTGGCTGCACAATGCCTTCAGCATCTTCGTCATTGAAAGATAAGGTTCCTTCTGGCACGTAATCTCGATTCTATTTTTCTCTAGTGATGGACACTTTGGTGCACTTTAACATCGGCCCCTGGGGAACGTCGACCCCACCGATGATCATGTTAATGATGTGCTGAGGTTCCTCCTGCTCGATCTGCTTATTAGAGTCTCTATTCCTGAAATGATTTTTGGCTCGATCGCTCAGGAACTCTCGGAGATGTCCGTTGTTGAATAACCGGGCTACTTCCTCTCTCAATTGTCGGCAATCTTTCGTTCTGTGGCCGTGAGTTCCGTGATATTTACACATTAGGTTGGGGTCCCTTTGGGCTGGATCAAACTGTAGAGGTCGAGGCCACTTGGTGTCTTTGATGCTTCCGATGGCAGATACGATGGCACCAGCATCGACGTTGAAGTTGTACTCTGAGAACTTTGGCGCTTCCTTAGGCCCGGTGGGCCTGTCGAAACCGCTTTTGCTCATGAGTCCCCGGTTAATTTGACCTCGATCGCTTCTCCTTTCACTTCTCACAGGGTTTCGTCTAGACCCATTACCTCTCCGGTCTTCATTGTATGGTTGATACCGATCCCTATTTGATCTTGGATCACGATTAATGTCTCTCTTGGGTCTGTCGATAGATCTGACTGGATAAATGGATCCGGAAGGGGCCCCAAGCTGACATCTTCGACCCTAATTTTTGATTGATACCGGTTATGTACGTCGGCCCAAGTTACAGCCAGATATTCTACCAAATTTTGCTTTAACTGTTGTGAAGCCAATGAGCTTCGAGTATTGAGTCCTTGGGTGAAGGCCTGAACGGCCCAATCGTCCGCGACCGGAGGCAGGTCCATTCATTCCATTTGAAACCGGGACACAAATTCTCTAAGCATCTCATTATCTCTTTGTATCACTTTGAAAAGGTCTGACTTCCTGGTCTCGACCTGGATGGCCTCGGGGTGTGCTTTCACGAAGGACTCTGCAAGTATAGAAAACGAGTCAATAGAATTAGGGGGTAAGTTGTGATACCATATCATAGCTCCATTCGACAAAGTTTCCCTGAATATTTTCAGCAGGACGGACTCGGTCTCATCATCCTCTAAGTCGTTCTCTTTGATGGCGCACGTGTAGGAGTTCACAAGCTCATTTGGGTCGGTTGTTCCGTTGCAGTTAGGAATCTCGGGCATGCGGAACTTCTTCGGGATTGGCTTCGGAGCTGCGCTCGGAGGAAAAGGTTTTTGAACAAACTTCTTAGAATACAAACCCTTTAATATCGGTGGTGCCCCTAGGATTTGGTTGACCCTAGAATTGTAGGCTTTCACCTTTTTATCATTGGTTTCAATTTTCTTTTCTCCCGATTCTACCTGTTTTTTCAGTTCCTCGAGCATTTTTATGATCTCGGGGTTGGTCTCGGGTTCGGCATCACTCGGCCTCTCCATGACTAGTTCGTTTCTGCGAGCGATTTCCCGGGGCGGCTCGGGGTCCCTACTGGGGGCGCGGCTCTAGTTCTGCAGCTGGGCTATCACTGCATGTTAAGCCTGTAGCATTTCAATGATCACTCGCAAGTTGATCCCATCTCCTTTACCATCGTGTGTATTTTGGGTTGCAGGTCGGACTCCTCTGCGGACGCTGTTCTCAGGATCGGTAGGCAAATTTGCATTGATGGCCACATGTGAGTTAGTGTCGATTGGGTCCGCAACCGGAACTCCGTTGGGATTGATAGGGGCACCTCGTTACTGGGTTTCCGTATCTTTGTTCTCGCCATGATGACTGGACTCAGCATCCACGTTTAGAGGGGCAGATTGGGAGTTTGACATTTTAAATTTTGACCTGAAATTAAAGACACTCCAAAGAACAAGTATAAAATAGGGTGTGTTATGGAAATTTGTATCAAATTGCCACTATTATCCTTAGTCCCACGGTGGGCGCCAAACTGTTTACCTTCAAAAACGGATAGCAATTAAATTTGTAAGTGGTTTTAAAAATACGTGGATTAATTCGATACAAACGATAAATTGCGTTAGATTAAACAAATAGAGATATAGTAAATATAAACCACGTGAGGAGGATAATTTCAGCCTTGATGAAATATCCATCCTCGATCCGGATTCACAATGGCTAGCACTGATAAACTAGAATAAGAGCTATGAATAACAGTGAAAATAATAGTATATTGCTTTGGGATGCGTGTTACAATGTGTTCAATGAATAATTAGACCCCCCTCCCCTTTATATAGTAGGGGAATCCCACTCTAGGTACAATTTCATAAAAGATAAAACTCTCCTGCTTAACTAATTACTGGATTTCCGTCGATACGTGTCGAGATCTGTGCCGTGATACCCGGTTGGTCACCGATATTACGGCCTTCCGTTAATCATGTTCGATTGCCCAATAATGCTCTACGAAGTCTTTTGAAATTTGGACCGATCCCGGGGTCATGACCTCGATATACTCGAGGGCGGAGTGAGCCCCCGATACCTGCCTCGAATAGTCCCTTACCTCGATTCTGGCTCCTCGTCATCGCATCCCTTACTTGATTTATTTTATCAGGAACCGGGCCGGCTTATGGGTCCGGTTTCACCCGTATACACTTCCCAAGGCCATGAGAAAAATGTGGAGAAGTTTGAACTTGATCGTAAATGTAAGAAGATTTTAGAGACTGGAAGTTTGAACTTGATCGTAAATGTAAAAAGATTTTAGAGACTGGCTGGCATTTAGATTTTAGGCTCACTCAAAATCAAAAAACAACAAACTTATGGCAGTGATAATAAATTAGTCTACTAATAAAACTCACTCTAGTAAAATAGTAAGATAGAGAGAAATAGGAGGAAAAATACCTGGTCAAGATAATCGGGAGCGGGAGGTATAAGAGAACGAAATTTGATAGGAGGGGTATGTTAGTCCCGCCAATATTGCTGTATTTGTAAATAATAATTCTGTAAAATATAAGTTAACGTAATGAAACAGTAATTAATTCGAACCCACTGAATTCACAGTGTTTCCTTAAGGAATTTAATCCCCTCCTAGTACCCAAGGTAATGGATTATTTCCTCCCAGAATAGAACGAATCACACACTGGTGTAGCGGTACTTCAAACCCCAGTGTTTCAGCGAACACAAAGTTCGGTAGCAAATCATACTTACAGTTGCTTTGTTTGAAGTTAAAACAATGCAGAACGAAGGAGTAGAAACTCAGAAAATCGTATGGAAATGCTGAGAGGAAGGAGTGCAATGTATAGCCAAATCTGTTGAGCGATTTATGTCTTGTGTATTGTGTGTGTCTTTCTTCAACAGCTGCTGCACATATATATAGCAGCCAGTATTGAAGAAGACCAATCGTCCACCCTCCATGGTGGAGCAAGCATTAGCTTGTTTGTGGAGCAAGCACATTCATGGTGGAAAGAGCATTAGGCGGCTGCCTTGTGGTCAATACACGGATTGAAAAATATCTGTTACAAATGCGGATAATCTTACGTTAATATTTACTATTAACAAATAAATTTGGTCCAAAAAATTAATCAATCAATCAATCATTTGACCAAATCCAAATCCAAATCCAAATCCAAATCCGAAGCCGAAGCCGAAGCCGAGCGAGCGACGACGACGACGGCGTGATGCTTTCTTTCTTCTTAACTTTTTAAGAGCTACAAGAAGAGCAATTATATGTATACCCACCAAAAATGTCTTCCTCTTCCAATATAGGACAATGTCTCATTGTCAAGAGGGAAAAACTTAAAATTTTACTCAAAATTTCATTTTTCCTCCATTTCCCATTCACCCTCATTTTAAGACTATTTCATCTTAAAACAAAAACCTCAAAAATCCCTCACATGAATGGGGAATGGCTATATCACGGAAGTATGCATGGAAAAACTGTGTGATTTACAAGCAAGGATTAATCGCATCTGGATAAGTAGGTTTCCCTTTGAACATTCCGTAGTAAACTTATGTCGGATATACTCGGTCAATCGGTAGATTTGATATCTTTGAACCGTCGATCTTTGGTGTATACCTAGAGAACCATAAGTCATACAATCAACCCTTAACCGTCTTTGGTTCTCATTGTTGTGTTCGTTTCAGCCATAAACACCGCCTGGTTTCATAAGTGCGTAGAGAACTGTCCTTACAAAGTTCTCCTTGAAACAGCTAACACTTCACACTTACATAGGTAATTCCTAAACGTGTCATCCTGTAGATACACTATTTGATATACCCTGTATCAAATTTAGAAATCATTAAAAAGCCTTAATGCTTTATCCTTGGTACTGAACATTGTCTCATCACGAGAACGGACTAAAATTTTATTTGACAATGTTGAACCGTCATTAATGACTTTGTTTGATCTCCTTGAACCTAGATCTTGGGATCTCCAGTCTTCTAGGTAGAGTTACCGCCACAATGACTTGTTCTCAGCCATAGCCCATTCCCCTTGATGATTTCTCAACTACCTCTCTAGTTAGGCCTTTTGTAAGTGGATCCGACACATTATCACTTGACTTTACATAGTCAATCGTGATAATTCCTCTAGAGAGTAATTGCCTAACGGTTTTATGACTTCGTCGTATATGACGAGATTTACCGTTATACATAACGCTCCCAGCCCTTCCAATTGCCGCTTGACTATCACAATGTATGCATATTGGTGCCAACGGTTTGGGCCAAAATGGAATGTCTTCCAAGAAATTCCGGAGCCATTCAGCTTCTTCACCGGCTTTATCTAAGGCTATGAATTCAGCCTCCATTATAGAGCGGGTAATACATGTTTGTTTGGATGACTTCCAAGATACCGCTCCTCCACCAATAGTGAATACATATCCACTCGTGGACTTAGAATCAGTTGAACCGGTGATCCAATTTGCATCACAGTATCCCTCAATCACCGCAGGGAAATTACTGTAGTGCAATTCAAAGTTCTGGGTATGTTCTAAATATCCGTAAACTCGTTTCATTGCCATCCAATGAGATTGGCCTGGATTGCTCGTATATTGACTCAGTTTACTTATAGCACAAGCTATATCTGGTCATGTCAATTCATGATATACATTAAGCATCCCAACACACGAGCATAATCCAATTGTGATATGCTTTGGCCTTTGTTCTTTGCTAATGCAAGATTCACGTCAATTGGAGTATTTGCAACTTTAAAGCCCAAGTGCTTGAATTTTTCAAGTACTGTCTTAATATAATGAGATTGTGACAATGCCAGACCTTGAGGAGTCTTATGGATCTTAATTCCCAGAATTAAATCAGCAACTCCCAAGTCTTTCATATCAAACTTGCTATTGAGCATACGCTTAGTAGCATTTATGTTGGCAATGTTATTACTCATTATCAGCATATCATCCACATATAGGCAAACAATGACTATGTGATTTGGAACATTTTTAATGTACACACATTTATCACATTCATTTATCTTAAAACCATTTGACAACATTGTTTGGTCAAATTTCGCATGCCATTGTTTGGGTGCTTGTTTTAGTCCGTATAGAGACTTAACAAGTCTACATACCTTCTTTTCTTTACCCGGAACCACAAACCCTTCAGGTTGTTCCATGTAAATTTCTTCCTCCAACTCTCCATTTAAGAAGGCCGTCTTAATATCCATTTGATGAATTTCAAGACCATACACTGCAGCTAATGCTACTAACATCCGTATGGATGTAATTCTTGTAACTGGAGAGTATGTATCAAAGTAGTCTAGACCTTCTCGTTGTCTATACCCTTTGATTACGAGCCTTGCCTTGAATTTATCAATAGTGCCATCATCTTTGATTTTTCTCTTAAAAAATCCATTTAGAACCCAAAGGTTTATTTCCAGGAGGAAGATCAACCAATTCCCATGTATGGTTGTTCAATATGGATTCTATTTCACTATTGACTGCCTCTTTCCAAAACAATGATTCCGAAGAAATCATAGCTTCTTTAAATGTTTGAGGCTCATTCTCCAATAAGAAAGTCACAAAATCTGGTCCAAATGAAGTAGACGTTCTTTGACGTTTACTACGTCTTGGATCCTCCTGATTACATGTACTTTCTTTTGTTTCTTCCCGAGGTCATTTAGATCCTTCACCAAACGACTCACATTCCTTTTTATACGGATATATATTTTCAAAGAACTCAGCATTATCTGATTCTATAACCGTATTATTATGAATGTCGGGATTTTCTGATTTATGAACCAGAAATCGATATGCTTTACTATTTGTCGCATATCCTATGAAAACACAATCAACGGTTTTCGGTCCTATCTTTACCCTTTTGGGTTTAGGAACTTGCACTTTTGCCAAACACCCCCACACTTTAAAGTAATTCAAGTTGGGCTTCCTTCTTTTCCATTTTTCATATGGAATGGATTGTGTTTTGCTATGGGGCACTCGATTTAATATTCGATTAGCCGTAAGAATGGCTTCCCCCCACAAGTTCTGTGGCAAACCAGAACTTATCAACAACGCATTCATCATCTCCTTTAATGTGCGATTCTTTCTTTCCACAATCCCATTAGATTGGGGCGTGTAAGGGGCTGTTGTTTGATGAATAATTCCATATTCTAAACATATTTCTTCAAAAGGAGATTCATATTCACCACCCCTATCACTTCTTATCATTTTTACTTTCTTGTTAAGTTGCGTTTCAACTTCATTTTTGTATTGCCTGAATGCGTCTATTGCTTCATCTTTACTATTCAGTAAGTAAACATAGCAATATCGAGTACCATCGTTAATAAAAGTTATGAAATACTTTTTTCCACCGCGAGATGGTATTGGCTTCATGTCACAAATATCTGTGTGAATTAAGTCTAAAGGATTTGAATTCCTTTCACCTGACTTATAAGGATGTTTAACATACTTAGATTCCACACATGTTTGACATTTTGATTTTTCGCATTCAAACTTGGGCAGTACTTCCAAGTTAATCATTTTTCGCAAGGTTTTATAATTGACATGACCCAAACGTACATGCCATAAATCATTTGACTCAAGTAAGTAAGAAGAAGCTGAAATATTATTATTATTTTCCACAACCATTACATTCAGATTGAAAAGGCCCTCGGTGAGGTAACCTTTTCCTACAAATATTTCATTCTTACTAATGACAACCTTGTTGGACACAAAAACGCACTTAAAATCGTGCTTAACAAGAAGTCCAGTAGAGACTAAATTCTTTCTCATTTCAGGAACATGAAGGACATTGTTCAAAGTCATGACCTTGCCAGAAGTCATTTTCAGAAATATCTTCCCATATCCTTCAACTTTTGCTGTTGAAACATTTCCCATATAAACTGTCTCTCCGGGTCCAGCAGGAGCATAAGTAGCAAAAGCTTCTCTAACTGCACAAACATGGCGAGTGGCTCCTGAATCAAACTACCACAGTTTAGGATTTCCCACCAAGTTACATTCAGAAAGCATGACACACAAGTTATCAACATCATCATGGTTTACTACCATGTTTGCTTGACCCTTTTTCTTGTCTTTTTTCGGAGCACGACACTCCGTAGATTTGTGTTCGATTTTCCCACAGTTGTAGCAGTTTCCACTGAACCGCTTCTTACTTGGGTTGTATTTCGGACCAGAAGCCTTCTTCCTCTTTTTTGTTAGCTTCAACAATATTTGCTCCCATTATTGTTGAATTTCCACGGCCTCTCCTTTCAGCAGCTTTATTGTCCTCTTCGATTCTCAACCGAACAATGAGATCTTCAAGGGACATTTCCTTTCGTTTGTGTTTCAAATAATTTTTGAAGTCCTTCCACAACGGAGGCAACTTCTCAATCATTGCTGCTACTTGGAATGCTTTGTTGATGACAAGACCTTCAGCAAGTAGATCATGAATAATCACTTGCAATTCCTGGACTTGGGTAATAACAGACTTGCTATCTACTATTTTGTAGTCCAAAAATTTTGCGGCAACGAATTTCTTCATCCCGGCATCTTCAGTTTTATATTTCTTTTCAAGCGCATTCCACAATTCTTTTGACGTCTCCACGCTACTGTATACATTATACAGATTATCATCCAGTCCGCTAAGAATATAATTCTTGCATAAAAATCAGAATGCTTCAACGCTTCAATCACGAGAAAGCGTTCATTCTCTGGAGTTTTATCTGGCAGATCAGGAACATCTTCCTTGATGAACTTCTGTAGACATAACGTAGTTAAGTAGAAGAAGATCTTCTGCTGCCAGCGCTTGAAATCAATCCCGGAAAATTTTTCGGGTTTTTCTGCCGGTGCCAACACCGGTGTTCGGCTTGTCGATGCGTTAGCAGTCACCATCGGAACAGCTTGGTTTTCGCTTTCAGTCGTCATTTTTTCTGTAAAAGAATGACACAAACAAATATTTAATAAACGTTTTAAAACTGGAGTAAAAATCACGTAGATTTTAATCTCCAACAAAATGCCACGAAGGCTTTACTCTCCAAAACGGGAGTACACAAAACCACAAAGGTTTTAGTTTGCAGAATAATAAGAATAACACAAATACAGAAATAAATATTAAATTTTTTAAGATTATTAGTCCCGCCAATATTGCTGTATTTGTAAATAATAATTCTACAAAATATAAGTTAACGTAATGAAACAGTAATTAATTCGAGCCCACTGAATTCACAGTATTTCCTTAAGGAATTTAATCCCCTCCTAGTACCCAAGGTAATGGATTATTTTCTCCCAGGATAGAACGAATCACACACTGGTGTAGCGGTACTTCAAACCCCAGTGTTTTCAGCGAATACAAAGTTCGGTAGCAAATCATACTTACAGTTGCTTTGTTTGAAGTTAAAACAATGCAGAACGAAGGAGTAGAAACTCAGAAAATCGTATGGAAATGCTGAGAGGAAGGAGTGCAATGTATAGCCAAATCTGTTGAGCGATTTGTGTCTTGTGTGTTGTGTGTGTCTTTCTTCAACAGCTGCTGCACATATATATAGCAGCCAGTATTGAAGAAGACCAATCGTCCACCCTCCATGGTGGAGCAAGCATTAGCTTGTTTGTGGAGCAAGCACATTATCCGAAGCCGAAGCCGAAGCCGAAGCCGAGCGAGCGACGACGACGACGGCGCGAGGCTTGCTTTCTTCTTAACTCTTTAAGAGCTACAAGAAGAGCAATTATATATATACCCACCAAAAATATCTTCCTCTTCCAATATGGGACAATGTCTCATTGTCAAGAGGGGGAAACTTAAAATTTTACTCAAAATTTCATTTTCCCTCCATTTCCCATTCACCCTCATTTGAAGACTATTTTATCTTAAAACAAAAACCTCAACAGGGTAAACTCGAGAGAGAAGAAGAAGCGGAGAAGACGAAGAAGATAGGTTTTAGCGTTTAGTTTAGAGATATATTTGTCCAACTAACTAAAAATGGCTAAATTTTAATTAATTTTGAAACTATGCTTATTTTTTTATTATCGATCAAAACTGGTCACCCCATGCTATTTTCACCCCAAAGGAGATGCATTATGACTGGGTCAGTTATGTGCCCTACCAGAGTAGCCCAACAGGATTTCCTGGGCCATGAGAATAATGCAAAGAAGTTTGAACCTGAACATAAATGTAGAAGATTTTAGAGTGGCTGGCATTTAGATTTTAGGTCCACTCAAAATCTCAAACAAGTGGAATAATAATTCCTTGTTCGATGGGTACATACGTTAATATTACAGAAGTCTTTGTTTTGCCGGTTGGTAGCTTCTTACTCCATTTTCAATTTGGCAATGCCAGCTTTTCTAATACTATATACTGCTTCTAATTAATTCCTCTTATTATTATTGCAGTTGAATATTGCACCTCTAGAATTTGTAATAGCTCTACTATAATTTCTTTTTAAGTTTCTAGTGCCAAATAGAAGATTCGCGGACATGCAGTTTCGTCAAATCTAAAAACCAATTAGTAGACAACTCGATGAGATGCACGTGCATTGCATCATTCCTTTTCTGTCACCAAAATAAAATATTATCGGTTTCGGAAAAATAATACAAGTATCACATTGACATGCATATGAGTATGATGTACACATTGAACGTTTATATGAATCAATACAGACCCTAAATTGATTTGGTGTCATGTTCTTAGATTTTCAATCTTCAGTCTCTTCACAAGCTGTGCATATCATGCATGCATGGTTTCAGCCAGAAAATTATTTACATGCTATCTATATGGATTACCATATTATCTTCTTTTTGGGAAGCAAAATGCTCTCGTTTGGTGTCCTTTACTTTTTAATTCACGCCTAGAATGTAACGATCATAAGGTTTCGCCCTTTAGTAGGAGTGTCATTCGATACTGTTTTGAAATCACACCACTTGAAGGTAATACAAAGTATATGCATACACTCTTTGATACAGGATATAAAACCTTAAACCAATCATATCCCCACTACCCAAATCCTTTTATGAACCGAACTGTCACTATAATATGCCGACACAGCCACTCACAATTTTTAACAGGTATTGTCCATTTTGACTGAATGAAAAAAAATCGTCCAGTAACAATTTTTTATTTTTTATGTTTTTATTATATTAAGAAGGGGAAAAGAGGAAGGGAATAGTAGCGAACGCTAGTGATGGATTTACAATTTTTACCTCAATCAAAGAGCTCATCAAGTCATGAGCTAGCCTTAACTTCGTTCAATAAACAATTAAAAAGCTCGTTACAAAGAAAGAAGTGTCCATTCTCTAAAATATCTATAAATTGCTTATGCATATCCATTAATCACTCGCCATCTTCAACTAATACTCTACAACCCGTCATTTCTATTCCTCATATATTTTTTTGATAACTGTTGTGTTTAGGCCAGTTTACGTGCATCTTGAATCAAGGGTGAATCTATATATCAAATTTGGATGCTTAAGCACCCATCGACCTCCACAAAGAGTATGTTATATTGAAATTTTAAGGAAACTGATATAGAAACTTAACAAGTACTCAGGTAATAAAATGTTTGATTGGTGCTTTGGTCAACAATGCGGGCTGGGAGGTTATGAAGGCGGGCAGCGGCAGTTCGATTTCAGTATTTTACAAGTTTCCTACTACTCCTTCCGTTATTACATGAGATACTTTCCTTTTCAGTATGTTCCAAAATAAATAACTTTAAATTCTTCGTTTTATTCATTTTACCTTTAATGAGAAGTTTTTATAACCATATAAATGTTATGGCCCCACAAAATTTTTACCCCTTAAACTTTTAAGATCTCAAATTTCAAAAGTCTTCTTTTTTTTCTTAAACTCCGTGTCGAGTCAAACTACCTCATCTATATTGAAAAGGGAGAGTAATAATCATCTTTTGTTCTTTCTGGTAGCTACTTTTCTAATACTACTTGTTTTTTTCCCTGACCTTTTGTTTTAGCTTTTTTTTAATTTTTTTTTTTTACTTTATCTAAATTACTATAGCAAAGAAAGAAAAAAATCTACTTAAGAAGGGACTCCAAAGTTCCACCACTTTTGAAGACCAACAGTTCGTCTAGAACGGTAAAACTCACCAATCACTTTTCTAGCTAGTTGTGTTATTTATCATAGTTCCACGACATCCATAATATTAATACTATAAGTTTTTTTATTAATTATTTGTATGATTGTGTTCAAATAGTTATGCACTTATACAATATGATTGATAGTACTATACGTTAAAAAAAAAAAAAAAAAAGTTAAGCATCCACAAATCCAAAATTCTGGATTTGTCAGTGTCTCGAATTTCACATGATAATGTAATTTTTTCTCAACAATAGGTATCAAGTAAATCTATCGACCAAATTTTAGAAACATGGAAAGAAATCGTTTAATGCTTTTTACCTTTGGAATTTAAACTTGAAATCTCATGATTCTCACCCACTTCATTGAACACTAGGCTCCTTATATGCTTATTCCTCATATATTATTGTATTTTCTTCTTTCCTAATATTTGTTTTTCATGTTTATATTCTTGTTGGTGGCGGTGGGTTTGTGGGGGCAGAGTTGGTAGGAGGAGTGGCCTTAAAAGTCTAAAATCAAAGAGGCAACACCATGTGGAATTTTGCACTTCTAGGAAATGGGGATGGAAAAAGAACCTAAAAGTGGAATAGGTGATGGACTTGTGTCCAAAAGAAGATGATTGTTTCTGAATCTACATGGATTTTCGGTGGCTGAGGTTTGTGTTGGGAAGCTTCATTGGGCCAACTTAAAATTATAGTATGTTTCTTTGTATGATGGCAATGATTATGAAATCAAATCTATAATCTTTGCGATCTCTCTAATTAAATTTTATTTAAGTTTATGAGGCTAAAAAGGGAACTCCCTAAATCTAGATACAATAACTTAATTAAAAGAAGAGCGTATATTTTAGTTAAGCAAAATGATGCTAAAGTTATTATCGGCTCCATTTCATTATACTTTTTTTAGTTTATCATGAAAAACCAACACTTTTTCATATCTTACAACTATCAGTTGTTTCATTTTCACTTTAATGAAATGTTCATATGAGAGAGTTGGATGATTTACCGTGATCCGTAGTTCCTTACTAGCTAAACTATAATTATGATTTTTTACGATTATTCAATTTATGTTACAAAAAAGTTTTCTTTTCTTGTGTAAATTTTATGTGAAACATTCAAATGAGAGCAACTAGTGGGGCAAAATAAATAAAATAAAATAGTTATTCACCCATATTGTTCATTAAAATATGGATTGGATAATGAACTATATAAAAAATGATCAAATATGAATAAGAACCATATTATTCACTTAAAAATGGATAACCAAATAAATAATCAATGGATAACTAATGAGTTTAACTTTTACATTTGTAAATCTTTAAATTGGAAGTTTCTCAAGTTTGGGAGATTAGAAATTCTCCCAAAAGTGATCATATACAAGAAGTCATGGATAATATGATTATTCATATTATCAGTCGGTTAACCCATTTTTTACCCGTATTAAATATGAGTCGGGTCGGATAATTTGTCCGTTTTTTAATACTTGTTTCGACACGTTCCCTACCCGACCCGCCTGTTGGTCAGACCGCAAGAGCAACCAACTTAGGAAGAGAAAAGTGCATTTCTTAAGCATGAAGGGTGAGGAAAAAGCAGAAGCAAAAGCGAATCTCTTTCCAAGTGAGCACTAGGAATATGTTTCTTAAGCATGAAAATGAAAAGGGGAGGACAAGGTAAGAGGAAAAGCTTATTACCACTATTAACTAGTACATGATTTTAGGCAAAGATGGAGGTAAATTCTTCACTACGAATTTAATCTAATTCAGTACTTTTGCTACGGACATTATCGATATATACGGATAGTACTAAATTTTAATTAACTACTCCATATTTAAAATCATAATTTTAAAAGTATAATAAGTACATTATAAAAAATGGCATGGACTCAATTAGCCAATAGCCAAAGTTCAAATAATGGATGATATGCCTAGTTAAAGGACACAATTATTGGAACATATAATTAAAAAGAAGCAAACACAACTTAGGCGAACCAAAACAATCAAGAAACTATATTATAATATTTTCCAAGGTGCAAGGAAATGGAAGTAAATGAAGAAAAGAAGAAAACAAAAGAGAGGAAGTGATGAAAGAGTGATTCTTGTTTGTGTGTTTGGATTCAACACAAGGAAAAAAACAGATAATAAGACGTAAGCTGTTGTCGGGTTGTTGGTAGTACAAAAGGGGTCTCCACGCTGCTGCCTTCCTTCATTTCCACGTGTCTTTAGTCATCCTCCTCTCTGTATCTCGTCTACCTTGCCACGTCCCCTCCCTTTCATTCCTATATTACCCTTCTCATTTGCCCATAATTTCCTCTCCGCCCCACACATTTTCGTCTTGACGTCCTCCTTTTGCTTTTGTTAAAACAACTCAGCGGACGTTCGTTTTGAAAACAAATTACGTTGGGATTAATTATATTAGAATCAGTTATGCTTGTTTTATTTTTTATTAACGGTTTGAAATGTTATATTAATTATGAGATTGTTAAATTTATTGTGTTATCCCGAAATAATTTATCATGTAATTACTATTCCATCTTATAATAGGTAGCTTTTTCGGTAATTTTTAATTCTGGGATAACTTATTCCAGACTTAGTAACTAAACAAGGGGTAAGGCGATTGAGTACCGGGATTAATTTCTTATTCCATCATACCAAATGACCCCTTAGTGTTTGCACATAAATTTAGTTGAAATTTAAACACAAGAATATTCAGAAGTTATGGTAAAAACTAACTTTTAAGAGTCTAATTGTATTTGTCAAGTGTTTACTTGAAAAAAATTGAATTTTCTTGAGTGAAAAAAAAAAACATTCACCCAAAAACTGGCTGAAAATTTTTCTATAAAACTTTTACAATTTTGATAAAATTTTATGAACAAATAATATTTTAATTTTTTTGAAAATAAAATTTATGTCTAAACAGGAATTTGACTAAAGCGATAAATAGACACTCCCATTTTTAATATAGGTAAACGTATTTAACTGCTAGAATTGTTTTTTTAAAATTTGTGATTTATATATGAAATATTATTTTTGTGGATAAAATCTTTTAAAATTATAATATGAAATATACCAATAACATTTGTACATTTCTATATTTGTATATGTGGCTATAAAAAATTCTGATGAAGAATATTTAAAACGAATTTTTAAATTTAAAAGGATTTATTTTAAAAACAAATAGAATCACATATATTTAAACGAGAAAGTATCAATTAAAATAAAGATAAGATGCACATGTTTTAAACATAGTTAAATGCATATTTCAAACCGAAGATCAATGATGCGACCACACTTATTACTAATCATCACACCATTTGATGTAGTTGAACACAATATTCATGAAAAAAAAGGTACTTAATTGGATCAAAATACACGTCAAATCATGCTAATTTATTACTTGTAAGAGAATAAAATTAAATTATACTATATGTAATATAATTATAGTTAAACGATAAGAACACATGTATGCACTATGCAGCAGTTGCGGTCCAATCAAATTAAGTTTTATGCCTAACATTCATTCACAAATATCTGTAATGAAATTGAGACAAGACGTATATGATAATCAGTTGAAAAAAGATATTCTACTCGATCGTAATCTCAACCCAATTGTTTTGGAGGATAAGCTATCGTTGTCTCTCTTAACTATGTTGGTAATTGCTTAGGGGGGGGGGAGAAAAGTTAAATTTGTTGGCCGTATATTTGTACGTAGTACAGTCAAATATCTCTATAACAGTCTCATTTATTTTAGATATTTTTGAATGTTATATCAAATTGTTATAAAAAATATATATTATAACAGAACATGAAATTTGATTCCGAAAAAATTTGATTTCTATAATGAAGTGTTGTTATATAAGAATGAAATTATAGAAAGATATAGTAACCGATTAGCTTAGCCAAACAAAGTAAAAAGGTCGAATAAAAGGCAAAACCGTCATCATTTTCCTCTTTGAAATCTTGTATAGTAGCCTGTAAATATCACTATCAGAGGCACAGGTTCCTCGTCCGTTTGTAGTCAGCCCGGTAAGAACTAAGAACCTTCTTTTGCTACCATATAAAGGTGGACTCAAAATTTGAAATATTATCGGTTTGTAACTTTAGTGATTTTAGATAATATTATTTTAAATTAATAATTTGTATTTCTATTTAATAAAAATATTAATATGAATATTCTTTTCGGTCCATTTTAATTGATTTTTTAATTTTTTTTGTGGTTTATAATATTTGATTTTTTCAGAATTCTAGAAGAAATTAACTTCTTTATTTCAAAGTTGCCTTGAGAGTAAAGAGCCTACAAGTATTTGTTGTTGTTTTTTAATGAACAAATTAAGGTTAATATGGTCAATTTTATTATTAATTAATTAATGCTAAAAGATAAATTTCTTAATATGTGTAAAAATAATCCAAAAAACAATTAAAATGAATCGAAAAGAATACAGATTTAAACTAAAATTATTAAATTAGATCGAACTTGTAACCTAGTTGTCCCTATTAGAGATAACGTTTGCTCTTATTAAAAGCCCCAGCAGATACGTTATTCAAGAATGGGTGGTGGTTAGAAGTTACAGTCCCGTTTTAAATATCAACTCTCTAATTTCGCCGTCCTTTTCTTCGAAAATTTCCACTCCCTTTATTAACATCTCGTGATTCCTCTGTGTAGTGTATTTGACCATACTTCGTTTACTTTGATCTTGCGGTCAATACTATTCTATCCGGGCTTGCTAATAGTTAGATTACTGCATATTTACCGCTTGAATAAGAGGCGAATTCAAGATTTAAATCTTATTGGTTCAATTTTAAGTTTTTTAACATTGAACCCATTATATTTTTAAAGTTATGAGTTCATATTTACTATTTTTTTAATTTTAATAAATTTTTACATATAAATTTTTACTCTGCGTCTAAAATTATGAGTTCAGTTGAACCTGTAGTGAGTACACTGCATCCGCCTCTGACTTCAATCAGTGTGAATATAATAATTACACTCCGGTCATGTGAATTTAAGCTCGTCCGACGATTGACCAAATAAGGAAAAATGACATTGGTATAAAATTTTGCATAACTAATGCGATATTTAATTTGTAAGAAATAGTCATATTTTTAAAGTTGTATCTGCATATATTAAATATGCAGTGTTTAGTTTCAGGTAAAAAAATCGCTCAATTAATGTTGTATTTGGTTCCGGTATTGATTAAACGATGCATTATTGTACTTGCAAACTATATATAAGAATATATTTGTATTTGAGCAAGATAAAATATGGAATACGAATATGTTCATCAGCAATACGCTGCTTTACATGTTATTACTCACCTAATAATAGTATATAAACTATTTTGTCTCTGCATAAAAATACCTTATTGTAATCTGTCCATAAGTAGTCTGCGAATTAAATAACCTCCTAACACTATCTGATAAGTGATAACCGAAATATTCAATAACTAGGTGATTTCCCTATAGTGTTACTATGACTTTGCTTATGGAAACTCAAACTAATTAATTTATGTTATAAAATAAAAGCAATTTAGTAAAATATGAACAAGACATGTTGTTATGAAATAAAAGCAATTTAGTAAAACATGAACAAGAAATGGAGATAGAGAGAAGGAAGAGATTTTCTTCTTCAATTGTGTATATTTTCCTATCTATTACAAGGCATTTATATAGGCATGAAAAGTGAAGAAAAATATGTCATTGAATATGTCATTAAGAAATATGTCATTGAATATGTCATTAAGAATTTGAGAAGATTATGGAGGAAGAGTAGACATCCACCATAATTTGATTTTTTTTATAACAATCTAAAATTTTACTAATACGTATTTTTTGAAATTTTAACATAATATTATTAATTATACTTATAACCTGTTAGGTCAAGCAAAAATCAGTTTATTTTGAAAAGTGATTTTCTCAAAAGTAACTTTTGGTAAGAAACAGTTTGTGTTTGGCTAATTAATTTAAAAAATACTTCTGAGCAGCAATTAGTGTTTGGCCAAGCTTTAAAAAACTACTTCTAAGTGTATTTTTCTCAAAAGTGTTTTTCAAAAAAGTATTTTTTTGGAGAGAAAGTACTTTTTTTTGCTTCTCCAAAACTGCTTATGCTTCTCTTCAAAAGTATTTTTTTTCCTTTCAAAAACTTGGCCAAACACCTTAATTAGAAAAGAATATTTTTGACAAAAAAATACAATTTAAGCTCAAAAGAAACATGGCCAAACAGACTATTAATGTTATAACTTTGAATATTTCAGTTAGAAGTATCGATTCAAAATTAGTACAATTGAAATAATCATAGATAAATAAAAGTGTTGCAGATGATTAGGAAAATGAAGTGGCCGTTTGGACAAAAGAATTATAAAATTTCGAAGATATATTTTGAAAATTAGAGTTGTATTTTGACATGAATATAATTTTGGGTTGTTTTTGAATTTTTGCGAGTGATCTGAGTGAAAATTTTGAAAAATAATTTTTAAGAATTTTTTATAAAATTCTAAAACATATCTTTAAGTAAAAATTAAAAATTTTACGGTCAAACATTGATTTCGAAAATAATCAAACAAATTGCATGGCCAAACGGGCTCGAAATCCCAGTCCCTTGTTCTGTAATTTCATGGAGAGAAGAGGGGTAGAGTTGGAAGAACATAAATACAACCTGTCACCCATTAAGTTTACAGGTTGGCAATGCACTGCCCTATACTGCTATTATGGCAATAACAAACTCTAAAATCTAAATCCAAATTCAAAAGTCACCTCTTTAATTATTTTCCCTTAAACCAATTTCCTTTTAATTTTTCAAATGACAAAATATTGACGTGGCTTCTTGGTTCATTATTCAATACAGTATCACTTATCACCTCCTATTTATACCTCTCTTTTTCTTGCCTTTTTCTTCGTTCAGTCTTCTCCAACAAGTTTTCTTAATTTCCTCTATTCTTCATTTGCTCACTGAGTTTGAATCGGATCGAATCTAGTCCTTAATTTAGCAAAAAATGGGTATTTGCAGTTCGTGTGAATCTACATCTATTGCTACAGCAAAATTGATATTACAAGACGGAAGATTACAAGAGTTTCCATATCCAGTTAAAGCTTCATACTTATTACAAAGAGATCCAACAATATTCATATGTAATTCGGACGAAATGGAATTTGGAAATGTGGTTTCTGCAATTAGTGCTGACGAAGAGCTTCAACCGGGTCAACTTTATTTTGCTTTGCCTTTGAGCAATCTGAAACGGAGGCTTAAGGCTGAGGAAATGGCTGCATTAGCCGTTAAGGCTAGTTCTGCTTTGAACAATTGTGGTGGTGAAAAATACGGTTGTCGCCGTAAAGGTTCAGATTTATTAGTAGAGAAAAAGGGTAAAGAGGTAAATAATAATGATTCTGCGGTGGCGGAATTGAGAAGAGCGAGGAGTACTGGTGGTAGTGGGAGGAGAGGGAAGTTTACGGCAAGGTTAAGTGCAATACCTGAGTAGTTGAGTTCAATTTTTGGGAAAACTGTTCAGTTTTTTTATTTTTTTGTGAATAGTAGAATTAGTTGAGATTAATATTCAAATACTGCTCTCTGATGAGTGGGTGGTTCAAAATTCGGCAATCTATTTTTTCTTTTTAGAATTTATTTCTACATGTCAGCCAATGTAGGGGTTGTATCACAATTTTACCTCCCTATGAGTTTGGTAAGCTATATATATTGAGTGAAATCATAGTAGTATCAACTTATAAGTTCTAACTATAGGTAATCGTCACTTATAAGTAGAATTAATTACCTAAGAAGAAAAGTAGACAAATTGCTGCAACAAGTTAAAATTAATTGATAAAGTAAAAAATTAATCTAAGATGTGTTGAATCCAAATGACAAAAACAAGAGAAAAACATGTTGTTGGTAGTGACAAATCAAGAGGGGCTAAGGTCAGATTCCGTTGTTAATTTGGTTTGTTGAAGATCGATTCTAGACCATAGTCCCTTTTAGTTTTTTTCTATTCCCTCTAAACTAGTTGATAGAAAGATAACAACAATTATGTCTCTCTCCTAAAATAAAAGGAGAAGATAAACTATGATCTTAATGAATGAGATGAATTATTGCAATAGTATATGGGTTCAAAGAAAGAAAATTATATATGAAGGTCAAATAAAATAGTCCACATTTGTTAGGTATTGCACAATGTCCCTTTAACAGAGGGCAGGAGAAACTTACTATTATCTTTACATTAAAGATGTTCTTTTCCATGCTTATTTTTTTCCTCCACAAATGTGACTGAATAGTGAATAAGTACGTTGCAAGTGGGAATTGAACCTATGACATTTCAAAGATTTTGAATCCCTTTACTACTAAGCTATACTTTTGGGCTGTATCAAGCGGGTTCAAAACTTAATATATAGAGGTAAAAACAGATTTTGTCTTATATATACAATGGAATTTTTCGACGAATGAGGTTCGAGTGAACCCCTTTCGCCCCTAAATCTGCTCCTGGCTGGTTGCTATATACAAATTTGATAGTTAATTTGAGCATAAATATGTATCGTAGTAGAGGATGTCGAGTCTGTCTGTGGTTGTGTCATAAATATATAAAAAATTGAAAAGTTCCATCGCTATTTTTAAAAAAAAATATTGTATGATATCCCAATGGGCGACGGAATTATTACATATTCTTTTGATGTCTAATATCACTAATCCATCAGTACTATTTTCACACGGATAAGGGTATATATTCGATTATCTTTAACCTTGAAGATCATGAATGCAAGATTTTAAAATAGTAATCTTAGCAATTGTTTTTCAATATGTTAAATATATATTTTTTAGCTTCTCTCAAAAATAATAGCCGATAAAACTATATATATATATAATATACAACACTTTTTGACTAACAAATACAATTAGTTTCAGCCGATCGATCAATTTTGTATTTTTTTCCTAAATATAACATATTCTTTTCATGTCTATTTTAACTAATGGATCAGAATATTTTCACAAGGTTATTCCACAAACTGTTATATTTACTGTCAGGACACAACAAATATTCTTGTGGGCTAAATGACAATTCACTTTCTCCACCACTACAATTATGAATAGCATTTAATTACTTTCTCCATCACTACAGTCTACAAATATGCTATCAAATGTAATAGCCTTACAGCTGGAGCCATGTCAGTCTTTATCTACATTAGGACTTTTTTTTTCCCTTTGCATGTGGAGAATTACCTCCAGTGTCTCTGATTAAATTAAAAAAGTCTGGTAATAAAATTATCATGCAATATTTTAAATTTGAAGTGAGCTAGCTAGCAAGCAAACAATGCGACAATGCATGACTTTACGGCAAGTTCCATTCTGATACATCTTGACTTCTGAGGACCCAACTAATGAGTTAATATTCATATCATATCATATACTAGTACGACATTAAAATGAAAAAGGTAGAGGCCAGATGCTTGGTGAAGGCCGGACCCAATTTCTTTTGTTATGCTTCAACTCTATTATCATTAAATTAAATCACCACCAAATCTTGAGAAAAAAGGGCAAGACAGCTAAGAGAAACCAGATGCTTCGACGTATTTCAAGTAGATGGCGTTATTACAAAGGGGTTTTTAAGTATGGGGAGTTTTGTTTATTAACCATGCAATATTCCAATCTAGGCATAGTGGCGTGTGATTCAGAATTTTAAGTTTATCGATTTTGAATTCTAGCAAAAATAACTTGCCGGATTCTGTCTAAGTTTCTTATGAATATTCTGCGAATTACACGTACAAAAATTTGGCCAAATTTGTTGGGTTCTACCGAATCCATAGCAAACTCTAGTTCGACCTCTGTCTAGGCACAGCACTTCTAAATTATCATGCATGGAACGTTTTTATTCCAAATATATTGCCCGGTTTCCCCGTATAGATACAGATTGCATTTGCATTAGAGTTTAATTTCTAACATGCCCCATGTTTGAGAAGCCAGTGAGCCGTTCGTCGATCAAAACTAGTAAATTAAACTTAGTGTAATCTTGGTCGAACATATCATATGAATCCTGCCATATACACAACCTTTTATCATGTCTCAGAAAGTAAAATGATTTTTCAAGAGTTTAACTAATTAGGCTGATCAGTTTGGTATACATATGATATTCCATTGTATAAGGTTTTATATTTTTGAACAGATTACCGCACACCTACTATTCTTAAATGACAATTGGTGTTGAGTTAGTCACGTACAAATATATTTTTTAAACAAATTAAATATATATAAATATTTTGTGTCGGAGATATTTGGAGAGATGACAGTGGATATTTGTTGTACGTATTGCAGAAGTGTACACATGCACAGTTCCATTTTGACTATGTTAAAGTACAACTCATAATCAATATTCTGGGCTGGTTTTTACTAGTGTACGTTTCGTCGTTGCCCAATTGTCAATAAAAATAAAATTTGTAACTTGGAAGTATGAAACGAATCGTCTGTTATAAAATAAAATGAGATAACAGTGCAAAGATTCTCTGCACTACAGATTAAGAGCCTTTTGGATTAGCACTTACGCCTGGTTTTTAAGTGCTGTTGGATCTGATTTTATAAAATAATGTCTCTTTTCGTCTTTTTGAGTCGAGGGTCTTTCGGAAACAGACTCTCTAATCCCTCGGAGTAGGGGTTATTGGGATTGTAAGTTTGTGTAGCTTAAAGAGGGTGAATGAGAAATGGAGAGAAAATAAAATATTTGAGTTTCCCTCCTTGGCAAAGGGACATTGTCCCATATTGGAGGAAGAAAAGGCTTTTGATGGGTATATATATAATTGCTCTTCTTCTAGCTCTTAAAGAGTTAAGAAGAAGGCAAGCCTCGCGCCGCCGCCGTCGTCGTCGCTCGCTCGGCCTCGACTTTCGGATTTCTTTTTGGACAAAATTTCTTTCAATTATTTAATTAATTAATTAAATAATTAACGAAAAATTCAATCCGGAATAACCCATGACGCGACCCGGTTCGGTCAGGCCCGTTTTCTTTCCCGGATTATTTTAAATCCATTTTCCCGCAATATTTCAAACAACCTGTTCCAACAGCCATGGCTGTTTCCGAAAGGTTGCAAACCATTTCAGAAACAATGCCAGCAACTCTATAAATATACTTTGAAGGCTCGTTGTTCACCGGCGTTTTGGTACCAATACTCCGGTAAGTTAAATTGTTCTATCCTGAGAGGATATATTCCAGCACCTCGGGTACTTGAGGGAAATAATTTCCTTAAGGACACCCTGTGTATTCAGTGGGCTCGATTTATTCCTATACTGATTTTTAGAATTTATTTCGTTAAACAAGTATTACTAACTTTCTTTTTGTTTATATATTTCAGAAAGTTTAATGGTTTAATTGTTTATTACAGTGATACAGATTCATAACAGGGGTAAGGTATGCGTACATAATACCCTCCCCATAGCCCACTAGTAAAATTTTACTGGGTCGTTGTTGTTGTTGATGTATCTGATTTTATAAAATAAACAGTCACGTATTCGAATAAAAGTACTTAAAGCTAATTAAGTACTTATTGATGTATTTGGTAAACAAGTGCTAGTAAGCATTTTTTCTCTATAAATGACTAAAGTCTCCTTAAATCTGATAACACTATGAATGAGTTGATTTTTAATTTTAAATTGATACGAATACAAAGTAATTTATATTTCCAGCTACAATCTTTTTTTTATTTTATAATTATATCACCACTTTCCTTAATCTGATTGTTATTGCATCTATAGTATGCGCATGATTTATACAGTAACAATTGAGCAAAATTCCAGTTCTAGCAAAACATAAAGAAGGATATTAAGTTAAACGGGAGGATCCAAATTTATGTTTATGTAATCTAATAACATACAGAAAACAGAAACAGTGAAATCGCCATGAAAATGTACTTAGGGTTAGGAAGAATCGAGAGAGAGAGAGAGAGAGAGAAGCAATGTTTCAGATATTTTCTTTCATTCTATAGTCAATCTGTACAAGACTGTACAATGCGCCTTTTGTCCACCCGGAACCCAAATGAATAAATAATCTCATGGTCCACTAAAACTAAACTAATACATTAAGTTATAACTACTGGGCTGATATTAAGTTGGGCCCGTTTCTGTCGTGGCCCAGAAGCCAAATACCCTTCAAGTCCAACCCCCACCCCCACCCCCCTCAAGTTGGAGGGGGAAACCACCTTCAACTTGGAAAGAAATTGATGATGACTCTGCCCAGGAAGAGGTTTGGTAAGAATGCCTACCAACTGTTTGGAAGTAGAGACATGTCCCAACTAAATCAAGCCTTCACCCAACTTGGTTCGAATGAAGTGACAATCTATCTCAATATGCTTTGTACGTTCATGGAGGACCGGATTCTTAGCAATGTGAATAGCATCCTGACTATCACAAAAAACTAAAATGAGAAGAGAAACAGGAACATGCATATCAGCCAAGATTCTAATCAGCCAAGTCAATTCAGCCACCACATTTCTAATGGCTCTATATTCTGCCTCAGCAGAAGAAAGTGAAACAACAGGTTATTTCTTAGACTTCCAACCAATCAGACTATCACCCAAAAAGACACAAAAATCAGTGACAGAGCGTCTCGTATCAACACAAGACGCCCAATCACTATCACTATAGGCACTCACAGTAAGATCAGAAGTGTTGGAGTAGAAAAGTCCAATATCCAATGTACCTTTAAGGTACCTCAGAATGTGTAATGCAGCAGACATATGAGAAACTCGAGGACATTTTAAAAACTGACTGATATGTTGTACATCAAAATATATATCCGCTCTAGTATGGGTCAAGAAAAGCAACTTGCCAATCAAACTTCTATAAGATTCAGGTTGAGCCAAAACTTCACCACTATCAGCTGATAACTTCACATGAAGCTCCAAAGGACAAGCAACAGATGAAAAATTTTCATATTTATATTCAGACAACAAATCAAATACAAACTTCTTCTGATTCAATAAAAGACCTGAAGGGAAGTAGGAGATCTCAATACTCAAAAGATAATGCAAGTGACCCAAGTCCTTGATTTTGAACTGAGCATGAAGAAATTATTTTAAAGTAGAAATCTCAATGAGATCATCCCATGTGGGAATTATATCATCAACATACACAGCTAAAGCCGTGAAATACCTAGGAGAACCCTTGAAAAAAAGAGAATACTCATTTATTGAATGAGAAAAGCATCTAGAACATAAAGCGTGAGATAATTTTGCATACCACTACCTAGAGGCCTGCCTGAAACCATATAAGGACTATTGCAATTTACACACTAAAGAGGCAGAAGAGGAAGAACTATCAATAGAAACCGAAAGCCTAGGAGGTAACTTCATATACACCTCCTCATCTAGGTCACCATGAAGAAAAGCAATATTGACAACTAGTTGAAAAACGGGCCATTGCCTCTTCACAACCACCGCTATGAGGCATTTAACTGTGGACAACTTTATCACTAGAGAGAATGTCTCAGTAAAATCAACACTCTCATTTGTGTGTCACCCCTAATCACAAGTCGAGATTTATATCGTTCAATGGTCCCTTCAACTTTGTATTTAATTTTATAAACCTACTAACAACCAATAGGCTTCTTCCCTTTAGGTAACTCTACTATGTCCCAAGTATGATTAGCTGCTAAAGCCTTAAATTTCTTTTTCATGGCATCTTGTCAAGCTGGAATAGGGGTTGCCTGGGAATAAGCACTAGGTTCAAATTCAGCATATTGGAGGACATAATTAGAATAAGAAGAAGTGGAAGGAAGAGTGCATAAGTAGTGTTGTAAGTAGGCAGGAGGATTATGTTCCCTGGTAGACCTTCTGAGAGTGGAAGTATGACCAGGAAGAGAAGAAGATGACACTGACTCTGTTGCGACAGAGGGAGGAGAAAGTTGGACAGAAGAATTTGGAGAAACAGATGGAAAAGTGACAGAAGGAGTAGGACGAGGAATAGTTGAGTCATCAACCACATGAAAGTAAGAGGGGGGTTCAAGAAAAACCTTAGGAGTAAGACAAGAATGGTTTGTAGTAATAGGAAAAGGAAAATAGTTTTCATGAAACACCACATCCCTTAAAATGAAACATTTTGGTATCCAAGTTATACAACTTATAATCTTTCTTGGCAAATGGATAGCCAATAAAAACACAAGGGATTGCTTTTGGTTTGAACTTATCTTTGTATGATATAGGGACTGTAGCATAACATAAACAATCAAAACTTCTCAAATTAGAGTAACTGGGTACCTTACCATACAACATCTCAAATGGGGACTTATCATGAATAAGTTTAGAGGGTAATATGTTGACTATGTAAGTGGCTATTAATAAATAATCACCCCAAAATTTCATAGGAACTTTGGATTGGAACATTAATGCTCTAGATGCTTCAAGAAGGATCCTATGTTTTCTCTCAACCACTCTATTTTGTTGAGGAGTGTAAGAACAGCTGGTCTGGTGGACAATACCATGTTCTGAGAAGAATGTGGAGGCAAAGGAACTAGATCCAAGTTCTAGAGCATTATTACTTCTAATGGTTTGAACAGGGGTTTGGAAGTAATTTTTAATCATGGTTACAAAGGCTTTTATTAACGGAAAGGCATTGCTTTTGGATCCCATTAAATGAGTCCAAGTAGCTCTTGTATAATCATCTACAATAGTAAAAAAATACTTGTCCTAGAATATATTTTGGTATGGTAAGGTCCCTAAGTATCTATATGAATAAGTTGGAATGCTTTAGTAGTGTTAATAGTACTGTTTGGGAAAGGTAACCTTGTTTGCCTTGGCATGGGACATACATTGCAAATGAAAGACTGCCTAGAAGATAAGGAACTAGACAAACAAGAAATAACTTTCATTCTAACAAAAAGGAACATGGGCAAGTCTTTGGTGCCAAATGACATCCATTTTAGTTATGCCATCAATATTACAATGAGAAGGAACAATGCACACATTAGGTAAACTAACAGTAGAGTCACAATTAGAAATAGAAACATGAAGAGAAACTGAAGTAGGTATATCACACATATTAGGTAAGCTAGGAACAGAATCACAAGTAGAAAATGAAGCTTTAGGAAAAGAATTTGAGTTGACATTATTCTGGAAATGTGAATCAGTATAAAATTGAGGATGTGATGATGGATTTTTCCATATGAGCTTGTACAATCAAGTATCCAATTTACCAAGATCAAGAAGCTTCTTCAGAGAAGGGACCTGTAGTAGCATACAAGAATCATAAGTAAATAAGACAAAGCATCTGAATTAATGTATCAGCTTGTACACAAAAATGAGTTTGTGTGGAAAGATGGAATATAGAGGACATTGTGAAGGACAATAAATGGATGTAAAGAAAAAGAACCGGTGGAAGTTACTTTTACTTTATAACCATTTGGAAGAGATACAAGGTAAGGCACAGGTAAAGGAGTGATATTGAACAAGAACTCCTTATTAGATGTCATGTGATCAGTTGCACCAGAGTCAATAATCCAGGTTACATATACTGAATGATAAGGCATGCAGGAATTAGAACTAATACTACTTAACAGATCAGTAGCTAGAGATATACCAGCAAAATTGGTAGAAGCCATGAGGTTGGATTACGGAGTAGAGTCTGACACATGAGACTGCTGCAACAAATTCATCAACTGATTGTACTGCTACTTTGTCAGACCAGGTATCATGGAGGTATGCTCAGAATTAGATGGAGGACCAAAGTTGTAAGGAGCATCATTATTTAGCTGAGCACTACAATTAGGATTGTGTTCAGAAAATCAGCCCTATCACTAGCATTTGCTGCAATTCTTCTGCCTTTATTAAATTTGAGATTAGAAGGGTAACCATGGAGCTTATAACACTTTTCAATTAGGTGTCCAGGCTTCTTGCAGTATTTGCAAAATAAGGAAGCCTTAACCTGATCAACATTTACCCTCTGTTCAAAGTTCACCCTCTGATTATATTGCCTTTGAGGAGGAATTTTATTCAAAGTGTTGGCATTGAAAGAAGCTGAATCTAAATTGAAATGGGGGGAAGATTTGACATGTCTTTGACTCTCATCTTGGAGCAAAATATTATAAGCATTACCAAGGGATGGAGGAGGCTGCATCATTAGGAGATTGCTTCTAACATTCATATAGGTTTTATTTAGTCCCATTAAAAATTGGTACAATTTTTTCTCTTCAACTTCTTGTTGTAAACCAGGTTTAGCTGCACAAGTCCAAGTGTTTACATGATTCTTACATATGAAACCTAATTCATTCCACAACCTCTTTAATTTGTTAAAATAAGAGGCTATGTCAAGAGATCCTTGACAAATTGAAGCCAGTTCTTTCTTAATCTCAAACTTCTTTGTCCTATTGACAGCCCCATACCTACTCTCAAGTTGCTTCCAAATACTTTCAGCAGTCTCAAAGTATTGAACACTTTTCGCAATCTCAGGGGATAAAGAACTAGTCAGCCAAGATATCAACATATTGTTACACCTATTCCATTACTTTAAGTCAGGTGCATTATCAGGTGGTTTAGGACATGTTCCATCTATGAAGGCTCTTTTATTCTTTGCGGATAGAGCCACTATCATACTTCTTCTCCAACCCCCAAACCTGATCTCAGAAAAGGGCACATGAACCAAAGGAGTGCTAGGAACATCAGAGGAATGTAAAAACAGAGGGCCAGAAGGATCTGGAGCATACACCGAATACTTCTCATGATCAATCAAATTAATCAAATACAATACTGAAAATACACATGCAATGAGCAGGCAAAGCAAATACAGAGATGCACACCTCTACAACCACGAAACAGATGTATACTATTCTATATAAGCGAAACAGAAACATAAATACCAATCTTCTTTGTCACTGGAAGAAGTAGCAACCTTTAATTCCAAAGATTCCTTTCGAAACAAAACTGATACCACCAGCAAAATCGAAATTGGAACACCGATGTAAAACCCTAGATTCGAATCTCAGGAGAAAATTGAAATACTCGACTGTGACTTTGCAAAGCTTCACGATTTCACCAGAAAAGTTCAATAATACTCAAAATCTGCCACAAACGGAATCAAAAAAATAATCGACGAACCAATTGAGAGATGAAAAAAAAATATCCAGAAACCCGTCGAGGGTAACATCGGATGAAAGCATAGGACGAGATCTATTCGAATTTCTGCTCTGATACCATGATAACATATAGAAACAGTGAAATCGCCATGAAAATGTACTTAGGGTTAGGAAGAATAGAAAGAAAGAGAGAAGTAATGTTTCAGATATTTTCTTTCATTCTATAGTCAATCTGTACAAGACTGTACAATGGGCCTTTTGTCCACCCGGAACCCAAATGAATTAATAACCTCATGGTCCACTAAAATTAAACTAATACATTAAGTTACAACTACTGGGTTGAAATTAAGTTAGGGCATGTTTCTGTCGTGGCTCAGAAGCCAAATACCCTTAAAGTCCAACATTAAAAGGTTGTTGCTGTAATCGTTCCAAACTTATCCAAATATGAACCAATTATTGTCTAGCCTTAACTTCTGTTAAATATAAAAAAAACTTAATTCTTTCTTAAGGATGAGGAAAGAAAGAGGAGAAGAACGGTTGTGGAGAAGAATGAAGAAAAGAGAAGGAATAATAGTTTAGGGTTTTTGTAATTGAAGGTACTATTAAAATTATAAAAAAAAAATAAGGGATAAAATAATAAAACATTTAGTCAAACATAAGAATAGCTTTAAATCAAAAAGTAATAAGTTGAGGTTGTCAACTTTTAATTTATTTTAAATATTTTTTGTGTTTATCAAATATCATAATAAATAAAAAATTACTTTTAAATTGATTTGACCCATTTTTAATCCAATCTAAATACATATCCTCTAAATAAGTAAAATTCAAGAAGAATGAGTGATGCTATGGTGCCCCATTTGTGCAACTTGTGAAAATTGGTTATTCTATTAATTTAATCAGAAAGCTTGATTGTGCAAAAACATGTGTGGACCGTCACAAATTGAGACAAATTATTTACTTTCATGACACTAATTAATATTAAAATAGGTATATCATATATGTTAGACAAAAACGCCAGACAACTTTTGACCTGTGATGGGCTATTCTAAGTGAAATCTTAAAATCTTAAATTCAAGAGATAATTAAGGGGTCGTTTGGTGGAAACAAGTTATCCATAATTAATTATATTGGAATTAGTTATATCACTCTTACATAGGGATAAAAGAAAATATTACATTCCCAGGATAACTAATTTCGGGATTAGTTATACCACGATTTTATCTCAACCAAACATGAAATAAACTCATCTCAAATTTAATCACGGAATTAATTATCTCTTATCTCTCGTACGAAATGAGATTGGTCAATTATAAGGTCTATCCGCTATCTATAACTAAAAAAAGTTCTCAAGTTCTAAAGGAGATAAGAGTAAAATCCTATCAGCTTAGAGGCAATTGTTTTTTTGACTCACTAGCTTAATGCGTCTGATTAAGGATCAAACATCCTTTTCACTTCCCAGATTTTATTTCACGTTATCTCTTCCTAATTAATTGTACTGCTAATATACTTCATGTCGTGTCGTACTTTTTAGTTTTCTTTTATACCCGCGAAGAACTGAGAACCAACCAAAGTATCAAATCCTTATAACTTATTATAAGTGTATGTGGCAAAATCTGCCCTAAAATAGTATGACAAGATAGGGCTAAAGGAAGAGTCTTCAGGCCATCACTAGTCGAGGTCAAGCAGCAAAATTCGTGGTCGAGATGTCACCAACGGTCGATGTCGAGCACTGTTGGTAAAGCTGTAACAGCTAGTTTTCGAATTAGGATATTAAAGGGAATATTCTAGTGATATTGTCTTTACTTGTACTATTAGAGTTTTGTTAAGAAAATGTCTGATATAAATAGAGAAGAATAGAATAGTGGGAAGGATATATTTATTTTTGTAAGAACACACTTTGACAAAAGATTCTCTCTCTCTCTCTCACTATAATACAAACAACACTTTTTTCACCAAGATTCTTGTCTATATTGTTTCATATTTTCCACCAGATCCGAGAATAATTCGAATATTCAAGGATTTGCATATCATTCATCATTGTCACGAGGAGTAACACATAGATTCTCCTTTATTTGGTGAATCATTCCTTTTATTTACTCGAATGCCATTTATTATTGTTCGTTGCTATTTAATGCTCATTGATTACGTTGCTTGGAATGATTGTTATACACCATCATTATATCTCTATCGGATCTGTCTAACATTAGTTACGTTTTCAGAACTCATATCTAGGAATGTTATTGTTAACTAGGTTTAACCCCTCGAATACATAAATTTAATTATTTGAACCGAGGGTTATATTTTTTGGTCAAACAATTTGGCGCCGTCTGCGGGGATTTCCTAGTTAAATTTTTAGTTTCTTCTAAATCTATCACTAACACAGATCACAAAAGTGAAAAAAAAAAAAAACAAGCCTTTCTTTGTGTGCTCAAATACCAACATGACAGGTAACACGGAAGAAAGGGTGAGAATAATCAACGACCTCCCAACTAACCTCATGAACATCATCAACGAAAGTTGTGAAACAGCAGACGAAGGCGCAACGCCCGATGCCTCCCCTAGGCGAGAAGTGTCACTGCCTCCTCATTGCAGCATCACAAAGTCTCTTGGTAAGGGAGCCTCCATATCTATGGGGGAAGAGACGCCCCCAGATGTAAAAACACTCCTCGAAGCGTGGCTAACCAATACGCTAACCAACGTCCTCAACAAGCCCGACTGGGACGCAACTGCATAAATTGCAAGGATTCACACGGTACAACCAGCGGATGAATAGCGCAACTATTTCCCTCCACCTTCAACAACAGATATTAATCACCACGTCAACGATAATGCAGGTGATAATGCTCTTGCAGCCATTTTGAAAAGGATGGAGGAAATGGAGAACGAGAACAAGATACTCCGAGATCAAATAAAAGAACAACAAGAAAGAGTCGATAAAATACCAGGCGCCCCAAAACTGTTGCCAAAGAGAGACATCGGTCGTTTCGTCGATCAGTCGTACAGTGATGACACAACCCCCCATGTTATACCAAAAACCTTTAAAATACCGCCCGTCCTAAGAATATATGATGGCACGGCTGACCCTAAAGATCATATGACTCACTACGTCACCGCCGTGAAAGGAAATGACCTCGCGAAAGAACAGGTATCTTCTATTTTGTTGAAAAAATTTGGTGAAATCCACACATGAGGGGCATTAACATGGTATTCACATTTACCTGCGCATTCCATTGAAACTTTTGAAGAGATGGTCGACAAGTTCGTAATGTCACATGCTGAGGCCAAGAAGGCCGATGCGAGGGTGAATGGCATATTTGCTATTAAGCAGTCTCCAGGATAGGGATTGAGGGACTTCCTCGCCCGGTTCAACCGAGTAAGGATGACCTTGCCGAACATGTCAGAAGGGATGGCGATCGCAGCCTTCCAGAACGGGTTGAGCAGGGATGGTTCGAGGGCGACTAGAAAGCTATTAAGTCGACTAATGAAGTACCCCCAAACAACTTGGGATGAAATACACAACGAATATTGTGCTGAGATCAGAGCAGATGAGGACGACCTCAATGGACCAACTCATCGACTGACCTCGGTAGAGGCCGAACCTAGAAAAGGTCAAAGAAATGATACCAGAAGAGACCTCATAGCCCCGCGACCTAATAGGGAACGACATCAACCGTATGTCAGAGTCATCGTCATGCCCCCTCCCGCCACGAAGAAGGCCTGACTAGATAAAAGACAGGGACTCACCGGAACGAAAGAGGTATGCCCCCTTTATTATCAGCTCACAACTTTTGTGTGTCTCCTACAGAGATAGTCTATGCCCTGGAGAAGCTCAAACCAACATTGAAATGGCCACAAAAGATGAGGTCAGATACAAATACCAGGAAGTCGGATGCCCTCTGCAAGTTCCACAAAGAACGAGGGCACAAAACCAAGGATTGCATCGCCCTAAGGCAGGAGGTCGCAAACATGTTACGACAAGGACACCTCAAAGAGTTGCTGAGTGACCGAGAAAGGACTAACTTTGCCAGAGGACGTGATTAACATCAAGGATCGCCGAAACCGCCCTCACCAATTCGCACCATTCACATGATCATCGATGGAAGCGACGATGCTTTCATCAATAACATGAAGTTAACCACTACCCACAAGCTCAAATGGACAATCACTCGTGAACGGTATGACGAACTCGAAGAGAGTATCATCTTCGATAAGTCGGATACCAACGGTTTGTCTTTCCCTCACTATGATGCCCTTGTTATTACTATACATATTTTAGATACCGATGTGACGCGCATTATGATAGGTGATGGGAGCGGCGCGTGCATTATCCTCGAATACTTGCACAAATGAAACTCGAGGATAAGATAGTGCGGTGTTGCATCATGCTAATTAGTTTTAACAATGCAGTCGAGCGAACATCTGGAGAAATCACACTCCCCATTCTGGCCGGTGGCGACACTCTGGAAACCACGTTCCACATCATGGACCAAGACATAACGTATAACGCCATAATAGGGCAACCATAGACACACACCATGAGGTCTATCCTTTCTAGCTTATATCAGATCATCAAGTTCCCGACTCCATGGGGAATATTCAGCATACGAGGAGAACAACGCACATCCGGGGAATGCTACTGCATCGCCCTAGATAGCATGGTCACTCAACAAATGAAGGACAAAAAAAAAGGCATAACGATCAATAGGGTCGAGGTCGATATATGTCAATTGCGAGGATGTCACTAGAGACCCTGATATGGTCGAAGCTGCGGGATCGACCTTAGAGGACCTCGAACCCGTTCAATTAGATACAAACGATCACAACAAGAAAGCTTACATCGGCTGCAACCTTCAGGAACCAGGTAAGTTCTATTAATTCTTAAGTACTAACGCGGATTTGTTTACTTTCAGCCATGCAGATATGTCGGGTATCCCAAAAGAAATTGCCACGCACAAACTGAACATCGACCCATTCCTCCTCTCAGTGAGGTAGGTCGGGCGTAAGTTCAACTCCGTGATTAATGACGCGGTACATGAGAAGTTAGAAAAAACACTGGAAAATGGCTCCATCAGGGAGTCAAAGTACCCCCAGCGGGTCGCCAACGTGGTCATGGTGAAAAACAAGAATGGGAAATGGCGAATGTGTGTGGATTTCATAGATTTGAATAAATCATGCCCCAAGGATTCGTTTCCATTACTCCATATCGACTAACTCATCAACGCAACAACCGGGCATGAATTACTAAGCTTCTTGGACGCCTATTCGGGTTATAATCAGATACTCATGGAAGAAGAGGATCGGTATAAAACCACATTCATCACCCACCAGGGGACGTACTGCTACATGGTCATGCTCTTCGGGCTGAAAACCGCAGGGAAAACTTACTAAAGGTTGGCGACGAGGATGTTTAAAGACCAGATCGGCAAAACGATGGAAGTCTATATAGATGACCTGCTAGTCAAGTCCAAAAGGAAAGAAGATCACATCGACCACCTGAGAGAAACCTTCGACATACTCAGGCGATACAGCATGAAACTGAACCCCGAAAGTGTGCGTTCGGCATGGCCTCAGGAAAATTTTTAGGTTTCTTGGTATCACAACAAGGAATCGAAGTCAATCCTGATCAAAACAAAGCCATCAAGGGGATACTAGAACACTTGACCACCAAAAAACAGGTTCAGAGATTGACTGGCCGTATTCCTGCCCTTTCAAGGTTCATTTCACGATCATCGGATAGGTGTCACAGATTCTTCGGCGTACTCAAGAAGGGTAACGGCCTCCAATGGACTTCTAAGTGCATCCAAGCCCTGAAGGAATTAAAATCATACTTGTCGTCACCACCATTGCTTTCAAAACCGGAGCCAAGGGAATGTCTCCTCGTTTACCTCGTTGTATCTGAAGTAGATGTAAGTGCAGTCCTTGTTCGAAAAAATAAAGGTACGCAGTCTCCTATCTATTACATTAGCAAAACACTAATCGACGTCGAGACGAGGTACCCTCACCTCGAAAAACTGGCCCTGGCCTTGGTCATAGCTTCGCGAAAGCTTAGACCGTATTTCCAATGCCATCCTATCTCGGTCGTCACGACTTTCCCCCTAAGGAGAATTTTGCATAAAAATAAACTATCGAGAAGATTGGCCAAATGGGCCATCGAGCTCAACGAGAACGATATCACGTATCAGCCGTGAACGATGATAAAGTCACAAGTTCTCGTTGACTTCGTCATTGACTTCAGCATAAAAGTAATGTCCCAAGTTGAAAGAGAAGCCGCCCATGCTTTCCCCCAAGCAGCGGACCTCTGGGTCCTGTAAACTGATGGTGCGTCTAACGTGTAGGGTCCGGACTAGGACGCGTACTCGAAGTCCCAACCGGCAAAGTAATTCGCCAGTCCATAAGGTGCCCGGACATGACTAACAACGAGGCCGAGTATAAGGCCATAATTGTAGGTTTGAGGTCGAAACTCAAGTACGGGGCAAAACGGTTGAAACTACGCTGCGATTCCCAACTCGTGGTCAACCAAGTCACACGGACTTTCCAAATCAAGGAACAGAGGTTACAAAAATATCAGACTAAAATTTGCAAGTTGATGCCCGAGTTTGACCAATATCAACTCGACCAGATTCTACGAGCACAGAACGCTTAGGCGGACGGCCTCGAAAACTAGCCGCAACCACCAAAAACATTGCAACCGGAGACAAAAGTATGATCCACATTCTCAACTTGTCACTAGACCATCTCGAGGTAAGAACCATAAGATTAACTTGGGATTGGCACAATCATTTTGTTACATACTTGCAGGACGACATTCTCCTAGATGATAAAAGTAAGGCCAAGAAGCTGAGAATTCAAGCGGCTAGGAACAATGTCATCCACAACGACATGTATAAGAGAACATATGGCGGCCTTACGGCAGCCCTGCCTGGACCCAAACCAGACGCAGCGCGTTCTTGAAGAGGTCCATGAGGGCCATTGTAGAGCTCACTCCGGCAATCGGGCTATAGTCAGATTCCTCATACGAGCAGGATACTGCTGGCCCACCATGAAAAAAGAGGCTGCAGACTTCGTAAAAAAATGCGAGCAATGCCAAATGTACGCTCTGATGATTCACCAAGCGGGCGAACACCTCCACTCGGTCACCTCACCTTGGCCGTTCATCAAATAGGGAATAAACATTATGGGGCTCCTCCCGGCAAGGCGAGGTAACGTAAGATTCCTTTGGTTTTAACTGAGTATTTCTCTAAGTGGGGGGAAGCAGGAGCATTCGCCCAAATATGTGAACAGGAAGTGATCACCTTTATATGAAAAAACATCATATGCCGGTTCGGCCTCCCCAAAGATATCAGCAACGATAACGGACCCAGTTTCACGGGAAAGAAGGTCGCTGAGTTTTTTAGAAGTGGCATATCAAAAGAATACTCTCGACGCCATACCACCCCGCAGGCAACGGGCAAGAAAAGTCCTCCAACAAGTCGATACTGAACATCATAAAGAAACATCTTGAAGACGCCAAAGGACTGTGGCCGAAAATATTACTAGAAGTACTGTGGACCAATCGAACAACGCCGAAGATGAGTATAGGAGAGACGCCCTATTCTTTGGTCTATGGGACTGATGTAGTAATACCAGTCAAAGTCGAGAGCCCAGCCTGAGGTACTCCCACGAGAAAGGACCAAGGAACGACGAAAGTAGAAGGCAGGAGCTCGACAAAGCAGAATAACGAAGAGACATGGCCTACATAAGGATGATCGCCCAAAAACAACAAGCAGAACTCTATTATAACAAGAAGGCAAAGGTCAGGCCACTCAAATTCGGGGACTACGTAGTCAAAGCTAAAACACAAGCAAGCAGAGACTCACGGGAGGGAAAACTAGGAATAAATTAGGACGGCCCGTACAAAATAACGGCAAAAGCAAACAAAGGATCATTCCAACTAGAAACAATGGAAGGAAAGCTACAACCGAACAACTGGAATATTACCCACCTCAAGTACTTCAACTTAAAGTGTCCCCCAAGTCGTTCTCTTTTTCCCTCACTTGAGTTTTGTCCCAATTGGGTTTTCTCAAGGAGGTTTTTAACGAGGCGACAAAAGGAACACTTCAAGTTGAAGTACGCAAAGACGGGACGACTATTTCATCACCCAACCTCTCAAGCACTCTCCGAGCCAACCGATGAAGGGACTAGATAGACTGGGACTGGAACGCCAGCCAACGCCCGAAAATTTATAAATTTCTCCAAGTATATGACCAAAGAAACAATGCTTGAAGTTTATTTTTATTTCTCCAAGTGTACGACCAAGGCAACAATGCTTAAAGTTTACGGTGAACTTCGCACTTATAGGCTTATATTTCTAAAATTAGGTTATGTTTGACCTTGCTCGAACTGACACCTATAGGTCCTCGGCCATAATTAATTAGGTTATGTTCGACCTCGCTCGAACTAACACCTATCGATCCTCAGCCATAATTAATTAGTTTATGTTCGACCTCACTCGAACTAACACCTATCTGCCCTCAGCCATAATTAGTTAGGTTATGTTCAACCTCGCTTGAACTAACACCTATCGGCCCTCGGCCATAATTAATTAGGTTATGTTCGACCCCACTCGAACTAACACCTACTGGCCTTCGGCCATAATTAATTAGGTTATGTTCGACCTCGTTCGAACTAACACCTATTGGCCTTCGGCCATAATTAATTAGGTTATGTTCGACCTTGCTCGAACTAACACCTACCAGCCTTCGGCCATACAAAACATACAAGTATAGAAAAACTAACCCAAGAAAAGAAACAGACGCAGAAAAATATTCCATATTTATACTTAAACATTCTTTACAAAGGCCTATGAAGACGCTTACAAAAAACACACAAGTTTACAACAAAGTAAAAGAAAGAAGAAAAACTACTTGTCGCCGCCAGGCCCTTCAGTACCATCACCTTGACCATCTGGGCCATCTCGATCTCCCTCCTCATCATCACCATCTCCCTCAGGGTACGCCGCCTCATACTAGGTGTCCTCTTCCATCTGGTCTACACCCACATGCGACCTGAGCCTCGTGGGCCTTAACTCGAACATCCTCAAGAGCGGTCGAGGAAACAGAACCCACCTTTTGCAAATCACGAAACACATCCAACTGAGCCTCAGCATGAATCCATTCCTCGTATAGGTCCCGAGGAACATTTGAAAAAACTGAAGTGCGAGAGGATGACGGTTACACAAGCATTTGAGCCTTCTCAGCCTCTAAGGCGGCCATCTTGTCCTGAAGAAGGGAGTTGTCTCTCTCCAACTCTCCAATCCTATCATCTAGTTGCTCTTCTTTAAGCCTCGTCATTTCTAAGTTACTCTCTCGCTTAGAACGGAGAGTCCGAATCACTACCTCGAGGAGACTCTGACCGAGCAAACTCTACCTTCTCCAGCTCGTTCATCTTCTCGTGGATCTCGCAATGAAGAACCTCCATCTGCAGGCGACACTCCTCCAATTGCATGCGCAACTCGACAACATGTGTCTGGAGGTCACCACATTGAGCCTCCACGGCCCTGCTGACCTCGAGCTCTTCCTCTTTATTTCTCAACATACCCTCAAGAACACTGCACATCTCGATGACCTTCACCAACTCGTCGTCCTTCTCCTTCAGTTCTTCTCGAAGGGCCTGCAAGTTGCCGCCCTCACCAAACTGCCTATGGATCTCCCGGTACTTGCCACGGTACTCGAAGTATTTGTGTTGCAACTTCTTGAAAAGAAAGAAAAGTAAAAATAAGAATGTCCCCGATGACAAGGGCAAAGCACTAAAAACAAAGCCTAGACTTTGAACATGATAGGCAGAAAACAGAAGCCTTGAAAATCTTACCCTGAGAGCGAGGTAGTCTATGCTGCTCGATAGAGTAACATTATCCAGCTCTTAGAGGGTTTCACCCTCCACGTTGGAGCAAAAGGTATCGAGGTCAGGAATCATGTTTTCCATATTCTTTAATAAGTCACGATCCATGGGGATCACAATGGTCCGCGTAGACCCCTTCAACCTCACCTCGAGCTGGGTAAATTATTCATCCATCATCGTCATCGCGGCAACATCGAGGTCTGAACCCATCTCATAGCCGTCTTCGGCAATGCCTTTGCCTCTCCCATCTGTCAGCGAAGAAGTATCATCAGCCGACTGCGACGTCGATGGCACCTCATGCCGCAAAGTATCAGAGGCCAGAACGACCGGCCCTTCGGCTCCCATCGTCATGGGAGAAAGAGATACGCCCTCAACGGCCTCCGTAGATCTTTGAACCTCCGGTACCATCTCGACGTCGTCTTGAATAACTATGGTCGCTGTCTCACGAATGATAAAATTATCTATCACAGGGTCCACGACCTGGGAAACCCTATCGCCAATGTCCACTGACCTCCTTTTGCGAGGCAACAAATCCACGTCACTCAATAATGATTCCTCCTCTTCGTCCACAAGACGGTACAAAGGGGAAGCCGAAAGCTCCGCGCACTGCCGAATATCCACAGATAGAGAAGAAATTGATATTGAAGTAGCAGCAGGTGGGACCGAGGAACGACAGGCCTAGCCGCGGTCGTAGAAGGGGCAGAAGTCAAAAAGGTAGCAGTTTTCCTCTTACGGAATGCAGGGGGGAGCTTTCGGCCTCCCCGAGGACCCTCAGGCTGAAATCAAAAGAAGCACAAAATAAAAGAAGGTCAACCGGAGTGAACGGCAGAAGGCGAGTAGCCAATAAGCCAAAGCGAAGAAACTCACCGATCAAGGAAGGAGCAGGTCCAAACTTCTTGAGAAAGCCCGGCCACTCACAAATCCCCGCGATGTGAGGGAGGAGCCGGCCGACCCAATCAGAAATATCCCCGACCAAAGGAGGGGGAAAAGACTTGGCTGTATAAGAAAAGAGCAAGATATCAGAACCCGCAACTAAGCAAAGTAAACCAAATCCATCAACACAAGAAGGTTAGACGCTTACGAGTATAGTAAGTCTTAGGGAAGCCATCTGCGTTGGCCACCATGTCCTCAGTTCTGACGAAGAAGAAGTTGTGCCAGAACTGGCGGCTAGCCTTGTCATCCATCTTCACCACCAGGTACTTAACCCTCGGTGGTGAAGGTTTAGCATCGCCCCCTATAGAAATTATGGGCGAATAAGTGCGTTAGATGCCGAAGACTGATCTCGACCCCGGCCAGCTCTACAAACTTAGAAAACATCCTAATGAGCTTGTAGATATATGGTGCGAGCTGAGCCGGGCAAACGCCATAGAAACGACAAAACTCCTCTGCCAATGGAAGAAGGGGAAGAGTGTAGCCTACATGAAAAGGGTAAGCGTAAAACGTACAATACCCAAGGCGGTGGACTTGTACCACATCCCGCCCGGCAGGGACCAACTCGATTCGAGCGGGGATGCCGAATTTAGCCCTACGCTCTAATAAATCGGCCTACTTCATCACCAAATCGGAGATTTCGGGTTCAGCTTTAGGAGCCTTTGTAAAATCAGACATGACTTTCTTACCACGAGGAACTATCTCCTCCACCGTATGGAAAGTTCTCATCCTCGACGGCAGCGGAGAGGCCCTCCGCATGAGGAGGGAAAACCATCGCTAAAGGTACCGGGTAACTTTCCTCGCTTAGACCAGGAGATACGTTAGACATAGTTCTAACGAAAGAGAGGGTATTCAAAGTAATGAGGAGTTAAGAACAACAGGGATCTCTAGAGCAGGGAAAGAAGATGCACAACAATGGAATAAGAAGAAGAAGGCACAAGGCTTCGATGTGGAAAATTTGTAAAACTTGAGTGTGGATCTTCACATCCCTATTTACAAGAGCTCAGGCATCGAAACTCTGAAATTAGGTCATCATTACCTAGCACAACTATCAAAGCGACAGATCCAACAAACGGACGTGCGTGAAATGATGCAACGCATTGGAAAAATGCACCATAATGACGTATGACTTCATGACGTCACTTTGATCCAGGAACGACGTGACCCCAAAAATTGTGGCTCATGAAAGGCCACGTTGCCCGCTCATCCAATCATCTCGACCACGACTAACAGAATCCGTTCATCAAGCCCGCTCGAGACCGGCCTCAATAAGCGAAGAAACTAACTGTATAGGTCAAAATTTGCCCTAGAATATTTAAGACAAGATAGTGCTAAAGAAAGAGTCTTCAAGCCATCACTAGTCGAGGTCGATCAAGAAGCAACAAGATTCATGGCCGAGATGTCACCAACGGTCGATGTCGAGCACCGTTGGCAAAGCTGTAACGGCTAGTTTTCGAAATAGGATATTAAAGGGAATATTGTAGTAGATATTCTCTTTACTTGTACCATTAGGGTTTTGTTAAGAAAATGTCTAATATAAATGGAAAAGGAGAGAATGGCGGGAAGGATATATTCATTTTTGTAAGAACACACTTTGACAAAAGATTCTATCTCTCTCACACTATAATATAAACAACACCTTTTTCACCAAGATTCTTGTCTATATTGTTTCATACTTTCCACCAGATTCGAGGATATTCGAATATTCAAGGATTTTCCTGTCATTTATCATTGTGAGGAAGAGTAACACCTAGATTCTCCTTTATTGGGTGAATGCCTCCTTTTATTTACTCGAATGTCATTTCTTATTCTTCGTTGCTATTTAATGCTCTATCTTTGTTTACGTTGCTTGGAATGATTGTTATACACCATCATTATATCTTTATCGGATCTGTCTAACATTAGTTACCTTTTCGGAACTCATATATAGGAATATTATTGTTAACTAGGTTTAACCCCCTGAATACAAAAATTTAATTATTTGAACCGAGGGTTATCATTTTTGGTCAAACAATAAGTGTTAAACCTATGGAGGAAACAAAGTAACGATGATGAAATGGCCACGTAAAGATTCAGAGAGTCTCCATTAAGGAATATTGAGAACCCTCCATTCTTAACCAAAAGTCTCGGGTTATCGTTCGAGCCTTAAAAACAAAAAAATATTCTGACAAAGAGTGCTTTCCACAAACAGGCCTTACGCGACGGAAATCTAAATTAATTGAAGCGATAGGTATCGGATATCGGATGACTTAAAAAAGAATCGGAATGTCCTAATTCAATATTGTCGTAGGTATGTAATTGTTGAGAAACTTTTGCACCCTTAACATATGTTCTCTTTTATGATTTGCATTATGTCCTATTCTTCTTTTAATGATTTTCACCCTAACCTCTTACTTTTCTTGCAAAACAATAAAATCACTTTTTAAAAAATAATACAATGGAAAAACATGAAATACAAATAACAAAACAAAAAGGGATTAAAGATGATATTTTGAACCATATTAGTGCCTCTTGTCGATTTCATCCCTTTTCAAGCAGAATAGCAGTTTTTAAAGGAAATCGACATCATCCATTGTGCTCCAAAATATGCTCGAAACCGTAACTCTATAGGATAATTAGTCCAACAGTAGAGAAAGAATGGGTTGCTGCACAAACAAAGAAAATTGTCAAAATGGCAGCAAATATTGGTGCAAGCTTTGGATCATAATAAGGCCCTGAATTGGGCTCATTTTCAATGATGCTTAGCACTAGGTGCTTAAGCTGTCTTCGTTATGATGCTAGGGGCCAACACTAGAATATGTTATTTTACAAAAAATATTACATCAACTATGAATCAATCAAAACATATGTCTAATTCAACGGGATTATTAGCAGCATTTTCTAACAAAGCCATTGAATCAGACGGGTACGTTATAGAACTTTCCATCTGATGAAACAATAGAGCAATTGGTTGAGATTGAAGAGGTAGATGAGGTAGTGCTAGAGCTTCAACTTCACCTTCAAGCATTTCCACTACTACACTCATTGAAGGGAGTTGTACCGGATTTGTTTGAATGCACCATAGTGCAACTATAGTCATATTTCTAATTATCTTCTTTTCATCCTCATTTCTTCATAAACCCAACAGGAAAAATTTTGGCTAGAATTTTCTTCATTTACAACGACATTTCTCTTCAAGTCTAGCATTTTCATTAGTAGCATTCCAAAGCTGAAAACATCAGCTTTAAAAGAGATTGCTTCAATGCATGTTAATCAACTCTGGAGCTACATATCCAATCGTTCCTTCCAATGGTAGCTACAACATTTTCACTGCTATATCCCTACCACTTAATATATTTTGCCAAAACTTTTCTCACCTAATTTCTCTGACCCCTCTAGTCATTCTCTTTATGTTTGAGTAATTATATCTGATTGGCATGCAAAAAGCCAAATGCCTCCTCTTGAATTTAGAAATGCAACTATGAACGTTAGGCCTATCACAAATCTATATACTAAGTACCATGCACGAAGGTTCAAAAAAATTGTCAGGAAATAGAAAAGTAACTTATGTTAACTATCAATTGGAGACTAAAAGAGAGAATAATAAGAATGGTTTAAGTTTGCTTGGTTCCAACTTCCAAGTAAACAATATGACATTTTACTTTATTTTATAATATACCAAATTAAGCTTAAGCTTAACCTTAACCTTAACTTTAACATTAACCTGATGGTTATACACGCTAAGAGCAAAGAAGTTAAAGCTCTTTTTCTGTTCCACTGTTTTCCATCTTAAGTTCTTAACTAATTGAAGCCGGAATGTAGATATGAGAATCGTTCTGACAAACCGCTGAAAGCCATTCATTTACAATTTTTGCAATATGCCTTTTTTTTTTTAAACTCACCTTGACGGTGGGGGTTTAGGCATAATCCCAAACCTGTATATTAGCATCCAAAATGAGAACACATGAAGAAGGGGAACATAAAACCTTACCTCTCCATCTACATCAAGTAAGTTAGGCATGCCTAACTTTATACATGTTTTAAATGATAAAATTATACATATTATCTTCACATCATGTACTGTAACATCTCCAAGAACAAAGAGAGATCCTAGTGCAAAGAAAACTAGGTTAAAAAAGTTAAATTTCCAAAAGAATTGGGAGACTTACAAGAAATTTCCTTTCCTTTGTCTCTTGATCCTAAAATTAGGCATCTGGAATTGATCCATCCTTGAGCAACCTCTAGCATCCCTTGGAAGGTCTTTCCAGTTATAGAAAAAAATAACATCTCCATTTTGCATGTTACTTGCAGCTTTAGCAAGAATATCTGCTACAGAGTTTGCTTCTCTGTAGCAATGTTGGATTTTGTATTGGTGAATTTGCAAACTATCCTCAATCTCCTCCACCCATTGAGACAATTCCCAAGGAATTCCATTCTTGTTAGTTATCATATTTACCACCAGCAGTGAGTCTAACTCCAAAATGATGTTACAATAACCTTTTTGATTGCACCAGTTAACCGCAAATAAAGCAGTATGTATCTCTGCTTGATTATTAGTGCAGAAATGGAGCTTTTTAGAAAAAGCCATAATTAAGTCTCCATTTCCATCCCTTACAATGCCTCCTATACCTGATGTTTGATTTCCTAAACTACTGCTCCCATCTGTATTAACTTTAATCCAGCTACTTGGAGGTTTCTCCCATATGACTGGTTTAATAGTTAAAGAAGGTCTTCTACTATCCAGTTCCTTGCAAAGAGTATATCAGTTCCATTTCAAATCAATTTGTGCTTTAACTTTCTTCAAGTGTATCTTTAGATAGAAGAGAATTTCACTGCATATTCTCTCCATAGTTGGATATCCTCTGCCATATCTTGCTCCACATCTAGCTTTCCATATTTTCCAGTAGATGTAAACTAGTTCTATGTGATACAAAGTCTTGATATAAAAATTTGAGGTTGTCTGATTCTTCCATGTGAGTGTTCTTATATAGAGGCTTTGGGGATTTGAATGAAAACCTAAAACCTTAGAGAAGAAAGTCCATACTGCTCTAGCTTTGGGACTAGTATTGAAAACATGTTCAATAGTCTCTTCTTGTGGCTGTCTGCAGCAAGAACACTTAGAATCCAAACGTTGCCCAAATCTGAAGATAATTTCATCAACTGGAATTTTTTTCTTCCAGATCCTCCACATTGAGAATGAGATTTTGAAAGGTAGACAATCTCCATATTGCTCTATCCTGTCCTTGAGTATTTTCAATTTTGATTTCTCTGATGAGCTGAACCATGTTGGTAGGAACCAATAATTCAAGGAGATTAATATTCCATGCTCCTTCTGTAATACAATCTTCCACCAAAAGATTGTCAGGGTTTTGAATATATAGCAATTGTGCTAATTGACCCATGCCACTCCAATTGTCCCACCAAAAGGAGATGTTTCCTTGTTGGACTTTTCACAAGATATGAGGCTCCACCCTATTTCTAATCTCCATCAGCTCCCTCCAACAACTAGAATCAGCACATTATTTTTTCTTGGCTACCGGATGTCTTCTTTGGCAATATTTATTGATCGTGAATTTGGACCATAGATTATCATGAGTCCTCAACCTCCACCACTTTTTAGCAGTACAGGTCTTGGCTATATCCTTCAATCTTCTGAAACCAGCGCCTCCCTCTGTAGTTGGAAAACACAGCTTATTCCAAGCACTCCAATGGTACTTTTTATTGGAGTCATTATACCCCCAAAAGAAATTTAAAAATTGCTTTTTCAATTATTTTAGAATAGCTTTTGGAGGAGAAATTGCAGCCATTATATGCAAAGACTGGGATTGTAATACATATTTAATCAGTGTAGCCCTTCCTCCCACGGATAATATCCTACCCTGCCACCCCTGAATTTTGTGCAGAGGTCTAGTAGCCATGTCTGCAAAGAAACTAATCTTCTTCCTTCCACAATATATAGGACAACCAAGATATTTGAAAAGAAAGTGGTGGTGCTTGTAACCCGTCACTCTCTGAACTTTATCCCTTATAGATTGAGAGATATGAGTATGGGTGAGAAAGAAACTTTTTTCCTTGCTAATTTTCGGCCCCGGGGCTTGTTCATATTGTTGCAACTTTTTCATAATCATGTTCATTGACCTCTTTTGACAAGAGGAAAAGATGACTATATCATCAGCATAGCAAAGATGGTTAACTTGGGGACCTTTCTTACTCATAGAAAAACCCATATAACCTTCCTTTTCATGTAGGCAATTAAGAGAACTTGAAAGAGCTTCCGCGGCTATGACAAAGAGAGATGGTGAGAGTGGATCACCATGTTTCAGGCCTCTAGTTGAGTGGAAAAAATCGTGTCTAGAGCCATTGATTAGAATGGAGTACCAAACATCTGCCACTAGCCTATATATAACATTAATGAAGTCTTCTGAAAATCCCAACTTTCTCATGGTGGCTGTTAGGAAATTCCATGATATCTTATCATAGGCCTTTGTCATATCTAATTTGATCACCATATTGCCTCCTATATTCCTTTTGCTAATATCCCTGATAATTTCCTGAGTTAACATGATGTTCTCAGTTATTAGTCTGCTTTTAATAAAACCTGATTGGTTTTATGAAATAATTTTAGAAAGCATAATGGATAATCTGATGGTGACAATTTTAGACACTATTTTGTTGGAGAAATTACTTAGACTGATAGGTCTAAGCTGGGAAAAAGAACTAGGGGCTTCTACTTTTGGAATTAGTACCAAGCAGGTGCTGGTATAAAACTTAGTCATTCTTTTGCCCCTAAAAAAATCTTGAACCATATTTGCAACATCTACAGCTATTATGCTCCAACAGGATTGATAAAAACACCCATTAAACTCATCCGGGCCAGCTGCACTGTTAGAATTTAGAGCCATGACTGCATCGTTTACTTCTTCATCAGATGGCAAAGCAACCAGGAAAGAGTTATCTTTTGCAGTAATATGACTCTGAAGCTTGTTCAAAATCCTGTAGTCAGTACTTTGGATAGGTTGGGTAAATAGGTTGCTGAAGTACTGAACATTAGCTTCAAAGATATGTTTATTCCCCTGGACCCAATTACTTTCTTCATTTTTTATTCTGTGCAGATAAGATCTCTTTCTCCTCTGCCTGATAATGCTGTGAAAGTATTTAGTGTTATTATCTCCTTCAAACTCCCATTTCACTCTAGCTTTCTGCTTAAAGAGATTGTTCTGCATTTTCATCCAACTAATTTGCTCAGCATAAAGGTTGTGCAAATTAGTTCTGTTGACATCGCTATTATCCGCCCCTTAAGTTGCTTCCATAGCTTCAATCTTTTCTTCTAATTCTTTGGTCTTATCAAACACATTTCCTATTGTGTTTCTAGACCAGTAACTGAAAATCTTTCTGCTCGGTCCAGAAGCTCAAAAATTTAAAATACTTGATGGGAGGAACATCTTCTATAGAGCATGTCATAAGGAGCATGTTGTGGTCAGAGCATGTTCTAGGCAGATGTCTTACATTGATTAATGGAAAGGTGGCAGACCATTCATCATAATAAAAGACTCTGTCTAGTCTCTCTCGAATCTTCTTCATCTTCCTTCTGTTATTTGTCCATGTAAAGTTATTACTAGAATACCCAGCATCCAACATACCACATCCATTCATACAATTGATGAAATCTAAGCTCTTCCTCAACCTGGGAGGTCTGCCCCCCTCTTTCTCTGTGGCATTCACGATACAGTTAAAATCTCCAAAAATTGACCATGGCCCTTGAAATTGACTATTCATCTGTTCCAAACTTTCCCATAATTTCTTCCTTCTTCTTGATTTAGATTTTGCATAAACTAGAGTTACCCAACAAACTTCAAGAGAGCTAATATGTTGGATAGATAAAGTAAGATGCTGCTTATGATTGAAAATCTTTGTACAAGTGTAACTAGAGTCCCAAAAGCACCAGATCTTTCCATTGAAGTTTGCCAAAGCTCCATGCATTCACAGCTTCCTTTTATAATTCTCCAACTATGAATTATGTAAGAAATGCTCTTGTAAAGCAACAAAGCTAACTTTGTGCCTTTTTTGAGTTTGATCAATCTATCAGAAGCACCTTTTGACTCTACCCCTCTAATATTCCATATGATTGTACTAATCATCGAAATAATTAGGATTGGTTTTGTTTGTTGGATTTTCCTCTGCCCCTAGTAATAGGAGTAAAAGGTGGATATGTTTTGAAAGACTTCTTTTTTATTGTGGGAGTACCTCTTGGTGATAAACAACATTTATCAATTGTTTCCTTCATTTTCTCAACTACTTCTTCCATGTGATTTTCCTCTCCAAGAGCAAAATCCTCAGCTAAACTTTATAACACTTCCTCATCATCATCATATTGACGATGTTGACTGTTTCCCTTGAGTAATTGTCGTTGATTAGTACCAAATCTTTCTCTAGATTCTGTTTGTACCAAAGTGTTGTATGTTGCCTCTATAGTCAATGTACCTTGTTGCAAAGGAACTTGACCTGTTGAGTTAACATTATGATCATTTTGTGTCACCTGCAGGTGTTCCTTTTCAATGTGTTCATCTTGTTCCTGTGTCAAGTTTCGGAAGATATTTTGAGTCTCAATAGGAGGATCTTGGGGTGCTAAAATACTAAAATTCTACAATCTCTCCTCTTGACTTGTCACTACTACTACACATTTTCCATGGTTGACATTCTTTGTTCTAAGTGAACTCACACTTTCTACCATATGATTTTCTAGTTTGCCATAATTTTGTGTGTTACTAGTTCCAGGTGCTTTGGAAGCTCCTTCCGCTAGTTTTTGTTGGTTTGATCTCTTAGAGTTCTTCTTCTGCTTGACAATTTTAAGGGCATTTCTCTGTCTCCTTTTCCTCCTTTTTTCCTTGTCCTTTATAGCTTTCTTAGAAGTTCCTGCATGTGTAGCAGCTATCTGATCATTAATATTTGCTATTTCAATTTGTGTCTCCTGAACCTGTGCTCTCTGTTCTTCTATTGGTTTAGAAACTTCTTTCTGAGCAATGTTATCTTCCTTGTGCTTAGATCCTTCCTTTTGTAAAGCATCTTTCTCAACTACTATATTCCTCTGTCACCTTGTTAGTTTCTGCTTGTTTCTTTTTTTCCAAAAATCTACATTGCACTACTGAGTGTCCCAGCAATCTACAATGTTTACAGTATTTTGGGACAGCCTCATATTCAATTTTTTGTGCAAAACCTTTAAAACCAGTGTTATCATCTTCTAAACCCACCCAAACTTGTTCTAGCTGAGGTTTAAGAAGATCAATTTTCACACGAACCTTAGCCATGCTAGGTCTAGTTCTCCCTCTAGTAGCTGTATCTATTGCCAAGGGAATACCAACAGGTGCTAGGATCTGTTTGATATAGTCCCATTTATGACAATTCATAGGGAGTTTAGGTAATAAAACCCAAACTGGAGCATAAGGGGCATCTTCCTTTGGTTTTCAATTGGGAGTCCATTTAGTTAGCCACATTTCCTTTCCATCTACTTCGATTCTCCTTCTAAATCTCACCTTATTATAATCTTCTTCATTATAGAGTACAATAAAAATATTATGTAGATCATAGATACCAATTTTAGCATTACCTTTTAATGGAATCTTCTCAGCAAAAGTTGACCTAATTTTCTCAATTTGGGGCCTCACCCTTATGAATCGTCCCACAATTAGATATTTGCATTCTTCTGCCATCACTCCGTAGTAGTCCTTGGCCTTGAAGATCACCGCTGGCATGCCATTGTGAGTCGAGGTTCGAGCAAGAACGGGAGGTCGATTTGGGGCAGAATTGATATTTGGTGTTACAGAAATTACATTAGCATAAGAGTGATTGGACTGATTCCTCACGGTAGATATTGTCGCAACTGTGGGGGGAGCAGTTTGGTTGACCGGACGCGCCGTTAGGTTGCCGTCTGGTGGCTCCATAGACTGGAGTGTGACGCGTTAGTCGTTAGGAAATTACCCTTTGAGAGAGGGCATAACACAATTCCGTAAAAAAAGGTCCAATATGCCTTACTGTTCCAATTTGTGTGGTGGTGTTATTTGAGATAGACTTTGAAAGGAGTATACTTGTATGACTAAGGATTATCTGTTTTAAGGGATGGGCAAAAGCTTTAAAAGATTGCTTAGAGTACTTTTCAAATGCTTGTCCTTCAATTTCTGTCATTTATGAGAAAGTTGTAAGGGAGTCATTGGCGTTTACCTATCTAATACTCTTTCTTATGTCATGTTCTCTATCAATCATATATTGGGGTCTTCAATTTTCTTCTCCCCATAATTTCCACGAAAACAAGGTAGTGTGAAACTCGAGTCCACAAATTCCATACTTCGGAGATAATTAGGATATAAAGGAATAATCATCCATGTCCGTTTGTGTAGAAAAGTCAAGCTTGGGAGTAATTGTACAATGTTGCCCATCATATAGTAACCACTAACTAGCCTTCTTCTTTTTTTGCTTTTTTCTTTCTTTCTGAAATAGTAACTAGCTTGAAACCACATAATGCAATTGATGTATACGGAGATATGAATAATTTTGAGTGTATCTTGTATTGACATTGCATTTTTTTTTTCGCTGCTAATTTCTTGCTTATTGGAATGAAAATTCAGAAAGAGAAATATTGTTCTGAATATAGAGGGCGTTAAATGGACGTGTTGGTCTAATTTGGATGGATTAAAATGAATTAAATTATAACCATGTTGTATCTTGATTCTCACCGTGTTTGCTTGAGTAAAGATGGGTGGCTCAATTCGAGCAAAATTTTACCCTATGTGCAATGAATGCTAATCTATTTCGAGCCAAATAATGCAGCTTGCTAAAGGGATGAGAGCTACCACCAAAAACTGATCAGTTAGCTTCTCCAGGATTAAAGTCCAAATTAGATTAAAGTACAAATTCATAGTCAAACAACATTTAGATATATTAATAAATTTATGCGTGTGTATATATACTAATTTTGCATCCACCATCACTTAAGTAATAGCGTATGCATTGATACTCCGCATCTATTTTCTTAAAATCCTAAATGCGTCTTTATAAAAACTGACTATTTTTATAAAAGTACTGGATTAAGCTTTGAGAGAACAGCTGCTTATTCTTTTGGACGGCTATGTTTGTTATAAAAAGTACTCTTATTTATTTACTGTGGTTCCTTTAAGATCATATGCGTCTGCTTCTTTGAAAAATGAATCCATTTGACCATTTATCATTCAGCTTATTGATTTCCCTTTGTGGAAATCCGATTAAATTGGAACGATACAACAAAAAATTTAACATGGTTTCAACGCATGGATCTAACACAGACAAATCGAGAAGTGATCCAAGTTTTATCATTCAGCTTGCTGATAATCACTACTACTAAATAAAATACTTTTGCACCCTTTACATTATTTCCTTTTCTTTTTTCATTGTACAATCGACTTTGAAGCGTTATTCAATTTCTAATATCACGTCAAGATCTTCTGTATGAGGACTTGAATTAAAATTAGACATATTAGTAGCCATAAAAGGATTTGGGGACAAGTTGAGATGGCTCCCATCTCCTTCTAACATCTGAACAACTTCTTTTATTGAAGGCCTATCATTTGGATGCCACTGAATACACCAAAGTCCAACAATGGCTAACTTTCTCACAATTGTACCATCTCCTTCCTCCTCTATCCGAATTTGCAATTCTTCCCCTTTCTCCAAATCTCTATATATCCATTCCAAAGAACTTACTTTGCTGTGATTATTCGTCTTAGAATTCGTCTTTATCCTCCCTCCAACCATTTCTAACAAAAGCATTCCAAAACTATAAATATCAGATTTATGAGAAACTTTACCAAAGTTTCTTGATAACACTTCTGGTGCAATGTAGCCTATGGTTCCCCTAGCAGCTGTCATTGTGACTGCACTTTTTTCTTTCGAGCACAGTTTAGCTAGGCCAAAATCGCAAATTTTTGGGTTCAAGTTGTGGTCTAAAAGGATGTTTTGTGGTTTAATATCGAAATGAAGAATCTGCTGATCACATCCCTGGTGAAGATATTCAATCCCTCTAGCAGTACCAAGAGCAATATGTTGAAGCTTGTTCCAACTGATGAGTGAAACACTATTCGTGCTCGAGCTCATTGGCAAAATGAACCTTTCAAGTGAATCATTTGGTAGGTATTCATAGATCAATGCTCGTCTGAATCCATCAGCACAAAAACCAACCAAGCGAACCACATTAACATGGTGAATTCTCCCAATTGTTCCGATTTCATTGATAAATTCTTCCCCTTTACCTTTGGAATCGCGTAGGACTTTTACTGCAACATAGATTTCCCTTGAAAGTTTGCCTTTGTAAACAGTTCCATAACTTCCTTCTCCTAACTTTTCATTGAAATCAACTGTTATCTTCTTAATATCAGCATAAGAATATCTTGTTGGTCTTATGGCCTTGTAATCTTCCAAAAACTTTTCAAGTATAACTCGACTATCTCTTTCATTTTTACTGGACAAATATAGCTGATAAAGTGAAAAAACAATAATGCAAACAAGAGCTGTACCTAAAATGACACCTACAAAACTAAATAAGTAACATGTCATAAGTATGAAAGGAAATTGACAGAGTGAGAACTTTGAAGAATTTGAGAAAACTAACCTGCAAGCAAGGGCTGCTTAGTAATACCTATATATTATGGACAAAATGATGAGTCTTTGTTAAGTGCTTTGTTATCCATATAAAAAATTTAAAAAAAAAATCTAAGACATATAAATAGTACCTTTTTGGGTCATAGTTCGATTGAAACAATGAGTTTCCAAAAGCTTAGTTTTATCCACGAAACCACAATCCATTCCTTTGGACTCACAGTTTCCACAGAGTGGTATAGGCCAATTCAGCTGCAGCCTGTTCTCAAGAAATGTTGACTGTGAGTATGGGTACTGATGAAATTTTGTACAAGGTCCGGACAAAAAATATAAGAGGGACATAGTCGAAGAAACAGCATGTACTTGGTATCGAGACGAACCAAGACAAGGAACTACGTTACCATAATCATATGGTATAGAACAATTGAACAGGACTGTGGGATTTTCAAAAATCTTGAAATTAGATTGTGATAAATTCAGTTTTGATAGCTTGGCTATTATGCACTCGTTAGGATCGTAAAGGTGAATTTGCTGTGAGACATAATCAATTTCTTCAACAATTAAGGGAACAGACAAAGGAAGTTCGAGGATGGTGTCATTTTGATTGTTGCATTGTAGTTCAAAGCCAGGATAGCCGCAATGTTTTGGTTGATTTCTGAGCCTGAATGGAAAATGAATGATAGGACCATCATTTTTGCACCAAGAATCCTCACAACCCTCTAGTCTGTCTTCTAAACTAAGCAATGGGCAAATTACCAAGAAAAATAAGAGAGATGTAAAGATGGACATTTCTAAAACACTTATTAGAGATTTACTCATGCTAAATTTGCATTCTTTAGTTTGATGCTAATCACTACTATATACGATGAGCAATATTGTCCAACTCTCAAGATTGACTTTTCTACACGAATGAGCGTGGTATTGTGTTTTAAAAGGCGTGGGCGTAAGGCGAGGCGTTTTACATATGCCTTAGCGGGGCATAAGCCCCGAGGCGTGGGGCGTAAGCCTCATAGGTATTTAGTGTTTAATATTTTATAAAATAATATAATGACAGTAAATATTTATAAATAAGTAAAATTGCATAAATATTGAAGAAAACTATATATATGTGTGCTCCATCCCCACAAAAAATTAATCAAAACAATCTATTATACGTTACTTACAAGCACAAGTAATTTGAGTCAAAGAATAGAGTTTTCTATATGGAGGAACAAAAATGATGACCTGCAATTTGAACTTTGAATTTGCTGCTATGAAGAAGAATGTAGTTCTCTTTGTATTTGTAAAAATAATTAAATATTCGTTGCTTTTGGGAGATATTAGCAGACTAGCGGACAAGATAAAAAATTGGAAAAATCATGAATTAGGGCTTAAATCAATAAAAAGGGGTCTTTACTTTTAAATTTAATACTTTTGAGTTCCTTTTTAAACCTTTTGAGTAATTATCAAACTGACTTTTGAGAATTTGGGTATTATACGAAGGACTAATTCAACAAATTTTGTTTTAATTTAAAAAAGTCTCTGGGACTTACTCCTTACTAAAACAACGCGCCCCGAACGTCCGGGCGTACACCCCAAATTGTGGGGCGTATGCCTCTTGAGACTTTCGCCCCACATTATCGCCCCGAGACATTTTTGGTACGTCTCGCCCCGGGACTCGCCCCGAAAACGCTTTTTAAAACAGAGACGTGGATGACTATCTATTTTCTTCGAAACTATGCAGTTTGTGGACTAGAGTCTCCCACATACCTTCCCGTACTTGGAAATTAAGGGGGAAAAGGAGAATTCATTAATAGTTAAATTTAGCTCATAAAAATATAACTCGACTTGACGGGAGGGGAGCTAGACTGGGTATATATTCTTTGGTAAGTCATTTTGGGCGTTTGGGCTGCATATAGATCAAACTGACCTGTAAAAACTCATCAAACATTGAAAAATAAATATCTTTCGCAAACAAAGTCCCATATTGATAGCTAAAAAGATTGAGAGTCTACATAAAAAGTATAAGGGATCTTTTAAACGTGTGAGATCTTTTGGAAAAATCGTGCGGTCTTGACTCAAAACGGTCAATATCACACCATGCTAAGAGTATCTTTGGGCTAATTTAGCCCACCAACTAGCATCAAAGCCCAGGTTTGACAGGACGAGTATATGGCGTGGGGCTCGGTCATGATAATGGGCTACGTGTAACTTAGTTCGATGAAGAGACCCACGGATATTGGTGATACCACATGCACCACGTGGAACTTCGTTTGAGGGGGAGATTGTCGTATTACGAATAAAGTCTCACGTTGGTAGCTAAAAAGATTGAAAGTCTACATACAATGTTTAAGGATCTTTTAATTGTGTAAGACCTTTTAAAAAAATCATACGGACTTGACCCAAAACGACAATATCACAACATATTAAAAGTATTTTGCAGGCTGATTTAGCTTTTGATAAATAAATGAATTAGTTTGGTTTAGGAGCACTAACAACATTTTCTATAGACACTTTCAACCCCCAGACCTAACAATACTTTTCATTTTGTAGCAATTCAAGCTAACCACTTCATTCCTTGATTTTGATATCCCATTTTTATAAAATTTTCTCTCTCACAATCTTCCCAATTTTAACTTTCTTATCCTTGACACACACACATACACACAGAGGAGGGAGAAATCTCGCCGTTGCAGAAGCATCCTGACCACACCAAAGCAGTGTGGAGCCATTTCTGAGTGTGAGACCTCCTACTTAATCACTTTTGGCTTGACTACTCTCTTGTTCCGTTAGCACGCTCGTAGGATTTGTCTGTACAAATTAGCATTTCATTATTCTTAAGCGGGCGTTGGATATAAGAATTGTAAAATTTCGAAAAGAAGTGAAAAAGAAAATATTATTTGAAAATTAGAGTTATGTTTGGACATAAATATAATTTTGGGGTTGTTTTTAAATTTTTGTTAGTGAACTGAATGAAAATTTGGAAAAACAGGTTTCGGCGGTTTTTCGAATTTTCCAAAAATTTCAAAATATCTTCAAGTGAAAATTGAAAAATTTATGGTCAAACAATGATTTCGAAAAAAAAGTGAAATCATGGCCAAACGGGCTCTTAAGAGTCTAATATTATTTTTTTCCTATTAACTAGGGAGACATGGGACGGGAAGGAGAAGTGAATTACAGTGAAAAACAAAGACGTAACAATTTTGTAAAAAGCACACCGGTATACCATATGATTATAGAAAAATTTTCAGAAATCACTATTATTTAGTGGCTATTAATTTGTTATTGGTATCATTTACTTAATTACTTCCTATAGCTATTTTTTCACTTATTATAGAGTGTATTCGATGTATTCAAGGTACTGTAGCAAAACTCGGGGGAAAACAGGAAAGTCCAACTAACATAGACTGTATTCATATGTATTCGCGAGCTGTATTCGTGAAAACAGTAACGAAAATCTGCGGAAAAAAGGTCTCTCCAGCTGTTTAAAAATATTAAGTGAATCAATTAATGTGATAGACTCCTGATATAACTCAACAAACTCAATTATACTTATTACAGTGACTTTTGACTGTTGTATTTAGATGTATTTTATTTCATTCAACAACTTTTTAAAATGCACTAGTTGTTCTAGTTTTAGTTATGTATTTCAACTAAGTGTTTTCATTTGTATTCTCAAGCCAACTGTATTCTGATGTATGTATTTGCTGCTGAACATGCAAATACATGTTTCGCTTGAGTGACTTGTAAATCGAAAGATGGTCATTCGAAATTGAGTGCTTTGGTGGGTATACATCGGGTAACCCTCTTCTGAGTTGTTGAATCAGCCATTGGAGATGAAATTTCGAATTTTCTGGTGAAAGTATAACAATGGTGATTATTTATAAATTAAAAAAAATAGTAAAGAGAAATAGAAGAAGCACAGTAGCGGCGAAAATCTAACAACTTTAACACTTACCACAACTTTTTGGAGCAAAAAATATTAAAAATTGAGAGAGACAATGGAGATGAATCAGTGGAGAATCGTGGATATAGAATGGGGAAGAGATTGACGTTGTGAGAGAGAGATAGTAGAGACTAGAGAGAGAGATCGTGGAGAGAGAAGTTGGATACTATACGGTGATCTTATGAGAGAAAGAACAGAAAGCAGGAGAGAGAAAAATATTACACAACGTATTTAATGCTTAACGATAAGAAGTAACCATAAATACATATTTTGCTATAAAAACTAAAATGTAGCTATAAAAAATAATATTTTAAAAGGGTATTTATTTATAATAAATAAGATGTAAAATTTTGTTATAGGAGGTAAAATTTCCATTGATTATATGCCTTAATTTTTTAACTAATCCCTAGTGACAATTTGAAGTGTTCTTTTCCAATATTTTTCAAAGAAATGGAACTCAAAACAGTGTTAGAAATTTAACTTGTTTGGCCAAGCTACTTTTTGGTCAATTGTTTTTTTGGGAGGCCAAAAATACTTTTTCTCATTTTGGCAAGCTTTTAGAACGTATAAGGTATTTTTGATTAGGGGCTTCTCCTCGAAATCACTTTTGAAAAAAATACATTTAAAACACTTTTTAAAAGCTTGGTCAAACATTAATTGTTGATTAAAAATATTTTTTAAATTAATTAACCAAACACAAATTATTTCTAACCAACTTTTCCACGCAAATGAATATTGGTGATGACTTTTCAGAGAAATGAATATTTGTGGACTAGATAAGTCTCCCAAGACTAGCTTATTTGCTAATTGGCAATATGGGGAGAAGAAAGTTCAAGGCCCCAATAGATGATTTGACAGAGGAGAGGAGATAAGAAAGCTCAACACGGAAACATGGCAATAAATAGGTAAACGGGAAGGACTTCCTCTTCCTCTAGGAACTTCCTTGTTACTTTCTCAGGAAGGACTAATAATTATATGTCTTTTTAATATTTTTGTATACTCCTTAAAAATGACTTAACCATACGGAATACGTCTCATCTACCTTAGATCGATGTCTCACTTGATTAGCACTACACTGATTGGAACTTGATTAGAAAAATGTAATAAATGACTTGTCAATTTGCCAAAATAACTATTAGTATTAGTTAGTAGCGGAGGAGTAATATTAATTGTTAAAGAATAAGTCCACACACTTGAATTCTCAGTTCACAATACAATACTATACTATAAATAAACACCCGCTTTCTCGGTAGTGTGTGTAGGTTTAACTTTTCAGGGGCCTCAAATTTCTGTTCAAAATGTTTTCTCTCTTGGACTTGGAAATCGGAAAAGAAAAGAAGCACACTACACAAATGTTTAGGGGAACCATTAATCATCTTTTTGCAATATTCATCATCATCTTTCTGCAAACATGCAATGCTAGGAAGAGCAAACACTATTGTGTCCCTTCTGCCTGTGGCAACATCCATAACATAAGCTTCCCTTTTCGCTTAAACACCGATCCACAATATTGCAGTTTTCCAGGATATGAATTAGCTTGTGAAGGTAACAAAACCATTATATCGACATCATCCAAGAAGCTGTATGTGCAAGCCATCAATTATGGTAACAACACAATTCACCTTGTAGATCCATCTTTACAAACACAAGATATATGCTCTATAATACCTCCTCATCTTACATTCCACCAATACAATAGTAGTATCTTTTACTCATATTATTATGGATATATTGGAGTAGCAGAGCCTATTTTCATGTTCAACTGTCCATTTGCTATTAACACGACCACCTCTACATTTCTGGAAATTACTGGCTGCAAATTAAGCGCACACACTTACTTAAAGATTGGAGAAATGAATGTATCTGAAGTCAGTGATGGATGCAGAGTGGAACTTGTAGCTCTGACCTCTTGCCCTAACATTAAACATAACAACAACATTTCTCTTTCTGATTTTCATCAAGCAATCATCTATGGGTTTGAGCTTCTTTATTATCCGAATAGGGGAGTCACGTTTGGTAAGGACTACATGTTTGTTTACTTATTCATTTAATTAACAACATTCTTTTCATCCTCCATATGATCTGTAAGGAATTATCAAAAAGAAGGATTCACCACAATTTAATTTCTTCATGTCTTTGCAGGTGTTATTCAATTGATTGTCTGTGAGGACTCAAACTTTTTATCTTTTCTCTATATTAATTTATTCTCCATGGATCTCTCAGTTTAAATCTGTTAATAATTGGGCATTAATCTAACCAGGGAGCACCAAGATGCTAGCTCAGTTTTTCATATGTAAGCTCTTGTCCCTATAGCATTTCATTAATCTTTTATATGTCAATTGATTTGTCTGAATAATTCTCATATCTACACCATTAGGTTAGTGACCTACAACAACATATAACTATCTATAATGAACCTAATTTTGTAGCCAAGAAAATAAAGTACATAACCAACTGTAATGGTTTGAAGATACAAAAGTAAGAAGCTCAAATTAGCCTGCATAAAAAAAGATACTATATATTAATTTTCATAATCTGTGATTCAAATTAATGCTCTTACATAACCGTACTTTAAATCGCCTCTCACATATTTATGCATGTATCTGCCAGGAAAAAACTACACGAGACGAAAAAAACAAAACAAATTATCAGAACAATATCGAATTTTGTTAAATTTAGTAAAGCTTTTAATTGCAATCTTCATGAAAATAATTTTCTTCAAAACCTTCATATTTCAAAACACTTTAGAGATGACTGTTATTATCTGCAAACTGTAAGAAGTACATGTTAGTCCCGCCAATATTGCTGTATTTATAAATAATAATTCTGCGAAATATAAATTATCGTAATAAAACAGTAAATCGTATTCGAGCCCACTGAATTCACAGTGTTTCCTGAAGGAATTTAATCCCCTCCTAGTATCCAAGGTTATGGATTATTTCCTCCCAAGATAGAACGAATCACACACTGGTGTAGCGGTACTTCAAACCCCAGTGTTTCAGCGAACACAAAGTTCGGTAGCAAATCACACTTACAGTTGCTTTGTTTGAAGTTAAAATAATGCAGAACAAAGTAGTAGAAACTCAGAAGATCGTATGAAAATGCTGAGAGGAGGGAGTGCAATGTATAGCCAACGTTTTTTCAGTTTTTGGTGTGTTGGTGTTGTGTCTTCTCCTTCAACAGCTGCTGCACATATTTATAGCAGCCAGCTTTGAAGGTGAACGACCCTCCACCCTCCATGGTGGAGCATGCACTTGCTTGTTTGTGGAGCAAGCACTTGGCCATGGTGGGAAGAGCACTTGGCCATGGTGGAGCGGCTGTTATTGCAGTTTGTCAATACACGGATCGGATTGGAACATATCCGTTACAAATGCGGATAATCTTACGTTAATATTTACTATTAACAAATAAATTTGGTCCAAAAAATTAATCAATCAATTAATCAATCATTTGACCGAATCCGAATCCGAAGCCGAAGCCGAAGCCGAAGCCGAAGCCGAAGCCGAAGCCGAGCGAGCGACGACGACGGCGGCGACGACGGCGCGAGGCTTGCTTTCTTCTTAACTCTTTAAGAGCTACAAGAAGAGCAATTATATATATACCCACCAAAACTCTTTTCCTCTTCCAATATGGGACAATGTCTTATTGTCAAGGGGGGGAAACTTAAAATTTTACTCAAAAATTTTATTTTCCCTCCATTTCCCATTCACCCTCATTTTAAGACTATTTCATCTTAAATAACAAAAACCTCAACAATCCCCCACATGAATGGGTAATGGCTATATCACGGAAGTATGCATGGAAAAACTGTGTGATTTGCAAGCAAGGATTAATCGCATCTGGATAAGTAGGTTTCCCTTTGAACTTTTCGTAGTAAACTTATGTCGGATATACTCGGTCAATCGGTAGATTTGATATCTTTGAACCGTCGATCTTTGGTGTATACCTAGACAACCATAAGTCACACAATCAACCCTTAACCGTCTTTGATTCTCATTGTTGTGTTCGTTTCAGCCATGAACACCGCCTGGTTTCATAAGTGCGTAAAGAACTGGCCTTACAAAGTTCTCCTTGAAGCGGCTAACACTTCACACTTACATAGGTGATTCCTAAACATGTCATCCTGTAGATACACTATTTGATATACCCCGTATCAAATTTAGAAATCATTAAAAAGTCTTAATGCTTTATCCTTGGTACTGAACATTGTCTCATCACGAGAATGGACTAAAATTTTATTTGACAATGTTGAACCGTCATTAATGACTTTGTTTGATCTCCTTGATCCTAGATCTTGGGATCTCCAGTCTTCTAGGTAGAGTTACCGCCACAATGACTTGTTCTCGGCCATAGCCCCATTCCCCTTGATGATTTCTCAACTACCTCTCTAGTTAGGCCTTTTGTAAGTGGATCCGACACATTATCACTTGACTTTACATAGTCAATCGTGATAATTCCTCTAGAGAGTAATTGCCTAACGGTTTTATGTCTTCGTCGTATATGACGAGATTTACCGTTATACATAACGCTCCCAGCCCTTCCAATTGCCGCTTGACTATCACAATGTATGCATATTGGTGCAAACGGTTTGGGCCAAAATGGAATGTCTTCCAAGAAATTCCGGAGCCATTCAGCTTCTTCACCGGCTTTATCTAAGGCTATGAATTTAGCCTCCATTGTAGAGCAGGCAATACATGTTTGTTTGGACGACTTCCAAGATACCGCTCCTCCACCAATAGTGAATACATATCCACTCGTGGACTTAGAATCAGTTGAACCGGTGATCCAATTTGCATCACAGTATCCCTCAATCACCGCAGGGAATTTACTGTAGTGCAAGTCAAAGTTCTGGGTATGTTCTAAATATCCCAAAACTCGTTTCATTGCCATCCAATGAGATTGGCCTGGATTGCTCGTATATCGACTCAGTTTACTTATAACACAAGCTATATTTGGTCGTGTACAATTCATGATATACATTAAGCATCTCAACACACGAGCATAATCCAATTGTGATATGCTTTGGCATTTATTTTTTGCTAATGCAAGATTCACGTCAATTGGAGTCTTTGCAACTTTAAAGCTCAAGTGCTTGAATTTTTCAAGTACTGTCTTAATATAATGAGATTGTGACAATGCCAGACCTTGAGGAGTCTTATGGATCTTAATTCCCAGAATTAAATCAGCAACTCCCAAGTCTTTCATATCAAACTTGCTATTGAGCATACGCTTAGTAGCATTTATGTTGGCAATGTCATTACTCATTATCAGCATATCATCCACATATAGGCAAACAATAACTATGTGATTTGGAACATTTTTAATGTACACACATTTATCACATTCATTTATCTTAAAACCATTTGACAACATTGTTTGGTCAAATTTCGCATGCCATTGTTTGGGTGCTTGTTTTAGTCCGTAAAGAGACTTAACAAGTCTAGATACTTTCTTTTCTTTACCTGGAACCACAAACCCTTCAGGTTGTTCCATGTAAATTTCTTCCTCCAACTCTCCATTTAAGAAGGCTGTCTTAACATCCATTTGATAAATTTCAAGACCATACACTGCAGCTAATGCTACTAACATTCGTATGGACGTAATTCTTGTAACTGGAGAGTATGTATCAAAGTAGTCTAGACCTTCTCGTTGTCTATACCCTTTGACTACGAGTCTTGCCTTGAATTTATCAATAGTGCCATCATCTTTGATTTTTCTCTTAAAAATCTATTTAGAACCCAAAGGTTTATTTCCAGGAGGAAGATCAACCAATTCTCATGTATGGTTGTTCAATATGGATTCTATTTCACTATTGACTGCCTCTTTCCAAAACAATGATTCCGAAGAAGTCATAGCTTCTTTAAATGTTTGAGGCTCATTCTCCAATAAGAAAGTCACAAAATCTGGTCCAAATGAAGTAGATGTTCTTTGACGTTTACTACGTCTTGGATCCTCCTGATTACATATACTTTCTTTTGTTTCTTCCCGAGGTCGTTTAGATCCTTCACCAAATGACTCACATTCCTTTTTATACGAATATATATATTTAAAGAACTCAGAATTATCTGATTCTATAACCGTATTATTATGAATGTCAGGATTTTCTGATTTATGAACCAGAAATCGATATGCTTTACTATTTGTCGCATATTCTATGAAAACACAATCAACGGTTTTCAGTCCTATCTTTACCCTCTTGGGTTTAGGAACTTGCACTTTTGCCAAACACCCCCACACTTTAAAATAATTCAAGTTGGGCTTCCTTCCTTTCCATTTTTCATATGGAATGGATTGTGTTTTGCTATGGGGCACTCGATTTAATATTCGATTAGCCGTAAGAATGGCTTCCCCCCACAAGTTCTGTGGCAAACCAGAACTTATCAACAACGCGTTCATCATCTCCTTTAATGTGCGATTCTTTCTTTCCGCAATCCCATTAGATTGGGGCGTGTAAGGGGCTGTTGTTTGATGAATAATTCCATATTCTAAACATATTTCTTCAAAAGGAGATTCATATTCACCACCCCTATCACTTCTTATCATTTTTACTTTCTTGTTAAGTTGCGTTTCAACTTCATTTTTGTATTGCCTGAATGCGTCTATTGCTTCATCTTTACTATTCAGTAAGTAAATATAGCAATATCGAGTACCATCGTCAATAAAAGTTATGAAATACTTCTTTCCACCGCGAGATGGTATTGACTTCATGTCACAAATATCTGTGTGAATTAAGTCTAAAGGATTTGAATTCCTTTCAACTGACTTATAAGGATGTTTAACATACTTAGATTCCACACATGTTTGACATTTTGATTTTTCGCATTCAAACTTAGGCAGTACTTCCAAGTTAATCATTTTTCGCAAGGTTTTATAATTGACATGACCCAAACGTACATGCCATAAATCATTTGACTCAAGTAAGTAAGAAGAAGCTGAAATATTATTATTGTTTTCCACAACCATTACATTCAGATTGAAAAGGCCCTCGGTGAGGTAACCTTTTCCTACAAATATTTCATTCTTACTTATGACAACCTTGTTGGACACAAAAATGCACTTAAAACTGTGCTTAACAAGAAGTCCAGTAGAGACTAAATTCTTTCTCATTTCGGGAACATGAAGGACATTGTTCAAAGTCATGACCTTGCCAGAAGTCATTTTCAGAAATATCTTCCCATATCCTTCAACTTTTGCTGTTGAAGCATTTCCCATATAAACTGTCTCTCCGGGTCCAGCAGGAGCATAAGTAGCAAAAGCTTCTCTAACTGCACAAACATGGCGAGTGGCTCCTGAATCAAACCACCACAGTTTAGGATTTCCCACCAAGTTACATTCAGAAAGCATGGCACACAAGTTATCAACATCATCATGATTTACTACTATGTTTGCTTGACCCCTTTTCTTGTCTTTCTTCGGAGCACGACACTAAGTAGATTTGTGTCCGTTTCTCCCACAGTTGTAGCAGTTCCCACTGAACCGCTTCTTGCTTGGGTTGTATTTCAGACCAGAAGCCTTCTTCCTCTTTTTGTTATCTTCAACAATATTTGCTCCCATTATTGTTGAATTTCCACGGCCTCTCCTTTCAGCAGCTTTATTGTCCTCTTCGATTCTCAACCGAACAATGAGATCTTCAAGGGACATTTCCTTTCGTTTGTGTTTCAAATAATTTTTGAAGTCCTTCCACAACGGAGGCAACTTCTCAATCATTGCTGCTACTTGGAATGCTTCATTGATGGCAAGACTTTCAGCAAGTAGATCATGAATAATCACTTGCAATTCCTTGACTTGGGTAATAACAGACTTGCTATCTACCATTTTGTAGTCCAAAAATTTTGCGGCAACGAATTTCTTCATCCCGGCATCTTCAGTTTTATATTTCTTTTCAAGCGCATCCCACAATTCTTTTGACGTCTCCACGCCACTGTATACATTATACAGATTATCTTCCAGTCCGCTAAGAATATAATTCTTGCATAAAAAATCAGAATACTTCCACGCGTCAATCACGACAAAGCGTTCATTCTCTGGAGTTTTATCTGGCAGATCAGGAACATCTTCCTTGATGAACTTCTGTAGACATAACGTAGTTAAGTAGAAGAACATCTTCTGCTACCAGCGCTTGAAATCAATCCCGAAAAATTTTTCGGGTTTTTCTGCTGGTGCCAAAGCCGGTGTTCGGCTTGTCGATGCGTTGGCAGTCATCATCGGAACAGCTTGGTTCTCTCTTTCAGTCGAATTTTGTTAAATTTAGTAAAGCTTTTAATTGCAATCTTCATGAAAATAATTTTCTTCAAAACCTTCATATTTCAAAACACTTTAGAGATGGCTGTTATTATCTGCAAACTGTAAGAAGTTCATGTTAGTCCCGCCAATATTGCTGTATTTGTAAATAATAATTCTGCGAAATATAAATTATCGTAATGAAACAGTAAATCGTATTCGAGCCCACTGAATTCACAGTGTTTCCTGAAGGAATTTAATCCCCTCCTAGTACCCAAGGTTATGGATTATTTCCTCCCAAGATAGAACGAATCACACACTCGTGTAGCGGTACTTCAAACCCCAGTGTTTCAACGAACACAAAGTTCGGTAGCAAATCACACTTACAGTTACTTGGCCATGGTGGAAAGAGCACTTGGCCATGGTGGGGCGGCTGTTATTGCAGTTTGTCAATACACAGATCGGATTGGAACATATCTGTTACAAATGTGGATAATCTTACGTTAATATTTACTATTAACAAATAAATTTGATCCTCATTTGACCAAATCCGAAGCTGAAGCTCCGAAGCCGAAGCCGAGCCGAGCGACGACGACGGCGCGAGGCTTGCTTTCTTCTTAACTCTTTAAGAGCTACAAGAAGAGCAATTATATATATACCCACCAAAACTCTTTTCCTCTTCCAATATGGGACAATGTCTTATTGTCAAGAGAGGGAAACTTAAAATTTTACTCAAAAATTTTATTTTCCCTCCATTTCCCATTCACCCTCATTTTAAGACTATTTCATCTTAAATAACAAAAATCTCAACAGTTCAATAGTCAAGATTATATTGTAGCGTCAGTATAATTATTCAGAATTTTCTAACTCCCAATACTTGGCTTAAGTAGACGTTACTTTTGTATGACTTGACAACCCTGCAGTGTATTTGGTAGCAAGATTTGTGATCGGCCTACCAATCATAATTGTATTTCTGATGATCAAATTCAAAAGGAGGCATTTGTCCATGTATGACATGATTGAAGGCTTTCTGCAGACACAAAACAATTTTATTCCAATCAGATATAATTACTCCCACATAAAGAGAATGACCAGAGGGTTCAAAGAGAAAATAGGCGAGGGAGGTTATGGCAAAGTATATAAAGGAAAGCTTCGCAGTGGCAGGGATGTAGCAGTGAAAATGTTGAGCAAGCCTAAAGCTGGTGGAGGTCAAGATTTCATGAATGAAGTAGCTACCATTGGAAGAATTCATCATGTGAATGTAGTTGGACTCGTGGGGTATTGTGTTGAGACAACAGAGCGCGCTCTTGTATACGATTTCATGCCCAATGGATCACTTGATAAGTACATCACCAGTCAGGAAGGAAGTCCTGTGTTAAGTTGGCAGAGGAAGTATGAAATTATTGTTGGAGTGGCTCGAGGAATTGAGTATTTGCATCGAGGCTGTGAGATACGAATTTTGCACTTTGACATCAAGCCTCACAACATTCTTTTGGATGAGAATTTTATCCCAAAGATTTCTGACTTTGGACTTGCTAAACTATATCCAACAGATAATAGCATTGTGACTCTCACAGCTGCTCGTGGAACGATTGGATATGTAGCTCCAGAGTTGATCAGCAGAAGCATTGGAGCAATCTCTTATAAAGCTGATGTTTACAGCTTTGGAATGCTACTAATGGAAATGCTAGACTTGAAGAGAAATGTCGCTGTAAATGAAGAAAATTCCAGCCAATATTTTCCCTGTTGGGTTTATGATAAGTTTAACAAAGGAAAGGAGATTATGGTGGATGAAGAAGCCAATGAGGATGAAAAGAAGATAAGCAGAAAGATGACTATTGTTGCGTTATGGTGCATTCAAACAAATCCGGTACAACGCCCTTCAATGAGTGTAGTAGTGGAAATGCTTGAAGGTGAAGTTGAATCTCTAGCACCACCTCCTCAGCCTCTTCAATCTCAACCAATTGCTCCATTGTTTCATCAGATGGAAAGTTCTATAACGTACTCGTCTGATTCAATGGCTTTGTTAGAAAATGCTGCTAATAATCCTGTTGAATTAGACATATGTTGTGATTGATTCATAGTTGATGTAATGTTTTTTGTAAAATGACATTCTATGAAGTTTGTTGTACTAATTATGACAGGGTAGTTGCCAATCACATTATTGTTGCAGTAAATGACTCCGCACTTCAACACTGAAATTTCCATCACTTTCTCCTTTTTGCTGGTGCATTGTCTAGTCCATTACCTGATGCACATGACAAAGTTTTATCAAGTATATGACCTTATATGAAGCAGTCAGAATTACATATTCGGATAGAGGAAGAATGGGATGCTACATTAATTGTGAGAAAACTAGCTATTGTTGGACTTTGGTGTATTCAGTGGCATCCAACTGATAGGCCTTACCCAAAGATTGTGGTGGATGGTAACTGGTAAGTATCCCTCCGTCCTTAATCAGAGATCTGGTTTCAAGCCCCAAGAATTGAGTCTCCTTTGGATAGGTGGATATAATGGATCAACACATGCATCTCTAATGTCAGACTTTCAGTTCTTGTTAATGGAAGCCCAGGAGGCTACTTTAAGTCTCAAAGAGGCCTAAGACAAGGAAACCCTCTCTCCCCTTATCTTTTTTGTGATTGTCATGGAAGCCCTAAGCTTAATGCTTATAAGAGAGCTGAAGAATTGCTTCTTTCAGCCGCCGAAAAGAGGAAAAAACAGTCTTTGTCTAAGAAATGCATTGAAAAAGGACAAATGTATAAAACCTTTCAACGAGATCTAGGTCAGCAAATTGATTCATAGGAACGGAACCTTCTAAAGCACAAAGCTGCACGTGCTTTGCAGACAAGGGAAAAGAATTTATAGTTTTTCAGCTCTGTAAAGAAACTTACCATATTATTTACGAGCAAACAAACCATGCAGGGAACCAGCTGCACCACGTCGTCTTCCCTATGATACAATAATAGAAGCACTGGCTTGAGAGATAAAGTTGCTGCGATATTAGCTATAATATACAAGTATTATTACAGACCTTTTCACTGTTAAACAGGTCCTCGGCAATAGCTTCCATTTGTTTTCTCTTTTTCTCTTCTTTAATCGATTCAGCAACATCTTCATTCTTATACTCAGATTCTCTGCCATCAAGATCACGGATCAACATTGAAGGAATATGATATGAAATGAAGACTATAAACAAACCAGAGATAGACTTAGCTGCTTACTGATATGGATACTTGGCGAACGGAATGAAGATTTCAAAGCTATTCGGGGATGGAGCACTTGTCTACAAAATTAAGTCATGAGAACAGCAAATATTGACATCTAAAGTATAGCACCATAATCATATCCACTGACCAAAGAAGAAGAGGAACCAAACCTAAAGTGAAGATGCATCAATATAGAATTGCAATTCATAGACAACTTATTGTACTTTAAAGAAGCAATACAGTATACAGCGAACTGCAGAAAGCAATTTTTTTATAAGGACCCTCAGAAAGCCGTCTTATGTCTACAAACTGATATGCTTCCTGGACTTACAATCAAATCAAACCTAGGAATCCACTGGACACAGCTGCATATTACACAAGCAAAATGGACACATGGAACAAATTCGTTTGGATATCACTGCAACTCTTGCAAAAGTGAATTGCCAAAGATCTTCATCGTAGCCAATATTAAATTCATCACTGATTTAGAAAGTTAATATGACAAGATCAAGCTGAAATTGCTAGCTGAACTCCGATAAGAATATATTTCACATAAGACAGTGTAATAGATACTAACCTTACGGAAGCGCTTAAAATTTGTAACTCCGCCATTTGTTGAAGAGACTGGTAACGACATGATAGAATCTCTAACAATTAAATCTTGGCTATATATGATGTCCAACTTCCCATTTTCCGGCTCATCAGTTATATCTTTTTTTGCCACTGTATTATCAGATTTGACTCCTAAGCGCCCGATGTAACCACTTTCAGGGTCATGAGTGGTAGCATCATCATGTTTAACAGGTTTTGTTGAACTGGGAGATGTGTCCCTCTTGGATCCCTTATCCCCAGGTATAACTATTTGGACAGAACACTTATCTTCATTATAATTTTCAACAGATTCTAGTTTGTGTGCAGAAGTTGTTGCCTTGCTGTCATACTCTGGAGCTTCTATTGAACAGACAGCAGCAGCAATGTGATCTGATTTCATACTTTCTGTTTCTGCATCTGAATCTGCAACTACTGTCTCAACCGTGGAGCATGAAGATGTAATGTGCACTGCAGAGGACAATTATTTAGTTAAGAGCATGAGATAAATTTGGCAGAAAACATATATTCATAAATATGGATTCTGCTCAGGTACTCCTTGAAGCCAGAACAGTAAAATAAGCTATTCACGGCATCTCACAGTTCCGTTCTACAGGCAATTTTCTTTTTGTAAGAAACTTCTTGAATCCATTTTGAGCAAGTGATATAAAGCAGGGATTTTGCGAATAATAAATCTATAAAAAACTTATTGTGACAGGGAAAACTGTTGTTTTCTGTTTATTATGTCCAGGCCTAAAGTCATCACCAGCTGCAAGATCAATGATCAATTACAATGCTTATTAGTGGCGAGTTTCTAGCTAGCTTAAGGGGATTGGTCCGCTGCAGTAATAATGAATCTCCCCCTAGTCAAAAATTTGCTCAAGCAGTTTGAAACAAGGTGGCGCAAGATTTTATGAAAAGTTTCATTGCACGATTAGTCGACCTTATCAACCAGTTTAAAGCCACACTTAAACCTCTTGGCTAGTCTAACCAGCAATTTTTATTTGCTTTTGCACAACAGTAGGCACAGTGATAAAAGGGCATGATCCTTGACCACCTCAAATAATCATGAGGTTATACCACAGGCCAAACTAGTCAATGGTTCATAATATGTTTAACAAGCTTCAAAATGACGATCCTCTGTCAAGTTAGTGATCAACACCTGAGCATGTAATTTGTAAATTCAATAAGATCATGCTTTGCTGTCTGAATCTGCTGGTCAAAGTTTCAAACCAAAAATTAGGGGGGGAAAGGGTTGGGAAGGAGGGACGAGAACATGAATGATCAAAAAGAGAGACAAGAATGGAGAGAATAGATAATTCCGTAAATAGAAAGCTGATTGACATGGTGGATGCAAAGAAAAGACTAAATCGTAAACATAACTATACTCACCTGGTGGAGTTATGATTAGAGAAGGATCCAGATATCCAGATAGAACTGCAGAAACCAGATCTATCTCACTCACCCAAGGCAAAGAACTATGGTTAGTAAAACACTTAGAGCTGCTTGATCTTGCAGGAACTACACACACCACACGGTCATCTCCATTTTTCTCCAAGACCTAAAAGTTAATGAAATGTGCTAGTAAGTTCACACATTAATACGTACAATCATCTGTGGGTCAATAGTATGTACCTTGCATGCAAAACCATTAGCATAGTCTCAATATTTTGCACCTTGAATGCCGAAACGACGAGCACCCATGGAAACCCCACCCCACAGGAAAGGAAAAGGAAGAGGAGTTGAAAGTTGGAATCACTCAAGAAAATGGAAATGTAAAGATCGACATTGTTACTCTTATGATTCAACTCAACCATGACTCATGCAGTATATTTGGAGTTGTATGAATCAAAAATCTTATCCGTCTGTGTCTAGTCCTCCCACTATAGACCATCTTCTCCTTCTAGGAAAACCTCTTCTGTCTTCTTCTTTTTTTCTTTTCTTTTTTTTTTTGAGAAAGAGCAATAACTCTTCTCTTTTATGCCTTCACTTCCATGTTAAGAGAGTTTCTCCCTCTCCAAAAATTAATTACTGAAACAAATTTCAGTCTATGTTTGTTTAAGTCATTAGGTTTGACTTAATGAAGCAAAAAGCACGGGAACTGCCCACACGGGAAGTGAGGCGGCCGCAGTTAACTATCCAAAACCTTGTGGCCAGGGTTTCTGTTAATGAGCTGTTACTCTTTATGCACCTTTGTGAATTGCTATTACCTTTTTCATTTATCTACAAAGGATCTCCAGTCCAATCAAGCAAAAAAAATTTACCACCACTTTGCTTATTGATGAAGACACCTTTATACACTGAACTCAAAGTAAGTATATTTTCTAGTACAAGTACAAAGAGTGCCACGAGTCCTATAACAAAAAGGGAAAAGGACAACAAGGATGCTCTTAAGTGAGTGACGGTTTTTAAAATGCTTGTTCAGGCCTTTTGTATCTTCAAAATGTTCGCCGTTCTCCCCCCTTCCGACAAGCATTTCCGATTTATGAACTTGACCCCCCTATCCATTAAGAAAGACACCATTCACGAGGCTGTGACATCTACCTTTTCTCAAACATGCTCAGAGTTACCAAATTATTTTAATCTTAAGGGGTGAGTTATCTAGAAGATGCAGATAGGAAGACCAAGGAATCAGGGGAAGGAGGAGCAGGTAACAATAACATAGGACATTAGGACAGACCATGTTTGCAGAAGAAACATTGGCACCCCCAATTTCCAACAAGGACTGCAACCTGCCCTCAAATTTATACTGCAAGGAAAAGGGAATAAATGATCTTAGTCAAGCACAAATATCTAAGTAATTCTCAATCAAGTTCATCTTGCATGACTTGCTTGATGTAATAGCAAAGTGGCAGAGAAGCTGAATAAAGGCAAAGGTTATAAAATTTTCAGATGACAAAGAAAATCAAAACTTGCAGCATTACTTCTGACCTCCAACTGAACTAATGGAGTAACTAGTAAAGCTTATGATGCATAACTACAGCACAACAAATATCTACAAAAACTATAGACGACTCTGAACTGAACCCACAAGACAGAAACTGGAATACTGGAAGAATGAAGGACACGATCACCTTAGCTTCTGGTTCCAGCAAAAACGTATATCCTTTCAAACAACACTCTCGAGACTGAGGATCTACCACTTTGACTGACACTCCTTCCAGCATCAAGTTTGGTGCATGACTGAGTAACACAAGCACAGCTAATATTGTTAGCATACAAAAGAGAATAGCATTTTAGACCAGCAAGGCATACTGTAATTAATCTTAATGCAGTACTTACGATGTGCAGCTTGGAATATCAGTGCAAATATTTTTTCCTGCAATTAGCTGAAATTCATAATAAACCAATTAGAAAATGATCTCAGATCTCAAGTTCAGTTATATCATAGAGAAAAAAAACTTTCTTCGACGTTTGACATTGGGCTTGATGCTACGAAATGAAGAGTTAAGGGCTAAGTTGACTTTTAGTTCTTTTCTGAACGAGTAAAGAGCATCCATTTCAATAACTCGGAAAAGGAAATGAAATGACAAAAAGTACAAAGATGTAGGTCCATTTCCCCCCTTCAAATTATCTTTGGCTTCTCTTCCATATAACCCATATAATGCATCATCCATAACCCGTATAATGCATAAAGATACAACAACAACAACCCAGTATAATCCCACTAGTGGGGTCTGGAGAGGGTAGTGTGTACGCAGACCTTACCCCTACCCTGGGGTAGAGAGGCTGTTTCCGATAGACCCTCGGCTCCCTCCCTCCAAGAACTCCCCACCTTGCTCTTGGGGTGACTCGAACTCACAACCTCTTGGTTGGAAGTGGAGGGTGCTTACCACTAGAGCAACCCACTCTTGTCAATGCATAAAGATAAAAAAAATATTTCAGACCACATTTGTGCTTCTTGTCGTTTTAGATCCCTTTTCAAAAGGTAGGGAGCCATAAAATCCAAGAAGACATTTATATCATGTACGCTTTTTAAGCTGCAGCAGAAAGCTGAAACTGTAAACTAAAAGTATTTCAAGCTACGTAGGGATTCTTAATTCCTTCAAAGAATCTTTGGCTTCTCTTCCATATAACCCACATTATGCATATAGATATTATTTCTGACCATACTTGTCTTTTCTCGGTTTCCTTCCTTTCTAACGAATAGCAAAAATAGTCTATCATAGCAAGTAACTAAACTAGAGTTTTCCCTGAGGTAAAGGGAAAAGAGGATTATCTGATATTATTGAACATAACAGAAAGAAATGTGTGATGCTATTACATCACTCAAATGATGGAGTCCATGCATAATAACACCCCACGTATTTACATTGGATACCACTGGAACATTGAATAACTATCCGGAGTCTTCAGAGTAACGGGAAAGGAGAAAGATCTGATATAAATCATAATTATTAGGTAAGAAAAGTACAGGTTATCATGATACAGTTAAATCATATTCCTCACATTAGTAAATCTATGTGTAAGGATTGCTATACGGCCTACAATTGGACAGTATCACAACTTTATACTACAATTTTGTGTGTGTAGATATCAGCAACTACATATGCAAACTAGACATGTTTCAACAACAACAACAAACCCAGTGTATTCCCACAGTGTGGGGTGTGGGATCTGGGGAGGGTAGTGTGTAAGCAGACCTTAATACTACCTACCTTGTGAAGGTAGAGAGCTACCTTGTGAAGGTAGAGAGGATGAGTCCAGAAGACCCTCGGCTCAAGAAAAGTATTTCTCAGCAGTTTTGAAAAAGAAAAGTAATAGTGAAGAATACATGTTGAGACTAATGAAAACAAGAAAAACTAGACATGTTTGCTCGCAGATTATACTTGCAAAAATTTTAGGTGATTATATCAAGAATACCTCAACCCAACTATATTGAACCAAGGGTTTTCTAGCAGCAATAGCATCAACCAGATCTTCACTCAGTGGAAAGGAGTCATCTACAAGCACATGTGAGCAGTCCAAACTCCACTTTTTCGTTATACTGGCGCCTGCAAGGAGATACATCCTGAATATGATATCCTCTGTGTGTATATATCCATATAGTGGAATGAGATGTAATGTGAGTTTTGAGATTATAATATAATGTAGGTATTCTCTCTATCTCAGGTCCCTTGTGCTTTTGTAACTTTAGACTACTAAACATATGATCACAGCATTATAAAATGGATGAAAACATTCAAGATACTTTCTGCTTTTGTAAGCACAAATTATATAGGTATTTATTACTTTTTTTATAATATATAGGAATTTATTCTTTAGAATGTAACTACAACGAGTAGCAAATCTGGTCGCTAGGATTATCTAGGTCATATTTTGGCATTCTCTTGCAGTTCTTGGTCCTCTTCACCACAGCAGCAATAGGAAATAGGAATAAAAATAATATGTTGCTCTTCCGTGATTTGACCACAATTTGTGCCCCGAAGTCCAATATGATTCACAATTTTTGCACCAAAGTCTAATATGCCTCCACCTCATAGGAACAATGGTTTAACAATAGCAGAGGAAATAATCAATCAAAGACGCATCAAGAATTCAACAGATCACACTGGAAATATCATAAGCAGCCTGAAACACAAAAGTGCATAAACCACCTGAGCAAATATTTATGCATAGCATATATAATGACCTTACCTATTGATGACACCTTTGTAGTAAGTTGTTTTGTCTTCGAATGCTTCGCGGAGCAAATGAAAAATATGAAGGGCACATAAGAGAATCTGTTTGATATACATCATCACATTAATATGTTTTTCAGTGGGGTTAATGCTCCACTAATAAGAGGTATTATAGGAGGTAAGAGTTACAACATGCAACTTCAATCACCTGTAAGTTGCATTACCAGTTCCAAATGAAACTAGATCCCCATCCTTAAGCATTGTTTCTCTATTTGGAAACTCATGAACTTTCTCCTTCAAGCCCAGATTCTTGTTGAGGAATGTTCCATACTTTGAGCAGTCTCTTATACGTACTTTAGATGAAATATCTGAGGGTTTCTTCAATGACTGATCCAAAGAACTCATTTCATCTATTATAATTTCTGCATGGATCCTTGAAACTCCTTTATCCTTGTTGACAATGACATCACATCCTGTGAAACAATACATTTAAAGGTAATACAGGTTACTTTTCAAACATAACACGTAGCGGTACTATTTGAAAAATATGCACTTTCAAGTGAGAGAAGGTTAGATGAAACAGTGCCTCTAAATCCAGCAAAATAGATGTAAATACTCTATAAACAATGGTACAATACCATGGATGAAATTCCGAGATTATGATGCTCAAAATATTACAGGTCAAGAAATTGACAGACAAGAATTTTGAAATTGCCAGACAAGGTCATCATCTCTCACAAAATTTTATCCTTCCATCACCTTTTGCTCGGCATTTGTCTCCATTCCATATGTGTATCAGCAGAGACTCCTACCAGTTTCCCATTTCTTTTGTTGATTTCTAAATTGAATTTCTAAATTCTCCATTGATTTTCTATATTTCTTCACTTCACTAAGCCAGCTTACATATCTTGAGTATGTCATCTGGTGCTTCTTGATTCTTGCTCAATGTTTAGACTCGGAGAATATTGTAAACCCACCACCACAAAGTCCTATTCCCCATTAAATTTCGATAGGTAAATATCCCTGTCTATTTATGACATTGGAATTATCCATTTAGTGTTCCTGTACTTTTCTCTCCTACTAGAAACACCGTGTCAGCTGGAAACAAGAAGCTACCAAAAGAAAATAGTTACATAATCATGTCCAATGGTCCCCGTGAAGAAATGGACCTTCGGCCTAACTCAAACCCAAAAGCTAGCTCATGAAGGGAGGATTGCGCAAGACCATATAAGGAGATCACAACACATTCCTTCAACCAATGTGGGACTTGACACTACCTCACACGCCACTGGACAACTGGAGCGCGGATAACATAGCACGGGCCAACATTGAGAAACACAACAGACGGGACCGATGGATCTAGCTCTGATACCATGCGAAGAAATGGAACTTGCGCCTAACTCAACCCCAAAAAACTAGCTCATAAAGGGAGGATTGCCCGAGATCAGATAAGGACCCACAACTCATTCACTCAACCAAATTCGGACTTGATATTCCCCTTCCAAACCTCACTATTGACATCAATCCAGAAAAAAGAACAATACTTAATTTGGGAGCTCTTGGAAAATCCAGAAAGGAAAAAGTAGCTTCGTTTCGACCATCAGTAGCAAAGCATTTGGAGAATTAATTCCGTGCAAATATGCAGTCCTCTTTGAATTAACTCTTCTATAGACTACTTATATTACTTATTTTCTAATGTTCTACATATCATTATATTTACTAAAATATTAGGATAAATAGTACTTAGTCATCCTGAGCATCTAATATCTCCATTAATCTGCTTTTGTACATGGTAATTAGACTGAACCATCAGCAAAACAATAAGCCAAAGCATATCACATCAGAACGTATGACATCTAACTCATGTCATCAACAAGATTAATAAGAAAAGGAAGCAGTGAGGACAGTACAGAGTAACCAAGCTAAGAGTAGAAAGTGTCACCTTGTAAGGGAGTAACTACTCCATATATCACTGATAAACCCATTAGAAAAAACTTATGAGTACATAATTGAGAACGATTACCTTTTCGACCCACTTTATATGTTCCTTTATTGAAGAAATAGTACTTATCTTCACCTGTCACATAAACAACGAGCAATGTATTAGTTCATCGACCATACAATAACTAATAAGATGATAAATCAGTAAGGATTCTAGGCTAAAATGAAACCAACAAATGTCATTAACAAAATTTGATCAACAAAAGCCATGAACAACTTGTTTCAACTTTCAACATTAGTAAACTAGCTCATGCAGGAAATGTTGCATTGCGACTATTATTAAAACAATTGATCATTTGAACATATGTATATTTATGGACCTACCTGCATGCTCAATCAATCAACCAACTATGCCTCAAAGCTGAACTTGTTGGGCTTAGCTATATCGATCTCTATATCCATCCTGCTCTATTTGATCACATTCATTCCAATACTATCTTTCTCATTTTTTACAACGATGGTGTCTAAGGCAACTTGTGCATAACAATTCTACTAGGTACATGCTACTTTCCACCAATCCAGATACAACATAACTCTGCCCATAACGACTTAGACAGTTAGAAATAAATCATCTAACCTTTTTACCACTAGTGAGATTTGAAACCGATCACTCATTTTCATCTCAATTCATTGACCGCTATTGTCAAACCCTTGGGTGCAATTTGCCTTTTAAGGAAAACATGGAGGTTCTCTAAAGCTAGCATTTCTATAAATCATCCTACACTAAAATACAAGTCTTTCTAGATAGGCCAAAGAGACTCTTGTCAAACACCGAACCTAATGTAAGCATAATAACAGCAACTAAGACTTAATCGTAGTATCACTTTCTTTCTTTTTTTCCTTTTTTTATTATGATGGTAGTGTCCGAGCCGGCTTGCATGCATCTCGATTATTCCTGTGAGTAATTGCTACCTCCACCAGCACAAGTACCGGGTAACTCAGCCCACCACGACTTAGGCAGATGGGAAGAAATCACTTATAACATCTTTTAGACCCCATGGTTTTCCTCACACTTAAATTAACCACTAAGCCACATCCTTCGATTGCTTCCAATATGTTACTATATTCTTAGCTAAACCTGTACTAATTTAGGGTCTCAGTCTTAATTAAAAAAAAAGAATAATACAATATTACTCCTACAAATTCCTTAGTGTCATTGCTTTCTCGGTTACTAGGTAAAGTGCACCCCTATGGGAAAAGCAGATGATTTTAACATTCAATGCAATCATTTTAAAGGAAAGAATCTAAAAGTAGAGAGAAAGCTTGTGCAGAACCTGGAAGTGGGTCAACAGGGAAAAGGCCCCAAACCATAGTCTTGATTTTTCTTTGTACACCAAAGACGACGTTCTAGTAACAGCAAATGGGTGGTACTTCAATGGTTCAACGCTGATCAGAAAAACAAGGAATCAGAAGTTTTATTTTGATACCAAGAAAGTTGTGGAAAGCCGTCGAGAATTGCTAGTACTTCTTCGGCACCGGGAGCTTGTCTCCGTTGAGAAAAGGAAAATCGGAGAAATAGTAAAGAATATTTCAAGAAAGTTTAGTGCCTTTGGTGGGAAAAGAAAAGGGTCATGTATTAATACTAGATGGCGTAACCGTGCGATTCACGAGCCCAATTGTTGCTCTCTTTTTTTCTTTTCTTTTTTTAAAATGACATTTTATAGTCACTGTCAAAACAATAACCCAATAAATGTATGTTCTTTGTATATTTTATATATATATATATATTATGTTATGTATCAAAATTATATAATTTTTCGGTCATCGAATGTAATTCTAGCGCTACACACTTTATTCGTCTTTAAGGAAAGAAGAAAGAAAAACAGGCTTTTATGTGATAACGTATAGAATCATGTTTACCTATATTGTTTTTTATATGTTGCGTTATGTGCATTTTTTATTTTTCTGAAATCGTATTACTACAATCACATTGTAATACGTGTCGAAGTCTAACACTATACTATAACAAAGATTATACAATACTTCAAGTACAAGTTACAATATTTTTACATAGGTTCTATACTTTTTTATTTAAAAAAATAGTTCTGCACCACCAAACTTAAAATTGATTATAAAAAATAATTAAAAAATCAGTTGAAAAATAAGTCGTGATGTATTTTCTCATTGTTTAAACTGAATAATATATAGTTGTACTCTATTAGTATTTTCAATTGTGTTAATATATTGCTTTTCTTTTTTATTAATCAAAATTTGAATAATAAAATATATTCATTTTATTTCCAAATAGATGATGCAAAAATGTTTTTTTGTTCTTTGAATTAATAATCGTGATTTTGAATTATTGAAAAAATAATAATTAAGTAAATGTGTATTTTATTCTAGTTTAAAGACATATTTGGATAATTCATTATAAATAAATATTTTGATCACGGATTTTTTCTAGTTTCATTTGATATGATTGAGATACTCTAGGGTGTAGTACCACTTTCTTTACTATAATTATTTATTGAGATTTTTTTTTAAATAGTTAATTTTACATTTATGTATTTTGAAATTTATATAATGTTGAATTCTTTATTAAAAATTGAGGAAGTACCCAACTAACTTTGGTCATAGAGGGAGAAGTATAATCATACATAATGATACTTCTCATGCTGCCTAGTGGAGTATATAATAAAGAAAACAAAATCCCCAATTAGTTGTCTTAATTTTTTGTTTAGATTATTCTCAATTCATGTTTTATAAAGGGAATTATTTTTACTTGAAACTATATTTTATTCTTAAATATATATCTTTCATGATTTTATAAAGTGTTCCAATTGAAATTACAATTTAATGAGAATTTGTATAAAATGATATCAATTGATATTAATATACGAACATTTTAATAAAAATCTACATAAATTATTGCCACTTTTTTTAAATATTCTTTACAAAAAATATTCAGTAAATAAAACAAATAAAATGATTTTTCTCGAGGAGATAATAGAGTTATTATATATAAATGTATGTTATCATAGTATGTTTTTAAACAAATGAACGTTTAAATTATAAAATTACCTAACAGATCATAATTACTCTACCTTTTTATATACCGTATCATAATTTTTTTTATAATATTGCAAGTTTATTCTTCATATTGTTGGTGTGTGATATTATTGTTAATTATGTGAATCACGTTGATATAAATATTTCTATTTTCATGATTATTTAATGTTATTGACTCATAGTGAGTGTCATAGTCGGCCATCTCGTCTCTACCTCTTCGAGATTAGGCTTGATACTTACTGGGTACACGTTATTTTCGTACTCATACTGCACTTGCTGCACATTTTATTGTGCAGGTACATATATATATAGCGGCCTTGTGGGCGCAGAGGTGTGGTTAATAATTGTGGGGACATAGGTGAGCTGCATTCTATATTACGATCTGCAACTAACAGAGTCTCCTTCAAAGTTATTATATTTTCCTGTCTAATTTGTATTCTAGAATAATAGGAAGCAATAACAATAAGGGCTGGATAAAACAACCAGTGATATGCACAACAGACAACAAGAATATCATTAATATCACTCAATAATTAATAAATACAATTACACCCAATTAAATCAAGCTCTTCAAATAAATGTCTTTCACATATAATCCCTCCAGATAACTCTCCTTCAAATATAATTTTCTCAAATAATTACTTTTCAAATATAATTCTTTCAATAAATCTTTTCAAATATAATTTTCTCAAATAAATATCTTTCAAATACAATTCTTTCATATAATTCTTTTTGAATAATAATCCTTCCAAATAAATATTTTGAATATAATTATTTCAATTAAAAATTCACCATGTGACACCTCATTTCATAATCATAAAAAAATAAGGGTCTCATCCCATTTTTCATACTTTTCATAAACACGGGTCTCAGCCCATTTTCATATTTGCACGGCACCTCATGCCCATAATTAAATCATCATATTTTTCCGGCACCTCGTGCCCTCATTTCATATCATAACTGCACGGACAATTTACGTGTCAAATATCCTCATTATTTACTCACGTCATCTCGTGCCCACATTTTATTTTATAATCCGCCTGGCAATGGCCACGGGCTCTCAAGTTCAACATAAATCAGATTGTTATCAATTTACCAACAACAAGACAAATTGCACAAGGTATACAAATAAACACAAGAAAATCACAACATCACATGAAAATTATCAACACCACAAACCCACATCATCACATATCGTCCCTGACAATAGCCACTCTTATCACTCCTATTGCCGCCCTTATCGCTCCTATAGCCACCCTTATCGCTCCGCCCAGACAATATCAATAGCCACCCTTATCGCTCTTATTTCCACCCTTATCACTCCTATAGCCACCCTTATCGTTTCGCCCAGACAACATTTTAACAAACACACCAACAGTGAAATACCACCCATATACCCACATAATATCAACGCTGAAATGCCACCCTTATCTCCCCGAAATAATAACTCACATAACACGATAATTTCTCAAAATAATAACTCACACAATACAACAATTTACAAGGGAAATGATCACGGCAACATGACAAAAATCAATTCATATCACAATTTGCCCAATGGCCACAACCAAATTCCAAAGATATAACAAAATCAATTAATTTTACAACAAATAGTCCAAGGCTCCACACAATGTATATAACACCCAAAAATAATTAATAGAGATATAAATTACTCAACATAAAAGCAAAGCCTTCATTAACTCCAAAATTTTCAATAATTATATAATCACCTCTTCTTAAGCTCATTTAATTAATTAATTGCAGAGGAAAGAATCCAAAATGAAATTAAATTCCAATAATTATCAAACCAGCAAATTCACAGAATTTCATAAATAATCAAATAACAATCACATCAAATTATCATATAACAACAGATTCAACAACAAGAATTTAGGTACGACAAATAGATGATTAAATATATGCCAACAATTATCCAATTTACTACACAATATGTTCTAGACTTTAACTCAATAAAATTTGCACATATAAACCAAGTACGTACTCGTCACCTCGCGTACATGGTTTTCAATTACCCAAGTTCACATAAGATTCAATGCCTAAGGGGAAATTCCCCCACTCGAAGTTAAGTAAGACACTTACCTTGTTGAAGTTATGTCAATATTCCAAAATCGTCTTCTTGCTTGAATTGACCTCCGTACCGCTCAAATCTACCCAAATTAATTGTATAACTTCATTAAAATTTATCAGAAATAATTTCGGATAATAATGCGTCGACTTAAAAATTTATTCCAAAAGGTCAACAAAAGTCAACGCGGGACCCGCCCCTCGGAACCCGACATAATTTTCATGAAATACAAACACCCCTTCTGATATGATTTCAATCATACCAATTTTATCAAATTCCGATAACAACTCGACCTCCAAATCTTAAATTTTTATTTTTGGAAGATTTTACAAAAATCTTGATTTCTTCCATTTAAATTCGAATTAAATGATGAATATAATCATGGATTCATGAAATATAAACACTTTAGGATATAGAACACTTACCCCAACCAAACTTGTGAAAAATCCCTCCAGAATCGCCCTAATCCGAGCTCCAAAAATCCAAAAACGAGAATGGCAAAATGACCAATTTTTGGTCCTTAACATTCTGCCCAAATTCGCACCCGCGGTTACTGTTCACGCACCTACGGTACTATTCACGCACCTGCGGTACTATTCATGCATCTGCGAATCACTGTTCATGTTGCTGCCCAGAAAATTCCAACAGCTTATCTTCATGTCCGAATTGATCCGTTAACCTTCCGAAATCAACTCAAGGCCCTCGGAACCTCAACCAAATATACCAGCACGTCCCAAAATACAATACGAACTTAGTCGAGGCTTCAAACCATGTCAAACAACGCCGAAATTACAAGTCATGCATCGAATCGAATTATAAGTTTTCAAATCTTCCAACTTCTATATTTTGCGCCGAAACGTATCAAATCAATCCAGAATGACTTCAAATTTTGCACACAAGTCATAATTGACTTAATGGAGCTATTCCCATTTTCGGAATCTAAATCCAACTTCGTTATCAAAAATTTACCTTTCGGTCGAACTTTTTCAAAATCTTATATTTTCCAACTTTCGCCAAAATGTGTCGAATTGTCCTATGGACTTCCAAATCCAAATCCGAACATACGCCTAAGTCCGAAATCATCATACGAAGCTATTTCCATCCTCAAAATTCTATTCCGGGGTCGTTTGCTCAAACGTCAATTCTCCGATCAAACTTCCCAAAAATTCAACTTTCGGTATTTCAAGCTTAATTCCACTACGGAGCTCCAAATAATTTTTTGTACACGCTCCTAAGTCCAAAATCACCATATGAAGCTATTGACATCATCAAAATTCTATTCCAGAGCCGTTTGCTCAAAAGTCAACTCTTCGGTCAACACTTTCCATTTAAACTTCAAATTAAGGATTGTTCTTTTAATTTAATTCTGAATCTTCAGTAAATCAAACTCGACCACACCCGCGGGTCATAATACATATTGCGAAGCTGCATGAGACCTTATGTCACTGAACGGAGCCTAAATTCTTAAAACGACAAGTCGGGTCGTTACAATAATCCATCACATATTTCTTGTTCTGTTATTGTTTCACATAGTTGAAGTTGGTGATCATGTTTCAGCTTTTTGCCTCTTCTCATGGTCTTCTTATTTACTACTGCCACACTGGAAATTGTTGTGCCCATGAGTGATTTGTAGAACTGATTAATCTATTCCCTTATAGCTACTGGGTCAGTCAGTCTCCCTCCATCTAAAGAATCAATCTCTGTGATTTGTTTCCTCTGTTTCCTAATTTTCATAACTGCTGAGAAGTAGCTAGTGTTAGAGTCTCCAAGTTTTATCCATATTGCCCTCGCCTTCTGTTGCATTATACTTTCTTCAATCAAGGACCACTTTTCAAGCTAGCATAATATATTCTTCTCTTCTGATGCAAGTGCATCTGTATAATGTGCACTTATCTTGGTCTGGACTTTTTTCAGGTCTTCCCTGGCTTGTTCAATCTTCATAGTAATACCCTTGAACTCAGTTTCATTTAGGACCTTCAGTTTTCCTCGTATGTCTTTCTGCTTCGCCAAAGGTTTCTCATTGTATCTACTTGCAGGTTATGTGTCCATCAGTCCTCCACCATCTTGGGAAAGTTCTCATGTGTTGACCAAACATTGAAGAATTTGAATGGTGCCTTGATCTTTGGTTCCCTTAGGTTAGTATTTATCATCATAGGACTATGATATGATATGTTAGGCAGTCTGTACTCAGTAGTGAGATGTCCAAACTACATAATCCAATCTGCATTTCCCATTGCTCTATCTATTATACTCCAAATTCAGTCTCCACCTTGTTGTTTATTTGTCACGACCCAATTTCCCCTCCGTATGGGTATCGTGATGGCACCTTGTCTTAGGGACTAGGTAAGCCTAACAATAATTAAAATAACAACATTATTTAAATAGAATCTCTTACTGTCACGATCCAATTTCACATGTAGGTCGTGATGACGCCCCACACTACAGCTAGGCAAGCCAACTTATAAATTAAGCATACATTGATAAAATTAAAACCAAGAAAGTATAAACCCAAACTCTACCAATGTGTGTGCCAAGATCTGGTGTCACAAGTGAATGAACATCTAGTAGATTATACAAAACTCCAAATACTGTCAGAAATGAAATAGACAGAATATAAATATATGAAGAGACACTGGTAGCTGCAGAACGGCTCAGAAAGGCAGCTCACCACTATACCTCGGGATGACGTGGGTATGCGATGATAGGTCCTCCACTAGCACCTGTCTCAGATCCTGCACAAAAAGTGCACCAAGTGTAGTATGAGTACGTAAACAACGTGTACTCAGTAAGTATCAAGCCTAATCTCGAAGTGGTAGAGACGAGATGGCCGACTTTGACACTCACTATGGGTCAATAATAATAACTAAAATATATCTAGAATATTTAAATCATCATGATTTACAGAATTTACAATAATTTATTTAATCAGCAGAGATAATCAAATTCCTTCAAATGTAACAATTCTCCATATATTAATTAAATTCCTTAAATTCAGAAAAATTCTAATTTATCAATTTAAGTCTCATTTACAGGAGTAAAAATTAATTTCATAAACAAGCAAGAATAATAATTCATTAAATTCCAAGGATTTTCCAATTTATTAATTAGCTTCTCAAGCTGAAATAAGTTATTAAAGTATCGTGTAATTATTATTATTAAACACGATTTCTACCGAGGACGTACGGCCCGATCCAGAGTGTCATGTATACTGCCAAGGGACGTGCGGTACGATCCATAGATGCATCTATCCTGCTGAGGTGTTTGGCCCGCTCCACAAGAAAGGAGGACATTTTCTTATGTGCCTCCGAAAGGACAGTATGTTTATTATAAGATAAATTTGGGAGGAGAACAATTTCTTTTAACAATTAATTGATTTAAACAGACAATCAAGCCTATGAGATTTCCATCCTTTAATATCTTTATCTAACAATTCACAATATATTCATATAGATATCAATTAATATAAATAAATCAAAGAATACAATTTACACAAGTAAGGCATGCTTTGAGTCCTAAACTACCCGGACTTTAGCATTAATAGTAGCTACGCACGGACTCTCGTCACCTCGTGCGTACGTAGCCCCCCACAATTAGCAACAATTATTTAATTTTAATCACCTATGAGGTAATTTCCCCCTCACAAGATTAGACAAGAGACTTACCTCGTCTTGCTCCAATTCAATCCACTATAAGGCCTTTTCCACGATTAACCAACTCCGTCTGGCTCGAATCTAGCCAAAATAATTCGATACAATCACTAAATATTATAGGAATTAATTCTATAAGAAAATACTACATTTTAAAGAAAAGATCCGAAATTAACTAAAAATTCGCCCGCGGGACCCACATCTCAAAATCCGGCGAAAGTTATGAAATCCGACAACTCATTCAATTAGGAGTCCAACCATACCAGTTTCACTCAAATCCGACTCTGAATCGATACCGAAATCTCAAAATTTCGTTTCTATGAGATTTCTAAACTTTTCCAAATTTCAATCTCAAAACACTAATTTATGGTGAAAACAATGATATATTTGGTATATGTAAACCAAATCCGAGTTAGTATCACTTACCCCCAATGTTTTCCCTTGAAAATCTGTCAAAAATCGTCTCTGCTCAAGCTCAAGTTCGTCAAAAATGGCAAATGGGATGAATGCCCTCTTTTTATAATACTGCCCAGCAGCCTTCGGAACTGGTCCTCGAACCTGGGCCTCGATCAGGGCTTCGATCACAGGCTCGAGCCTGGACCTCGGTCATGGCCTCGATCAGGGCATCGAGGTTGGGCCTTCGATCATAGCCTCAATCATGGCATCGAACTTGAGCCTTCGATCAGGGCATCGAGCATGGGTCTCGATCCTAGCCCTCGAACCTTACCTTCGATCATGCCCTCGAGCCTTGCCTTCGATCATGCCCTCGAGCCTTGCCTTCAATCAAAGCATCGAGCATGGGTCTCGATCCTAGCCCTCGAACCTTACCTTCGAGCAGGCTTCGATACTGAGCCTCGTCCCTGGCTTCGACTCAGGCCTCAATCGTGGGCTCGATATCTGGGTTCGATCTGGGGCTCGATCACAGCCCAGAATATGCAGCAGAAGAGAAAATTGCAGCAGCTTTTTAAGTCCAACTTTTGATCCGTTAACCATCCGAAACTCACCCGAGGCCCTCGAGACCTCAACAAAATATACCAACAAGTCTTAAAATATCATACGAACTTATTTGAAACTTCAAATCACATCAAACAATGCTAAAATCACGAATCATGCTCCAATTCAAGCTTAATGAAACTTAGAGTTTTCAGCTTCTACATTCAATGTCGGAACCTATCAAATCAACTCCGATTGACCTCAAATTTTACACACAAGTCATAAATTACATAACAGAGCTATGAAATTTTTCGGAACTGGATTCCGACTCCGGTATCAAAAAGTCAACTCCCCGGTCAAATTTTCAAACTTTAAATTCCTATTTTAGCCATTTCAAGCCTAATTTCACTACGGACTTCCAAATAAAATTCCGATCACGCTCCTAAGTTCAAAATCACCATACGAAACTGTTGGAATCATCAAAATTCTATACCGGGGTCATTTTCTCAAAATGTTGATCGAAGTCAAACTTAGTACTTTAAGGCCAACTTAAGGAACCAAGTGTTCCGGTTTCACCTCAAACACTTCTAAATCCCGAACTAACCATCCCCGCAAGTCATAAATCATTACAAGCACCTACAAAAAGTTTTATTTTAGGGAATGGGGTTCTAAAAGTTAAAATGACTGGTTGGGTCATTACACTTACAATTTCCAAAATTGGTTGTACAAGTCACAAGCTCTACAAAGTGTTTGCTAGAATACTTCTAAATACAACTGTCCAAAAATAAGAATAAACAGTGCAAAATGAAAATTGGAAGGTGACTCTGAAGCCTGCGAACGTAGCAGCACATTTACCTTGAGTCTCCACAACAACAGTTCACACAGCTAGCTAACGAACAAGTACCTGGATCTTCACAAAAATGTGCAAAAGAGTAGCATGAGCACACCACAGCGGTGCCCAGTAAGTATCAAGACTAACCTCGGTGGAGTAGTGATGAGGAACAGTCAAGACACCCACTGGTCTAATAAACTGAACAGATATAAGTACATGAATAACAGAAGTATAATGTCTACATAAGGACTATGCAATATGGCTCACAATACAGTAATGGCATTAAAGCAAGAAACAACAAGTATTAACGGAACATCATAAAAATGAAGCAGACAAAGTGAATGGAACACAACCTAAATCCAAAATCAAGAATACAGCCAGGACAAGCAATAACTCAGTAACTACAACCGCTTTTACATCAGGTTTTAGTCAACAACTCCACGAGGTACCAAACCTCGAATATATAACAACTCACGGGTTTCAATACCTGAATTCTAATACTTGGCGTCATGTGCCCTCATAACATCTCATAACCCCACTGACGACTCACGTGCCAATAGAGTCACTCTCACATAGAAGGCAAGTAAACAAGGATAAGCATCTATGCTCAACAATATCAAGAACACCTCTTATCCGATAAGAGTTCTTAACTACGTGTATGCTTGTGCAAGTTTCCTACCATAGTCCACATCAGCAAATAAGCATAAGGAAAAAGAACGGACAACACGTAGAATATTTTCTCACAGCTTTCACAAGATAAAGCTCACATAGGTATGTATACCACTTCACAAATATCAACAACAAGAATGCCCCAAGGGCACAAATCATCACAAATCAAATCACTGACACAAGTAAATCATACAAAGTAAATCAACTCAAGAACTTTAATTCACAAAGAAATGATAGAGCAAATTCACAAGAAATAACCACAGTAAAGAATGCTAGGCGTAAAGAGAACAACTCAACAAAGAGAAAACTAATGTGTAGCAACGATCCCACAATATACACTTCAACAACAGGGAAGCTAACACGAATCAAATAATGCCAAATAAAATAAGTCGACTAAGATATATGATATCTAAACTTCTTTTAAGGTTGAGGAAATTACGAAAGATATTCAACAATTCAATTAAGGATAAGCATCGAAAAAATAATCATAATCTCAATTAAGACTGAACAATTATAGGATGAAATAATATAAATTTCCAATAAAGATAAGCAGTTATGAAAAGATAGCATGGCTATAAAAGAGATAACAATTTCAATTAAGGCACATATGAATCAAGTAACAATAATAGTGGATCATGAAGCAATTGATTCTAATTAAGCAGGTAGATGTGAATCTAGTAATTAAGATATATAATCATAACAAGAACAACTGCATATTCAATGAATACAAGGACCTAAGAACCCTAAAAGGCCAACTTCCCATAAATAAGTCTGTGCACACACTCGTCACCTCGTGTACACGGACTACAATCAACATAAAAGACTCAAATCCTAAGGGGAAGTTCCCCACACAAGGTTAGGCAAGATACTTACCTCGAACCAAGCTCAAACAATTGGTCAAAATGCCTTTTCCACGAATATCTAGCTCTGAATGCCCCAAATCTAGCCAAACACAATTGCATAACATGAATACAACAATAATAGACTTATCTAATCAATGAAATCAATATTTTAATAAAAATTCCGAAATTCGCCCTAAAAGTCGACCCGGACCCACGTCTCGGATTCGGGTAAAAATCATAAAATATGAACACCCACTCACTCACGAGTCCAACCATATAAGAATTACTCAAATCCGACCACAAATCCCCTTTCAAAAACTCGAAATCTTTATTGAGAAGTTCTTCCAATTTTTCCCAATTTCAACCACAAAAACCCGAAACTAAATGGAGAAAACAACTATAGATTAATTGAATACAACCAAATACGAGTTAGGAATCATTACCCCAAAGCTTCCTCTGAAAATCCCTCGAAAAATCGCCAAATTCCGAGCTCTCAAGTCCAAAAACGAAGAATGAAACAAAACCCTCGGATTTCTCTTTTCTGCCCAGGCGTGACCGCACCTGCGCATAATTAGTCGCATTTGCGCGACCGCAGGTGCGCACGTCCAAACCGCACATGCGCTTCCTCTTTCTTCTGCGCGCCAAAATCCGCTTCTACGTGCCAAAATCCGCTTCTACGGAGCCGCTGATGCGCACAAATTCTCCGCACTTGCGGAGACTGTCAAGTCCAGCTCTTCTCGCACCTGTGCCTCAACCTTCGCATCTGCGGGCATCGCAAATGCCGAATTTTCCTCGCACCTATGACCCCTGACACTCCTCCAATTTTTCGCTTCTGCGCTTGCCTCTCCGCACGTGCGTTCCTGCACCTGCGGTCTCTTCACCGCAGGTGCGAAAATACCAGAAGCCTGAAGACTTAGCAGTAACACAAATCAAACTTTTAATCCGTTAAGCACCCAAAATTCACCCGAGGCCCCCGGGGCCTCAATCAAATATACCAACCAATCCTAAAACACCATACGAACTTAGTCGAGCCCTCAAATCACATCAACTAATGTTGAAACTATGCATCGCACCATGAATCGAACTTATAAATTTTTAAATCTTTCAACTTCTAAAACCCGTGCCGAAACCTATCAAATCAATCCGGAATGACGTCAAATTTTACAGGTAAGTTCCAAATAACATAACAGAGTTGTTCCAACTATCGGAATCGCATTCCGACCCCGATATCGAAAAGTTCACTTCCGGTCCAAATCTCCAAAAATTTAACTTTCGCCATTTCAAGCCTAATAAGCTATAGACCTCGGATTTACAGTCCGAATACGCTCTAAAGTTCAAAATCACCCAACGAAGCTAATGGAACTGACAGAACTCCATTCCGGAGTCGTCTTAATATAGTTCTGACTAAGGTCAAAATCCTAAGACTTAAACTTCCGTTTTAGGGACTGAGTGTCCCAAATCACTTCGAAACAACTGTAACCGAATTCAAGTATTCAACCACGCACGCAAGTCAATACACATAATATGAAGCTGCTTAGGGCCTTATGTCGCCGAACGGGACTTAAATTCTCAAAATGATCGGCCGGGTCATTACATTATTTGCCCATGTATAGTAATCTCCCTTCCATGGTAGCTCATTCAACATCAGGTTTTGTACACATTCAGCAAAGTCCTTTATCTCCATGCTAGTTACTGCAGTACTATATAGTCTATCTTGTGGGCATAATATGGAATTAAAATCACCCCAGATAATCCAGGGTTTGGATACCTTCTGTGAGATTCCTGCAAGCTGTTGCCATAGTTCCTTTCTCATTTCTATTGTGTTATATCCATACACCGCTGTCATGTTACGATCAATGGCTTGGTTCCTGCTAACCATATTACAGTGTAGTAATTGTGCTTCTTGTTGTATACTCTTGATATGATATACTGCACTATCCCAAAGTATCCAAACTCTTCCACTAACTGCACTTGCATAATTAGTTTCAAACTCCCATCTAGGAGCTATTTTCCTACTAATTTTGCTTGCATTATGCTCCTTGGCTCTTGTTTCCACTATCCCAACTAGCTTTACTTTATTCTCTTTAAGATAAATCGCAATCTCTTTTTGTTTATACCTTTTATTTAACCCCTCACTATTCCAAGACATTATTGATGGCATATGAATCCACCTCCTAAATCAGAAAGAAGTAAGGTTGCCACCACAACATTATCTTGTTGCAATATTTCAAACTCATTTCTCATAGGTATAACAACTTCCACTATTTGATTCATAGGTCTGCCATTTATTTCTTTAGTTGCCTTTCCTTTCAATTTATGTTTCTCTTTGGCTTGTGGATCTATCTCTTCATTTGCCATTGTTTCTGCTGCTTGTTGTATTTGTTTGGCTGCCCCTGCATAGCTAGTACCCTGCTGATCACAAGTAGAGATAGCTGGCATGCGAGTGTCTACCTTTGGCACCCAAGTTGGAAACAATTTTTGGGATCTCTTCTTCCTCTCAATTAGCCTAGTTTGTTTTATTTTTTCTGTCTTCAATTTATCCATTCTTTGCTTATCACAGTTATGCCCTATCATTAAGCATTGTTCATAGTATTCAGGTTTCCATTCAAACATCACTCCCTGCTGAAATGTTTTTCCCGAAGGATCCATCACTATTATTTCAGATGGCAAGGCCTTGGTAACATTAACTTCAATGAGCATTCGAGCAAATGATATTCTAGTTTGTTTTGTTGTACATTCATCCGCATATTTAGGAACACCAATGGCACTGGCTATCCTACTCAATGAATCCCTGCTCCAACAGCTCATGGGCAAATTTGGGAACTTAACCCATAAAGGTAATTATGTGAGGAACTTTGCATTGAAGTCAAAATATGGAGTCCATTGCTTTAAAATTATAGGTTTGTTGTTAATACTATAAGGTCCTGCATACAATATTTCATTCATGTCTGTTATGATTTGAAATTTAACAACATAGTATCCCTCCTCATGATAATAGATTCCAGGTTCCGATACAGTATTCCAGTTTTGTTGCACATATTTGCTCATGTAATTATACCCAGGCGTATCTCCCACTACATATACTATTAGTGCCGACTTCCACTTATCAATTTCCTTTTATGTTTCTCCTTTGTCAAGCTTAACAATTACAGATCCCTCAACCAATTCCGGAGGAATGTAATCAAGAGATATACCATTAGTTATAGCATAATTACGATTGAGTAGTCCAGTCCAAGTAGGCTCCAGAGCTTTTTTGCTTCATTGCTGCTTTAGCATTCTCCTTTGTTGAATCATTAGTGCTTGTACTTCCTTGTGATCTTTCATTTCCAGTCAATTGCATCTTTGGTTCTCCGTTGAGGTTCAATTTCTTAACCTCATGGTTCGATTTCATTGCCGACGCTAATGGTGAAAGAGCCAGAAACCGAGTTGCTACTGGTGTTGAAATTATTTGTTCTCCTCCATTTTGTAGAGTTTCAGCTATTACTCTAGCACTTACCGAGCTCCCTACTATAACAATTGGTTGTTTCTTCGGTCGACCTCGCCCTCTGGCCATGGCTACCGCCGCCGGCGTTCGTTATCTTAATGTTCGCCGAGAGCCCTAAGCTAGAGAATATTTCCTATAAACGAGAGCTCTAACATTGTATTCATCAAACGATACAGTACAATACAATACATTATGAAACGATACATAACAACCATCCAAACATGCTGCTAACTTCCAGTTTTATACACTCTTCTAGTAATTAATTTTTTTTACAACTTTGATAACTTTAGAGTTCAAATTTGTCTAATTATTTAAGATTAAACTTTGATATAATATCTTTATGAACAAGCTTAGCTTTAAAGTGTTCAAATACTTTAGAGCATGTTTGGTCAAACTTTTGGGAGACCAAGCTTTTGAGAGGCCAAAAGTACTTTACTTTTTTTGTCAAAAAAGTACTCTTGAAAAAATTGAGTTGTTTGGCCAAAATAAAAAAGTGCTTTTGAGCAGCAAAAAAAATAGTTTTTCTCCTTTTGAAGATAAGCTACAAATTCTAACTTTAATTTATTCAAGACAAAAATAACTTTACAATAAATTTATATCTTTCAAATTATCATTTATTAATATAACCTTTTTCTTTTCCTTTTCCTTTTTCTTCTACCATAACTTTCTTCTATTTTTTATTTCAATCATATTTTTCTTCTATTCCTCTTTGGAATAGTCTCATAAGAGCAGTTTTTTTATTTATATTGAATAATGTATTTTGATATTTCAATTATCATACAAACATTAAGTAATACTTGATACTCAATGTTATTACTTTGGAAAAACTATATTTTATATTTTACTTTGGAGTAACTATATTGATTAGAATATCTAATTTATATTTTAATTGAATTTCTTTATAACAAAAAAATAAATTTATTTTTCTTTTTTAAATAAAACTAATTGCAAACTAAACATTTGTTGTCCTTTTTCGTAACTTTATATTTAGAAGTATTTTTTAAACAGATTGGCCAAACATAATATGCTTGCGATAAGCACTACTCAAATGAATTGGCCAAACACAAAATGGTATTTTTCAAAAGTACTTTTTCAAAAAGTAATTTTGACAGCGTGGCCAAACAAGGTCTTTAGTCTCTTTATATATTTCAGGTGAATTTTATTAAATTCTTCCGACATGATTTGGTTAGATAGATTAATTAGACACGTAATTTAGGAGGGGGAAAAAGACACTTATATAGAAACTAAATATATAAATAAAATAATGAAATCACTTTTTACCAAACAATTTTAATTTATATCACACGAAAATTATGAAAAGTAGTATAAACATCAAAATGTGAATATAAAAATTAATTTGTATTGAATATAAAAAATATCAATTTGTTGGAACGAAACGAGAGAGTGACAAAAATCAAAACAAAACCTAGGGGTGTAATCAAAATGAACTAGTTAATAAATGAACGGGTAAATGTCCGCCCAGCTGATCACTTTTTAATACACAACTGATCACTTTTTAAAATATATTTAAGAAAATAATATTGTTCTTTGTTTATTCCATAAATGGAATTTTTTTTTACATTAATGGCGGATAGAGATTACGCACATAATTAATGAGCAGCCAAAATGCACAAATTATGGGATATTTATTTTTTCACACTCTCTCTCCTATTTTAAATTAAGGATTCAGTTATATTCTCATATTTTTCATTATATTTCTCTCTCTTCTTTAACCGTTACGCTAAATTTATTCACTTAATCATTATGAAACTAACACTACATATTCAATTATTCATTATATATATTTTGTATAACTTTTTAGAGGAATTTTGTGTATACTATTGTATTATTATAGGAGAAAATGTAATATACATGGTATAACTCAATTCAATTAAATTTTTATTGAAGTATAATATTATATATTCCTGGTATAATTCATTTTTAGAGGTATACTAATATATTAATATACACAGTATAATTCAATATATGTTATAATGGTATTAAGGTATTATATTACATATATATATGGTATAATAGTTTTTTAGAAACGCCATGTATATAAATATTAATGTAAGAATATACCTTCTATGATCTTTTTAAGAATATACCATTTAATGAGAAATACTGTGTATACTAAGGTAATAATATACATTTGATCTTCTTAATAAGAAAGTACTCCTTGGTATAATCATGATATAAAATTTTATATATATATACATATAGCTCAAATATATAGTATATTTTTCTTGAAACATATGTATTTTATTTTTTAGAATAATATAAAGATGTATACTTTCGCTAGATAGTGAGCTTCGCAATTGCGAAGCTCGCAAATGCGAGAACCTTCACATTTCCGGTGCCTTCGCAAATGCGAAGATTATGTCGCATTTGCGACAATTGGCCCTTCGCAATTGCGAAGATAAACTCGCAATTGCGAGAATTGCTGGACTAGGCTTTCTTCGTAATTGCGATAAAAACCTCGCAATTTCCATACCTAGTTGGTTCGCATTTGCGAGATCAGAGGCCTGCAACAGGTTCAGTTATACCAGCAAAATTTTCTAAGTTCAAAACATCCTGTGGCCTATCCGAAACTCACCCGAGCCTTCGGGGCTCCAAACCAAATATGTACGCAAGTCTAAAAACATCATATGAACTTGCTCGTACGATCAAATCACAAAAATAACACCTAAAACTATGGATTTAGCACCAAAACTCATGAATTCCTCAAGAACATTTCAAAACTACTATCTTCTCAACCAGACATCCGAATCACGTCAAATCAACTCCGATTTCTATCAAATTTCACAGACATGACTTATATATTATATTATATCTGTACCGGGCTCCGGAACCAAAATACGGTCCTGATACCAACGTGATCAAACATTAATAAATTTCTTTAAATCCATAGAATTTCAGTCTTACAATTTTTATCAAAAAATTATTTCTCGAGTTAGGGACCTCGGAATTCGATTTCGGACATAGGCCCAAGTCCCATATTTTACTACCGACCTTCCAGGAACGACGGAACACGAATCCGAGTCTGTTTACTCAAAATGTTGACCAAAGTCAACTAAAAATAATTTTAAATCCCAAAAATTATTACTTCATAAATTTCCACATAAAGGCTTCCCGGATTTATGCCCTGACTGTGCACGAAAATCGGGGTGAGTAAAAATAAGGTTTTTAAGGCTAACGGGTCCAGAATAGAGTCTTAATTCACAAGATGACCCTTTGGATCATCATAATCTCCACCTCTAAAATAACTGTTCGTCCTCGAACGGACATAGAAAAGTACTTGAACTGGCTAACAAGTGGGGATATCTACTCCGCATGTCCGACTCGGACTCCCAAGTAGCTGCCTCAACATGCTGACCTTCCACTGCACTCGAACTGAAGGGTTTAACTCTTTGACCTCAACTGACGAACCTGTCGGTCTAGAATGGCTACCGGCTCCTCCTAATAAGTCAAATCCTTGTCCAATTGGAGCATAGACACATGGAACACCGGATGAACTGCTGATAAACTAGGTGGTAATGCAAGCATGTAGGCTACTTCACCCACCCTTTCAAGAATTTCAAAGGGTCCGATATACCTAGGGATCAACTTTTCCTTCTTTTCGAACCTCATTTCACCTTTCATAGGTGAAACCCGGAGCAATATTCTTTCTCCAACCATGAATGTAATATCACGAACTTTACGGTCGGCATAACTCTTTTGCCTAGATTGAGTTGTGCGAAGTCTATCCTGAATAATCTTGACCTTATCCAAGGCATCATGTACCAAATCGGTACCCAACAACTGAGCCTCTCCCGGTTCAAACCAACCAATTGGCGATTGGCATCGCCTTCCGTATAATGCCTCATATGGAGCCATCTGAATGCTCGGCTGGTAGATATTATAATAAGCAAAATCCGCAAGTGGCAAGAAATGATCCCAAGAACCTCCAAAGTCTATAACACAAGCGCGGAGCATATCTTCCAATATTTGAATAGTGCGCTCTGATTGTCCGTCTGTCTGTGAATAAAATATTGTACTCAACTCCACCCGCGTGCCTAACTCACGCTGTATAGCCCTCCAGAAATGTGAGGTAAACTGCGTACCTCGATTTGAATTAATAGACACGGGCACCCCGTGAAGGCGGACAATCTCACAAATGTAAATTTTAGGTAACATCTCTGAAGAATAGGTAACTGCTATTGGAATGAAATGTGCTAACTTGGTCAACCTGTCCACAATGACCCAAGCTGCGTCAAATTTGCTCTGAGTCCGCGGGAGTCCAACAACAAAATCCACTATGATACGCTCCCATTTCCATTCAGGAATTTCTAACTTCTGAAGCAAACCACCAGGTCTCTGATGCTCGTACTTAACTTGCTAACAATTCAGACACCGAGCTACATATGCAACTATATCCTTTTTCATTCTCCTCTACCAATAGTGTTGCTGCAAATCTTGATATATTTTGGCGGTACCTGGATGAATAGAATACCCGGAACTATGTGCTTCTTCAAGAATTAATTCACGAAGCCCATCCACATTAGGCACACAAATACGACCCTGCATTGGCAGAAACCCATCTTCCCCCACAGCAACCTGTTTGGCATCACCGTGCCACACCGTGTCCTTAAGCACAAGTAATTGAAGATCATCATACTGCCTCTTTCTGATACGCTCATATAAAGAAGACCGAGCGACTGTGCAAGATAGAACCTGAGTGGGTTTCGAAACATCTAACCTCACGAAGTGATTAGACAAAGTCTGAACATCTGCAGCTAATGGCCTCTCACCAACCGGAATATACGCAAGGCTACCTATACTCACTGCATTCCTACTCAAAGCATCGGCCACCACATTGGCCTTTCCAGGGTGATACAAAATGGTAATATCATAGTCTTTCAACAACTCCAACCATCTTCTCTGCCTCAAATTAAGATCCTTTTGTTTGAACATATACTGAAGGCTACGATGATCAGTAAATACCTCACACGAGACACCGTAGAGGTAATGCCTCCAAATCTTCAGCGCATGAACAATGGCTGCCAATTCTAAGTCATGAGCAGGATAATTCTTCTTGTGAAATTTCAATTTCCGCGACGCATATGCAATTACCTTGCCATCTTGCATTAATACTGCACCAAGCCCAATGTGAGATGCGTCACAATATATTGTATAAGATCCTGAGCCTGTGGTTAATACCAACATTGGCGCCGTAGTCAAAGCGGTCTTGAGCTTCTGAAATCTCAACTCACACTCGTCTGACCATCTGAATGGGATACCTTTTTGGGTCAATCTGGTCAATAGGCTTGCTATAGATGAAAACCCTTCCACGAACCGACGATAATAACCTGCTACACCCAGGAAACTTCGTATCTCTGTAACTGAAGTAGGTCTAGGCCAATTCTGAACAGCCTCAATCTTTTTAGGATCCGCCTCTATGCCTTCCGCTGATACAACATGCACTAGAAAAGCAACTGAGTCTAACCAAAAACTCACATTTTGAAAACTTGGCATATAACTGATTATTCTTCAAGGTGTGAAGCACACTTCGAAGATGCTGCTTATGTTCCTCTCGAATGCTGGAGTAAATCAAGACACCATCAATAAATACAACCATAAAATAATCTAAATAAGGCTTTAACACCCGATTCATCAAATCCATAAATGCTACTGGGGCATTTGTCAACCCAAATGACATCACTAGGAATTCGTAATGCCCATACCGAGTTCGAAAAGTTGTTTTAGGGACATCAAATGCCCTAATCTTCAACTGATGGTAACCAGACCTCAAATCGATCTTCGAAAATACCTTGGCACCCTGAAGCTGATCAAATAAGTCATCAATTCTTGGCAGCAGATATTTGTTTTTGATAGTGGCTTTGTTCAACTGCCGATAATCTATACACATCCGCATAGAGCCATCTTTATTCTTTACAAATATTACTGGTGCACCCCAGGGCGAGACACTAGGTCTAATGAATCCCTGATCAATCAAGTCTTGTAACTGCTCTTTCAATTCTTTCAACTCTGGCGGGGTCATACGGTATGGTGGAATAGAAATGGGCTGAGTGCCCGGAGCCAAATCAATACAGAATTCAATATCTCTGTCGGGTGGCATCCCCGACAAATCTGCAGGAAATACTTCTGGAAATTCATGAACAACTGGTACTGAGTCCATAGAAGGAGCATCCGCACTGGGATCGCGAATATAAGCCAAATAGGCTAGACACCCTTTCTCTACCATACGCTGAGCTTTCATATAATAAATAACCCTGCTGGCAGAATGACCAGGAGTTCCTTTCCACTCTAACCGAGGTAACCCCGGCATAGCTAGGGTAACTGTCTTGGCATGACAATCCAATAGAGCATGATAATATGGCAGCCAATCCATACCCAAGATGACATCAAAATCTACCATATCAAGAAGTAGAAGATCCACACTAGTCTCAAGATTACCAATAGTAACCACACCCAAATGATAGACATAATCTACAACAGAGTCTCCCACCGGTGTAGATACAAAAACAGAAGCACTCAGAGAATCACAAGGCACAACCAAATAGGATGACACATAGGAATAAGTAGATCTTAGATCAATTAGAACTGAAGCATCTCTATAGAAAACTGGAATAATACCTGTGATCATAGCATCAGATAACTCGGCCTCAAGCCTAGCTGGAAAAGCATAAAATAGGAGCTGGGCTCCACCACTCTGAACAACGTCTCTGGGACGGCCTCTAACTGGCTGGCCTCTACCTCTAATGGCTTGACCTCCCCCTCTAGCTGCCTGACCCCTACCTCTAGCTGCCTGAGCAGGCGGTGAAACAACTGGTGCCGGTATGATGGCACGAGAGTCTTGCCGAGATCTGTTACTCGCCAATCTATGGCAATACCTCCTGATGTGACCAATGTTTCCACACTCATAACACCCATCCTGATGTCGTGGATGCTGAAGCTGAAGCTGACCCAGATGGGCCGGATAACCACTGTAGTAACTCTAGAGTAGTGGTGCACTGATAGGAGCTGAATGTGCACTAAATGCTGGATGCCCATAGTAATGCATAATAGGACCGTGACTCCCTGAAGCATCGGGAGATACATGAAGTGCTGAATAAAATGGTCTAGGAGGATGACCCCTACCAAAATTAACTCTACCTCCAGACGAGGCACCACTGAAACCACCGAACTGACGAGGCCTCTTATCGGACCTCTTCCCTCTATCTTGTGCAAAAACCATCTCAATCCTCCTTGCGACATTAGCAGTCGCCTAAAAAGAAATCTCACTTCTGGTCTCCTTGGCCATATGAAGTCTGATAGGGTAAGTGAGTCCCTCAATAAACCTCCTCACTCTCTCTCCCTCCGTAGGTAGTAAAAAGAGAGCAGGACGGGCCAAATCCACAAAACGGGACTCATACTGAGTGACAGTCATACTGCCCTGCTGTAGACGCTCAAATTGCTTGCGGAATTCCTCTCTCAGTGTGATAGGGAGGAACTTTTCCAAAAATAGCTGAGAGAACTGCTCCCATGTAAGTGCAGGCGATCTGACTGGTCGGGTTAATGTATAACCTCTCCACCACCTCCTGGCGGAACCCATCATCTGAAATACAGAAAAATCAACTACATTGGTCTCAACTATACCCATGTTCCACAGCACCTCATGGCAGTGTTCAAGATAATCTTGTGTGTACTCAGAAGGTGTACCACTGAAGTGAACTGGAAAGAGCTTGATAAACTTATCGAGTCTTAATAAGGTCTCAAAAGACATGGCGGGCCTATCACCGATCTGTGCCGCAATAACTGGTTGAACTACCCCAACTTGTGGGGCTGTTGGAGCCTGATTCTGGGGAGCCATCTGCTCCGGAGCGGGAGTAGTCGGAGTTTGTGCTCCTCCCGATCCTATGGGATGGCTGGTGCCACTGGAAATGTACCATTCTGGGCCACACCCTCCATAAGACTTACCAAACGGACTAGAGCGTCCTGAAGTACTGGAGTGGCTATGAATCCTTCCGAGACCTGAACTGGTCCAACTGGTACATTCTAAACTGGAACGTCCTCCTGAAGATTCACTGAGGTTCTTCAATAGGTGCAGCTGCTCCAGCTATGTACTGAGCTCTACCTCAGCCTCTAGCACGACCTCGGCCTCGACCTCTACCCCTGGCCATAGTTGCCACCGGGGGTTCTAGTCCCTGACCATCGGTAGAGGTATTACGTGTTCTCACCATCTGTGAGAGAATAAGAGTAGAATGGTTCAATCATCGATGATAGAATAAAACCGCACGACAGAATAAGAAAGAAGTGATATTGTTCCTAAACGCAATAGCCTCTAAGAGACAAGTACAGACGGCTCCGTACCAATCCTTCAGACTCTACTAAGATTGCTCGTGACTCGTGAGACCTATGTAACCTAGTGCTCTGATACCGACTGTCATGACCCGAAATTCCCACCTTCGGGCCGTGATGGCGCCTAACATTTCACTTGCTAGGCAAGCCAACGTTAGAATGATATTAACCAATTTTTAAACAATCTTTAAATTTATTAATAACAAATATATAAACGCGGAAGTAAGGTCTGAAATATAGTGATTAATCCATAAAGACAACGTTGTCTAAATATCATCCCAGAATTGGTGTCACAAGTGCACGAGCTTATAGAATAAATACAAATAAAGGTCTGAATAAAATAAAGCTGTCTGGAAACAAACACACAGCTAAAATAAAGTAGATGGGGACTTCAGAACAGCGAACGTCGTGCAGTTATACCTCAAGTCTCCTCCGAGTAGCTGAAATCCGAGCAAGTCTATGGCACGCCGCTGAGACCAACTCCGAAATCTGCACAAGAAGTGCAGAGCGTAGTATCAGTACAACCGACCCCATGTACTGGTAAGTGTTGAGCCTAACATCGACAAAGTAGTGACGAGGCTAAGGCGGGTCACTTACATTACCTGTACGCAATATTAGTAACAACAACAATAATAGAAATAAATCAGGTAACTTGTTTATAATAATTGAAGCTAACTCAGCAGTCATAACCAATTATCATTTCCATCAATTCTGTTGCAGCGTGCAACCCGCTCTCACAATAAATTCACATTCAATTATGTTGTAGCGTGCAACCCGCTCTCACAATATATTCACATTCAGTTCTGTTGCAGCGTGCAACCCGCTCTCACAATATATTCATTTTAATCAAGTCTGTTATGGCATGAAACCGATCCCCCAATATATATATATATGTCTACTTTTAAACAAGTCTGTTGCGGCGTGCATCCCGACCCTCCAATATGGACTTTTAATAAGTTTGTTGCGGCGTGCAGCCCGATCCTCCAATATGGACTTTTTAATAAGTCTATTGCGGCGTGCAACCCGATCCTCCAATATGGACTTTTTAATAAGTCTGTTGCGGCGTGTAACCCGATCCTCCAATAAATTCATTATAATCAATTCTGTTGCGGCGTGCAACCCGATCCTTCAACATATTCATTTACCAATTCTTATAGAAGAAATTTCCCCAATAAATGCAATAATTAATATAAATTTATAAGACAACAAGCATACAATAATTATGATTTAATTATTAAACAAACAAGACAAGTAGCAAATTATTTTGGAAATCAGAGAGAAAATATGCAATTTAATATTTAATATTCTAAATATCAAATATCAATTAAGGCACATAATTCAAATAGCATGTAACAATTAATGCAAGAATTCAAGAATTAATATTTGACAAAGAATAGGAGAGAAATAATTATTATAATAATTAATTCATGATTTAAAATAATTTATGATTTCTCAAGTAAATACGCAAATAATTAATTTGACGACGTATAGACGCTCGTCACCTCGCCTATACGTCGTTCACATGCATTTCACATTACAAATAATTTAAGGGTTCTATTTCCTCAAGTCAAGGTTAACCACAATACTTACCTCACTTTGCAAATTCCAATCGATTACTCAACCACAACGTTTCCTTTTAAATTTGTCTCCGAAAGCTTCAAATATATTCACAAACAATTCAATATACTCACTACGAATCATAGGAATTAATTCCATATGAATTTACTAATTTCCCGGATAAAATCCAAAATTCATTAAAACATTCAGCAGTGGGACCCACGTCTCAAATCTCAGAAAAACTTACGAAATCCGAACACCCATTCCGAGATGAGTCCAACCATACAAAAATTATCCAATTCCGATATCAAATGGACCTTCAAATCTTAAATTTTTGTTTTTGAAAGAATTTATAAAAACTGATTTTCCTCCAAAAATTCACGGATTCATGATATAAATGAGTATGAAATCATGAAATATAATCAATATAGGATAAGGAACACTTATCCCAATTTTTTCCGTGAAAATCGCCCAAAACCGCCTATTGAGGTTTAGGGTTCGAAAAATTGAAGAATGAATGAAAAATCCCGTCTAAGTCCAAAGTTATCAGCTGTGGATGTCGCATTTGCGACCTGAGCTTCGCAATTGCGAAGCTCGCAAATGCGAAGGGTTCATCGCAAATGCGAGAACCTTTACATTTTCGCTGACTTCGCAAATGCGAAGATTATGTCGCATTTGCGACAATTGGCCCTTCGCATTTGCGAAGATAAACTCGCAATTGCGAGAACTGCTCGACTTGGCTTTCTTCGCAATTGCGATAAAAACCTCACAATTTCCATACCTGCTTGGTTCGCATTTGCGATGCATGATCTCGCAATTGCGAGATCAGTGGCCTGCAACAGGTTTAGTTATATGGGCAAAATTTTCTAAGTTCAAAACATCCCGTGGCATATCCGAAACTCACCCGAGCCCTCGGGGCTCCAAACCAAACATGCACGCAAGTCTAAAAATATCATACGAACTTGCTTGTACGATCAAATCACACAAATAACACCTAAAACTATGGGTTTAGCACCATAACTCATGAATTTGAACATTTCAAAACTACCATTTTCTCAGCCGGACGTCCAAATCACGTCAAATCAACTCCGATTTCTACCAAATTTCACAGACATGACTTATATATTATATTAAACATGTACCAGGCTCCAGAACCAAAATACGGCCCCGATACCAACGAGATCAAACATTAATCAATTTCTTTAAATCCATAGAATTTCAGTCTAACAACTTTCATCAAAAATTTTATTTCTCGAGCTAGAGACGTCGAAATTCGATTTCGGGCATACACTCAAGTCCCATATTTTACTACGGACCTTCCGGGAACGTCGGAACATGGACCGAGTTCGTTTACTCAAAATATTGACCAAAGTCAACTAAAATCAATTTTAAATCCTAAAAAGTATTACTTCATAAATTTCCACATAAAGTCTTTCAGAATTTACGCCCTGATTGTGCACGCAAATCGAGGTGAGTATAAATAAGGTTTTTAAGGCTAACGGTCCCGGAGTAGAGTCTTAATTCACAAGATGACCCTTTGGGTCATCACAATTGATTAACTTCATTTGTCGTTATATCTAAAAATAATTAGTTTTATAACAATTCTAAAATTAAGTTTTAAAAGGTAAAATGATCGATACACATTTCGATTGGAGAACACGTATTTCTTCTTAATTTGATGTGATGACCCAAAATGTCATCTTTAAAGTTAATAATTAATTATGTGTTCTAAGACCTCAAAAAACATTGTTTATCATTACTCGACTTGCATGCACAGTCCATATAGAAGAATAAAAAGGACGATTAACCTGCAATTTGAACTTTGGATTTGCTGCTATGAAGAAAAATATAGTTCTCATTGTATTTGTAAAAAAAAATTAAATATTCGTTGCTTTTGGAAGATATTAGCAGACTAACGGACAAGATAAAAAATTGAAAAAATCATGAATTAGAGCTTAAATCAATAAAAAAGGTCTTTACTTTTAAATTTAATTCTTTTGAGTTCCTTTTTAAACCTTTTGAGTAATTACCAAACTGACTTTTGAGAATTTGGATTTTATATGAAGGACTAATTCAACAAATTTTGTTTTAATTTGAAAAAAGTCTCTAGGGCTTACTCCTTACTAAAAAAATGCGCCGCGAACGCCCGGGTGTACGTCGCGAACGCCCGGGCGTACGCCTCAAATTACGGGGCATATGCCTCTTAAGACTTTAGCCCCACACTATCGCCCCGGGGCATTTTTGGTATGCCTCGCCCCAGAAACGCCTTTTAAAACAGAGGCCCGAGATATGGAATTTCGATAAAAAATTAAAGGTTTTAAAAGCTTAAGTCAAATAGTGACCGGATGTTGAATTATATGCAAACGACCCTGGAATAGAATTTTGATGATTCCAACAGCTCTGTATGATGATTTTGGACTTAGGAGCGTGGTCAGAATTTTATTTGAAAGTCCGCAGAGAAATTAGGCTTCAAATGGCTAAAGTAGGAATTTAAGTTTGGAAGTTTGACTTGGGAGTTGACTTTTTTAATATTGGGGTCGGAATCCAGTTCTGAAAATTTTCACAACTCCGTTATGTCATTTATGACTTGTGTGCAAAATTTGAGGTCAATCGAACTTGATTTGATAGGTTTCGATATCGAATGTGGAAATTAAAAATTCTTAAGTTTCATTAAGCTTGAATTGGGGTGTGATTTATGATATTAGTGTTGTTTGATATCATTTGAGATTTCAAATAAGTTCGTATGATGTTTAAGGACTTGTGGGTGTATTTGATTGAGGTCTTGAGTGCCTCGGGTGAGTTTCGGATGGTTAACAGATCAAGAATTAAAGTTGGGAGAGTGTTGAAGTGAGTGTGCTGATTTTTGGTTGATCTGGTTTTTTCCTTTATCTGTCAAAATCGGGGTCCATGATCGGGGTCCAGGATCGAGGGCCATGATCGAGGTCCAGGATAGAGGTGCATAATCGAGGTCTAGGATCGAAGGCAGCTTGGACAGATCTGTAAGTTTATAAAACTAGGGATTTCGTCCCATTTGCCAATTTTGACGAACTTAAGCTTGAGCAGAAGCGATTTTTGACAGATTTTCAAGGAAAAATATTTGGGTAAGTGATTCTAACTCGGATTTGGTCAATATACACGAATATATTATTGTTTTCACCATTTAATCAGTGTATTGAGATGGAAATTTGGGAAAATTTTAGAAATCTAATAAAAATGAATTTTTGAGATTTCAGAGTCGTATTTGAGTGAAACTGGTATGGTTGGATTCATAATTGAATGGGTTATCGGATTTTGTAAGTTTCGCCGGATGTGACAGTTTTTAAGCTAATTTCGGATTTTATTGAAAAGTGTAGTATTTTCTTATAAAATTGATTCCTATAATTTTTGTTGACTGTATCGAATTAATTATGACTAGATACGAGTCGATCGGAGTCGAAAAATCAAGAAAAAGACATACTACTTGGTTAAATTGGAGCAAGCCAAGGTAAGTAATTTGTCTGGATTGTCTAACTTTGTGTGGGGGGAAATTTCCCTAGGATTGGTATTAATTGTAATGTGATGAAAGTCGTGTACACGAGGTGACGAGTGTGTACACGAGCTAAATGTGAAGGATTATATTTTTAAATTGTGTAGATCACTGTTGCATATTAATTAAATTATTAAATCTTGTTATATTCTCCATCATTGATTTGATTTATATACTTTAAATTTGCTTGACCTTTTTCCTACTAATTATTTTACTTGTTTAGTTGGAACTTGGTTTATTTTATTTTGTGCATTATTTGAAGGTTGATTTTCTTTAAAATAAATATTATTAATATGAAGTAATTGACATTTTAAATTTGGTATTGATGTAACGTATTAAAGATTTTGAAATATTATTTTGTTGAAATATTTATTCCTGAATATTTTTGTAAGATTTTCGTACTCATTGTGATGTAGCCGTGAGCTCTTTATTGTGGAAAAATATTATTGATGATTTATTTTGGCATGAATCGTGAGCTATTTATTGTGAAAAATATTGTTGTTGAATAATTTTGGCAAGTTAAATTATTTGAGCACTTGAGGTGCAAATTGTGATATATTGTGATATTAATACGCATGCGGTGATATAAGGTCTGGGTGTTGAAATTCATGCGGTGAGATAAAGATGGCTTGATACGCGTGACTAGTAGGGGAAACTACTAGAAAGCATGCAGTGTGATAAGGATGGCTAGAACGCGGGATGCTATTTCGGGAAAAATATTTTCTTTAAAATAAATTGTGAAGGCTCCCGCTGTGATATAAGGAAATGAAATATTATAAATTTATTTATGATTTGAGACTACGAGGCGGTGTCTCGGGAGTGCCCTTGTTGATATTGATTTATGGCCGCAGTTGCCTTTGATTATTTGTTGTGATTTCTTAAAGTTGAAAGGAATTCTGTTTTGATTCCACGAGATATTATTGCCATTATTTTGTGTAATTAAATGGTGACATTATACTTGATTCATTTTCATTGTCATTTTATTTTATTATATTGTTAAACATTTTACCATGCAATTATTATCTTCCGGTAGGGCCTGACCTGACCTCGTCACTACTCTACCGAGGTTAGGCTTGACACTTACTGGGTACTGTTGTGGTGTACTCATACTACGCTTCTGCACATCTTTTTGTGCAGATTCAGGTACTCCTTACCAGCCCCGACATCAGTGAGTTACCTGTACATGGAGACTTCGAGGTATATCTGCCAGCGTCCGCAGACTCCGGAGTCCCCTTATATCATTATTATGTTGCTTCCTTATTTTCTTTATACCTTGATATATATATATATATATATCTTATTTTTTTTTTAGACCTTGGTATATATAGAGACATTGAGGATAAAATTCTTAGAAGCTTGTGACTTATTTCTACCAGGTTTTGGGAGTTGCAATTATTTAAAGTTTCAGATTTCTATTTTTATTCCGCATTGATAGGCTTACCTAGTCTTAAAGACTAGGTTCCATCATGATAGAACACGTATTTCTTCTTAAGGGCATATCTTTGGAAAAAATCTTACGAAAATTGTAGTAATTCATGTAACATGATATTGAATCTAAAATGATTGATATATCTGTTTTTTGGTAATTAAATTTTGATATTTATTATATATTTTTATTATGATTCTTCAAAAGGCCATCAATAAAAATAATTATAGATTTTTTTAGAGATTTGGAATAGAGAGGGTCGTCATATAGTTTTAGAAGAAATTGGTTCACACGTAAAATATTTGAGCACATATATTTTATATTAATTTGAAAGGCATATCCTTTGGGGTAAGCTTAAAAAAACTTGTAGTCATTTTTGTGACATAATATTAAATCTAACATGATCGAAATCATTATATATTTTTATTATAATTCTTCAAGCAGTCATCAAATTAACACTAATTAAAAAATTATATCTTTCTTTTAGAGCTATTTGAATGAACGACTAGGTTATATAGTTTATAAGAAAAAATGAATAATTAAGTAACAATGTAAGGTCTAAAACTCACTAATATTGAATGTGTATTTTACAACCAATAACTTATTACGTATACAAAAAACTATAGAGGGTCATTTATTGGAATAGATGAATAATAAAAATAATAATAAATGTCAACTTATTATTTTATTCTTATTTCTTCTATTTTGAATTTTACCAAGTTAATTTTTAATATTGTATTATAATTGATTCGACTTTATTTTCTAATTTCTTTCATCATCGGTGATCATTTTTATTGAAATATATCTATTTAAGCCAAGATTTTCGTCAACCTAAAGATACTTTTACTTGTGTGATGAATTTAAAAAAATATCTAATTAGCTATTCCAAATACTTAATTATTTATTTTCAGCAATAAAAGATATAAATTATATTTTATGATAAATTCTTAATATTAGCTCATACTAAATTATAAATATTCGATTATAATTCTATTTTATCGAATAATTTTTTTTTGTTGTCAAATTGTAAGAAAATCAAATGAGTGGGAAATAGTTTTGTATATTTTAAAGTATTTTAGTATATAAAAGAGTTCCACTTAAATCAAAACATAAAAAAAGGTTACTCTGTCATCTTCCAAAACCGTCGTTGTCACGCCCCAAAACCGAAGAGTGCAACTGGCACTCAACCGAGTGAACCCGACCGAGAAAGCATGTTAGATTTCCTTTTACCCAAACTCATCCACGAATGAAGATAATGCATAATTTCATTACTTAGACAAAAACGTGATCATGTCTACAATACCAATTCATTACCAATAGTTTTCATCATTTTTAAAGTCTCAAATGGGACAAGTAACACAACCACAACATAACATAGTTTGTCTTTTCCAGCACCAATACACAACCCAGACTATGTCTACGGAGCCTCTATAGATAAAGAAGTGTACAACGATCGTAATGACCCAACCGATCATTTTAACTTTTAGAACCCCGTTCCCTAAAATAAAACTTCACGTATATGCTTCTAATAATTTATGACTTGCGTGGATGGTTGGTTCAGGATTTGGAAGTGTTTGGGTTGAAACCGGAACACTTGGTTCCTTAAGTTGGCCTTAAAGTACTAAGTTTGACTTCGGTCAACATTTTGAGAAAACGACCCCGAAATAAATTTTTGACGATTCCAACAGCTCCATATGGTGATTTTGGACTTAGAAGCGTGTTCGAAATTTTATTTGAAAGTCCGTAGTTAAATCAGGCTTGAAATGGCTAAAATAGGAATTTAAGTTTGGAAGTTTGACCAGGGAGTTGACTTTTTGATATCAGAGTCGGAATCCAGTTCTGAAAATTTTCATTGCTCTGTTATGTCATTTATGACTTGTGTGCAAAATTTGAGGTCAATCAGACTTGATTTGATAGGTTTCGGTACCGAATGAAGAAGTTGGAAATCTTAAGTTTCATTAAGCTTGTATTGGGGGATGATTCGTGGTTTTAGCTTTGTTTGGTGTGATTTGAGGGTTCGACTAAGTTCGTATAATATTTTGGTACTTGTTGGTATAATTAGTCGAGGTCCCGAGGAGCTCGGGTGAGTTTCAGACGACTAACGAATCACTTTTGGCCTTTGGAACACTACTGATAACTGCTGGTATTTTCTTCTGGTATCCTTATAAGCGATCGCGTATAAGGATAGTTTGCGATCGCGTAGAGTAATTTAGGCAGAGGAGGATTTGTTCTACGTGATCGCGTGAATGAGGTTGCGATCGCGTAGGGTTAATTTGGGCAACTGGGAATTTGTTTACTGCGATCGCGTGGACACGTCCGCGATCGCGCAGGATTGGCCAGTGTGTGTATTGCGATCGTGTGTCATTGTTTGAGATCGCGTAGGGGAAATTTGAAAGGAAGCTGGGCCGCGCGTTTGTGCTACGTGATCGTGTGAAGAGGGATGTGATCGCGTAGAGTCAGAACCTGGTGCATCGCGACCGTGTGGGACTTGATGCGATCGCGTAGGGTTAATGTTTGGGCAGAAAATGTGTGCTACGCGATCGCATAGTAGAAATCACTGGGCAGAGTGTATAAGTTCTGAAAATCCATTTTTAATGATTTGGAGCTCGGATTTAGGCGATTTTTGGGAGATTTACAAAGAAAACAATGGGGTAAGTGTTCTTAACTCAATATTGGTTAAATTACCCGAATCCATCACTATTTTTATCATTTAATTGGTGAATTGAGTTGGAAAAGTTTGAAAACCCTCTTTGATAGATTTGAGGATTTGAGGGCCGAATTGTTATCGAAATTTAGTGATTTTGGTATGGGTAGACTCGTGTTTGAGTGGGTGTTCATATTTCGTAACTTTCGCCGGATTTCGAATCGTGGGTCCCACAGATTAATTTTTAATTAATTTCGGAATTTTTATTAAAAATATAGTATTTTCTTATAGAATTGATTCATATAATTGTTAGTGATTGTATCGAAATATTTTTGGTTAGATTCGAGCGAGACAGAGTTGGATAATCGTGGAAAAGACCTTCTAGTAGATTAAATTGGAGCAAGACAAGGTAAGTCTCTTATCTAATCTTGTGAGGTGAAAATTACCTCATAGGTGATTAAAAATTAAATAATTGTTGCTAATTGTGGGGGCTACGTACGCACGAGGTGACGAGAGTCCGTGCGTAGCTACTATTATTGCTAAAGTCCGGGTAGTTTAGGACTCAATGCGTGAATTACTTGTGTAAATTGTATTCTTTATTTAATTACTATTATTTGATATATATGAATATATTGTGAATTGTTAGATAAAGATATTAAAGGATGGAAATCTCATATGCTTGATTTTCTGTTCAAATCAATTAATTGTCAAAAGAAATTGTTCTCCTCCCGAATTCATCTCATAATAAATATACTCTCCTTCTGGAGGTACATAAGAAAATGTCCTCCCTTCTTGTGGAGCGGGCCGAACGCCTCGGCAGGATAGATGCATCTATGGATCGTGCCGCACGTCCCTCGGCAGTATACACGACACTCTGGATCGGGTCGTACGTCCTCGGCAAGAATCGTTCTTAATAGTAATAATTACACGATACCTTAATAGCTTATTTCAGCTTGCGAAGCTAATTGATAAAATGGAGAATCCTTAGAATTTAATGAATTATTATGCCTGCTTGTTAAGGAATTAATTGTTATTCCTGTAAATGAGATTTAATTGATAAATTGGAAATTATTTGAATTAAAGGAATTTAATTAATATATTGAGAACTGTTGCATTTGAAGGAATTTGATTATTTCTGCTCGTTAAATAAATTATTGTAAATTCTGTGAATCATGATGATTTAAATATTCTAATCGTATTTCAATTATTATTATTGACCCATAGTGAGTGTCAAAATCAGCCATCTCGTCTCTACCACTTCAAGATTAGGCTTGATACTTACTGGCTACACGTTGTTTACATACTCATACTACACTTGTTGTACTTTTTGTGCAGGACCCGAGGCCAGTACTAGTAAGGGACCTATCATCTTACACCCACGTTATCCAGGGTCATAGTGGTGAGCTGCCTTTCTGAGCCGTTTTGCAACTACTAGTGTCTCTCCTTATATTTGTTTTTCATTCTCTCTATTTTTATTTCAGACAGTATTTGAAGTTTTGTATAATCTACTAGATGCTCTACACTTGTGACACCAGGTCTTGGCACACACATTGGTAGAATTTGGGTTTTATTATTTTCTTGGTTTTAAATTTTGTCAATATATGCCTAATTTATTAAGTTGGCTTGCCTAGCTGTAGTGTTGGGCGTCATCACGACCTATAGGTGAAATTAGGTCGTGACAATGATAATGTCGGCAACAAGGCCACGGATATACCTCAAACAGAATACACAAAGAACAAAAGATACATGACCCCGGAATGAAGTGGGGCTCACCAAGTCAGCTGGAAAGAAGGTGCACTGCTATCACTAATCAATATCTCCTGTTGTGGAACCACCTGAATCCATTTAAAGATGTAGCACCCCCGGCAAAAGGGACGTTAGTTGTCACGACCCAAAATCCATTAAGGTCGTGATGGCGCCGGACACCGCTGTCAGGCAAGCCAACAATACAAACTTCACTTAATTACCCATTTTAGTATTTTTGAAATCAAAATATCTTCAATGAAATAATAAAGATAAAACTCATAGAGTAAATGATAAATATTTTTAACAACTAAATTTCTAAACAATTCACAACCATTCCCAAAACCCGGTGTCATAGGTGCACGAGCATTTACTAAGAAATTAAAAATAAAATATAACATATGTCTAGAATACAAATTAGACAGGAAAAATATATTAACCTTGAAGGAGACTCTGTTGGCTGGAGATCGTAATACAGAATGCAGCTCACATATGTCCCCATAATATTTAACCACATCTCTGGGCCCACAAGGCCACTAGACATATATGTACGTGCACAATAAAATGTGCAGCAAGTGCAGTATGAGTACAAAAATAACGTGTACCCAGTAAGTATCAAGACTAATCTCGAAGAGGTAGAGACGAGATGACCGACTTTGACACTCAATATGGATCAATAATATTAAATAATCATGAAATAAAAATATTTATATCAACGTGATTCACAGAGTTAACAGTAATTTTATTGACCAGTAGAAATAATAAAATTCCTTCAAATGCAGTAATTCTCAATATATTAATTAAATTCCTTCAATTCCAATAAATTTTCAAATTTATCAATTAGTCTCATTTACAGGAATAACAATAATTCTTAACAAGCAGGAATAATAATTCAATAAATTCCAAAGATTTCAAATTTATCAATTAGCTTCACAAGTTACAATAAACTATTAAGGTATTGTGTGATTATTATTATTATTAAGCACGATTTCTGCCGAGGAGGTACGACCCGATCCAGAGTGTCGTGTATACTGCCGAGGGACGTGCGGCGCGATCCATAGATGCATCTATCCTGCCGAGGCGTTCGGTCCGCTCCACAAGAAAGGAGAACATTTTCTTATGTACCTCCAGAAGGAAAGTATATTTATTATGAGATGAATTCGGGAGGAGAACAATTTCTTTTAACAATTAATTGATTTGAACAGAAAATCAAGCATATGAGATTTTCATCCTTTAATATCTTTATCTAACAATTCAAAATATATATATATATATATATATATATATATATATATATATATATATATATATATATATATATATATATATATATATTAATTAAACAAAGAATACAATGTACACAAGTAATTCATGCTTTGAGTCCTAAACTATCCGGACTTTAGCATTAATAGTAGCTACGCACGGACTCTCGTCACCTCATGCGTACGTAGCCCCCACAATTAGCAACAATTATTCAATTTAATCCATATGGGGTAATTTTCCCCTTACAAGATTAGATAATAGACTTACCTCATCTCAAAGTTCACTTTCCGATTATCGCGTCACGTAAAATTCGCGATTCGATGCCGAAAAATCCGAAACTATCCAAAAGTTATATAAAATAATTAATATATGTTCAATAATTCAAAATTCATCTATTAAATAAATTACCCTATCCAAAATGGTAAAATTCTTAAAATTCACCCTGGGCCCACGTGCCCGGATTCCGAAACTTTTTGGATGGAAACGTTACCCATAATCTTAGGAACATAAATATATAATTTTTACTAAGTTCCATAACAAATTTCGTGGTTAAATCTCATTTTTTGTCAAACACCTAGGTTTTCACTAATTTACATGTTATAATCTACCAATAATCTATGTATGTAACTCATGTCATGTAGGAATTACTTACCTCAAAGTGCTAGGTGAAAACCCTTTTCCAAAAGCTCCAAGAATCGCCCAAGAGATGAAAAAAAAGTGAGATAAATGGCCTAAGTCGCGCATTAAATGAGCTGGGCACAGGCCTCTAATGTCGCATTTGTGACACCAGGTTCGCAAATGCGACACAACTCTCGCAAATGTGAAGCTTGGCCTTCAGCTGCTGAGGTCGCAAATACGACCAAATGTGTCGCAAATGCGAACACTGCCTCGGTCGGGCTTCTTCAGAATTGCGAAGCCCTTATCGCAAATGCGAGGTTCGCATTTGTGAACAATTTCTCGCATTTGCAAGACCTGCAACTGCTGCCAAGAAACACCAGAAAACTGATGTATTTTCATTCCTTCCGAACGTCCGAAACTCACCCGAGCCCTCGGGTCTCCACATCAACTATCCACACAAGTCTAATAATCTCATACAAACTCTCTCGAGTGATCAAAATCAGGAAATAACATCAAAAACCAAGAATCGGACGCCAAAACGCATGAATTGACTTATGAATTCAAAAACTTCTAAAAAGACTTCTGCTCGTCCGATTCCTATCAAATCAACATGGAATGATACCAAATTTTGCGTGCAAGTCTTAAATGGCCTTACGGAAGTATTCCCGGTCTCAAAATTCCATTCGGACCTCAGTATCACCAAAACCTACTCCAAACCAAATTTAAAGAACTTCAAAATGCTTCAAGAACCAACTTTCACTATTAGGCGCTGAAACGCTCTCGGGTCCCCCAAAACCCGATCCGAACATATGCCCAAGTCCAAAATCATCATGCGAACCTATTGGAATCATCAAATCCCGATTTCGAGGTCGTTTTCTGAAAATGTTGACCGAAGTCAAACTTGTCAATTTAAAGCTAACTTAAGGAATCAAGTGTTCCGATTTCAACTCACACACTTTCAAATCCCGAACCAACCATCCCTGCGTGTCATAAATTAATAAAAGCATGTTCAGGGAGTTTTATTTAGGGGAACATGGTTCTACCAATCAAAATGATCGGTTGGGTCGTTACATTAGTACCGTCGAATAGTACTAGTATGAAAACCAAAAACCCATTTAAGAATTTAGAAATACAATATGAATATGATGAATCAAGGCAGAAATAGAATAATATAGATAACCGTTTAAATAATACCAAGCTTAATAAGAGCTATCAATAACATTTATAGGAATTAAGATGAGATCCTCTGTAACCTTCTTCACACAAAGCGACATCGCCGCCTCACCCGATGTATGTAGGTGGAGGTGTAAGTACAATACCATAACTCTACTCAAGCGGCCATGCCGCCTCACCCAAATGTATGTGGGTGGAGGTATAACCACAGTACCAAGAACCTATATAAAGCGGTTATGCCGCCTCGCCCCAATGTATGCGGGTGAAAATGCATCAACGATACCAATACCAACACAAAGCGGCTATGCCACCTCACCCCAATGTATGCGGGTGAAAATGCATCAACGATACCAATACCAACACAAAGCGGCTATGCTCGCCTCACCCCAATATATGCGGGTGAAAATGCATCAATGATACCAATACCAACACAAAACGGTTCTCATTCTCACCCAATATATATATATATATATATATATATATATATATATATATATATATATATACACACACATACACACACACACTTCATTGTAATGACCCGGCCAGTCATTTTGAGAGTTAGAACCCTGAACCCCTATTAACTACTTTCCACATATCTATTTCTGCTATTGTGACTTGCCGGGATGATTGGTTTTGAGTTTTGGAGTGTTTTGGGACACTTAGCCCCTAAATAAGAGCTTAAGTCTTAGAATTTGGATCGTAGTCGGAACTGTGTGAAGACGGTTCTGGAATGGAATTTTATTGGTTCCATTAGCTCCGTTAGGTGATTTTGGACTTAGGGTGTGTCCGGAATGTGTTTTTGGGGCCCGTAGCTCATTTAGGCTTGAAATGGCGAAAATAAATTTTTTGGAGATTTGGACCGGTAGTGGAAATTTTGATATCCGGTCCGACTCTGATTCCGGAAGTTGGAGTAGGTCCGTAATGTTGAATATGACTTGTGTGCAAAATTTGAGGTCATTCGGATGTGGTTTGATAGGTTTCAGCATCGGTTGTAGAAATATGAAGTTTCAAGTTCTTTAAGTTTGAATTGAAGGGTGATTTATGATTTTAGCGTTAGTTGATGTGATATGTAGGCTCGACTAAGTTCGTATGGTCTTTTAGGATTAGTTGGTATGTTTTGTTGATGTCCCAGGGGCCTCGGGTGAGTTTCGGATGGTTATCAGATCTATTTTGGACTTGGAAGATTTTTCTGGTGCTACGCTAGTTCTGCTGTAATCACACTTGCGTAAGGTTGCCCGTAGGTGAGAGAAAATTGGCACAGAAGCGGAGTTGGGTGGATTGGTCAGGGGTCGCAGGTGCGTGGAAAAAGGCCGCATCTGCGATGCCCGCAAATGCGCAAGGCTATTCGCAAGTGCGCAAGGTACGCAGAAGTGGAAGGCATTGTATTTATGATATGTAATTGCTTTTGGCTAGATTTGGGCTATTCAGAGTCGGATATTCGTGAGAAAGGCATTGTGACCAATTGATTGAGCTTGGTTCGAGGTAAGTGGCTTGCCTAACTTTGCGTGAGAAAATCCCCTTAAGATTTGGAACTATTGTGCTATGTGAGCACCGTGTACGTGAGGTGACGAGTACGTACACGTGCTAGTTGTGGTAAAACTCGATTTTTTTACCGAGCAACAACATGTTTTCCTGTTATTTTGAGTTATACCATTTTAATGAATACTAATCTATTTTCATTCTTTATTGAGTTATTCCAATATGTGTAGCTATTATGTTTAGTCTAATACAACATGTCTACATGTCTTAATTGTTTTATGTGAATTACCTGCAACATGCTTAGTGAATTTCATGCTTCTTCCCTGACTGGTACTTAGTGTAAATTGTAAGAACTTCGTGATATAGTTGTATTTCTATCATTCGCGCTGCATATTTACTTTGGGACTACGGAATGGTATTCCGGGAGATCCCCCTGTACTGCATATTTACTTTATGACTGCGAAACCGTATTCCGGGAGATTCCCCTGTCTTGCATATTTACCTTGGGACTACGGAACGGTATTCCGGGAGATCCCCCTGCACATTTACTTTGGTACTATGGAACGGTATTCCGGGAGATCCCCCTGCACATTTACTTTGGGACTACGGAATGGTATTCCGGGAGATCCCCCTACTCATTTATGTTTGGGACTACAAGACGGTATCTCGGGAGTTCCCCTGTTGTGTTTCTGTGTAGTGAGCTGTTACCTTCTATAATTCCATTGTTGTTAAATTTCAACCTTTATTTTATTGCAGTATTACACTCTATATTGTTTTATTATATATTTACCAGTAAGGCCCTGACCTGACCTCATCACTACTCGATCGAGGTTAGGCTTGGCACTTAGTGGGTACTGATTATGGTGTACTCATGCTACTATCTACACATGTTTTTCGTGTGCACATCCAGGTGCACCTTATCAGTCGCAATATCGGTGAGCCGGGACAACTTTGGAGACTTTAAGGTATATCTGCCGCCGCAGACCTCGGAGTCCCCTTCTACTCTTTCTCATGTCCATCATCTTCTGTATTTTTCCTTGTTAGACTCTGACGTATAGAGACACTAGATTTTTCCTTCTGTAGTTTGTGATTCACGATGTTCCGGATTTTTGGGATTTGTTGTGTATTTTTAAATAGTTGGTTAAATTTATATTTTTATTTCATTATTCCGCAAAGTGTTAGGCTTACCTAGTTGTAGAGACTAGGTGCCATTACGATGTCACGCAGAGAGGAAATTGGACCGTGACAAGTTGGTATCAGAGCCTTAGGTTCGTAGGTGTCGTGAGTCACAAATTGATTTATTAGAGTCTCGCGGATCGGTACGGAGACGTCTGTACTTATCTTCGGGAGGCTATGGAACTGTTAGGAAACTTTCACTACTTTGATTCCTTGTCGTGCGAAAATTGTTGACTTCAGAGATTTTAAATTTGTGTATTCTATTCTCTCACAGATGGTGAGGACATGTACAAGTGGATCTGATGAACATGCACATGTGCCCCTGCTAGAGCCGCGAGAGGTCGGGGCCGGGGTAGAGGCCGAGGACGTCCACGTGGTGCAGCCAGAGCACCCGCACGAGCTGCTACAGAGAAGCCCCCAGTAGCTCAAGCTGGAGGGCAGACATCTGAGATACATGTTGCTGCACCAGCCCTCCAGGAGACTTTAACCTAGTTTATAAGCATGTTCAACATCTTAGCTAAAGCTGGATTGATTCCACTTGCTCCTGCCATTTCTTAGGCAGCGGGAGGAGCGCAGAATCCCGTCACCGGTACTCCAGAGCAGCGGGTTCAGGTTGACCATATTCCAGAGATTGTACCAATGCAGCCGGTAACTCCAGCTCAGCCCGAGGTTAGGGCAGGAGCTTCTAAGGCGGTGCAGCTTAGACTTGAGAGGTACAAAAAGTACCACCCACCTACTTTTAGCGGATTGGCTACAGATGATGTTCAGGGTTTTTTGGAGGAGTGTCATCATATTCTCCGAACTATGGGCGTAGCGGAGACGAGTGGGGTTTCTTTTACCACATTCCAGCTTAGAGGAGCAACCTATGGACTCAGTTCTCGGACATGTTTTTGAGAGAGTATGTCTCTCAGAGCCTCAGGGACTCGTGGCACGCGGAGTTTGAGCAGCTACGCCAGGGTGCTATGACTGTGTCAGAGTATGCAGTTCGTTTCAGTGATTTGGCCCGACATGCACCAACCTTAGTTGCCACAGTTTGAGAGAGGGTCTGACGGTTTATTGAGGGTCTCCATCCTAACATCCGGAGTAGTATGGCCAGGGAATTGGAGATGGATATTTCTTATCAACAGGTTGTGGGTATTGCCAGGAGATTCGAGGGCATGTTTGTCTGGGATAGAGATGAGAGGGAGGCCAAGAGGTCTCGAGAGGCTGGTTATTATTCTGGAGCTCGTGCCCTAGCAGCTCGCCATGGTAGGGGTTATGTGAGCCGCCCCATTCATTTAGCTCTTCCAGCCTCCAGCGGTGTTCCAGATCCTTCTAGACCCCAAGAGCCTTATTATGCACCGCCAGTATCTAGCGTGCCTCCTGCACGGGGTGTTCCTAGTGGCTAGTCACAGCAGCCACGCCCTCCCAGAGCTTGTTTTGAGTGTGGCGAAACTCGCCACATGGTGAGAGATTGCCCCAGGATTATGAGGGGTGCACCTCTACAGACTTTTCAGCCACAACGTGCTCCACCGGGTCCTCAGACTATGATTATAGCACCAGCTGCCACCCCACCTGCTCAACCAGGTCGAGGTGGAGGTCGGGGAGGTAGAGGTCACCCTAGAGGAGGAGGCCAGGCCATATATTATGCACTTCCTGCTCGTACAGAGGCAATTGCTTCTGATTCTGTCATTACAGGTATTGTTCCGGTCTATTATAGAGATGCGTCGATATTATTTGACCAGGCTCTACGTATTCTTATGTTTCCTCTTATTTTGCCCTGTATTTGGGCGTATCTCAGGATTCTTTGAGTTCCTCTATTTATGTATCTACTCATGTGGGAGATTCTCTTGTTGTGGACCGCGTGTATCGGTTGTGTTTGATTGCTCTTAGTGGTTTTGAGACCAGAGCCGATTTATTATTGCTCAGCATGGTGGACTTTGATATTATTTTGGGCATGAACTGGTTGTCGCCCCATTATGCTATTCTTGTTTATCACGCTAAAAATGTGACACTGGCTATGCCAGGTTTACCATGATTAGAGTGGAGAGGTACCTTAGAGTATACTCCCAACAAAGTTATTTCTTTTCTTAAAGCTCAACGAATAGTTGAGAATGGGTGTGACGCGTATCTAGCTTATGTGAGAGATGTCAGTATTGATATCCCTACAGTTGAGTCAGTTCCAGTAGTGAAGGACTTTCCAGATGTGTTTCCAGCTGATCTTCCGGGCATGCCGCCCAACAGAGATATTGATTTTGGCATTGATTTGTTGTCGGGCACTCAGCCCATCTCTATTCCTCCATATCGTATGGCTCCTCCTGAATTGAAGGAGTTGAAAAAGCAGTTACAAGAATTGCTTGATAAAGGCCTCATTCGGCCCAGTGATTCACCTTGGGGTGCTTCTGTCTTATTTGTGAAGAAGAAGGATAGTGATATGCGGATGTGTATTGATTACCACCAGTTGAACAAAGTCACAGTGAAGAACAGGTATCCATTGCCTCGTATTGAGGACTTATTTGATCAGTTACAGGGGGCCAGAGTGTTTTCCAAGATTGACTTACGTTCACGTTATCATCAGTTGAAGATTCGGGAGTCGGATATCCCAAAGACTGCTTTCAGGACCAGATATGGTCACTATAAGTTTCTTGTGATGTCTTTTGGGCTGACCAATGCCCAGCAACTTTTATGCACTTGATGCACAGTGTGTTCCGGCCCTATATTGACTCATTCGTCACTGTATTTATTGATGACATTCTGGTACACTCCCGGAGTCGGGAGGATCATGAGCAGCACCTGAGGACTGCACTTCAGACCTTGAGAGAAAAGAAGTTATATGCAAAATTTTCAAAGTGTGAGTTTTGGCTAGACTCAATGGCATTCTTGGGTCATATAGTATCGAGTGAGGGGATCTAGATAGATCCTAAGAAGATTGAAGCAGTGCAGAGTTGGCCCAGACCATCCTTAGTTACAGAGATCAGGAGTTTTCTTTGTTTGGCGGGATATTACTGTCGCTTTGTAGAGGGATTCTCATCTATTGCAGCACCTATGACCAGGCTGACCCAGAAGGGTGCTCCGTTCAGGTGGACAGAGGAATGTGAGGAGAGCTTTCAGAAGCTCAAGACATCTTTGACTACAACCCTAGTATTGGTATTACCTACAGGTTCGGTGTGTTATACTGTATATTGTGATGCATCACGGATTGGTCTCGACATGGTGTTGATGCAGGATGGTAGGGTGATTTCCTACGCGTCTAGACAGCTGAAGGTGCACGAAAAAAACTATCATGTCCACGACCGTGAGTTAGTAGCTATTGTTCATGCCTTGAAGATATGGCGGCATTATTTGAACGGTGTTCCTTATGAGATTTACACTGATCATCGGAGTTTGCAGCATCTGTTTAAGCAGAAAGATCTTAACTTACGTCAGCGGAGGTGGTTGGAGTTACTTAAGGATTATGATATCACTATTTTATACCACCCTGGGAAGGCCAATGTGGTGGCCGATGCTTTGAGTCGCCGGGAAGAGAGTTTTGGGAGTTTAGCATATCTACCAGCAACAGAGAGGCCATTGGCATTGGATGTTCAGGCCTTAGCCAACCAATTTGTGAGATTGGATATTTCTGAGCCGAATCGAGTATTGGCTTGTGTGGTCTCTTGGTCTTCTCTTTATGGTCGTATCAGGGAGTGTCAGTATGATAACCCTCATCTGCTTATCCTTAAGGACATGATCCAGCACGGTGATTCTAAGGAGGTCATTATTGGAGATGATGGTGCATTGAGGATGCAGGGCAGGCTATGTGTGCCTAATGTGGATGGTTTGCATGAGTTGATTCTCCAGGAGGCTCACAGTCCACGGTACTCTATTCATCCGGGTGTCACAAAGATGTATCAGGACTTGAAATATCATTACCGGTGGAGGAGAATGAAGAAGAACATAGTAGAGTATGTGGCTCGATGTCTAAATTTCCAACAGGTTAAATATGAGCATCAGCAACTAGGTGGATTGCTTCAGAAGTTAGTCCGGAGTGGAAATGGGAGCGGATCACTATAGATTTCATTGTTGGACTCCCACGGACTCAACGGAGGTTTGATGCAGTTTGGGTGATTATGGATAGGTTAACCAAGTCGGCTCATTTCATTCCTGTGATGCCTACCTATTCTTCCGATCAACTAGCTCGAATCTACATCCGTGAGATCGTCAGGCTTCATGGCGTATCGATATCTATTATCTTTGACCGGGGTACGCATTTTACATTATAGTTCTATAGAGTTGTACAATATGAGTTAGGTACTAGGGGTTGAGTTGAGCACAACATTTCACCCTCAGACGGACTGGCAGTACGAGCGCACTATTCAGATATTAGAGGATATGCTTTGTGCGTGTGTGATAGATTTTGGTGGAGCTTGGGACCAGTTCTTGCCACTTGCGTAGTTTGCTTACAATAACAGTTATCGGTCCAGCATTCAAATAGCACCGTATGAAGCTCTGTACGGTAGGCGGTGTAGGTCCCCAGTGGGTTGGTTCGAACCCGGTGAGGCTAGATTATTGGCTACGTACTTGGTTCAGGATGCCTTGGAAAAAGTGAAGGTGATTCAGGATAGACTTCGCATAGCCCAGTCCAGCCAGAAGAGTTATGTGGACCAGAAGGTTCGCAATGTGGCATTCATGGTTGGAGACTGAGTCCTGCTCCGGGTTTATCCTATGAAGGAAGTTATAAGGTTTGGAAAGAAGGGCAAGCTGAGCCCAATGTTCATTGGTCTATTTGAGGTGTTGCGTCGAGTTGGGGAGGTTGCTTATGAGCTTTCCTTTCCTCTCATTCTAGTAGGATTTTATCCGGTATTTCATGTTTCTATGCTCTGAAAGTATCACGGCGATCCGTCCCATGTGTTGGATTTCAGCTCAGTTCAATTGGACAAGGATCTATCCTATGTTGAGGAGCCAGTGGCTATTTTAGACAGGCAGATCAGAAGGCTAAGATCAAAGAACATTGCTTCCGTGAAGGTTCATTGGAGGGGACAGCTGGTCGAGGAGGCGACTTAGGAGACCGAGCAGGATATGCGCAACCGTTATCATCATATTTTCACCACTTCAGGTATGTCTCTATGCTTGTTCGAGGACGAATGATTGTTTTAAGAGGGGGAGGATGTAACGACCCGCCCGGTCGTTTCGAGAGATTTCTTGATGTAAGTCCCTTGTGCTTATTTTTGAACAATAATCTTGCTTCCCCGTGTATTTTCCCACCTATTTAGTGTGTATTTAAGGTGGAAATTGGGAATTTGAGGCTAGGATTTGGAAGTTTGATTTGTGGATTTGGAGGACTATTTGGTGTCGGATTTTAATAAATTTGATATGGTTAGACTCGTGAGTGAACGGGCTTTCGTATTTTATGACTTTTACCCAATTCCGAGACGTGGTCCCCACATGTGATTTTTGAGTTAATTTCGAAATTTTTGTAAAAATGTTAATTTCGTTAATTAGATGAGTCTATTATTGTTTTATTTATGATAGGTAATTGCTTTTGGCTAGATTTGGTCCATTCGAAGCCGGATATTCGTGGGAAAGGCATTGTGATCGATTGATTGAGCTTGGTTCGAGGTAAGAGGCTTGCCTAACTTTGCGTGGGGGAAATCCCCTTAAGATTTTGAACTATTGCGCTATGTGAGAGTTGTGTACGTGAGGTGACGAGTACGTACACGGGCTAGTTGTGATAAAATCCGATTTTCTTACCGAGCAGCAACATGTTTTCCTGTTATTTTGAGTTATACCATTTTAATGAATATTAATCTATTTCCATTCTTAATTGAATTATTCCAATATGTGTAGCTATCATGTTTAGTCTAATACAACATGTCTACGTGTCTTGATTGTTTGTGTGAATTATGTGCAGCATGCTTAATGAATTTCCTGCTTCTTCCCTGACTGGTACTTAGTCTAAATTGTAAGAATTTCGTGATGTAATTGTATTTCTATCATTCGCGTTGCATATTTACTTTGGGACTATGGAACGGTATTTCGGGAGATCCCCTTGTCTTGCATATTTACTTTGGGACTACGGAACGGTATTCCGGGAGATCCCCTTGCATATTTACTTTGGGACTACGAAACGGTATTCCAGGAGATCCCCCTGCACATTTACATTGGGACTACGGAACGGTATTCCGGGAGATCCCCTTGCACATTTACTTTGGGACTACAGAACGGTATTCCGGGAGATCCCCCTGCTCATTTACGTTTGGGACTACGAGACGGTATATCGGGAGATCCCCTGTTGTGTTTCTGTGTACTGAGTTGTTACCTTCTATGATTCCATTGTTGTTAAATTTTAGCCTTTATTTTATTGCGGTATTACACTCTATATTATTTTATTATATATTTACCAGTAGGGCCCTGACCTGACCTCGTCACTACTCGACCGAGATTAGGCTTGGCACTTATTGGGTACCGATTATGGTGTACTCATGCTACTCTCTGCACATGTGTTTCGTGTGCAGATCCAAGTGCACCTTATCAGCCGCACAATCAGTGAGTTGGGACAGCTTTGAAGACTTCAAGGTATATCTGTCGCGTCCGCAGACCTCGGAGTCCCCTTCTACTCTTCCTCATGTCCATCATCTTCTGTATTTTTCCTTGTTAGACTCTGACGTATAGAGACACTAGAAATTTCCTTCTATAGTTTGTGATTCACGATGTTCCGGATTTTGGGGATTTGTTGTGTATTTTTGAATAGTTGGTCAAATTTATATTTTATTTTCATTATTCCGTAAAGTGTTAGGCTTACCTAGTTGTAGAGACTAGGTGTCGTCACGACGTCACACAGAGGGGAAATGCGGCTATGCCGCCTCACCCCAATGTATGCGGGTGGTGGTGCCACAACAATACCAAAACCATACACAAAGCGGTCGTACCGCGTCACCCCAATATATACAGGTGGAGGTTCAGTCCCACAATACCATAATCCCCACACAAAGCGGTCATGCCGCCTCACCCCAATATATGCGGGTGGAGGTGTATCACAATCACAATCTCTACACAACTTGGCATAATAATTTTCACATAAATCACGACTTGAAATTATAACATGTGGATACACACTCCATAATTTGGGACACATCCTCAATTTATAATGCAATATGATAAGAGCATTTGAAATACGAATTGAACATATATCTTCATCACAAAACTTATCGGAATACTCGATTTGTAATCAACATCTCGGAACTTACAAGGAACATGGGAATTCCAATTCTTAAAGAAAGGTTTAGCCAACATACCTCACTTGAGCTTCCTTACACTCTAAATATTCTGGAATTCTTAGCAACTTCAATCCATTTTAGAAATATAGCAAGTTGAACCAAAATTAGGGCGGTGATAATGGTTCTAGCTCATTTGAGCATTTTATCAAACACTAGGTGTGCATTAAGGTTTCAAGGTCCTTTTATGGAGAATTCCATCATCCCACAACCCAATCTTTACCATGCCTAGTTCAACAATCTTCCTACACTCCTTGATATCACATGCATGTAAAATAAACAACTCTCATTTTCAGAAATTATCTTGATAATTAAACAACTCTCATGTAAATTATCTAGCTAATTGCCCATTTTCAGAAAATTTCAAAATTAAGGGTTAGGGTGTAGAATCTTACCTCTAGGATGAAGACCTAGTGAGTTTTTGTAATGACCCAACCGGTCATTTTAACTTTTAGAACCCCGTACCCAAAAATAAAACTTTCTGGAGGTGCTTGAAATGATTTATGACTTGCGGGGATGGTTGGTTCGGAATTTGGAAGTGTTTGAGGTGAAACCGGAACACTTGATTCCTTAAGTTGGCCTTAAAGTTCTAAGTTTGACTTCGGTCAACATTTTGAGAAAACGACCCCGGAATAGAATTTTGATGATTTCAACAGCTCTGTATGGTGATTTTGGACTTAGGAGCGTGATCAGAATTGTGTTTGGAAGTCCGTAGTGAAATTAGGCTTGAAAATGCTAAAATAGGAATTTAAAGTTTGACCGGGGAGTTGACTTTTTGATACCGGAGTCGGAATTCAGTTCCAAAAATTTTCATAGTTCTGTTATGTAATTTATGACTTGTGCATAAAATTTGAGGCCAATCGGAGTTGATTTGATAGGTTCCGACATTGAATGTAGAAGTTGAAAACTCTTAGTTTCATTAAGCTTGAATTGGGGTATGATTCATGGTTTTAGCGTTGTTTGATATGATTTAGAGGTTCGACTAAGTTCGTATGATGTTTTAGGACTTGTTGGTATATTTGGTTGAGGTCCCGAGGGCCTCAGGTGAGTTTCGGATGGTTAACGGATCAAAAGTTAGACTTAAAAAGCTGCTGCAATTTTCTCTTCTGCTGTATTTTCTGGGATGTGACCGAGCCTCAGATCGAGCCCCAGCTATCGAGCCTCAGATCGAGCCCCAGATATCGAGCCCACGATCGAGGCCTGAGTCGAAGTCAGGGACGAGGCTCAGTATCGAAGCCTCGATCGAAGGCAAGGCTCGAGGGCATGATCGAGGGTAAGGCTCGAAGGCTCAAGCTCGATGCAATGATTGAGACTATGATCGAAGGCCCAACCTCGATACCCTGATCGAGGCCATGACCGAGGTCCAGACTCGAGCCTGTGATCGAAGTCGCGATCGAAGGTAAGGCTCGATGGCATGATCAAAGGTATGGCTCGAGGGCTAGGATCGAGGCCCAACCCTCGATGCCCTGATCGAAGGCACATGTTCAATGCCGCGATTGAGGCCATGTTCGAGGCCGAGTTCCGAAGTGCTAGGCAGTGTTATAAAGAGAGGACATTCGTCCCATTTGCTATTTTTGACGAACTTGAGCTTGAGCAGATACGACTTTTGGAAGATTTTCAAGGGAAAAATATTGGGGTAAGTGATTCTAACTTGGATTTGATCAATATACAAGAATATATCACTGTTTTCACAATTTAATTAGTGTTTTGAGATTGAAATTTGCAAAAGTTTAGAAATCTCATAGAAACGAAATTTTGAGATTTTGGTATCGATTCGGAGTCGGATTTGAGTGAAACTGGTATGGTTGGACTCGTAATTGAATGAGTTATCGGATTTCATAACTTTCGTCAAATTTCGAGATGTGGGCCCCACGGGCAAATTTTTAAATAAATTTCAGGATTTTTATTAAAAATGTAGTATTTCCTTATAGAAGTTATTTCCTACAATTTTTAGTGATTGTACTGAATTATTTTGGCTAGATTCGAGCCAGACAGAGTTGGATAATCGTGGAAAAGGCAAAATCTTGGATTAAATTGGAGCAAGACGAGGTAAGTCTCTTGTCTAATCTTGTGAGGGGAAAATTACCTCATAGGTGATTAAGATTAAATAATTGTTGCTAATTATGGGAGCTACGTACGCACGAGGTGGCGAGAGTCCGTACGTAGCTACTATTAATGCTAAAGTCCGGGTAGTTTAGGACTCAAAGCATGTATTACTTGTGTAAATTATATTCTTTGATTAATTAATATCAATTGATATATGTGAATATATATTGTGAATTGTTTGATAAAGATATTAAAGGATGAAAATCTCATAGGCTTGATTTCTATTTAAATCAATTAATTGTCAAAAGAAATTGTTCTCCTCCCAAATTTATCATATAATAAATATACTCTCCTTCCGGAGGTACATAAAAATGTCCTCCTTTCTTGTGGAGCCGGCCGAACTCCTCGGCAGGATAGATGCATCTATGGATCGTGCCGCACGTCCCTCGGCAGTGTACACGATACTCTGGATCGGGTCGTACGTCCTCGGCAGAAATCATGCTTAATAATAATAATAATTATACGATGCTTTAATAGTTTATTTCAGCTTGTAAAGCTAATTAGTAAATCGGAAAAATCTTTGGAATTTAATGAATTATTATTCTTGCTTGTTAAGGAATTAATTGTTACTTCTGTAAATGAGATTTAATTGATAAATCGAAATTTATTTGAATTCAAAGGAAATTTAATTAATATATTGAAAATTTATACATTTGAAAGAATTTGATTGTTTTTGTTGATTAAATAAATTCTGTAAATCACATTGATTTAAATATCCTAGTTTTATTTCAATTGCTATTGACCTATAGTGAGTGTCAAAGTAGGCCATCTCGTCTCTACCACTTTGAGATTAGGCTTGATACTTACTAAGTACACGTTGTTTACGTACTCATACTACACTTGCTGTACTTTTTGTGCAGGATCTGAAGACAGGTACTAGTGGAGGACCTATCATCACATACCTACGTCATCCAGAGGCATAGTGGTGAGCTGCCTTTCTGAGCCGTTCTGCAGCTACCAGTGTCTCTTCTGATATTTATATTATGTCTATTTTATTTTAGACAGTATTTGGAATTTTTGTATAATCTACTAGATGCTCATTCACTTGTGACACTAGGTCTTGGCACACACATTGGTAGAGTTTGGGTTTATATTTTCTTGGTTTTAAATTTTATTGATGTATGCTTAATTTATTAGTTGGCTTGCCTAGCGGTAGTGTTGGGCGCTATCACGACCTACAGGTGAAATTGGGCCGTGACAATATGGTATCAGAGCACTAGGTTCACGTAGGTCTCACAAGTTATGAGCAGACCTAATAGAGTCTTGCGGATCGGTACGGAGACATCTGTACTTATCTTCGAGAGACTATATGGTGTTAGGAAGCTACCTTTCTTCATATTCTATCGTGCAATTGATGTAGTACTAAATATCCTTCTCTTATTCTCTCACAGATGGTGAGAACACGCTCTAATGATATTCCAGACCAGGGAAGAGCTACTCCCCTAGTTGCTAGAGGCTGAGGCTGAGGCCGAGGGAGGGCTCCAGCCCGTGGTAGAGGGAGAGGACGTCCTAGGACTATTCCGGTTATGCCGCCAGCGAATCCAGTAGAGAATCCCATTATTGAGGAGCAGGGTGAGGTGCCTGTGGCAGAGCCAGCTCCGGTGGACTTCACATCTGCACCGGGATTTCAGGATGTTATGGGTCGTATACTGCGATTCATGGATAATATGACTCAGGCCGGTTTATTTCCGGCAGACCCAGCCACATCTCAGGCGGGCGGGGGAGCACAGACCCCTACTGTGCAGGCTCATGGACATGCAGCTGCTGTATATCAGACCCAGGGTGCATTACCCGTGGGTGGAGTCTAGCCAGTGGCAGCAGCTACACCTGAGCCCAGGTCGGATGTAGCCGCCGATCCTCAGAAACTATTGGACAGATGGACTAGACTACATCCTCCTGTCTTCGGGGGTGAGCGACATGAGGATCCACATGATTTCATTGATCGTGGAAAGGATAGACTGTACAACATGAGGATATTGGAATCCTATGGGGTTGATTTCGCTACTTTTCAGCTAGAGGGTAGAGCCCGTAGATGGTGGCAGTCTTATGCTCTTGGCAGACCAGCAGATTCTCCTCCCATGACTTGGGACAGGTTCACCCGCATCTTCTTGGACAGGTATATTCCACCCTCCCAAAGGGAAGAGTTGCGGTTTCAGTTTGAGCAGCTCCAGCAGGGTCAAATGTCAGTGACCGATTATGAGGCGAGGTTTTCTAAATCTTCTCGCCATGCACTAATGATACTCCCTACCGAGGCGGAGAGAGTGCGAAGGTTTGTAGTCGGTTTACATACTGGTATTCAGGCTACTATGGCTCTAGAGGTTGAGATGGGTACTTCTTATAAGCGAGTTGTGGAGATAGCACGGAGGATTGATGGTGTACGTCAGCGGAGCCAAGAGCAGATTATGAGAGATAAGCGGTTCAGGTACTCTGGAGAGTTGGGAGGTGCTCCATCCGGGGGTAGAGGTCAGTTCGTGAGGGGACAGTCCAGCAGACCCCCATATCCAGCACCACCACCTCCTCGAGGTGCTCCAGTGCGACCTTATCTCAGTGTTATCCTAGAGAGTTCTTACCGCCCACCAGCTATTCAGGGTCCTCCCAGTGGGTATTCAGGTCCCCAGGGCCAGACACTTAGTCAGCAACCCATCGCACCGAAGAGTTGTTATGAGTGCGGGGATCCCAGTCACATGCTGAGGTTTTGCCCCAGGCTTCGAGGTAGACCAGTACAGCAGGGTCAGCATCCTATGCTTACCGGACCAGTTACTCCACCAGTAATCCGACCACCCAGAGGTGGAGGATAGGTGGGTAGGGGTCTTCCTAGAGGTGGAGGTCAGCCAGGCGGAGGCCAGCCAGTTGGCGCTCCAGCTCGGTTCTATGCTTTTCCGGCTAGACCAGATGCAGAGGCCTCAGATGTCGTGATTACAGGTATTATTTCTGTTTGTGGCAAAGATGCCTCAGTATTATTTGATCCAAGATCTACGTATTCATATGTGTCATCTCTATTTGCTCTATTCCTGGGTGTTTCTCGTGAGTCCTTGAGTACTCTTGTTTATGTGTCCACTCCTGTGGGCGATTCTGTTGTGGTGAACCGGATCTACCGGTCCTGTATTATTACATTCTGTGGTTATGAAACTAGAGCAGATCTCCTATTGCTTGAGATGACCGATTTTGAAATTATTCTGGGTATGGTCTGGTTATCTCCATATCATGTTATTCTAGATTGTCATGCCAAGATTGTTACCCTGGCTATTCCAGCATTGCCTAAGCTGGAGTGGAAGGGTTCGCCTGTTAGTTCATTTAATCGAGTTATTTCTTTTATAAAGGCTCAACACATGGTTGAGAAGGGTTGTTTGGCTTATCTAGCCTATGTTCGGGATACTACTGTAGAGACTCCTACTATTGATTCAGTGCCTGTAGTTCGGGAGTTCCCCGATGTATTTCTGTCAGATCTTCCAGGTATGCCACCTGATCGTGATATTGATTTCTGTATTGACTTGGCTTCAAATACCCAGCCTATATCTATCCCATTGTATCGTATGGCTCCGAAAGAATTGAAAGAATTGAAAGAATTGATAGAATTGAAAGAACAGCTTGAAGAGTTACTAACCAAAGGGTTTGTCAGACCAAGTGTATCGCCTTGGGGTGCACCAGTATTGTTTGTTAAAAAGAAGGATGGAACAATGCGGATGTGTATTGATTATCGCCAATTGAGCAAAGTCACTATTAAGAACAAGTACCCGTTGCTGCGTATTGATGATCTATTTGGCCAGTTGCAAGGTGCTAGGGTATTCTCTAAGATCGACTTGAGGTCGGGGTACCATCAGTTGAAGATTCAGGATTCGGATGTTCCGAAGACTGCTTTCCGTACTAGATATGGTCATTATGAGTTTCTGGTAATGTCTTTTGGTTTAACTAATGCACCGGCAGCATTTATGGATCTGATGAACAGGGTATTCATGCCATATATTGACTCATTTGTCATTGTCTTCATTTATGACATTTTGATCTACTCTCGTAGTAAGGAGGAACATGAGCAGCATATGAGAGTAGTGCTTCAGACATTGCGGGAACAAAAGCTATATGCTAAGTTCTCTAAATGTGAGTTTTGGCTAGAGTCTGTAGCATTTTTGGGACATATCGTATCGGGCGAAGGTATTGAAGTTGATCCCAAAAAAATTGAGGCAGTTCAGAATTGGCATCGTCCCACTTCGGCGATGGAGATCAGGAGTTTTCTAGGTTAGGCAGGTTATTATCGTCGGTTCGTGGAAGGTTTTTCATCTATTGCAGCACCTTTGACCAAATTAACCCAGAAGGGTGCTCCATTCCGATGGTCCGGTGATTGTGAGGTGAGCTTTCAGAAGCTCAAGACATCATTGACTACAACACCAGTGTTAGTATTGCCTTCTAGTTCGGGGATGTGTACAGTGTATTGTGATGCTTTGCGCGTTGGCTTGAGTTGTGTATTGATGCAGGAAGGGCAAGTTATTGCATATGCTTCACGTCAGCTGAAGCCTCATAAAAAGAATTATCCGGTACATGATTTGGAGTTAGCTGCGATTGTTCACGCTCTTAAGATTTGGAGGCATTACCTTTATGAGGTGTCTTGCGAAGTTTACACTGATCATCGTAGTTTGCAACATTTGTTCAAGTAGAGGGATCTAAATTTGAGGCAGCGCAGATGGCTAGAGTTACTAAAAGATTATGATATTACTATCTTGTATCATTCGGGCAAAGCAAATGTGGTTGTAGATGCCTTGAGCAGAAAGGCGGAGAGGCTTTCATTTCAACAGAGGAAAGACCATTAGCCTCAGATATTCAGTCTTTGGCTAACAGACTTGTGAGGCTGGATATTTCAGAGCCCAGCCGAGTTCTTGCATGTGTTGTGGCCCGATCTTCACTATTTGAATAGATCAAGGCTTGCTAGTATGATGACCCACACCTGGTGGTTCTTCATGAAGCGGTACTACGAGGTGATACCAAGGAAGTTACTATTAGAGCGGATGGTGTTCTGCGACTCCAGGATCGTCTGTGTGTTCCTAATGTGGATGAACTGAGGAAAAAGATCCTAGAAGAGGCACACAGTTTTCGATATTCTATTCATCCAGGTGCTACTAAGATGTATCGTGACTTGAGGCAACATTATTGGTGGCGACGAATGAAAACGGACATAGTTGAGTATGTAGCTCGGTGTCTAAATTGCCAGCAAGTTAAATATGAGCACCAGAGGCCAGGTGGCCTACTCCAACAGATGACCATACCAGAGTGGAAATGGGAACGAATTACTATGGATTTTGTAGTTGGGTTGCCGCGGACCTTGAGGAAGTTTGATGCAGTTTGGGTGATTGTTGACAGGTTGACCAAGTCGGCACATTTTATTCCTGTTATGACTACGTATACTTCAGAGAGATTGGCCCAGATTTATATTCAGGAGATAGTTCGGTTGCACGGTGTGCCAATTTCCATCATATCAGATAGAGGCCCTCAGTTTACTTCATATTTCTGGAGAGTAGTACAGAGTGAGTTAGGGACCCGTGTAGAGCTCATCACATCCTTTTATCTGCAGACCGATGGACAGTCAGATAGGACAATTCAGATTTTGGAGGATATGCTCAGAGCATGTGTGATTGACTTTGGAGGTCAGTGGGATCGTTTCCCGCCTTTGGCCGAGTTTGCTTATAATAACAGTTACCAATCCAGCATCAAGATGGCTCCGTTTGAGGCTTTATATGGTCAGCGATGTCGTTCACCTATCGGATGGTTTGAGCCAGGTGAGGCTAAGTTATATGGTACTGATTTGGTAAGAGATGCCTTGGAAAAGGTAAAGTTGATTCAGGAGCGACTTCGTACAGCACAGTCCAGACAAAAGAGTTACACGGATCAGAAAGCGCGTGATATATCATTTATGGTAGGTGAAAATGTTCTCTTGAAGGTTTCGCCGATGAAGGGAATTATGAGATTCGGGAAGAAGGGCAAGTTGAGCCCAAGGTTGATAGGCCCATTTGAGGTGTTGAAACGAGTTGGGGAGGTTGCTTATGAGCTTGCCTTGCCTCCCAGCCTATCGGGAGTTCATCCGATTTTTCACGTATCTATGCTCCGGAAGTATCATGCCGACCTATCACATATGTTAGACTTCAACGCAGTTCATCTAGATAATAGCTTGGGTTATGAAGAGGAGCCAATTGCCATTGTTGATAAACAGGTTCGCCAGTTGAGATCCAAGAGGATTTCTGCAGTAAAAGTCCAGTGGAGGGGCCTTAAAGTTCTAAGTTTGACTTCGGTCAATAATTTGAGAAAACGACACCGGAATAGAATTTTGATGATTCCAACAGCTCCGTATGGTGATTTTGGACTTAGGAGCATGATCGGAATTGTGTTTGGAAGTCCGTAGTGAAATTAGGCTTGAAATGGCTAAAATAGGAATTTAAAGTTTGAAAGTTTATCCGGGGAGTTGACTTTTTGATACCGGAGTCGGAATTCAGTTCCGAAAATTTTCATAGCTCCGTTATGTAATTTATGACTTGTGTGAAAAATTTGAGGTCAATCGGAGTTGATTTGATAGGTTCCGACATTGAATGTAAAAGTTGAAAACTCTTAGTTTCATTAAGCTTGAATTGGGGTATGATTCATGGTTTTAGCGTTGTTTGATGTGATTTAGAGGTTCGACTAAGTTCGTATGATGTTTTAGGACTTGTTGGTATATTTGGTTGAGGTCCTGAGGGCCTCGGGTGAGTTTCGGATTGTTAACGGATCAAAAGTTGGACTTAAAAAGCTGCTGCAATTTTCTCTTCTGCTGCATTTTCTGGGATGTGACCGAGCCTCAGATCGAGCCCCAGATATCGAGCCTCAGATCGAGCCCCAGATACCGAGCCCCAGATCGAGCCCACGATCGAGGCCTGAGTCGAAGTCAGGGACGAGGCTCAGTATCGAAGCCTCGATCGAAGGCAAGGCTCGAGGGCATGATCGAGGGTAAGGATCGAAGTCTCAAGCTCGATGCAATGATTGAGGCTATGATCGAAGGCCCAACCTCGATACCCTGATCGAGGCCATGACCGAGGTCCAGACTCGAGCCTGTGATCGAAGTCGCGATCGAAGGTAAGGCTCGATGGCATGATCGAAGGTATGGCTCGAGGGCTAGGATCGAGGCCCAACCCTCGATGCCCTGATCGAAGGCACATGTTCGATGCCGCGATCGAGGCCCTGTTCGAGGCCCAGTTCCGAAGTGCTGGGCAGTGTTATAAAGAGAGGACATTCGTCCCATTTGCCATTTTTGACGAACTTGAGCTTGAGCAGAGACGACTTTTGGCAGATTTTCAAGGGAAAAATATTGGGGTAAGTGATTCTAACTCGGATTTGATCAATATACAAGAATATATCATTGTTTTCACAATTTAATTAGTGTTTTGAGATTGAAATTTGCAAAAGTTTAGAAATCTCATAGAAACGAAATTTTGAGATTTTGGTATCGATTCGGAGTCGGATTTGAGTGAAACTGGTATGGTTGGACTCGTAATTGAATGAGTTATCGGATTTCATAACTTTCGTCAAATTTCGAGATGTGGGCCCTACGGGCAAATTTTTAAATAAATTTCAGGATTTTTATTAAAAATGTAGTATTTCCTTATAGAAGTTATTTCCTACAATTTTTAGTGATTGTACTGAATTATTTTGGCTAGATTCGAGCCAGACAGAGTTGGATAATCGTGGAAAAGGCAAAATCTTGGATTAAATTGGAGCAAGACGAGGTAAGTCTCTTGTCTAATCTTGTGAGGGGAAAATTACCTCATAGGTGATTAAGATTAAATAATTATTGCTAATTATGGGAGCTACGTACGCACGAGGTGACGAGAGTCCGTGCGTAGCTACTATTAATGCTAAAGTCCGGGTAGTTTAGGACTCAAAGCATGTATTACTTGTGTAAATTGTATTCTTTGATTAATTAATATCAATTGATATATGTGAATATATATTGTGAATTGTTTGATAAAGATATTAAAGGATGAAAATCTCATAGGCTTGATTTCTATTTAAATTAATTAATTGTCAAAAGAAATTGTTCTCCTCCCAAATTTATCATATAATAAATATACTCTCCTTCCGGAGGTACATAAAAATGTCCTCCTTTCTTGTGGAGCGGGCCGAACTCCTCGGCAAGATAGATGCATCTATGGATCGCGCCGCACGTCCCTCGGCAGTGTACACGACACTCTGGATCGGGTCGTACGTCCTCGGCAGAAATCATGCTTAATAATAATAATAATTACACGATGCTTTAATAGTTTATTTCAGCTTGTAAAGCTAATTAGTAAATCAGAAAAATCTTTGGAATTTAATGAATTATTATTCTTGCTTGTTAAGGAATTAATTGTTACTTCTGTAAATGAGATTTAATTGATAAATCAGAATTTATTTGAATTTAAAGGAAATTTAATTAATATATTGAAAATTTATACATTTGAAGGAATTTGATTATTTTCGTTGATTAAATAAATTCTATAAATCACATTGATTTAAATAGCCTAGTTTTATTTCAATTGTTATTGACCTATAGTGAGTGTCAAAGTCGGCCATCTCGTCTCTACCACTTTGAGATTAGGCTTGATACTTACTAAGTACACGTTGTTTACGTACTCATACTACACTTGCTGTACTTTTTGTGCAGGATCTGAGACAGGTACTAGTGGAGGACCTATCATCACATACCTACGTCATCCAGAGGCATAGTGGTGAGCTGCCTTTCTGAGCCGTTCTGCAGCTACCAATGTCTCTTCTGATATTTACATTCTGTCTATTTTATTTCAGACAGTATTTGGAGTTTTTGTATAATCTACTAGATGCTCATTCACTTGTGACACCAGGTCTTGGCACACACATTGGTAGAGTTTGGTTTTATATTTTCTTGGTTTTAAATTTTATCAATGTATGCTTAATTTATTAGTTGGCTTGCCTAGCGGTAATGTTGGGCGCCATCACGACCTACATGTGAAATTGGGTCGTGACAGTTTTCCTTCTTAATCTTCCAAAACTTGAGCAAGAATTGAAGAATAATTATTGAAGAACACCTTCTCACTCTAGGGCACGCTCTCTCACTCTAAAATGTTAGATTATAGCTCAAAAATGGCCCAAATAGTATATTTAACGAAATAGGGTCGGATTTTAAAAACCAAAAAATGAAGCTCCGGAACAGGTTCTGCGATCGCATAATCAATATGCGGACCGCATATCGGTCGCATAATTGCTGACCAAAACGATAAAAAATTTGTTTGTGTCTGCGGTTACTATGCGGTCCGCATAACTGATCTGCGGGCGTATAATGAACCGCATAACAGTTATGCGGTCGCATAGTCGACCGCGTAATTGCATCCAAGTTGACCCTCTTCTGCCTCACTTATGTGGCCATTATGCGGTCCGCGGAGTGATTCTGTGGTCGCATAATGGACCGCAGAAATGCATTTTTCCGCCAAAACTTTTTCTTTACTTTCCGGTGCATTGTTCAACCCAAAAAGTCCGAGCTGTGGCTCGCAATCTTGTCGCGAAGAATTTCTATAATACACAACACGTAAAATCAATTCGACACCACAAAACATTATTTTCTTTTGCAAAATTTTACGGGGCCTTACAGTCGTACGTCCTCTTTCTTTTTTGATTGAATTCTTGGTATTTGTCCAAAGGGATAAACTTCTAAATACCAAGTCGTTACGTCCTATTTGGTTAGTATTTTTAATTCTTTCCTTTTCTTGCCATTTATAAATAATTGAAGTGTAAAAATTTATATAAAATAAAATGTTAATATTTTTGAAGTTCTAAATATTAAATTTTTCTACGTAATCCAAATAAGGAAGAATGTAATATATAAAATTTAGTTGATTTTGTAGTCCTAAATATTAGGAAAATAATTAAATGAGTATTCCTAATTATTAGAAAAATAATTAAATGAGTATTCCTACATATTAGGAAAATAACTAAATTACTATTTTATCCAATATAAACTCTATTTTTAAAGGATAAAAATGACGAACGATATTTCGCTAAAGGCTTTCGTGCTTTTAATATAATATAGATATGTCGTATAAAGCTATAATAAAGAAATATTTTATATTAATTTGTTTGCTAATTAAAGAATAAGAAAATAGACAAAGAAATAAAAATTTAATAAGAGTTGACGGTTGAGTTATAACCCTTGTTTTAGCCTATCTTGCGGCCCATTTCAATCCAAATATGAAGGGCAAAAAACATAAATAGGCATAATTTAAGGAAAATTTCCAGAAACGTAGCAATAATATTTATTTTACGCACATGGCAATTAAATAATTATATTTTTAGCAGACACCTTCAAACCATGTACCTATAATCACGCACCCAATGCATTTATTTCCTTAATGAAAACGTTCTTAGTACTTTTTAATATTTTTTCCCTATATTTTCTCTTGAAACCAATCCCTAACATATTTAAATGATAATATGTTTTTCTATTTTTTTTGTTGGAAACTAATTTATTCCATAATAGATTTTCTACATTGCATACAAGGACCTTTTTACTAGAAAATGTACATGTATAACACTTGAATTGGCGAATTTTCATGTACAAATTTTCAGAAAAATGGTATCCAATAACTTTCCTTTGAAGACAATCTAAGAGATTAACAGTTAAATTTTCTATCTAAATATATTTTGGAATTTGTCCCATGGAAAAGATAATATGTACAAATCTTCAAATCTTATATCTTATGCAATATAGAAACTTTGTTTAATGGAAATGGTTGTGTGCATATTTTTATAACTATTATTTGTAATCTTAATGGTCGCAAATGCGACATCCGCAGCTAATAACTTTGGACTTAGACGGGATTTTTCATTCATTCTTCAATTTTTCGAACCCTAAACCTCAAGAGGTGATTTTTGGGCAATTTTTACGAAAAAATATTGGGATAAGTGTTCCTTATCCTATATTGGTTTTATTTCATGATTTCATACTCATTTATATCATGAATCCGTAAATTTAAGGAGGAAAAATTAGTTTTTTTTATAAATTCTTTCAAAAACAAAAATTTAAGATTTGAAGGTCCATTTGATATCGGAGTTGGATAATTTTTGTATGGTTGGACTCGTCTCAGAATGTGTGTTCGGATTTCGTAAGTTTTTCCGAGCTTTGAGACGTGGGTCTCACTGCCGAATATTTTAATAAATTTCGAATTTTATTCGAAAAATTAGTAAATTCATATGAAATTAATTCATATGATTCGTATTGAGTATATTGAATTGTTTGTGAATAGATTTGAAGCTTTCGGAGACAAATTTAAAAGAAAAAGTTATGGTTGAGTAATCGATTGTAATTTGCAAAGCGAGGTAAGTGTTGTGGTTAACCTTGACTTGAGAAAATAGAACCCTTAAATTATTTGTAATGTGAAATATATGTGAACGACGTATAGGCGAGGTGACGAGTGTGTATACGTCGTCATATTAATTGTTTGCGTATTTACTTAAAAATCATAAATTATTTTAAATCATGAATTAATTGTTATAATAAGTGTTTCTCTCATATTCTTTGTCAAATATTAATTCTTAAATTTCTGCATTAATTATTACATGTTATTTGAATTATATGCCTTAATTGTTATTTTACATTCAACATATTAAATATTAAACTGCATATTTTCTCTCTGATTTCCAAAATAATTTGCTACTTGCCTTGTTTGTTTCATAATTAAATCATAATTATTGTATGCTTGTTGTCTTATAAATTTATATTAATTATTGCATTTATTGGGAAAATTTCTTCTATAAGAATTGGTAAATGAATATGTTGGAGGATCGGGTTGCACGCCGCAACAGAATTGATTATAATGAATATATTGGAGGATCGGGTTGCACGCCGCAATATACTTATTAAAAAGTCCATATTGGAGGATCGGGTTGCACGCCGCAACAGACTTATTAAAAAGTCTATATTGGAGGATCGGGTTGCACGCCGCAACAGACTTATTAAAAGTCCATATTGGAGGATCGGGTTGCACGACGCAACGGACTTGTTTAAAGCCGACACACATACACACACACACACACACACACACACATACATATATATATATATATATATATATATATATATATATATATATATATATATATATATATATTGGGGGATCGGGTTGCATGCCGCAACAGACTTGATTAAAATGAATATATTGTGAGAGTGGGTTGCACGCTGCAACACAACCAAATGTGAATATATTGTGAGAGCGGGTTGCACGCTGCAACAGAACTGAATGTGAATATATTGTGAGAGCGGGTTGCACGCTGCAACAGAATTGAATGCGAATATATTGTGAGAGTGGGTTGCACGCTGCAACAGAATTGATGGAAATGATAATTGGTTATGACTGCTAAGTTGGCTTTAATTATTATAAACAAGTTACCTGATTTATTTCTATTATTGTTGTTATTACTAATATTGCGTACATGCAATGTAAGTGACCCGCCTTAGCCTCGTCACTACTTCGTCGATGTTAGGCTCAGCACTTACCAGTACATGGGGTCGGTTGTACTGATACTACGCTCTGCACTTCTTGTGCAGATTTCGGAGTTGGTCTCAGCGGCGTGCCATAGACTTGCTCGGATTTCAGCTACTCGGAGGAGACTTGAGGTATAACTGCACGACGTTCGCTGTTCTGAAGTCCCCATCTACTTTATTTTAGCTGTGTGTTTGTTTCCAGACAGCTTTATTTTATTCAGACCTTTATTTGTATTTATTCTATAAGCTCGTGCACTTGTGACACCAATTCTGGGATGATATTTAGACACCGTTGTCTTTATGGATTAATCACTATATTTCAGACCTTACTTCCGTGTTTATTTATTTGTTATTAATAAATTTAAAGATTGTCTAAAAATTGGTTAATATCATTCTAACGCTGGCTTGCCTAGTAAGTGAAATGTTAGGCGCCATCACGGTCCGAAGGTGAGAATTTCGGGTCGTGACATCAATATTAGAATTATTTAAATACTAATTCCACTTGAATAATAATATATCAAAACTAAATATACTCTTTCAGATATAATTCCGAGTCATTTTTTGATGTATTTTACTAGCTTGCTTTAGTATTCTTTATTAATGTCTTTTCTCATTTTCAGGGCACTTTGATTTTGTGTTCATCTGAAATTCATGGATTATTAGTTGTTTGCTATATGTGTGAAGTTCTGTCCACTATTTATGTGTTCAATGACTATGTGTACTACTGAAAATGAAAAGGAAGCATGCTAACTTTATTTATTACAAAAGTGGCATGAATTTTAAATTGAATTATTAACTCATGATTGAGGATTTGTATGAGACATTTTTTTCTCAATTGAGTTAGTTATACGTATAATGTCAATACTAATGACTAATGTCAGGAACTTATACTTTAATTTCATAACTCAAACACTCATTGAGATAGGATACACGCGCGATGCGCGTACCCTGGACGGTTTTTTAATTATACTGAATATTTAAAAATTATAACTATAATTAAATATTTAAAACTTGGGATGAGCTATTATTAATATTTAAATCAACAACAAAAAAATCTCTTTAATTTTAAGGACAATCCTATTTAACCAAAAAAGTCTTTGATTTAACTAATTTGCGAAAAATCCAAGTCATTCTTTTCGAAATCTATAATAAAATAGATTATAATATAGTAGTAAGAGTCAAACTGTTAAAAATACAAACGTTAAAAACAATAAGAATGAAATATTAGAAGACAAAATATATTCTAAGTTAGTTGCCATTAATTAATTTTCTTTCTGGTATTCGTTCAAATAAATGACAACTCCCTATACTTTTTTGTGTACAAAGTTACTTATTTTAAAATATTAACTTAATGTAGACATTTTTAAAACTTAGCATTTGATAACTTGATTTACATGTTATTCATATACATATATTTTAATGATTGACGCTAACCACACATGTATCGCACATACACTAAAGCTAGTCAAACAAAAAAAGGTAAAGATCATTTTTAGCCCGAGGCCAAATCTATTTATATTTGGTAGTCGCAAAGTAGATAAAACTTATATATTTTATGTATATAACATACAAAAATGTATATATGCAAAAAATATATATTTTCGGCTATACAATGTAATTTTTTCAAAAAAACAAAGTTTTCTTTTATGAAATCTTTTGATAAGTTTCTCATGATGCGCTGAATTGGGCGGGTCAAACACTTCTTGGGCTGATTTTGCCACGAAGCCCAACAAGCCTTATTCAACATTTGGGCTAAAAGTCCAATGTTTAGATCCAGAGAAAATCCCAGTCCAGGTCCACAAAGCTACCCGTAAATGCCACTCTTCCGCCGCAAACCACCACTAATACTACCACCAATCACCACCACCGCCGTTAACAACCACGGCGATAAACCATGCTGACCCAACTCTTCTCTAAACTAAACCATAAACCACCCACCATAACCACCATCCTCCTCCTCCTCCGCCGGAAAACCACCTCAGCTGAATACGTAGCCTCGAGAAACCGAGACCCCACTTTCGAAAAACTCATGGACAAATACAAAAACCTCTTCAAAGTCATCTCAATTCAAAACCTCATCCTCGGTTCTACCACCAACACCGCCGCCGCACCCCCCGCCGTGTCCGTTGACATCCTCAACCGCTTATCTCAGCGCCTCCATCTCAACCGCGGCGCCACCCATTTCCTCCGTAAGTACCCCCACATCTTCCACATTTTCCACCACCCCACCAAATTACAACCCTTTTGTACACTCACTGAATCCGCCCTCAAAATCACCCAACAAGAAGCTGCAGCTACCAATGCTTCTTTACCACTTGTAATCAACCGTTTAGTGCGTATGTTGTCTATGTCAGTGACTAAAACACTGCCCCTTAGAGCCATTTTCAAGGTATTTAGGGAACTTGGTTTGCCTGATGATTTTGAGGACAGTGTAATCTTGAAAAAGTCTAATCTTTTTGCACTCGTTGATAGTGGGATTGAACCAAACACTCATTTGTTGAAACTTGTTGGGGATGTAATACCAAAAAGTGAGTTAGTTGCAGCTGTTGATAATTGGAGGGTAATGGAGTGTTGTAAAGAGGATCGTGGGGTTGATAGGAATGAGATTTTGTATAGTTTTAAGCATAGTTATCCACCAGGGATGAAGTTGAGGAGGAGTTTTAAGGCAAAGGTTAAGGAATGGGAAAAGTTGAAGTACGTGGGGCCGTACGAAGCGGTGGAGATTGGGGAGAAGAGGAAGAGTAAGATTGGGATGATGGAGATGGAGAAAAGAGCAGTTGGGATTGTTCATGAGTTTTTGAGTTTGACAGTTGAGAAAATGGTTGAGGTAGAGAAGATTAGTCATTTTAGGAAGTGGTTTGGGATTGATTTGAATATAAGGGACTTGTTTTTGGATCATCCGGGGATATTTTATTTGTCGACAAAAGGGTATAGGCATACAGTTTTTTTGAGGGAGGCTTATGAAAGGGGATGCTTGATTGAACCGAACCCGGTGTATGAGGCTAGGAGGAAGCTTCTTGATCTTGTTATTTTGGGACGGCGTGGATTGTCTAGAGGTCACTCTGAGCCAACGAGCGTGAGACAGGGTGACGATGGTATTGAAGAGTTGAAGACTGATTCAGATGAAGATTGAATGCAGGGATGCTTTGCAATTGCTAAAGGATCATAGAAAGTCAAGAAGCATTGAACAAAATGCTTAGCGTGAAAATGGAGGTAAGAATAGAGAACACGAGTGCTATATTGTTCATTTACTCTGAGGTGGATTTCAAATCTTTTGATTCAAACACACAAGAGTTGTTTTCGTTTAATTTCAGTTGGATGACAGCATTCTAGTCCGCGGCATTTCAGCATATTCGTGTAACTATGCCTCAAATACCAAGCGAGTTAGGGACGGCTATATCAATCCTTTATATCCATTCGACTCTACTCGGGCTCATTTCATTCTTTTTTGGCTCATTTCATTACAACATATCCTTTTATACTATCATAAAAATTTAAATTCCCTCTTTTCATGGCTCCCTGTCATGTCTTTTAGAAGCAGAAACAAGTTAAATATATCTCACTTGTTCTACACTGTATGAACATTTTCTTCTTTTATGTCTTATGATCAAGAAAACCAGTCTTATCACTTGAGGTCAGTCTAACTTAACTAAGTGAAACCCGACAGAACGCATAAAATCTTATGCACATGAAACTCACGCACCAGACATGAATGCATGTCTGAGGAATGAAATGAAGGACTTCAGTGTTTAGCGACCTTTTAACTAATATGATAGGATGGTATGATGTTTGGGAGTTTGCATATATAGCTTTGAACTAGTTGAAAGATAGATGCAACTATGCGAGTATTATTTGAATACATTATATCCACGTGCCTCCATGTTTCATTGAGAAAACAGTCCACAGCAATCATGTCGTGATCTTTCCCTGTTGGAAAAGAAGCTATAAGCTGCATATCTGGTCCATTGATTTTGTTCTATTTGTTATCTTCCAGGGAGATGAGTTACATCCACAGTAGCAGAGACCAACTTCAGCGAGTGAGATGAATTATCCTCCACATCAGCATAGAGGTCTGCGTTTGAGAAAAAAAGGCCGAGTTTCAATTACTGATTACATGTAACAAGGCTGCAAAACTTGCTGCTGTATAAAGGATGATGTGGTAGCTGCAAGTGAATGTTGAGTATCACTGATACTTTAAGAGAGTTACTCGATTTAGAACTTGTGGTCTTTGGGTGAAGCACACATAGGCCGTAATGTTTGCAGTGCCTGCTTTTTGAACAATGCACGACTCTTTTCGATTGTTGCAAATCCATCTAGCCAAGCTGTTTTGGAACTTCTACAATTTCGTGAAGGATGGGGAAGCAAGTAAATGGAATCGGAGCATTCACTGTATCATCTTGGAAAAAGAAGTCCAAATCCTGCATGATTTGGGACTTGGAGCAATTCAGACGGAAGCTTGATTTCTATTTCTAACGTAGACAGACCAAGTGAAATTATGTATCTTACTTGCTGACTAATTATTTTGGTTTCTTAGGCATTAAGTGCAAGTTGAGTTGTATATTGCTCACAAGTTTTCTGGGTCCTTGGTTTCTCCTTTTTTATGAATGAGTTAAGAGTTCTAAGCTGATATTAGTTGAAGAAGAATGTAAATTAAATTTTGAAATTTGGTTTGGAAATTGGAATAATGCACCATATGGTATAACCCAAGGAGTTATTTGGATTTAGTCTTTCTGCTTTCAGTCTCACATTCAGGCATTCAGCTTTCTTATCAACCTTAAAAAGTAGCAGAATTAAATTAAACAATCACAAATTGCATACTGTTTCTTAGGGTGCCAGTTATAATTAAAGCTTTTTGGGCCATATAACAGCTTAGTTTCCACCTCAAAATCAAAAAGTAGAGAAACGTGCTAATTTCTTAGTTGAATTTTTGTAGCGGAGGTGTATGCAACAGGTATTTTTACCTGAGCACTTAATGCAAGATCTCACCTTAAAGTAAAAGATATAGTGAAGTGACAGTTGAATGAGCCAGTCCGGATTAATGCTTCTTTGGCATCAGATAAGTTTCACCAAAACCCAAGGTAATAAATAATGACTGGCATACAAGCCCAACGGCAATTTAGGTGTCCATGCACATGTAGAACCAGGAAATAAATGGCAGATTATACTTTCATCTTTTGTTCTCTCTCTATATACAAGTTCCATCATTAACCAGTGTTTGTTTCTTTATGGTATGTGGTTATAATCCAATAAACCCTCTACTAAGCTGGAACAATGGCAATCACATATGTGTCAACTTTGTTTAGTAATACATATACATATACAAAACAGTAAGCATTCAGGAAGTTATAAAATCACTTGTTACTGGTTTTGAAGTTTGAACCGTTGAATTTTCTGAAGACACGCCTGAGCTCTTTCCAAGACAACATCAATCCTACTCCTCTTAGTACAACTCACAGGATCCAGCACTACTTTTTGCAGTTTCTTCTTGGGTTCTTGATTTCCCTGACTACCATAGCTTTCATTTTTCCTCTTCCTGTTGCTTGATGACTCTATTCAGACACCCAACACACAAACTCAAACATCAGCAGCAGAGCAAACTGACTAAACTAGTGAATGAAGATTACCATTACATGCACCCACAATCAATGACATTGATTATTAAAAATCTAACCATGAGTATTTTTAAAAGTGCAAGAATGCCACAAGAATCAAGATTTGCAACCTAAAAACAATTTTTGAGCCACCTTCGCCCCTACTCAATGTTATCTTTGACACGATTTATATATATACGAAAAAAGAACTGGTTTAAATTACCATAGTTATACTGGATAATTTTCTGACAAAAGGAATTCTATTATTTGAACCCCAGTTGGACCATGTATCTTCGGCCGTGCCCACAATTTTTGGTGGAAAAGTGTGCATACATGGTCAAACTATATAAATTTTAAATATTTACAACAATATACATTAAGTTCGAGCTAAACGCAACGGGTTAAGTAGAGAATTCACTATCAAAGGAACATATGATAGCAAAAACATAAAGAAGAAATAACCTTGAGTAGCAGCAGAGGTTGAAGGAACAGAATCAGAGTTGTTGGATTCAAGAAAAGAGATGAAGGATCTGAGCTCCAACTTCAGATACTCAAAGTTGTTTGGGTGCTGATCTTCCAAAATTTCCAGTTCTTGTTTTGCTTGCTCTATCATATTAATGTTCGTTTTTGCTGAACCAAACACATTCCATGATGTTGATGGCCATTCCATTTTTGCTTAGAACTTCCAGGGAAATGAAAAGACAAAAGAAGAGCAAAAGCCGGAAAGTTCGAATTCATTAATAAATGAGTTTGTTCCTTTTGTTTAAAAATCCAACTCCTCGTACAGTGTCAACTAGCCATAAAGCGCGACATGAAAAGGTTTTATGTCCGTTTCTCGATATTATAAACGCTTCGTTCCTGTACCCACTATTAAGTGGAGTGTACATGCTACATTTTCTAATTTAATACCTTGGTTATTCATTAATTTATATATTAATTAGAAATTAAAATTAATACTCATTCTGTTTCATTGTTTGATACACCATTAGTAATTCTTTTTTATACTATTAGGTTATCCAATGATATCTACATGTAAGTTTGCTTAAAATAAGTTATTTGTTACTACAGATAAAAGTGTAAAATTTTCTTATGCTACGGATGTGGTCAAGGTCTAATAGGAGCAATTAGAATAAAGTGACTAGATTGAGACAAAGTTAGAATTTGAAGTTTATGAGTTCGGATTTCTAAATATTTTAAATTAATGAATTCTAAATTAATAATTTGTACATATTTAATAAAATTTCTTAAGATAAATATATAATTTTCATCAAAACTATTAGGTCCGGCTGAACCGGTAGCTTCTTCCTTCCCTTTGCCCATGTGACTAGGAACACATTGCAATATTAGGGGCAATTGACTCTTACATACCAATTGCATAAAGTTCCAATTTAGACGAATAACCAAACAACCTCTAAACATGCACCATTTTTTAAAGTCAGGTATCAAATTTACGAGTTCTTTTTTACTTTAACACCTATATTTCATAAACTTAATATGAATAAACACCTTTGACCATAGATATGTATGATTGCGTATCGATGTTCATAACACGTAGCGGAAGACAATAACAATCTTAGGCAGAATTTTTCGTGTTTAAAATTTATTTACATGTCAAAGATCGGATCTAAGACGTACCTGATGAAGAGAGTCTCGTTTTAAATTTTTTCGATAGTGCGAAGACGCTATGCGTATACACACCGAGACTCATCTTTGCTATCAATATTTTAATCAATGAAATTCCACGAACAAATTGAATGAAAATATTGTGTTGAAATTTTTCTCAAAAATCCCAACTCAAAGGTAGAAGAACAAGAAATAATTTTCTTGTATAGTATTTTCTATTTTGACTTTGCATTGCACTATTACTTTCTCAGATCAATTTTCTTCTCAAGAATAACTCTCTTGGTTTTTACACGACTTTACAATATGTATAAGATCTATATCTCCCTCATTCTTAATTAGGACTCTCTCTCTCTCTCTCTCTCTCTCACACACACACACACACACACACACACACACACACACACACACACACACACACACATATATATATATATATATATATATATATATATATATATATATATATATATATATATATATATAATTTCCATTGGAAAATACAAATCACATGCTTTTATGGTAAATATTTAAAAAATATGTAACTCATTTATGGAATTCAATTCTAAATTGAATTCTACAATTTAGTCATACTTTTAAAATAAAAATATGTAACTCATTTATGTAATTCAATTCTAAATTAAATTCTATAACTTAGTCAACATTTTAAAATAAAAACATATATATATATATATATATATATATATATATATATATATATATGTCAACCAAGAGATGTAATTTAGTTTTCTTATTTAAAATAGAAAACTTCACTTTGTCCACAATATTAATTATATCCTTTGTACTAGCAAAGAATAAAATAATATTTTATTTGGACTGATAACTAGAATTTATTTGACTAATTAAATTTTTTAATTTAATTATCAAATAATAAAGTAATTAATCCTTTAGCAAAGATCAGAACACTCGTTAGTGTGCGACCCCATAGGTTCAATACTAAACCAGTAGTAAATTGATCACATCAATATACTAATCAAGGGTGACGTCTAGAAATACTCCTTAACGACCGGATATCATGAAGTATACAATTTACTCTCAAGAACCTGTAGAAGAAGAATGTATTAATTCCTTCTGTCCTTATAGCTCTGGGTCACCTTAAGATATGGTTCAACTGTGAAATCCTAATAGGCGACCGACTATGTGTTCATGTCAAAAATAATCGACCATTGAATGACCTAAGAAACTCTTTTCTTCTTTTATTCAATCGCCCTGGCCAAGGTCTTAATTTGGTCGGTTATAATTTATGATAACATGAAGCTTAAACTTTGTACCAAGAGTTAACAGATTCCATCTTAATCAATCACTAATTCTACAAATATTTAATAGGGCCATAGGTATCTCGTATCAAAGCACAATAAATAACTTGTCAATTACTATGATGATATCAGGTCAAAGGAAACTCTTACATCACATTCTTCAAGAGAATATCCTATTGACAGTTTATGGTAATTCTAACCATTAGAAATTATCCAATTAATCGGTTCAATAATCATATCTCTATATGCATCATCTATTTATGTTATTTAGTTAGTGAGATCAACTAATCTTTATCCCATAAAGACGATCACATAAATATTGATCTAGCCAGATTACTAATGTCCAAATTAATAATCCTACGATCAAGAACAAAATTTAAGTTAAATTGTAAGAGACTTTACTCTCATTATCATGATTCCATCATGATGACAAATCTCAAAATTTAATCAAGGATCTTATTAAATTAATCAAGCAATTAATAATAATTATGATAAATGAATATCAAATACTATATATTTTTATATCAAATAACATTCACAAACATATGTTCATGTCATCAAATATGAGATTAGATCTAGGGCATATCTAATATATCCCAAACAAGATCATGTTTATGTGTCGAAGATGTAGCTAATATGACAAAAGTGCATGTCAATTGCGCTTGTGAAGCGCCTGTATACGATGATTTTGATAAAAATAAATTATTAAATTTGCAATAATTAAATAAATGTAAATGACAAGGAAGAGGCCAAAAAAAAAAAAAAAAAAAAAAAATTTCTTTCCCAGGTACTTTTGGAGAAGTTTGGGATGTCTCATAATGTAGAGAAAGGGGTAAAAACTCGGAAAGAGTGGGTAGAAGTGAACATTAGAACTAGGCCAAAGAAAATACAACCTTAAACTAAAAAAATTACCTTCAATAAAATCATTCCAAAAAATAATGTCTCCGTCTTTAAATTACAACTTATTGCTCCAAGTAAACCTATCGCTAAACCACTAAGATTATAGTATCACTAATTTGTTAAAATTTTATGTGTAAGATCAAACTACAACGATATAACTTATTCTTGTTCGTTATGGTTTGTTTTAGCTCATCTTAACTAGAAAAGCTAATTACATCAGCAATTCATTCATCAAATCAAGTGCTTAGTAATAGTCGAAGATCGAAGGTTTAAAATTTTCTTCGCCATTAAACTTTTTTGTTGTTCTTAATAGTACTAAAACTTTAAAACTCTAAATTACTTCCCTTTTCTTTGTGAGAGATATACTTTTAGTTCTATCTTGCTGTGATTTCCTCTAAAATGATAATCTGCTATTATATATATATATATATATTAGATCTCATGGAAAAACTTTTTTTTTTTTTTTTGAAGCGTACGTCTCACAAGTTTTTTTGGCAGCATCAACATTTCCAAGACGTATGTTATTACTATCACGGTGTTTGATTGAATAACAAATATCTTTTTTTCTTCACCAAATAACATATTTTATATTTAGATAACATTGGGATTTCATGTCAAAATATTTGAACTTCTACAGAAGAAAGTTGTTGAGGACAAGATAAAGATCCCAGGGCCCAGAATATACAAGGCATCTAAGGTAAAAATTGCTTCTTTGGACTTCAACCTTTTTGGAAGAAAGAAAGGGGCAAGTGCACAAATAGCTATTATCGAGAATAATATTTAGAGATTAACCAATACTTATTTTATTCTGAAATTTAAACTAAAAATCTTAAATTCAACACAATTCAAAACAATCTACTCTTGAAAAAATGCAAATTCAGAATGCACTGACTAATTCCTAAATAGTAGCCTATAGAATGAACCGTGTCATTTCTTCAGAAAAGAAAAGTCAATCTAAAATTGCCTACCAGATTTTGTCCAAACAAGAGCCCACAATCTCTCCAAGTGTATGGTTAAACTCCAGACTTATTATATAATTGTCTGCTAATTATAAACATGAGCTATTAGAACTTCTTTCTAATTTCCATCACATCATATCCTAATAGCCATAAGTCATTTACTCTGGAGCCTTCAAGAATGACCAAGTACATACTAACAAAAATATCACATACATAATTCCAAACAAAGTAGTTCTAGAAACATCTCCTTCAAATCCTATATAAACAAACTATATTATAACATTCTTACCATCTTTCCCTCCAAAAGTAGTCAACTGCCATTAACTTCCCTAAGTGCACATTACATACATTAGCACAAAAATCTGAGCTGAGAAAATGAAAATGTCCCCTGCCCTTTCTTTGTCTGTCATTCAATTTCCCCTATGCAAATCCCAAGATCTTTCTAAGGATACTAACAATCCTAAAATCTTTAGTAAAGAAACCCCATGTCAAAAATCATATTCAGACACCAGAATAAATAGGAGGAAGCTGTTGAGTGGTAGTGGTTTGAGCCTTGTAGCAGGGACTTTGGCTAAACCAGCAAGAGCAGAAACTGAAGCACCAATTGAAGCAACTTCAAGTAGAATGTCATATTCAAGATTCTTGGAATACTTGAATGAAGGTGCTGTGAAAAAAGTTGATTTTTTTGAGAGTAGTGCTGTTGCTGAGATATTCAATCCTGCTCTTAACAAAGTCCAGAGAGTTAAAGTTCAGTTGCCAGGATTGCCACCAGAATTGGTGAGAAAACTTAGAGAGAAGGATGTAGATTTTGCTGCTCATCTCCCTGAAATGAATGTCATAGGGCCACTTCTTGATTTACTTGGGAATTTAGCTTTTCCATTGATATTGCTTGGCTCTTTGCTGTTGAGAACCTCTTCTTCAAATACTCCTGGAGGGCCAAACCTGCCTTTTGGATTAGGAAGGTATGTCTTGTATATAGCTTCTGTTACTGTTAATTTACTAGAATAATACTTCCTCGGTTTAAATTTAAATTAGTTAGTTTGACTCGGCACGTAGTTTAAAAAAAAAAAACAGAAGACTTTTGAAAAAGTTTAAGAGGTAAAAGCTTTGTGGGGGGCATGATATTTGTGTAGTTATAAAAGTTTTTTATTAAGGTTAAAATAGATAAAATAAAGAGTTTAAAGTTGAATTATTTTCAATTATAGAAATGTATAATTCTTTTTGGAACGTACTAATAGGAAATTGTATCATCTAAATTGAAATAGAAGGAGTAATTTTTAGTGGTAAAAGTAGTCTACTTTGTTTGAATTTAAATTTCGGTTAGATATTTTAGGTTGTTGAGATATTTTAGGTTTTTCAATATTTTATAAATTTGTGTATTTTATTTTCAAGTTGGCTATTTAAATCGCTCTATAGTTAATAAAACTTAGGAGAGACAATTTCAATCATTTCCATCTCTTTAAGAAACCCAACAGTATGCTATAATAGAAATTCCATAAACATGATCAAGATTGAACATTATGTCTAGTGATGTAATCTTCAACAACTACTAATAACTAGTATTTGTTTGTGAATAATGCAGGAGCAAAGCAAAATTCCAGATGGAACCAAATACAGGAGTAACATTTGATGATGTGGCTGGGGTAGATGATGCAAAGCAAGATTTTCAAGAGATTGTTGAGTTCTTGAAAACCCCAGAAAAGTTTGCAGCAGTTGGGGCAAAGATACCAAAGGGAGTTCTCTTAGTAGGGCCACCAGGGACAGGGAAGACATTGCTAGCTAAGGCGATTGCCGGAGAAGCAGAGGTTCCATTCTTATCTCTCTCTGGTTCAGAGTTTGTTGAGATGTTTGTTGGTGTGGGAGCTTCTAGAGTTAGGGACTTATTCAACAAGGCAAAGGAAAATTCACCTTGTTTAGTCTTTATTGATGAGATTGATGCTGTTGGGAGGCAAAGAGGAACTGGTATTGGCGGTGGAAATGATGAAAGAGAGCAGACACTTAACCAACTTCTCACTGAAATGGATGGTTTCACTGGAAACACTGGAGTCATTGTCATTGCTGCCACTAATAGGCCTGAAATTCTTGATCAAGCTTTGCTTCGACCTGGAAGATTTGATAGACAGGTATAAAATGAGATTTTGATTGTAAAATTCCAATAAAATGAGGTGTATTATACAGTTTCCAGAATACACTTCACTTATATTGATATTTCATTTTATTAGGTAAGTGTTGGACTGCCTGATATAAGAGGAAGGGAAGAAATATTGAAGGTTCATAGTAACAACAAGAAGCTTGATAAAGATGTGTCTCTAAGTGTTATTGCAATGAGAACTCCAGGATTCAGTGGTGCAGATCTTGCAAACCTCATGAATGAAGCTGCTATTCTAGCTGGAAGAAGAGGAAAAGATAAGATTACCTCGAAAGAGATTGATGATTCCATCGATAGAATTGTTGCTGGAATGGAAGGAACCAAGATGACAGATGGCAAAAACAAGATTTTGGTAGCATATCATGAAGTTGGACATGGTGTCTGCGCGTAAGTTAACAATCATTTCTTTCCTCTCATTATTTTCATTTATACTAGATTATACATGAAGCAAAAAAAGGGAGTAATTTGCTCCTTATTGAATTTTCAACTAACATCAAGTGTTCAATATATCAGGCCCTTAGACAAGGTGTTTAGATGAAAAAACCGGACAAATTTAAGAAGCTGTCTAAGTATTCAATCTTTTCAGTTTGTTATTTGTAATCAAAAGACACAGTACTAAAGAATGTGTCCTTGTGCTTATAGGACATTGACCCCTGGCCATGATGCAGTACAGAAAGTTACATTGATCCCAAGAGGGCAAGCTCGCGGTCTTACATGGTTTATTCCTGGTGAAGATCCAACCTTGATATCTAAGCAGCAACTTTTTGCTAGAATAGTTGGAAGCTTAGGAGGTAGAGCAGCAGAGGAAATAATTTTTGGTGAAGCAGAAATCACTACTGGTGCAGCCGGAGACTTGCAACAAATAACTCAAATAGCAAGACAGGTATTTACTTAACACATCATCTTGTTGCACCACATTAAAAGAGAACAACATATTCGAATACACACAAGTATTAACTTGCCAATGTTTATATCATGAGCAGATGGTGACAATGTTCGGGATGTCTGAGATAGGACCATGGGCGTTAACAGATCCAGCAACACAGAGTGGTGATGTGGTGCTGAGAATGCTGGCGAGGAATCAAATGTCAGAGAAACTAGCAGAAGACATTGATGCATCGGTAAGGCACATAATTGAGAGAGCATATGAAATTGCAAAGAACCACATAAGGAACAACAGGGAGGCAATCGACAAATTAGTGGATGTGTTGCTAGAAAAGGAGACTCTTACAGGAGATGAATTCAGAGCTATACTCTCTGAATTCACTAATATCCCATCAGCTAACATAAACAGCAAACCAATTAGAGAACTGATTGAGGCCTAAGCAAAATTACTTCCAATGTACAGCTGCAGAAACTAAAAACTTTCACCAGATTGTACATGTATAGTGTAGTGCAGAAAGCTTGATCAATGTAATATAATCTTCATTAACTTTGTGTATCAAGATCTAACCGGAAATGCTTTATTAAGCTTAAATTTTTTTTTTTTTTAATATGTAAGAATACTCTATAAGGATTCGAAAAGGAAAATGGAAAAGGGAATACTTCTAGCAACTAAATGCTCTAACCAAATTAAATCATTTTCCACAAGATTCTTTATGACGCTCAATCTTAAAAATGCGTAAAAATTATTTAAACTCTTTACCACTTACAAGTTACAAGTATCATTAATCACAACTTCCCCAGCTCCACGCTCGCCCTTCAGAAAAATTATATTCACCAAGTTTAACTCAAGTAAAATAGTTAAACAAGTTTTTCAAGATTATCTTGAGATGTCCTCTATTTGGATTACTTTAGTGGTAGTTTCTGTACCTTTAGCTGCTTCTAATTTCGGCTTAACATCTTGGTTCAATTTCATAAAACAAATTGATATAGCAAGAACAGCTGCTTAGTTGCACCAGAACAATCTTGAGCTACCAACATCCAGTTGATTCATCATTTCATTAAACAAACTTATAGAACATAGATAACATATACTGTACACACCCTTTATACCTGAAAAGCCAAAGGATTCTACATCTTTATTTTCTTGGAAGTTCAAGAACACAAGATAATTAAAAAAAAGAAGGCTATAACCTATAATCATATGATAGGGAAAATTATTGGATGATGAGACGCCTGGTGCAAAGGGTACAATAATATCTGCGCTTAGTCTTGAAATAAAGAGGGACAAAGCAGAATCTCCACTGGCTCTCCATGTCTAAGGCTTGAACCAACCCTCCACAGTAAGGACATGCTCCTGGAGCTGCCTGTCTTTGTAATACCCTCTCATCTTCATCACATACAAACACCAAACACATCTTCAACTTCTTTATATACCTTCCTTTCTCTATGAAGAAGGAAGCAGGAGCGCAAATTACCCAATCCTAACACGGGGAGGTAGTGAGTAGTGACAATAAATAATAATACCGACCAGTGAGTACAATCAAATGACTTAACAAGGACCATAGGAGGGCACGTCGTGTGTCAGGACCATCTTAATTCCAGCTCCAACAGGGTACATTCAAGTTGTTGCATATATACAAGATTTACAGCAAAACTTGTTTTTTTTCTCTAGTATATATAAGGTGTCTATTAACTTGCAGGTTGGTAATAAAGAAGCTTAGATCACTAGGAATAACTAAGATATGGCAGAACAGAATACCCAAGAAAGAGTCACAATGGTGGGGTTGTCGGGTCAAGGAAAAGGGAGATATATATTCACAAAGATATAGTAAGAATCTGGAAAAAGCTAGTGATATCTCGAATAAAAGGACTCAAGTACAAAACGCGGTGACGTCATCAAGCTTTTATTTATGCTTCTGGATAACATTCTTTTTTCCTTTGTGCCAAAATACATATGTTAACCCGAACCAAATCACTATTATACATTTTTTGCCGACAAAAATTATCCTACACACTTAATTTTTTTGAAATGTAGCTGAAACACTATTTTTTTTCTTAGCCAGTTCGTCAAAATTTGTGTGATGTCAAGCACCAATAAAGTCGTGACACATGTCATGCTAAAAAAAAAACTTAATTTCCACCTTAATTAATATATTTTCTTAAAAAACAAAAAAGAAAAAGTCAAACGATACCCCTCACCCAACCCATCTCTCATCTTCCAAGACCACTTTTGGTCATCTTCTCCAATTAAGCTTTTTCCTCCATTAAAATCTACCTGTATAACCCCTCCAAATCACGGATATTCCGTTTTCCTCCCTTCTTCTCTCATTTCACACCCAACAATCGCCCAAACTTTCTCATCACTACTGGCCGCCGAAAAACTCTACGCCGCTCGGAGTTTCCGACTGGCCGGCCAAAATTGCCCCTTGCTGTTACCAGACAATCGGATCTGGAGGAACCTCGTCGAAGAATGGTCGGATCTTGGCCGGATTTTCCGATTTTATTTTGTATATGTTCTTCTCACCTTTTTGTTTCATCTGAAAGATTGGCCAGAAAATTAAAGACTCTAGCAACCCATAGTTTTGCTGTCATCTGTTCGTTTCTCGGTTGCCTTACCACCACAGCTCCGGCGATTGCCACCATTGTAGCGACAATTTTATTCTATTGTTTATTGGCTTTGATGGATTCTATGTTTGGAGTTGTTTTTCACTGTTATTGTGTCTACATTAAAGTTATTGCTACAATTGTCCTATGTTGGAGTTTGATTGATTATCGTGTGGAGGAGGGGCAAATTATTTGGAGATATAATAATTAAAAATAGTAAAAATAAGAAATGACTCAAAAAAAAGTTAAAAATAAAAAATGCTTAAAATGTGGCACTTAGATTTTAACTTAGGCATTTTACCTCTTTTAAACAATAAAGAAATCAGATTATTCCGAAACAACAAATAACAAAAGTTGATACAGAAATAAGGGAAAATTGTATTTTATCTTTTCTTTTTCTTCCATACTTTTCAATTTTAAGTAACATATATTTAGAGTATGCCCTTTTAGAACTTGTACTTCTAACATGGAGATCAACATATTTCTTTCACATTGATCTCTGGTTGGATATATGCTAGTCAATGCACCAAAATTAAAAAAAAAATAAAAAATTCTGTACTTGTAATTTTAAGGGACACCTTGACTCAGCATAGCAATCCCTGTTTCAGTTGCTGAAATGATTTATGACAATTGTACCACCCAGATATGTACATGAATGATTTAAGCGGACATGTGGCAATACTAACAGAATAATAGAGAATGATAAAACACCTACTAGAAGAATAGAGTTCAAGAATTTAAGAAACTATCGACCCTGGTGTTATCCTTCCTAGAGAGAAACTTCATGCAAATGGGTGGTTTCACTCCTGCCAAAGCTAGTATTGAACTGGGTAAAGTCCAGACCCCGTCACCACAAATCAATCCAGAAGCCACGGCAGGTCCAAATGCATCAGCCTTGGCCTTGTTTATCTTTGACCAAACGAACAATATCAAGCTCCCGAGACACATATCAATAGTAAAGTAGGAGCCAAGATAGAAGGGAATGGCCATGGCCATTGGGAGAGGAATGTATTTTGCCTTGTTCTTTCCCACGAGATCTCTGATGCCATTGATCACGATAGCTCCAACGAAGAATATATAGCAAAGGGTGAGGCAGTGCTTTGGCAGAGCTGAGAAACCTTCAACTCCTATGATAGACATGCTACGAAACACCAGCGCATAAGGGGCAGGGTATGCTGAACCTGGGGTACCTAAGCTGTGGAATGCCTTAAGGAAGAGCCAAAATACACATGGGGAGATGACACAACCCATTGCTGTGCCAATGATCTGGCTTATGAACATGGACCGAGGGGAAGCCAATGTCATATAACCAGTCTTGAAGTCCTGTGATAGGTCGGATGCAGTGGAAACTATGTTCATCATGACACCACAAGCAGCAAGTCCAGCAAGAACCCCTCCGTGAGCAGCCCCGGCCCATGCACCAATTGTGAAGATTGCCAGCTTCCCATAAGTGGACGCCAATGACCAGTCCGTGAGACCACAACCGTAAGCATTGCAGAAAGCTAGTACTGGTGCAAAAATATAAATCACTATGATGTGGTACCACTTAAGTTGATGGAAAATGTGTGGAAGTGTTATAATGGAGATGACCGCAATGCCAACATAACCCACTATGGCAACCCATGTCGGGATTTGATCCTTGAGGAAAAGCTCTGTTCGCCGCTGGTCATCAAAAGACATGGAAGGCTCCGGAGGAGATGGACGAGCGCCAACTGGCAAAACCGCACCTTCATTTTTAATGCGCAATTGCATATACAAACCATATAATGTTCGTCCAAGTACCTTACAGAAATTGTAGAGACCATCACCAAGGATCATGGCTATTGCTATGAAGACCTGCAATAGAAGAGAATTATGGAAAAGATATCTTAAGAATTGAAAATTTTGCCTCATTTTGGTCCTTATTTCTGGTCTAAAAGAAAAAGGAGGAGATTACCTTATAGCCCTGCAAGCCGTGAAAGCTGGCGGGACTCTCATCTGCAGGGTACCAATGACCCTTTCTGTCCTGAATTAGAGGCCACATTATACCCCAAGAAAGGATAGATCCAAGTAGCAAAGAGATGTTAATTAGATAAGGACATATCATCCCTACACCAACATATGTTGCTGAAAAGTCAAAGTAGAACCTGGTTGATTGGAAACAATTAAAATGTTAAATAAAAGTAAACAAAAGTTGAAAGGAGATATTAAGATGTTATTGATCCCCACACCTCAAACAACCAGACACTAATTTTGTAAATAGTTTCAATGAATCTCAATTCATCTCTTTCGATGTAGGTCATTTGGAATTAGAACCTACCTGTTCTCATAGGCTTTAAGACCAAACGTGGGAAAACTTGCAAATCCACAGTCATCCCCAGCAGTGAAAAACCATTGGAAGAAACCCCATAGGAAGCTGAAGGTGAAGAACTTTCCCAGAGCTTTAACTTGTTTCCTGTAGTGATCGATTAGAAAGAAACAATAAAATTGTAATCATACCATCTGTACTAATGCTGACAGAATTTACTAAAATGTATAATATTCTTACTTTGCTAACTTTGCTCCTTGTGGGGTGTGGAAACTGTTGATAAGGTGAGCAGTTGCGGTGCCACTTGGATAAGTCAGTTTGAAGTCTATGATCATAATCTGAAACATAGTTTTTTGCATTATCAAGATACAGTGTAGAAGAATAAAATAAGGATGACTAGTTCAAGTGTTAACATGTCATTCCAAGTACTATGTAGAGCATAAAGCTCTAGTGTCTCGATCTGTGTTCTAAAAAATATTAAGGTTGATTACGCTCTAGAGAAGTGTCATAACAAAAAAAAAATCAACTTGTAGAGGAAAAAGTAAAAGTGACAGCTGCAGAATACTAAATCTTGCGAACAGCTTTTAACTTTTTGTGAGGAAATTTGTGATGCATATACATTACACATATCCTGAGATATAGTAATATACCTTACGAAGAGGAACCACTGAGAAAAGCCCAAGAAAGCTAACAACAAAAAGAAACCCTATCATCCATCCCAAAGAGGGGTTCTTAATATTAGCTGCATTATTAGCTTCAACTGCTTGTTTGGCAACAACTTCACTCATGCCAAACAGATAGCTTCCAAAACCTCCTGCTCATCCAAAGTAACATAAACAAAAATTGAGTAAGAGTCATTGAATTTGAGATGCTCCTATCATTCTTGAGAAGAAATATAAGAAACATTTACACATCTTTTCAAATAAAGGCATGGAGGAAAAATAAACGGCTGCTGCTAACTCAATGAGCTAGCATTGTTGCAAGATAATGTGGGATTTATCAAGGGAAATTCGATTACAACAAAGTTGTGTGGAAGAACAGGCTCAATATTGGCAAATTGTTCCAGTTTGTTTGATGCTTCAATAGACTTAAAAACAAAAAAGGAAGAGTAGAGGACTTCAGTTTGCATTACTTCCCATTCTTAATTGAATATAGCCAAACAAAGCTGCATACAGTTTGTCTTGTATAAACTCCCCCCCAAAAAAGCTAGCAGATTTCTTATACTACTATATTAAGCATCCCACTGAGAAAATAGTCGACTAGATTCTGTAGAACTTCTTAAGATTGTGGTCTGTTTCACCTTAGACTAATATCATCCTTTCAGTCAAAGTTCCCTAAATCAACTCTTCAAATAACTTTTCAATTTGTTAGCAGTATATGCTATCATCTATCTAACAATTTCGTCTGCCAAATTCATTGCAATAAATTCAAGTTAACTCGAAAGCAAATTCAACGAAAACCATCTTGACTAAGAGGTCAGCCAAACATTATATACGTGGCAACATTGATTTTAAAATGGCATATATCATAAATTTATTAATTTGGTACAAATACCGAATAGAAATATTTTTCCATGTTGATAGTCTGCAAAATGGGAAAAGGAACAATTAAGTCTGAATCTGCGGATTTTGTATAGTGACTTGTGGAAAATGATAGGAGTAGCGGTAGTTGCCTCTCTTATTTTTTACTATTGTTATTGATCACTTATTATAGATAGTTACACATAAATTCACTAATTATTATGACACATAATTAGTGGAATCAATAACATAAAAATAACGTAGGCAACGTGTTATGACATGTTAAATAATAAAAATTCTTTACATTATCGGTGTATATAAATTAAATTCAATAAACCTCACAATTTCTCAATTTTAAGTCAACCTAACACTAGAAATCAAGTAAATGACACTCCATTTTGCCGAGATAAGTGGATAGACTTTCAGTTAGTCGTGGGTTCACATTCTTGAGTCTCCACCAAACTCATACATTCCATTCCCAATCTTCCTAGTTGTACGACTAGTAGATCTGAGACACAACTACTTTTATATATATATATATATATATATATATATATATATATATATATATATATATATATATATATATATATTACTCCATCACACTTAAGATTTGTTCTTTAGTTTAGTTCGACTCATCTACTTTCCAACGCCTCAAATTAAGTTTTTGAAATAGTGTCATAGACAGTACTTCTCATACTCTACATGTTAGAAACCACCAACTTGGCTAAATTGATTACTACATTTCTCTATTCTCTCATGTCTATTTTAATTAATTTTTTAATCTTTTTTTTGGTATACACTATTTGATTTTTCCAAATTTCAAGAAAAATTAATTTTTTTTTTTAAAAGTTGTCCTTGAAATATTTGTTATATTTTGAATGAACAAATTAAGATTAATATGATCAATTATATTGTTAATTAATATTAAAATATGAATCCCGTAAAAATAACAAAAAAATAAAATAAAAAAAGTGGACCAAAAGGAGAAATAATCATAAAACCGTAGAATTTGTACGGTAGGAGTTGCATTTATAGCTATTCTAGAAATTCACAAACCTTTGAGCCTAACTAGATGGGACCACCACTTCCAAAAGGGCCCACACAACCTTTCACCCGTGTATGGTCAAGCTGCTATTATATTCAATGTAGACCCTACTCAACCCACAAAGGCTTGAGACCAAAAAGGGCACATGAGAAATATCCCATGGCCCAATTTAATGATTTAACATGCATGCTTTCTAATCTACTTTTACTACTTTTGGCTTATCCAAGTTTCTTAACAAACTGCGATATTATATACAAAAATTACACTTTAACCTCTAGAGTTTAACCTAATTCTCCTTTAACCCCTACCACTTCTGGCTTTTGGGTCAATTCTGCAAGCCGAGATATCCACAATATCTTAAATATGAAAAAATTAAATTGCGATAAATGCATGAAAAAATTGTTCCAAGTTTGCAGCTTAACTGTTTGACAAAAAGCCTATGAGAGAATATAGTTACCGCTAAAGGCAATGCCGGAAGTAGCAACAACACAGGTCTGAATGACAGTGTTTTCTTGGCGAGTGAAAGGTTGCTTGAGAAACCCAGATTTCTCAAGAAGTCTAGTCCAAGTCTTGACGAAAAAGAACCCCAAAAGACCCGCAGAAACATTGAGGGAAGGGATAATACCAGTGGTGAGATTCAGCTTCATGACAATGAAAGTGAAAAGAACTCCCAATATGAAACTCACAACAAATGCCCTCAAAGTTAACTGGCTTTGCCATGAAGGCACTTCTTTGGACTCAAAGATCCTTTCTACAGAGTCTAAAGCCTCTCCTTCTATTTGGGTGTCATCATTTTTCTTTCTGTTTACACTGTTGGATCTATCCATAGCCATACAAAGAAACCTTTTTTGGGTTTCTACGACTCTGTTTTTCTTTGTTTTCTTGAAGTTGAGATGGGTATTTAACTATATAGTGAAAAAGTTGATCATAATAGAAAGTTTCAAATGAAAAAGGAACCTTATTTTTTTCTTAGTTTTCTTGAGGTTTATATTGTGAGGAAGTTGACCAGAAAAAGGATACTATGGGATTTGTCAAAATCAAAGGAGGGTATGGTAGTTCTTATCAGATGGTGAGTTGGCCTCGGTGTTATATAATCAATTTCTAAGTGCTTAAATGGGAGTTCCGATTTGGACGCTTTATTGGGTAGAAAAAGAAGGAACAATGAATTTTTCTGAAATTAAAGTCAGCAAAAACTTGGGGATTCTGTGATGACTGAGACTGAAGATGGAAATGGTACAGTGAGTAGTGAATACAGTCTATAAAACGGCTTTGCACATTGGTTGGTTGACGAATTGGTTTTGGAGGCCAGCTTGCAATTATTTATGAGGTTTAACTTCTAACTGTGTAGTACTGATTAACAAAAAAAAAATGCAACAATGTAATTTTTATTTGACGTATAATAAATGAAAATACTAACTTGAAAAATAAGACAAATAAATTGTATTTGTTGTGTTAATTAAATTTCATTTATACTATCCGTGGATTTAAATTAAATCTTTATTAATTATGTCTATACCAGATTTTCCTGCATGCTCCATTTAGCAAAATACAAAGTTCTTTACAAGAAATACGTTCTTGGGAGTACGGTCTTTTTTCTTTTTATGTTTTGGAGATTGCTTAATAAGTATAAAGATTTGTTTGATAAATATGAAAACGAAAAGTGAAGAAGTCTCATTGACGGATTTAGGATTTGACTAATTAAGTGTAATCGCAACCATAAGTTTCAACATAGACCAAGCATATGCGCATGTGAGACTTTTTATTAAAAAAAACTTATAACACTAAGGAGCAAGAGCACTTGAAGTCAACTTTGGAGATTCTTGGCAAAATTAATATAGAAATTGGGTATGCAGCATCCTAATTAAGTCTATATCAAGTGATTTCTTTTCATTCGGCCTAAATTTTTGCGTTTGACATACAATAATAATTAGAATATACTCGATAAACAAAGTTGAGATGTGCAAGTCGATCTGACACTATTATCATAAAAACAAATTCGTGAGTGCCATATGGTGCCATAAAATGAAAAGCGTTGACTGAGATCCTAAAATTGGGCAATGTGAAGTGAAACACAAGACACTGGAAGGTATATAGAATCATGTTATATGAGTGTAACATGAATTTGGTTCATTCTTCGGAGTGGGACAGCTCTTGTGAGTACGTAAATATATTAGTGTAGGAGAAGGAAGATGATAGAAATATTACAATAGATTGTGTGAGGTGTCTTCTTATATACGAATCTGGTTATTTTTCTTGCTTTAGCTATGTGGAAATATTTTGTTGATGCTCTACTTTCACTGAATCACGTCAAAGCATGTGAAATACTGCTTCTAAAGTTTTAAAACTATTTAAACTTTGAAGTCTAATTAACATAATAAAAAATGAATACAAAGTTTATGGCAGTAGGCAACACAGTCGCTAAATGACTTTTTGAAAGCATGAATTTTTAATATCAAATCAGTAAACAGGTATCTAAATTGTAATGACAGAAAAGTATGTCAAATAACAAAACATAAGAAAAATTACTATCACTATCAATTACGTTTAAGCAACTTTAACATGAACGTGGCCTATGTAACAAAATATCTCGGAAGAAAATATTTTTGAGTCTCAAATGCAATTCTAAACTTTGTAAACGTAGACCTAAGCAAAACCAAAAATGTATTATCGACCGACCTCACCCTCCAAACTGATGTATGACAAATATTTGACTTAAAGGTCCATTACTCCATTATGTAGAGTGATTACCAGATTGGACACTGCATTAATGATGTGATTGAACATCAACATATGGGCCGATCATTTAACAGCAGAAAAAAAGAGATTTTGGCATGGTGTGACAACCCACTCACTGTATGAGACGATTTATTTGATTATTTGCTTATATTTATATATTAAGTTTGAATTAATTGTCGGCAAAAACTAATTATAGTCTGTTTGAAAACTATTTGACCCAAAATTTAGAACCGGATTCAATCAATTAGAGTTAAATAAAGTAGAGTTAATCTTAGCTAATATTAATATTTAGAAGATAAGATAATTGATTTTGTAATAATACACTACGTGTATGTTTGGTCAAATGGCAATAAATGTGGACAACACTACCAATATTTAATGACTCAAAAGGAGGGAGATAACATTACTAAAAATAAATAGCAATTGATGGTATTTAAGTAAATAAGAATATATGAGTCACCCGAAAAGGGATGAGATTTGTGGATATTTCTTCAGACAATGATGAATGATTGATGAGCCTTCGAACACTCAGGTTGTTCTTGGATCAAGTGAAAAAGTTGGACAAGAATCTTAGTAAAAAGATATTTTTCGTATGTTTGCGATAATACCAGATTCTCTCTCTAAAATCAATGTGTTTTCTTACAAGCGAATATCTACCCCCTATCATTGTATCTCTTTCTATTTATAGGGAACATATACCTAAAAATCCTAACAGTACATGTACAGAGAATATCCACTAGAATATTCTCTTTTGTGTCTTATCCTAAAGCTAACCATTATCACTTTGTCTAAGATGCTCGACCACGACCTTGGTCTTTGCTGACTCTTCGATCGCACCCTTCATCTCTTAAGGGACCACTTCAATCTTGGGCAAGTCTTTGTTGAAGTCGTACTGATAATACGTGGCAGTCGATGAAGGCTATCTTGATGTTGACGTGGCTTGCTTATATCAAAGATGTTTTTTTGGCCCACACAATTAGTCCCTCCGCTTGTTGAGGTTGTCCTCGCGGGCGAGTTCGACGAGCAGATAATGTCGTTTATGGACGAGCTTATCAAGCAGACTATACGGGTCGTGGTCATTGTAGCAATCAAGCAACGTGACTCTCTGTGGATTGCGTATTTCAAATTCCTTGAATTTTCCCGGGTAGTTTATTGAATCCATCTGGTCCAAGATAAAGAGTGATGTCATGACGTCATGCGTCATGATAACGTTATTTTTCGACGCGTTACGTGGATTCTCGTATGGCCCTTGATTGGTTCTCCCGTTTTGATCTTTGTGCTATTCATGACTAGCCGTTTCGATTCTGGTGCCCCCAAACCTTATAAATATCGGGGTTCGTTGATGTTGAAATTTTTTCACACTCCTTCTATTTCCTAAGCAGAACTCCACCTTCTCCTTCGTAGAACTTTATCACTTCTCTATTGCTTTTTGTGCTTCTTTATCTCCCTCTACAAAATGTCGAACCTCCCATCAAATATCCACATGGAATATCATTTTATCCCTTTAGATGTCATTTTTCCTGATCAGGGGGAAGACGACGGAGTTGCTGTTGAGGAGGAAACTCTCCTTACTGTATAAGAGATTATATGTTGGTTCCCTGATGCTAAACCCGATTTCCACAAGGCGCCGGAAGTGGTGACTAAGAGGTTTTGATCTACAATGACGGTTGAGCGTTTTGCCAAATTTAAGGCTAGAGTCGGCCTCCCTGGTCAAGTGGAGTTGGTCCCCACGGGTGACGATGAAGTGCAGGTTCATTGTCCTGGATTCTGCTCCCTTTACACATATTCGTTCATAATCAGCTATTCGTTCCCTTTGTCGCCGCCAATAAAAAAGTTGTGCCGCTAGTACAATGTATGCCCCGCGCAGCTCGCCCCTTACATCTTCAAGGTGGTCAAAATATTGGCAAAGTTCACTGAATTGGCCGACGTCTAGATTACGGTATGCCACCTGATTCACCTCTTCGCCCCCCATTTTTATCGAGGGACGTTACTGAATCTTCACCACCGTGGGGAAAATGTTTGGTGGTGAGGATGGATGACAAGGCTAGTCAACACTTTTGGCTTGACTATTTCTTTGTTAGGAAAAAAATCGTAATATCCGCCGTCGCCGGCTTCCCTGAGGCCTGGAACCCCACTCGTAAGTGCTAGTGTTTGTTTACGTTTTCTGTTTAACATTTTTCTCCTTGTGGGTTGGTTAATTAGCTCTTCCTTTTCTGCATCTACTAGTCGACCTCTCCAAATGGTGACCCGTATTTCTAATTAGGCCAGACAAATCTTTCCTCATGCGGCAGGGATACGTGACTTGTCGAGTTTCTCTCAGAAATTCAAGTCGTCACTTTCTTCGGCATGTAGTCTCTTCCCTATCGTCGACGATGTTGTTCTTCCGTCTATGTCTGTCCCTTATGCTGATTCCTTTATTTTCAATTTTTCTCTAAGTTCGGTCAAAGGGGGTGCGAGGAGGTTGAGTTCCCCCATACCCTCATTCCGGAGGAGTAGGGCCACTACGCCTTCGGTCTCTGCCCATGTCTCAGCCATTGCCGCTCCTGCCTTCATCCCAATTCTAGTCGTTGCTGCTTCTGTCCCCATCCATGTTCTGGTGATTATGACTTCCACTCATCCCCTATTTTCACTTATTGATGAGGACGATGAACACTCGCCCAACGACATGGATCTTTAACCTCAAAAAAAGGAGGTTCGTGGACGTATGTGACAGAGTCCCCTTAGCCGTTGATGTTGCGGAAGAGGTTTCACGTTACACGAGACATCGACAACGCGAGACAACGACAATATTTGTAAATGATGATGTTGAACTAGGTCTTGACGCCCCAAGGCCAATAGAAGTTTATGTAGGCTTGTCCCTACATTCCGAAGGGATATAGACCGAGAAGGTGGCTGCTGGTGGTGGCCATGCACTTTTGCGACAAGAGGAGGCTTCAACCTCCCGAACAGCCGTGGACGCTTCGTCGCCTACTGATGATAGAGGGAAGAATATTGTTGAAGATAGCGATGAGCCAGGTTCTAATAGAGACTTGGACGACCTGAGAATGAGCGACAAGGAACTCACCCAGCTCGAGGTGAGGTCGGGGGGGGGGGGGTGGAAGGACTATCACGATCCCGATGGATCGTGACTTGTTGGTGAACACCGAGGAAGTAGTCCCTGCCCTCAGCCCTCTTTGTTCCGATATCGAGGGTAAGACCCTTAAGGCGATAGATGACACTGCCATGTCGAAGAGTATTGTCGGTCTCGCTCTCAGGGTAATTACTGTTGTACGACCCTTTTCTAACTCTTTAAAACATTCTAAGTTCTAACTTTTTTCCTTTGATGTGCAGACGGTGATTCTGAAAATTCAGAGCGCCCAGAGGGAGAAAAGGCACAAAGAGATCTTTGTGAAGCTGAAAGGGAAATACACTAAGTATCGCGGTAAGTATCAGGATCTCCGAAGTTGACTTTGCGAGGGCGGTGATTTGTGGGCCCTAAGAGAAGACTTGAAGAAGAGGGATGAGGACCTGGTGCAGGCCATAGAGAAGTGCAACGTCCTCTAAGGGACGTTGAGAAGTAAATATGAGGAGCTTGAGGTTAGCATAGGCGTAGAGGCCCAATGCAATGATCTGCATGCCCAAGTGGTCGAGTTGCGAGGACAACTTGAAGAGTGCTGGTTCCAGGCAGAGGCCCTCAGCGGCGAGATTGTCGAAAAATAGGAAGAACTTGAGAAGACGGAGTTCTCCCAGTTGGACGCTCGGAGGAAGGCAGAAATCCTCGAGTTGGCGAATAAGACTCTTCGGGCCGAGCGGGAAAATGATCAATCAACAGCGAGAGCTAAGGAAGACCGACTCAAGGACAGGAGCAGGGAGCTGGAAAAGGAGAGCTCTGACCTTCATTACCGAGTGACCGCCCTGGAGGCTGAGAGGGCTAAACTACTTGTCCGGAACTTGCACGCAACGTGCTCTGTTTCTGAGGTTGCCTTTGAGGATGCCCGAGTTAAGGCTCGCGAAGCTCGGGTCGCTTATAGGTATGATCCTACCATGCCTTGACCTGACGAGGAGGATGGGGAAGAGGGCATGGATGATGAGCGCAAAACACACACTTAAGTATGCTCGCTAGTCGAATATAGTATAATATAATATTGTATCCACAAGGATTGGAGTTAAATAGTATTATCGTAGAATGTAGCTAGATTTCTATCCAAGATGATCAACAATTTAGATTTATGTGGTTGATACTAAAATTAGTTAAGAATCTAGAGCTAATTGGCTAAATGACAATCGAAGCAAGGACTAAGCAAAGGAAGATTTCAATGGGAGAAAATGGGGGTTTGATAGGATATGTGCAAGATAATTGTCTGTGATTTAACTCTAGATAATTAACTTCTAATGTTCAAATGAATCTCTCAAATTCACTTAATTATTAGTACAATTGTTTAGTAGAAACTACTCTCTCGATTAAGTCTCAACCTCTCAATTTGAACCAATTTAAGCTCTGTGAATATATGCAAGAATGCGTAATGGATTGGTCTTTAGGAGAACCTCTCCCGATTATCCTCTTAACTAGGTTTAATCAATGATTCAACTAGCCTCTTTCGATTACTTAGAAAAATCTATGAAATCAACCAACAATATAATGCAAAGATATCACAAGTTATGCCTCTTTCGATTACAAGAACAAATGAATATAGATGCAACAATTAAATCTTCCAAAAACGATTCAAATACATAAAAACAGAGTTATAATCCACAAACAATCATCAATACACCAAATCCATCAAATCCCAAAAAGATCTACTCCATAGTCATGGAGAAGTTCTTCACAAATATAACTAAAGTATAGGAAAACATAAATTCAATCCAAACCCGGATCTTGAGTGAGGAAGGAATGATGAAATCCTTGTGCTTGTTTTCCTCCAACTCCTCCTTAGCCTCCTTGACCTCCTTAGATCGAAATTGTATAGAAAGTGCTGAAACTGGTGTTTTCCAGTGTATTTAAACCATCCCCCAATAAACCCCGGACGAAAATACCCTTTTTAGCGGAAATGGAACGATACTCTAACATTTTTGCACTACCGCGCCGTGATATGCGACGCACTTGTGGATATTTCCAGTACGATCTGCAAATCACTTTCTGGGCATAATTTACACAGTCGCCCGCCTTATCTGGCACGACAGTGTAGTTTTCTTAGAGTAATTCATTTTTCCAAATTTTGACATCCGGACGTGGTCCTTGACCCCCGAACGCGATCCTAGTTTAATCCCTTGGGCATCTACTCAGACTTCAAAGCTCCAATTAGCTCGAATTTTCTCCGCAATATCTAAATAACTCGGAATCACTCATACACGGCATAAAACACACAATAAGTGTAAAACACTACTAATTAAAACTCAACATAAGTAAAGTGCAGCGAATTAGAGTGCGATAAGTGACTAAAACACGAGATTATAGTCTAGCATCAACACCCCACACTTAAAGCATTGCTCGCCCTCGAGCAATCAAACTACACTTCACATAGACACGACCTCTTTAAACAACTTTCCTAACTCATCACACCAAGAATAATCGAAACAGATTAAGCACAATACTGTAACATCCTCGCCTCAAGATTTGACTCAAAAGCACCACACATTTTTCACAACCTGCTCACTTACTCAAACACAGAGGTCAATGACATTACCTTCCCTTCATGAATCAAGTGCCCTCACACAACTATAGAGAGTAGTTCCACACACAATAAAATTCAAGAACACATAGGAACTCAGGATATAAAGAATTAACTCTCTCAGAAATAAAATTCATGCGCCACAAAGAATGTACCATAAGCTTGCCCGTAGTGTAATACTCTACTAATTGAGCAAATTCAGTCAAGGATCAAGTAGGACTCTATTTGGTTGTAATGTAAGCTGCGGGATAGGTAAGATATATTTAGATATAAGCATGACTACACCTCCTTACGCACTTTAATACATACAGTTTAACCATTTAAAACTCCATACTTATGTCAAACAATAATTCCACCTTCACATCAGTATACGTCAACTCACAACTTCTTTAAGCACAAATACATCAAGAGTTACCACTATCAATGAATAATTGCATAAAAATGCAACTATAATTTTTTTTTCAATTCAAGTGGATCTTATTTATTTATTTTAAAAATAATGCACCTTTCTCCTTATTTCATAGTTCCACTCAAAAGCCAAACCAACATCCCACATTTTAACTTTTACAAAGTTCATAACAAATAGATGGCCAATTCAAACAAAAGGGTAAGACTTGTAATGTGGTTACAAAAGAAAGAGGATTACAGGCTCAATGGGGTTAACTACGATACATAACAATTAGGTGGATAAAATATATAACTGGCTCAATAAAGAAATGCCTATATCACTTCCAAGACTGAATAAAACTACTATTTTGCTTTGCAAACACATGTGGCAAGTTCTAGACATTAAATGCAATGCACAGAATAACACGAAACCTTACACACACATGGCACATAACTCACTCAGGATCAGACTCATCGAGACACTCTAGTCAAAGCAGTAAAGCAAAGTTAAGATCATACAATTTAAGGTACTTATACAAGAGTCAAACATTGAGCATAAGCGTCACAACTAAAGCATTTACTATTATTCTCAAGGCATAATAAAGTCAAGAGATATTGCTTTCATTTAAAATCACAGCACAAGATCTCCTACTCCTAAAATAAAATAACTACACCCGATTCAAGCAAAACCCTTGGAAAAGAACCGTTGCACAAAGAAAAATCAAGGGGAAATTATTATACTACCTAAAGAATATAATTTTTTTTCTTTGACTTTAAAAATTTCAATCAAAAGAAACGAAAACACACAAAAGAAATGAAAACAAATAGTTATTTACATATTTACATCCCCACACCACACTTTAAATTGTGGCATGTCCCCATGACACACAAATAAAAAGCAAGAGGTAAAGAAAACTCCCCTGAACTTTTTTCGTTTCTGAGAACTTGTGAACTCCAACCCTAATTCTGAATGCATTTTTCGCTTTCGCTCCTCGGGATTCTTTATGGAGATCATCAGGCTAAAGTCCTTTAAGGGTATTTGCAATACCCGCTCTTTTCTTTCTTTCTTGGCCTCATTTTGAGTGATGGATTGTACTTGTAGGATTATCCTCAACTTGTTTCTGTATTCATTCACAAGATAAATCCCTGCATATTCCTGTAAATTCCCAAAAATAAAATTCACATGATCAAAGTTAGAATAATAAAATGAAGAAGAAAGGTGATGTGAATATTCCTGTGGTATGTCCAAGACCAATGCTTCTTCATTATCTTATACTAAAATTGTAAATGTGGATACGTGGATGAGGTTTTGAACTCTTCTTTTATTGCTTCGTAATCCTCCAAAGACTTATTTTCAATCATCTCAGTTGAAACAGAGTTCTCTTGTAGAGTGAAAAACTCTCTCTGTAGATGTTCATCATCTCGGGTAGACACGAACCATAGATGTCACGACCCAATTTCACCTATAGGTCGTGATGGCGTCGGACACCGCTGTCAGACAAGCCAACAATAAATACTAAATAAATTCTTATTTTAATATTTTTGAAGTCATAGTTGTTTCCCCCAATTAAATAGCAAAAGATGTCATTTACCAAATACATACTAATATCTTTAAAAATTTTCAATACAGTGCAACCCATAATCATCCCAAAACCCGGTGTCACAAGTATATGAGCATTTACTAGGGAATTAAAATAAAATATAGCATCTGTCTAGAATACAAATTAGAAAGGAAAATATAATAACTCTGAAGGAGACTCTGTTAGCTGCGGATCGTAATATAGAATGCGGCTCACCTATGTCCCCACAATTATTAATCACACCTCTGCGCCCACAAGGCCGCTATACATATATGTACCTGCACAATAAAATGTGCAGCAAGTGCAGTATGAGTACGAAAACAACGTGTACCCAGTAAGTATCAAGCCTAATCTCGAAGAGGTAGAGACGAGATGGCCGACTATGACACTCACTATGGGTCAATAATATTAAATAATCATAAAAATAGAAATTATTTATATCAACGTGATTCACAGAGTTAACAATAATTTTATTGAACCAGCAGAAGTAATTAAATTCCTTCAATTCCAATAAATCTCCATATATTAATTAAATTCCTTCAATTCAAATAAAAATTCCAATTTGTCAAAATAGCTTTACAAGCTGCAATTCAATTTCAATAAATTTCCAATTTATCAAATAGCTTTACAAGCTGTAATAAACTGTCCAAGTATTGTGTAATTATTATTATTATTAAGCACGATTTCTGCCGAGGTCGTACGGCCCGATCCAGAGTTTCGTGTACACTGCCGAGGGACGTGCGGCACGATCCATAAATGCATCTATCATGCCGAGGCGTTCGGCCCGCTCCACAAAAAAGGAGGACATTTTCTTATGTACCTCCGGAAGGAGAGTATATTTATTATGAGATAAATTCGGGAGGAAGAATAATTTCTTTTAACAATTAATAATTTAAGCAGAAAATCAAGCATCTGAGGTTTTCATCCTTTAATATCTTTATCTAGCAATTCACAATATATTCATAAATATCAATTAATATTAGTTAATCAAAGAATACAATTTACACAAGTAATGTATGCTTTGAGTCCTAATCTACCCGGACTTTAGCATTAATAGTAGTTACGCACGGACTCTCGTCATCTCGTGCGTATGTAGCCCCCACAATTAGAAATAATTATTTAATTTTTAATCACCTATGAGGTAATTTCCCCCTCACAAGATTAGACAAGAGACTTACCTTGTCTTGCTCCAATTTAACCCACTAGAAGGCCTTTTCCACGATTATCCAACCCTGTCCGGCTCGAATCTAGCCAAAATAATTCGATATAATTACTAAAAATTATAGGAATCAATTCTATAAGAAAATACTATAATTTTAATACAAATCACGAAATTAATTAAATATTCGTCCGTGGGGCCCACATCTCGGAGTCAGGAGAAAGTTATGAAATCCGACAACCCATTCAATTACGAGTCCAACCATTCCAGTTTCACTCAAATCCGACTCCGAATCGATGCCGAAATCTCAAAAATTCGCTTATGTGAGATTTCTAAATTTTTTCAAGTTTCAATCTCAAAACACTAATTAGATGGTGAAAACAATGATATATTTGTGCATATAGTCCAAATCCGAGTTGGAATCACTTACCCCAAATGTCTTTCCTTGACACTCTGCCAAAATCGCCTCTGCTCCAGCTCCAATTTGTTAAAAATGGCGAATGGGACGAATGCCCTCTATTTATAAAACTGCCCAGACAGCACTTCGGAACTGGGCCTCGAGCAGGGCCTCGATCGAGGCTTCGATTATGGCCCTCGAACCTAGGCCTTGATCGTGGCTCGATCACACGATCGAGCCTGGACCTCGGATCATGGCCTCGATTATGGCATCGAGTCCGCTCCTTCGATCATAGCCTCGATCATGGCATCGAGCTTGAGCCTTCGATTGTGACCCTTGATCTTGGGTCTCGATCCTGGCCCTCATGTCTTGCCTTCGATCATGGCCCTCGAGATGGACCTTCGATCATGGCTTCGATACACAAGCTCGAGTCTGAGCCTCGTCAACACTGGCTCGATACCTGGGCTCGATGTCTGGGTCGATACCTGGGCTCGATACACAAGCTCGAGCCTGAGCCTCGTCATCTCTGGCTCGATATTTGGGCTCGATGCCTGGGCTCGATGTCTGGATCGATGCCTGGGCTCGATGTCTGGCTCGATGCCTGGCTCGATATCTGGGCTCGACCACAGCCCAGAATGCCCAACAGAAGAGGAAAAATTGCAGCAGCTTTTTAAGTCCAACTTTTGATCCGTTAACTATCTGAAACTCACCCGAGGCCCTCGGGACCTCAACCAAATATGCCAACAAATCCTAAAACATCATACGAACCTGGTCGAACCTCTAAATCACATCAAACAATGCTAAAACCACGAATTATACCCCAATTCAAGCTTAATGAAACTAAGAATTTTCAACTTCTACATTCGATGCTGGAACCTATCAAATCAAGTCCGATTGACCTCAAATTTTGTACACAAGTCATACATGACATAACGGAGCTGTGAAGATTTTCAGAACTAGATTCCGACCCCGATATCAAAAAGTCAACTCCCCGGTCAAACTTCCAAACTTTAAATTCATATTTTAACCATTTCAAGCCTAATTTTACTACGGACTTCCAAATAAAATTCCGATCGTGCTCCTAAGTCCAAAATCAACATACGGAGCTGTTGGAATCATCAAAATTCTATTCCGGGGTCTTTTTCACATAATTAGACATCCAGTCACTATTTAAACTTAAAACATTTTAAATTGTTTTCATCAAAATCCCATGTCTCGGGCTAGGGACCTCAGAATTTGATTCCGGGCATACTCCCAAGTCCCAAATCACGATACGGACCTACCAAAACTTTCAAAACACTGATCCGAGTCTGTTTGCTCATAATGTTGACCAAAGTCAAACTTGGCCTTTTAAAGCCAACTTAAGGAACCAAGTGTTCCGATTTCAACCCAAACACTTCTAAATCCCGAACCAACTATCCCGACAAGTCATAAATCATTTAAAGCACATACGAGAAGTTTTATTTAGGGTAACGGGGTTCTAAAAGTCAAAACGACCGGTTGGGTCGTTACATTCTCTCCCACTTAAATATACGTTCGTCCTCGAACGTGCTAAGGAGTGTTCCAGAGTTATCCAAAATTATTGTTTAGCACCTCGTGCACCTACCCGTGCTACCACACCCAGTTGAGCACATTAACTCGAGCCAATCTGAAAATTCTCCTCTTTATTTAGGCAAATAAGCCTTAGAGCCCAATTCTAACATCCAGAATTCTCCACCCTACCTGTTCCAACCTATGAATGTCGTATCTATCACTACACGATGCACCAATACAGGGTTGCATACCTTTGTTGAATTTAGACCATGCACCGCATCATTCACATGACTATAATAACATCCTCCGATAATAATAGCTAAAATTCCACGAATCTGATGTTCACAATACACCTCATGATACATATAAGTCCTGTTCCAACTCTTGAAATGCTTTCACGATGGAAGAAATGTGTAGAAATTCATAACCAACTGCCGAATCAACAATTATTGAGTTTCTCCTTCTGACAAGAATCATTGCCTCATTATAACCAAATAATGGTATTTGCTCTTTATTACACTTCATATAATCCGATCGCACTGATCCGAAATCCAATAATCTCGTCTAACCAAGTATAAGCTACTCAGGCAATAAACCACCTCAAACATGATCAAAAAGCCTCATATGATGCCACAATGAGCTAATAAGCTACAGACTCGATTGAGATACATAAGAAAAAGGAACTCTGGAAAGGATTTCTCAACCCACGTGACTAATTAGACAATTGAAAATGTGTCATCAACCTTCCTCAGAAAATAGGACACAAACACACAAAATAGAATATAGGGGACTGTACTCAACATCACACTGTTGCGGCGTGCAACCCGATCCACACATGATACCGTTGCGGCGTGCAACCCGATCCAAACAACATACCCGTGGCGGCGTGCCACCCGATCCGCACAAAAAGAACCTATAAGAAAATACTTATCGAGCTAAAATTCTCATTACTACAAAATATCCGAATATCGGACACAAGCACGCTTAGTGCATAATATCATCCCTGGAAGGACCGACAACGCCATACGCTACAAAACCCAAGCACAACTAAGGTGCGATATATGATCTGAACCTCGAGAGCCATCCTACTCACATAACACCATCGCTACGCGGAACCTCATCACATAAGAAATTTATCAAGCCGTTTCATAACTCACACATCACAATATAGTATTACATGAAATAACCGATGACGAAACGACATCCAACGTCCGAATACTACTCCATAGGGAGCTTTTATGCTGAAATGAACACAGTCGGCCTGATATAGAGCCCGTATTCATATTTAAATCCATCCACAGACCTCAAGCCGATTCTGATCGCACCGTACTAGGCTAATAACCTTTCAAGGATCCATAATACCCTTTTCCCATAACACACAAGAATAGCCATCATAATCGAAACAAACTTCCACAGTCCACAACCAAATGAACCGAGCGCCCTCCAGGCATAAATTCTCAAATCAGCGATATTACCACAATCTTCATACTTGGTTTCAATCTTCACTCAATCAAGTGACTACATGTCACTCTTACACAATCTTTCCGTGAGACACGCTCCCATGACCTTTCGCACCAGATAACAAGTCTGCACATACATGCTACCGGTTACACTAACGTTGTAAAGCATATCAAGAATCCACAAATTAATACGCAAGGTCTTGTACACCTGACATCGACCTTAGATGATGCCAAAAATAATACCATTTTACTTTAAACATCTAAATACCTTTCCTGCTCATCCGAGCTCATGACATCCTTGTCAACACCGAACCGAAATCTTAAATCCTCAACTTTCGAATCCCATGCTACTTAGTGCACTTAACCACGCCAATGCGCAGGAGTACAAGAATTCCATCATAACTCCCGAACCACTAATAGGGTAAACACTTCATCATATAGAAACCTTCTTATTAACTCATTTCAAGAGAACCATTGCAACACGTGACTGAATTCCCATATCCGTTGAAAATATCGGCCTCAAGTAGTGGTCCAAACCACTATAAATCTTCTGGGATCCCTCTACGCATAACATGTCATAATATTTGAATTCCTCCAAATAAGATCAATTACGGAGGCCATCAAGCCTTACATGTACCGCCACAAATCACATGCATAATTCAATGCGCTGAAGGAACTGATCATTGCCACCATCGTGCTGATTCAACCATTGTTAGACGATCTGTCTTTTCTCAATTTACTCTCAACTTGACTTAGAATATAATATTAGTTCCATTCATTACATCACAAACTCAAATCCGCACTCATCCCAAGTGACCTTATTTCACGAGACCACTCTATTTCAAAACCCACTAATTATCTCATATCCCTTCTTGTGCGCATTTTTTTTTACATCTTCAACTGGTACACCCATTCTGATACTTCTTTTATGAATCCAAAGTTATTTTCTTCTGTTTCTCTAATGCTACACCACAATCTGAAGATAACGCAGAGTACTCCAAGCCCCGTTTCATAATCTAGTGTAAAAGCTCGATACTCAACCATACTATAGACTCGAGATCCTTAGACACCACACTTTAAATTTTTGAATCCACTAGGAACGTTATTGAGAGTCACTTGCTCTGACTTGTTCCCAAACATGATCAATTCCAAGGCCCTGCTAGCACATGGACACTTTATCAAGGAAACATCCGACTGTTTCACTTTCATGTGCATTACATCTACACGAATCATAAACTCTAAGTCTTCCAAAAACCTGAATGTGAATTGATAAGGCCAAATATGGCACACATTCCCCAAATACTTTGCTCAAATTACCACTGATGTTTTCTTTACTTAGTTGCAATGACCCACCAATACACCGATAACCAGAAACCGCACAAGTTGACACTACGCAATCCAATCATAGACGGTGGGGCTCTCCCACTTATCGTGAAGCTACAATTTACAAAATTCTGGAATCCACCTAGATTATTTGTTCATTGTTGACATGATCCTGCACACGCAACTCGCCAAATTTTCTCAAAATCCTTCTATTAACCTTTAATAAACACTCCGAACCACTAGCCACATTTACATATTAAATATCTTACCGGGTAGCCAGAAAAATTCTTCGCAGAAGCTTCGTCAACACCATGCGACCGCTAACCTGCTCACAGGAGATAACCCACTTATGGAAATTACATGCCGAAATATTCCAACGTCGTTGCACTGGGTGCAATTACTACGAAATCAAGAGATCATCCTGGGTTCAAGCTCATTCACCAGCTGCACCAATCCGTTCACTCCTCATGGACGTCAACTAAAGGTGCGACAATACATTCCAATCCAAAGTCATGCTGTACTCTTCTTCATATCAAGCAACTCCCTCCTGTTGTATCCAATCTTCCTCAATATAGAAGCTAATATTCTAAATTAAGTCCGTATACCTAGTCACTGTCCACCATGAATCCCAAATCACTCAATTTTCCCCCCAAGGCGTGTGGCTATCCTACTACAGAACCCGTATGCTACCTTGCCACTCTCCCGCTTTGGTCAACCATCTCCTTTAAGCAACTACTATGCTTCTGTTTTCTTACACTTGGCCTTTTCAGAACCTAACCACCGCAAGGCACCTTCCATATGTCCTTCCTCATCCTTCGCTGCCCAGTTGTTTCCCTAACTCAAAATCCATCTCTATAGCACTTGAACCAATAGCTCGTTACCAGTTTAAAACCTTTCTGACAATCATCCTTCTCGAGACATCAATACTAGGAACGCTGCTTCGATCCTGAATCACTGCACACCACGATCTCTAACGACTGCTTCCCTTATACCAATTTCTAACACCCTGTCGTAAAGGCGAGTTGAAGAAAACCATAACACCGGTGAACCTTAATGCATTTTACAAGGCGATGACACCACATCAAAATTGAGAACTCTACCACGCTCGAAAATATCAGGCTTTGTTACTCTATCAACCCCAAACATGAACATTCATAGCCCGATTGCCTTTTTCTCTGCTGGAAATAAAACATGGAACCTCTGAATCATGTATTGAGAAAAACCTTCTTTCAAGTCGTTTACTGCCCTGACACATAGACGGGCATTTTACCATTTCATAAACACTGTGCGATAACAACACATGAATCATCATAACGATCAATGTCAAATCTCAAAACCTTAGGTAGTACTGATACTTAATTTGAAATGACAGAGCGGAATATTTTTCAAGGTGACGAATAGCCCAATTAATTACACAGGGAGAAGCATCATGTAATACATCTGTAGTACCATTAAAATTTTCCTCGATCCCCAATTTATAACAAGCGCTTCACGTCGCATAAGATTGAGTAGGAAGGAAATGAAAGCATAAGCCTCAAAGGAATAAAATTGCACGAAGAGGAATCAAAAAGAGAAGTATTCCTAACAGCCATGTAGCCTCTCAAAGATAAGCACAACCATCTCTGTACCGATCCGCAAGACTCTACTAGACTTGCTCATGACTCGTGAGACCTACGTGAACCTAGTGCTCTGATACCATGTTGTCACGACCCAATTTCACCTATAGGTCGTGATGGCGTCGGACACCGCTGTCAGATAAGCCAACAATAAATACTAAATAAATTCTCATTTTAATATTTTTGAAGTCATAGTTGTTTCCCCCAATTAAATAGCAGAAGATGACATTTACCAAATACGTACTAATATCTTTAAAAATTTCCAATACAGTGCAACCCGTAATCATCCCAAAACCCGGTGTCACAAGTACATGAGCATTTACTAGGAATTAAAATAAAATATAGCATCTGTCTAGAATACAAATTAGACAGGAAAATATAATAACTCTGAAGGAGACTCTGTTAGCTGCGGATCGTAATATAGAATGCGGCTCACCTATGTCCCCACAATTATTAACCACACCTCTGCGCCCACAAGGCCGCTATACATATATGTACCTGCACAATAAAATGTGCAGCAAGTGCAGTATGAGTACGAAAACAACGTGTACTCAGTAAGTATCAAGCCTAATCTCGAAGAGGTAGAGACGAGATGGCCGACTATGACACTCACTATGGGTCAATAATATTAAATAATCATGAAAATAGAAATTATTTATATCAACGTGATTTACAGAGTTAACAATAATTTTATTGAACCAGCAGAAGTAATTAAATTTCTTCAATTCCAATAAATCTCCATATATTAATTAAATTCCTTCAATTCAAATAAAAATTCCAATTTGTCAAAATAGCTTTACAAGCTGCAATTCAATTTCAATAAATTTCTAATTTATCAAATAGCTTTACAAGCTGCAATTCAATTTTAATAAATTTTCAATTTTAATAAATTTTCAATTTATCAAATAGCTTTACAAGCTGTAATAAACTGTCCAAGTATTGTGTAATTATTATTATTATTAAGCATGATTTCTGTCGAGGTCGTACGGCCCGATCCAGAGTTTCGTGTACACGGCCGAGGAACGTGCGACACGATCCATAAATGCATCTATCCTGCCGAGGCGTTCGGCCCGCTCCACAAGAAAGGAGGACATTTTCTTATGTACCTCCGGAAGGAGAGTATATTTATTATGAGATAAATCCGGGAGGAAGAATAATTTCTTTTAACAATTAATAATTTAAGCAGAAAATCAAGCATCTGAGGTTTTCATCCTTTAATATCTTTATCTAGCAATTTACAATATATTCATAAATATCTATTAATATTAGTTAATCAAAGAATACAATTTACACAAGTAATGCATGCTTTGAGTCCTAATCTACCCGGACTTTAGCATTAATAGTAGTTACGCATGGACTCTCGTCACCTCGTGCGTATGTAGCCCCCACAATTAGCAACAATTATTTAATTTTTAATCACCTATGAGGTAATTTCCCCCTCACAAGATTAGACAAGAGACTTACCTTGTCTTGCTCCAATTTAACCCACTAGAAGGCCTTTTCCACGATTATCCAACCCTGTCCGGCTCGAATCTAGCCAAAATAATTCGATATAATTACTAAAAATTATAGGAATCAATTCTATAAGAAAATACTATAATTTTAATACAAATCACGAAATTAATTAAATATTCGTCCGTGGGGCCCACATCTCGGAGTCAGGAGAAAGTTATGAAATCCGACAACCCATTCAATTACGAGTCCAACCATTCCAGTTTCACTCAAATCCGACTCCGAATCGATGCCGAAATCTCAAAAATTCGCTTATGTGAGATTTCTAAATTTTTTCAAGTTTCAATCTCAAAACACTAATTAGATGGTGAAAACAATGATATATTTGTGCATATAGTCCAAATCCGAGTTGGAATCACTTACCCCAAATGTCTTTCCTTGACACTCTGCCAAAATCGCCTCTGCTCCAGCTCCAATTTGTTAAAAATGGCGAATGGGACGAATGCCCTCTATTTATAAAACTGCCCAGACAACACTTCGGAACTGGGCCTCGAGCAGGGCCTCGATCGAGGCTTCGATTATGGCCCTCGAACCTAGGCCTCGATCGTGGCTCGATCACAGGATCGAGCCTGGACCTCGGATCATGGCCTCGATTATGGCATCGAGTCCGGTCCTTCGATCATAGCCTCGATCATGGCATCGAGCTTGAGCCTTCGATCATGGCTTCGATACACAAGCTCGAGTCTGAGCCTCGTCAACACTGGCTCGATACCTGGGCTCGATGTCTGGCTCGATACCTGGGCTCGATACACAAGCTCGGGCCTGAGCCTCGTTATCTCTGGCTCGATATCTGGGCTCGATGACTTGGTTCGATGTATGGCTCGATGCCTGGGCTCGATGTATGGCTCGATATCTGGGCTCGATCACAGCCTAGAATGCCCAACAGAAGAGGAAAAATTACAGCAGCTTTTTAAGTCCAACTTTTGATCCGTTAACCATTTGAAACTCACCCGAGGCCCTCGGGACCTCAACCAAATATACCAACAAATCCTAAAACATCATACGAACCTGGTCGAACCTCTAAATCACATCAAACAATGCTAAAACCACGAATTATACCCCAATTCAAGCTTAATGAAACTAAGAATTTTCAACTTCTACATTCGATGCCGGAATCTATCAAATCACGTCCGATTGACCTCAAATTTTGCACACAAGTCATACATGACATAACAGAGCTATAAAAATTTTCAGAACTGGATTTCGACCCCAATAACAAAAAGTCAACTCCCCGGTCAAACTTTCAAACTTTAAATTCATATTTTAACCATTTCAAGCCTAATTTTACTACGGACTTCCAAATAAAATTCCGATCGCGCTCCTAAGTCCAAAATCAACATACGGAGCTTTTGGAATCATCAAAATTCTATTCCGGGGTCGTTTTCACATAATTAGACATCCAGTCACTATTTAAACTTAAATATTTTAAATTGTTTTCATTAAAATCCCATATCTCTGGCTAGGGATCTCGGAATTTGATTCTGGGCATACTCCCAAGTCCCAAATCACGATACGGACCTACCAAAACTTTCAAAATACTAATCCGAGTCTGTTTGCTCATAATGTTGACCAAAGTCAAACTTGGCCTTTTAAAGCCAACTTAAGGAACCAAGTATTCCGATTTCAACCCAAACACTTCTAAATCCCGAACCAGCTATCCCGACAAGTTATAAATCATTTAAAGCACATACGAGAAGTTTTATTTAGGGTAACGGGGTTCTAAAAGTCAAAACGACCGGTTGGGTCGTTACACACCAGTTATCTCCTCTATATATTCACCATCACAATGCAATGAGCTTTCTGAAAGTGTACTTATTATTTGCCTAACTTGCATTGTTAAGTTGTTAATGGCTTCATCATCTTGCGTAAATCTCTCTTCCACCTTATTATGAACTTATACATAAGCTCTTCTAAACTACCATTCTCCCCTTGAGGTTGGTGTCCCACTTCGCTTTCATTCTAGTCATAATAAGGGTATTCATCCCAACTAGAGTCAGAATTGTGCCCATATGAATCCTCATACATGTACGGACTAGAAACAGAGTGAGAGTGTCGTGACACAATTTTCCCTCCGTATGACGTCGTGACGACACCTAGTCTCTACGACTAAGTAAGCCTAATATTTTGCTGAATAATAAAATAAAAACATAAATTTAACAACTAACTGTGTACCATGCCGTTTGGCATGTACAATAACCAACTATTCAAAAATACACAACAATCCCAAAACCCGGAACATCGTGAATCACAAACTACAGAGGGAAAATCTAGTGTCTCTATACATCAGAGTCTAACAAAAGAAACATACAGAAGATAATGGACATGGGAAAGATTAGAAGGGGACTCTGAGGTCTGCGGACGTGACAGATATACCTTGAAGTCTCCAAAGCCGTCCCGGCTCACTGATAGTGCGACTGATAAGGAGCACCTGGATCTGCACACGAAAAATATGTGCAGAGAGTAGCATGAGTACACCGCAATCGGTATCCAGTAAGTGCCAAGCCTAGCCTCGGTCGAGTAGTGACGAGGTCAGTTCAGGACCCTACTGGTATATATAATAATAAAGCAAGGCAAGAATGAAAAATCACAGTAAAATAAAGACTGGAATTTAACAAGAAAGAATTCATAGAAGGTAACAACTTAGTACATATAAATACAACAAGGGATCTCCCGATATACCGTCTCGTAGTCCCAAACATAAATTTGCAGGGGGGATCTTCCAGAATACCATTCTGTAGTCCCAAAATAAATATGCAAGATAGGGGGATCTCTCGAAATACCGTTCCGTAGTCCCAAAGTAAATATGCAGGGGGTATCTCCCGGAATACCGTTCCGTAGTCCCAAAGTAAATATGCAAGACAGGGGGATCTCCCGGAATACCGTTCTGTAGTCCCAAAATAAATATGCAGCTCAACCAATCTGAAAGCCCATTCACTCATGAGTCCAACCATACCAAATTTATCAAAAATCCGACCTCAAATGATCACTCAAAACCCAAAATCAAACTCTTCAAATCCCTAGCCTCAAACTCTCAAATTCCACCTTAATTACACACTAACTAGGTGGAAGAATAAATGGGGAAGCAAGATTATTGATTAAAAAATAAGCACAATGGACTTACCTCAAGAAATCTCTCGAAAATGCTCTAAAAAATCGCCCTAAATCGAGTTTGCAAAGTCCAAAATGACAAAAATCACGAAACCCTTTGGTTTTAAACACTGCCCAGGCATTTTCACACCTGCGGAGCCTGGGCTCGCACCTGCGCATGCGCTTCTGCGCAAACCACTTATCCCCCCTGACTCCGCACCTGCGATGAAAAGGTCGCACCTGCGCGTGTGTGCCTGCAGAATCCTGTCCGCTTCTGCGGTCTCACTTTGCACCTGCAGTCAGCCTTGCGCATCTGCGGGCATCGCAGATGCAGAGTTTTCCACACACCTGTGACCCCTGACCAATACACCCAACTCCGCTTCTGTGCTATATTGCTCGCACCTACGGGTAGCCTTGCGCAGGTGCGATTACATCATAACCAGCCCAGCACCAGAAAATCTTCCAAGTCCAAAAATTATCTGATAACCATCCGAAACTCACCCGAGGCCCCCGGGACCTCAACCAAACATACCAACAAGTACTAAAACACCATACGAACTTAGTTGAGCCTTTCAATCACATCAAACAACGCTAAAATCACGAATCGCCCTCCAATTCAAACTTAAAGAACTTGAAACTTCAAATTTTCACAGCTGATGCCGAAACCTATCAAACCACGTCTGATTGACCCCAAATATTTACACACAAGTCATATTAAAAATTACGGACCTACTCCAACTTCCGAAATCAGAATCCGACCCTGATGTCAAAAATTCCACTACCGGTATAAATCTCCAAAAATTCGACTTTTGCCATTTCAAGCCTAAATGTCACGACCCCAAATTCGCACCTAGTCTCTAAGACTAGGTAAGCCTATCAATGCGGAATAATAATAAATATCTGAAATAATTAAACTATTACTCAAACAATTTCAACTCCCAAAACCCGGTAGAAATAAGTCACAAGCTTCTAAGAATTTATTCTCAATGTCTCTATATATCAAGGTCTAAAGAAAAATAAGGAAGCAACATAAAAATGATAGAAGGGGACTCCGGAGTCTGCGGACGCTGACAGATATACCTCGAAGTCTCCGTGCGCAGGTAACTCACTGACATCTAGGCTGGTAAGATGTACCTGGATCTGCACAAAAAGATGTGCAGAAGCGTAGTATGAGTGTGAATACCTAATTTTTGTACTATTTTAACACCTCCTAAAGTCGTTAGTGTTTTATTGCTTTAATTATATTTCCTAATTTTTGTGTCTTTGATTGCATATTTCCTATCATAAAATACCAAAAAATAGTTCTTTCTTTATTTGTGTATTTTAGGAATTAACTAACTATTCAATTGGTGAATTAATCTAGTTAATTGATCATTTAAATAAGTTACTTAATTAATTTATTTGTTGGTGTAAATTTAGTTTAATAAGTAGGATTAAGAAAGAAATTGGGCCAAATTTGAAAGAGAAAGTGGCCAAAAGTGCAAGATAAGGGGCTGCCTTTGAAAGGATCCGGAACGACGTAGTTTTGCCTCAAAACTACGTCGTTTCATTAAGTGACCCAAGATCAAATCTCACCCATTGATCACCCCTTGATATAATGATCCATATTTGATCTCTCAAGAGGTATTTAAAGCCTCAAAAATCTGAAAAATTCCCTCATTTCCCCCCATAACTCTTTCTCTCTTCTCTCTTCTCTCTCTTCTCTCCGCCGCCGAAAATCACCCACCGGTGGCGGACCACCTCCAAACACCTCCAAATTAACACCATATAATCTCCACAACTTCCTCTTACCATATCTCCAAACCAATTCCTTCAAAAAATCCTCAAACTCCTTGAATCTTAGATCTAAGAAACTTTAACCGCCACTTTTTGGTCCAAATTCTTGAAGCTCCGGCCAACACCACTCTACAACACATACATGAATGGATAGAGCTCCACGAGACCTATATTTTCCTACCCATTTCACCCCCAAAATCCCCGCCGCCGCCGGCCCGCTCCTCGCCGCCGCCATGGCTCCACCGCCTCACCACCGCCAAAATGCCCCGAACCCCCATCTTAGCTATTTTTTGACTCAAAGAGACTCGTTTCTTTTGGCGAGATGCTGAAACGCATTTCGTTCTAGCATCTACCCGAAAGAAATGTGCGTTTCGGAGTTGGGTAGTCGCCTTTTAGCATCTCCGGCGTCTTCTCGTGGCTCGAACGGCTTCAAGCATACTTGTTAGGTATAATCGTCATCTCTTTAATTAATTTCTGATTTTTTTTTAATTTGGTAGATTAGTTTCTGATTTTTTATTTATTTATTTTTTCTGTTTTGGTTATTTATTGTTAATTAGAGTTTCAAGTTAGGTTTATTTAATTAGCTATCTCTATTTAGTTTAGTGGTTTGTTAGATTCGTTATTGATTTAAACATGATCTTTAGTGTATTAGTTAAATCGTTCACTTAGTTAGTCGATTATTTAGTTGTTTTTAGTCGTTGTCCGATTGTTAACGATGCTCGTTCTATTTTGAGCATTAGTTTGTGAATTTAGTTGTTTGTTTTGTAATTAGTTTGCACAAATCGAATTCATTCCCATCAAGTTGGTTTTAATACTTAGTTCAATCACGTTTTTAGTCTCGTTTATGCTTTGTCAATTCATAGTTGTCCAAGTTTGATTTGTGTTGAGCAAGTAGTTTGTTGTTGATGGTTAAAATCTGAAGTTTAGTTTATTTTATCACAAAATAGGGTAATAGTAGCTTACTTTTACTAGTAGGGTGGCTGAAAGGACATTTTTTCTCCTTGCTTCTGACACAACAGATTTTCATGTTGTCCTTTCACCTTTGGGACAGACCTTGAACAGTGTTTAGCACACAAAGTCAGTCTTTTGGACAGATTTTTGGTGAACCAAAATCTGTCCAAAAATCTAACTTTATTTGCCTATTGAAAGTGCTGCTTTTCTCCTATAAAAGGGACTCTCTTACACTTAGAAGGAGATCCTTACTCACTGAAAAGGGGGACACTCTATTACACACTCTATCTTATACTGAGACACACCTTGGAGAGTTGCTTAAAGACATATATCTTTGAGAAAAATTAGCAGCTTAATACATATAACAAGCTGAAATTTCAGAGTTTTGTGAGGATTATTTGAGTGCAAAAACCTTGAGAAAAATAGAAAGATCCCTTAGGCAATTTGTGAAGTTGATAGCTACCAGTTTCAAGCATTTTTGTTGAGTTTTCTGGGTTGTCTTAACACTTGAGTTGCTGCTGTTTCTACTATATTTGCTGCTGAGTTTTTTGTTGCTGCACTGCTGTATTTTATTATTCTACAAACCAGATAACTTTCAAATTCTTATATTGTAGATTCTTGATGATAATAAGAAGGATTTGATCCCGGTTTGGTTGATGGAACATATTAGATCTGATTTTGTTTCAAGATGAATGTTATATTAGTGTTATCATCATGTAAATCTGTTAAAGATTAGTTAAATTATCGTTTTCTTCTTTATATATGTGATTGAAATTGCATTCTGTTAAGATTACTTAGTTTAAGGAAAATATAAAAGACCCCACTTTTAACCATGTTTGTTTAGTTTGGGCTCTTTTTCGTGAGTTACTTTCATGGTTCATGTATAATTATCTAAGAAAGACTTCTAGCTTCAAATGTTTTGATGCTTTGAATTATAGTTAGCATAATGTTATACTTAATATAGTTCTTATCTTTAGCATTGAAGTATTACCGTTTTTTGTAATTTTTATATTTAGTCGTGGTTTTTATGCTGTTAATGAGTGTAGTTTAATTAGTGCCATATTGGTGTAGATGAGTAGAAATATTATATTAGTCCTTAAGAAATAGTTGGTTAAGAAGATAAAAGATAATAATTAGCATGTAAGTTTCTTTTATGAAAAAATAATTTTTAGTTTGGACATCAATGTAAGAAGCAATTTGGGCTTAGAAGAATACTTGTTATTTTGTGTTGTCTTGGTCATCGAGGCTCTTAAGCGACATGGGCCAAATAAGCTAAAATTTGTAGGCCCAATGGCAATAGAAAGTAAGATGGACATTTTCTTTAAAACCAATAAATTGTCTTTTGTTAAATAAAATAAGTGGTCCAATACCATAAAAGTTTAACATAAGCTTACCCGAGTTTAATGTCTTGCATTAGTGAGAAATTGTTTTTAATAATAATATTTTTTTCTTCAGTCGAACAAGTAATAAATAAAAAAGAAGCGCTTTTTAATTAATTTAAGCGATCAATTTTAGGCACGTTTGAGATGTAGACCATGTGTTCATACACGGTCCTTGGTCGATATTGTTTTTAATAAAGTAGTCATGTGTGCATTCCCGCTCCTTGACTCTTCAATATTAATTGTATTTAAACCATGTGTACCGGCACGTTCTTTGTTTTAATACATATAATCAAATAAGGACTTTGTGTGCTTGCACGCTCCTAGGCCTAGGCCAAAATTATTAATTATTAAGCAGCACTAGACAATAGTAACTTAAGGCAAATAATACACACTTTATCCAAAAATAATTCAAGCCAAATTTTAGTCAATAAAAGCGACCGTGCTAGAACCACGGGATTCGGGGAATGCCTTACACTTTCTCCCCGGTTAACAAAATTCCTTACCCGGACTTTGTTTTCGCAGACCAATAATAATAGAGTCAAATCTTTCTTTGATTAGGGATTCAAATAAAAGGTGACTTGGAACACCAACAAAATCAATTCCAAGTGGCGACTCTATAAATAAAATAATCCCTACTCAATTTTGTCACTTTAATTGAAAAAACCCTTTAATCCACATAATATTATTTTGCGGGTAGAAAAAGGGGTGTGACAGCTCTGGCGACTCTGCTGGGGACATTAAGAATTCGAGCTTTTATATTGACTTTATTTGGCTTTATTATTTTTGTATATATTGTGATTTATTTGGGCCTAATCTGTTACTTGTCCACTTTATACTGTTTTGATATTGTTGAACTATACATATAAATTGTATCCTCTCTCGCACCCCTCTGAGTCTTCTTATAGTTAGTTATGTTGTGTTTGCCTACCAGCATCACAAAATTTCTGTATTGAGATAAAGCCAGTTAGCCTACCAGCTTCTGGTGAAGGATTTAGTCACACATGCTTAGGCGAGAGAGTCGTTAGCTAGCCAGTGCTGTTCTACTACTGGTGACGCTTGACGCTCCTTGGCTCGGGTTGTCCGCTCGAGTAAGTCAGTCTAGACACCTTCTCCATCAGGATTTAAACCTAGAAGAACATACCTCATGCCGGATATCCCTAGTAGGTTCGCTTTATTTGCATCACGTGCATTTGACTTAGCGAAACTCGGCACAGGGGCCGGGTCCGTATAAAACAGGTATCCTCTTTGAGACCATAACGTTCACTTATGTGCTACATGTTACTTTATTTGGGAGACTTGCATGTCGACCTGCTTTAGGGTGGATTATTTGAATAAGCAGAGAAAAATAATAAAAAAATAATAAAAATATGCTCCCGATTTCTATACAAATATTCGTTCTTTTTAAAATAAATAAATAAAAAAGGCCGAAGTGATTTGGTGCGTTTGGTGTCCATGATTAATTTTTCATAAAGAGAGAAAATATAGTTAGTTTCATTGGAAAATTTATCACCGAACTACGCGGGTCTGATTCTCACCGGATGTGAGATACGTAGGCAAACCTCATCGATTCTGGCCCAATTTTCAGAAAAAAAATTCAAAAATATTTTCCTTTTCCTTAATTCCCTATTTACAATTATTTCCTTAGAAAATCCAAAAAAAAAAAAAAACCAAAAATACTTTTTTTAGTCCCACAGTTTAGCTTTTATTTATTTATTTTTATTCTTTTATAAGAGTCAAAACCCGAGAAATCGGATTTTTTGTGTGTCAATAATATGTTTGATCAAAGTTTAACCTCGTGTCTGGGTAGATAGGTATACCATGAGTGGGGAAAGAGGTAAGTCTGAAAAGAGGCCCAGATTAGAAGGGATACCAGATTTTCTGATTGTCGATCAGATACCGCAGTTATTGTGGGATTGGTGGAGAGACTTTAAGGAATATGAGCGAAACCAGATAAAAAAATACTTGGGACATTTGGTTCACATGATTACGATAAAGCCCAGGAGGGATGTGATTGAAGCTTTGATTCCGCACTGGGATCCTGAAAATAATGTGTTCCATTTTACCGACTGTGAAATGACTCCGACCTTAGAGGAAATCGCCCATTTCCAGGGGTGGGGCCGCAATATTCGTCGCCAAAGGCCCATAGTACCAAAAAATGTGAACGAGGGTAGGTTTCTGAAGCTTTTGAACATAAATTACGGACAATATGAAGGTCTAGGAGGCAAATGGGTTAAGTTGGGCTTTTTGTTTCAGTTGTATGGCCTAGAATGCAATTTCGAAAGGAATGTGGGAAAATTGAAATCAAAGGAAGATAAGGAAACATGGAAGGTACATAGAAGGTTTGCATTTATGGTCACCTTTTTGGGGCGTGTAGTTTTCCCGGAAAGAGAGGGACGCATTGACATCCGCTTGGCAGGTGTAGTTGAGGCTCTGACCTCAGAAGGGGGTGATTATACTTTGGTCCCTATGATTCTTTCTTGCATTTTTCGTGCTTTAACTAGATGTAAAATGGGCGCACGAAACTTTGATGGTTGCAATATTTTGTTACATATATGATTTTTGGAGCATTTCTATCGTCATCCTACGATCACTAATTTTAGTGAGCTATGGCCCAATCATACTTATGATCACCAGAAAAGAATTGACGAATGTGACTTACCAGAGGGGATTGGCGCCTGGAAAGAACTACTTCTTACTCTGTCTGCCAAACGGATCACTTGGAACTACGATTGGTTCTCCTCTAAAGAGGTCATTTGTGAGTCTGCATACCATTCTTATTTGGTACTCATAGGATTGGATGGAGTTCAGTCTTATGCTCCACTTCGGGTAATGCGCCAATTTGCACAACTACAGGAGGTGCCACCAACACGAGATATGAGCAAGTTCTATTATGATTTTGGTAAAGATCAACCTCATGACGAAGAAGAAATTATGAAAATTTGGTATGCAAGTAAAGTCTCGGAGTTGAATGATATGGTAGAAGACCGAGATCGTGGAGAGGTGATCCCTGAATATATTACCTGGTTTCATGACCCTTCGTCGCTTAGAGATGGGCCTGAAGGGTCCAATAGGAGGAGAAATGATCAAAGAACTATAGAAAGGTTAAAAGAGGAATTGGAGCATGCCCGGATGACCATATCCAAACAACAAGCCCAATTACCAGCCGTAGTCGCTCAGATTCTTTTAAATATTGAGAAAGATTATCAATCTACCTTCCGGGTCATGGATAAAGATCTAAAGCATGCTAAAAATGAGGCGGCCCGCTTAGAAGAAGAACTGGAAAGCACTATTGGTTTAGTTAGGAGAACTGAGGCAAATAAAAATGCTGAAATACATAAGCTACAAGAAGACTTGAGTATCATTGAAGAGGATGCGCACCAACAATAATTGGAGTTTGATCGGCAGAGAGAGCAGTTTGAAAGAGAAAGGGCCTATTGGATACACTCAAAGGGTCGATTTCATGCACAATTAGAAGAAATAAAAATGCATAAGAGAGTTCATCAACATGAAGATTTTGAGGCAGAGCGGCGTCAGTGGATGATTGAGAGAGCTGTGCTAAATCGCCGTATTGAAGAATACGAGGGGCGCGAGACACAAATGGGGAACGCCCTCAACACTACCCAGATATGGTTGCAGAATTGTCACGTAAATATGGGGCAAGCCAGAGAGCAAGTACTTCAATTGGCATAGAAAGCAACATATATTCACGACGATCATCGCCATCTAAACAATGAGAAAGTTGGTCAACAAGCACGTACCCTCGTTCCACAGTTGCCGGCAGTGTTTCAGAATTTGTACGAGATTTTGGGGGGAGAGTGGAGGCCAAGGGATGCAGACCTTTGATGATATCAGTTTAAGCAAGAATACCATTGAAGATTAAAGTTTTAGTGCAGTCAATTAGTTTGTAGTTTCATTTTTCATTTGTCACATTTTTAATTTTATATTTGTCGCATTTTCAGTCATACTTATGTCTTTAGAGTCAATTTCAATAATAATAATAATATAAAAAAAATTGTTATTATTTCCCCCTGTTCTACGTAATGATCTGATTCATGCGACGACATGATACGTAGGCAACCCACAAAAGGTTCGATCAAAATATTTTTCAATGATTCTAAGATGAGGGATCAAAATGAGGCGTGAAAAAAAAATAAAAAATAAAAAATAAAAATAAAAAATAAAATAAGAGCGTCAATAAGAAGTTACCTCATAAGCCAAAATGAAACATGAAGCCTCCAAAAGCATGTTAGAAATAATGACAATGATAGGAGCATGGCACATTATGTGTGATTCATATCTATAAAATGCTTAACCCTAACACGTTTGTTGTCTCTAACCAGTAAGTAAGCTTAAGGTGGTTGGTTTGTGGTGAAACTGGCAACATACCATTACTTCACTAGATCTAAGGGAGCAGTAGTAATGGCCAATGATGATGAGATCGAGCTGATCAGTGACGACCCCCAGGGTCAATCAGTTGAACAAGAGTCGGAGAAAATAAGAAAATTGAGACAGCAATTGTCTAACGTATATCAAGCTTGGGTGTCTGGTCAGCCTCCACCCCGTGGTCCCTCAGAGGGAACTTCCACCGTACCCCTGGCTACACAACCACCGCTCCATGCAACGAGCGACCACATCCTACCACCAGGGTATGTGCCAAACTACAACCTCCACGTTGCTCCTGGTACTTCTAATGTGCGACCTCTAGTCGCACCGGTCAGGAACACTCCTCTAGTCATGTCTGGCGCACCGGCATACACAATCCCGCCTCCATCTCCTGTGATGAGGCCAATCAACGAGCCACCATCTCATGCTTATGATGGCCAATACTACTCTCCAAATATGGCTTTCGGGGTCTCGGCTCCATATAATCAGACTCCTCAGTACGAGCCACCAGTGGAAATCGAAAAGCTTGTCAAGACGGTTGAGCCGGATGAGATGGCCAGGAAAATGAAAAGTCTTGAACAAAACATAAAGAACATACAGGGACTAGGGGGTCATAAAAGTGTTTCGTTCAGTGATCTATGCATGTTCCCTCACATCCATTTTCCACCAGGGTTTAAGACCCAAAAATTCGAGAAGTATGATGGACACGGCGACCCTATCGCCCATTTGAAAAGGTACTGCAACCAGTTGTGGGGTGCAGGTGGAAAAGAAGAATTACTGATGGCTTATTTTGGGGAAAGTCTTGTGGGGGTAGCCTCCGAATGGTTCATTGACCAAGATATCTCTCACTGGCATGTCTGGGATGACATGGCCTAAGCCTTCATCAAATAATTTCAATACAGCATAGATATTGCGCCGGATCGCAATTCCCTGTCCAATATGAAGAAAAAGCCGACTGAAAGCTTTAGGGAGTATGCAATCAAGTGGAGGGAGCAAGCATCTAGAGTTAAGCCACCCATGGATAACCACGAGTTGATCACTATTTTTCTGGAGGCCCAAGAGCCTGATTACTTTCAGAACATGATGTCCGCAATGGGTAGACCTTTTGCGGAAGCGATCAAAATAGGAGAAATGGTCGAAAATGGCCTCAAGACTGGCAGAATTGTAAGTCAAGCTGCTCTCAAATCCACCACCCAAGCTATCCAAAATGGGTCGGGAAGTTTGGCAAATAGAAAGAAGAGAGATGAAGGGTCCATGATGACTTCGGGATCTAGGGAAGTTCAAAGAGGGGCATCGCACCCTTATGTGCAAGTTCAGCAGGGGCAATCCAGCTACCCTCAACATTACTATCCCCCGCCAATTCCTTAGTACTCCATGGGACCGCCACAATATACAGTGTTTAATGCTCAATCATATGCTCCTCCTCCCAATCAACAGGTACGGGCACCAGCTCCAAGATTCCCCCGACCTCAGTAGCAAAATTTTCGGGCACCCTACAATGCTCGTCCTAGGCAGGATTATGGTCGAGAGCAGAGGCCAGTGGGAAACTTTACTCTATTGGCTGAATCATACTCTAGTCTGTTCCAGAAGTTGAAGCAGATGGGCGTGATTGGACCCATCGCTCCCCACCATATGCATCCTGATTCACACGGATTTTAAGCAAATGCTAGATGTGAATACCATTCAGGTGCTCCGGGGCATAGCACTGATGACTGTTGGACCCTGAAAAGAGCCATAGAAAGACTCATTGTTGAAAAATTGATTGTAGTCACGAATGGCGAGGACCCTCCTAATGTGACCAATAACCTGTTGCCAGTACACAATGATGTTCATTTTGTGGGAACGATTGGCTGAGATCATGTATACAAGCCGGTTGGTCGAGCAGAAATGGCTGTGGTAACAATTCAAGAGGGAACAAAACTGGAAGTAAGTCCAAGCGTAGATGCACCGTTAATTGTGAAAGGTGCCTAGAGCTCAGAGAGGGCAACTTTATTTGCTCCAAAAATCTCGAGGTTGGAGGTTCGCTCCAATGCTCCAAGCCCAAAGTTATACGTCCTTGGAGGTCACCCCATCACAAAAGAGAATCAGGGCGGTGCGACGGGTATAATAGAGCCGATCATAATCAAGCCTGCCACACAACCCCGTGTAACAAATACGAAAACCATCCCTTGGAACTACAACAAAACTGTAGTAACCTACAAAGGTAAGGAAATCATAGAAGAAGTGGGGGAAACTGGAGGTTTGACTTGATCAGGGAGGTGTTACTCTCCGGAAGAGTTGAGGAAGGCTAAGCAAATCAAATAAGGCCAAATGCCAATAAAGAAACCGGTCACCAAAGAAGAGGCGGAGGAGTTTTTGAAAAAGATGAAAGTTCAGGATTACTCAATCATTGACCAGCTGAGAAAGACTCCTGCCCAAATCTCTCTGTTATCTCTGCTTATACACTCAGGAGAGCATGACCGTGTACTAATCAAAATCCTGAACGAGGCACATATCTCAGAGAATACCACCTTAAATCAATTAGAGAAGATGGCCAATAGATTTTTTGAGGTTAACAGAATTTCCTTTACTGATGATGAACTTCCTGAGGAGGGAGCCGGTCATAATAGGGCTTTGCACCTGATTGTCAAGTGTGAGGGGCATTATGTGAAGCGAGTCATGGTTGATGGAGGCTCGAGTGTAGATGTATGCCCTCTCTATACCTTGCAAAGCATGAAGATCAATACAGATAGGATCCGACCCAGCAATGTTCGCATCCGGGCTTTTGATGGCTCAGCGAGAGATACCATTGGGGAGATCAACCTCACCATGACGATTGGGCCTGTTGATTTTGAAATTGTCTTCCAAGTAGTGGACATGGAAACTTCTTATAACTTTCTTCTTGGAAGGCCATGGATCCATACGGCCCGAGCTGTGCCATCCACCTTGCATCAGATGCTCAAATTCGAGCACGACATGCAAGAAATTATTGTTCACGGAGAAGACAAGTCATCCATTTATAAAGACCCGTTAATCCCATGTATTGAGGCCAAAGAATGATATGAGTCTATAGTCTATCAGGCTTTCGAAGTGGTTGATGTGGACCATGTTGAGGAAGGAAAACCCATTCTACATCCGCGTCTCTCCGCCACATCTGTAATGGTGGCTGCCCTTATGATGAGACAAGGTTATGAGCCAGGAAAAGGTTTGGGGGCATCATTGCAAGGAATTTCAGAATCCATTTCTCCGTTCAGTAACAGGGGTACTTTTGGTTTAGGATTCAGGCCAACACAAGTTGACGAAGACAAAGCCAAGCACCGCAAAAAACACGGTTGGGTCTTGCAGCAACCTATCTCTCACATTTTCTACACTTTTGTCGAGCCACGATTCAAACATGGTCAAAATTCCTCGGCGCATGCAAACATTGATGAAATTTGCCATGGCCTCAGCCAGATGTTTTCTAAAGTGAATATGATCCAGGCTGGTGAAGGCACTAGTCGTGCCGATATGCAACTAATTGGCCTAGAAACCATGCTCAATAACTGGGAAGAAACTCCTCTCACCACAAGGAAGGAGTCTTGGTAGTTGACTTTTGCAGCTTCTTTCTTTTGTACTTTGGGTTACTTTCAGGGTTGTAATCCAAATATCTTAGTATGATTGTTTTATTTTGACGTTAACCCTTCTATCCTTTCAAATTCAGTGAAATGCAGTTCAGTTTCGTATTTTGTATCTTTTCCTTTTCCTAATTCCTGCCATTTTATTTCCATTTCATTTTTGTTAATGCCAGCTTTAATAACATGACATGGATGCGGAATTCACGCCCAGATCTTAAAAAGCTATCTAATTTCGAAATAATGCATCAAGAGGTCGAATATGATGAAGATAAGGTTTTTGATGAAATAAAAAGAGGGTTGGAACAATTTGAAAACAAACCTAGGCCCAACCTCAAGGAAACTGAGCCAATGAATATCGGAGATCATGAAGAAGTCAGAGAAACAAAGATAAGCATTCACACTGAACAAAAAACCAGAGATGCCTTGATTCAACTTTTATTTGAGTATAGAGATGTGTTTGCCTGGTCTTATGATGATATGCCTAGTTTAAGCGCCGATTTAGTGGTTCAAAAGCTTCCCACGTATCCTGATTTTCCACCAGTCCAACAGAAGCAACGAAAATTTAAAACGGACATGAGTGATAAAATCAAAGAGGAAATAATTAAGCAATTGAGCGCCAATGTTGTAAGAGTCGTACGATACACCACCTGGGTGGAAAATGTTGTGCCCGTGCCAAAGAAAGATGGAAAAACTAAAGTCTGTGTTGACTACAGAGACCTGAACAAAGCAAGTCCGAAGGATAATTTTTGTCACGCCCCGAACCTAGGAGCGAGACCAGCACCCGGTGCCTCACCTAACCTGGCGTACCAAATTGCGACTAAGGGACTCTGAACATATAATGTCATACTTTGGCCATGGGGCCATCTTGCAAGATAATTTGCGAAGCAAAATATAAAACTGAATGGGAACTAGCGCTAACTAAACATCAATATAAAGCTAGGCCGACAAGGTCGTCATAGCTACTACAGCTGACAAACCACCAAATTATACATACCAGGCCTACAAACCCAACATACTGCACTAACCAACAGGATATGTCTACAAGCCTCTACTGATAGATATATTGTGATCGGAACAGGGCCCCGACCTACCCATAATATATATATAAATACATACATAAGATGTACACAAAAACCTAGACCCGATAACTCCGAAGGGTGTGGAGCTTACCGATCAGGGTAAACTCTGGAAACACCTACTGAGGAGGTCTACCTGTCTGTCTATCTGAACCTGCATGCATGAAATGCAGCGTCCCCGGAAAAGGGACGTCAGTACGAAATAATGTACCGAGTATATAAGGCAATAACATAACTCAAAACTGAAACTGAACTGATAATATAATAACTGGAAGTCAAAGATGATCTGGAGATATACTTACCTGCTGATAGTGACTAAACTCCTTCAATATAGTAAGTAAAATAAATGTCCGGCCCTATAAGGCTCGGTACGTGTAAATGCTCGGCCGTAGTAGGCTCGCTCATAGGCGCTCGGCCATACTGGGCTCTGTATCTCGGCCATCCTGGGCTCGCTCATAGGCGCTCGGCCACAGTAGGCTCGGTATATATAACTTACCATCTGATCAGAGGTTGCCCAATAGGGGCCTGCCCACCGATTATAGCTCGATGGTGGTGAAAATAGTGTAATACTGTATATATATATATATAGACCCTCTGTATATATATATATATATATATATATATATAGACCCTCTGCTCTCTTGACTGAATAAAGACAAAACTAAACTGAATATGAAGTCCCGATAAGGAATAATATTGTAACTTATGAGACTAGAATAATGTGAATAAATTCATGAATACGAACTTCTCTTTATGTCTCATTATTAACACATGTAGCTACGAGATCATGCCAAAATGAAGAAAGGGCTTAGCCTTAACATACCTTATCACAATATTTCCAATCACCAAGTTGAACTCACCTCTTCGCACCTTAATCTACAAGAATGATAATAATACTACCGTTAAGTTACGAAAGGTACAACTATCGCACAACGAACGACAAACTTATTTTGTATTAAAACGGGCAGCATCTCCCCTATAATCCTTACTTCCTCCAAATTCAAGATAACACCAAAAATATAAGAACAGAACAATAACAACATATATACATCATTTTCCAGTCCTATATACACCATCAAATACTACAAAATAGCCCAACACACCCCAATCTCTTCATACACGAAACGACCACCGTGGTAGTGTCAAACGACCTGGAAATGTTATGAAGAACGACCAGCCAACCACCCTACATTTATATGGTGTTTCTACACCCACTTCCTCCTCCAAAACTCCACAAATAGTAGTAAAACACGCAGCCCAACAGCAACACAAAACAGTCCACAAACATGCCCATATCTCTTTACTCCGATATCGTATTGACAAACGATTTAATGCGTTGCAAAATAGACTCATAACATAACACACGGATGTCATACGACTAATATAAATAATAACATAATGTCCTTATCATGTTGAGCACCCTAGTCTCACCCCAAAGGTGCATGTTATAACATTCCCAACTTGTCGACTTTCGACGAAACATTATTTTCTTCAATTGCTTTAGCTTCTGAACTGTCCAACCCTCTTTGTACTTGTTGTTCATGATCTTCAATATTTGTAACCTCAGAGGTAACATGATTAACTTACTTTATATACTTTTAAATATTATCTCATTTTTGGTCCTACATTAGTTTGCTTACGATGCATTTTTACGTACGAAAATATAGGGTGTAACATCACTCCCCCTTGGGAACATTCGTCCTCGAATGTTTACTCTTAGAGACTTTGGAAAATATTTCTAGAGTATCCTTCGTACACTAGGTTAAAACCAACCTGTACGCAGCCAGAAAACATACTATGCATGCCACACATGGCCAATCTTTATAAATAGCAACAATTTTCCTCACCGACCGTAAATCATAAATATTGAAAGTGAAAAATAAAAGCTTACCTGATGACCTGCTAGCCTAAATAGAGCTATGTTGTAGCGTCCCATCTCGAACCATATCTTTAGTTTGAAATAGGTAGGGGTATTTAGACTTCATTTCTCCCTCTGATTCCCATGTCATCTCTTCTACATTCTTGCTCCTCCATAAAACCTTCACGGAAGCTACCTCCTTATTTTGTAGCTTGCGGATTTGTCGGTCTAGGATGGCAACTGGAATTTCCTCGTATGACAAGTCCTCTGTAATCTGTACATCATCCGTGGACACCACTCGGGTAGGATCGCCAATGCACTTCCGTAACATAGATACGTGAAAAACCGGATGGACAGACTCCAATTCTGAGGGCAACTCTAAATCATAAGCTACTTGGCCCACTCTCCGAATGATCCTATAAGGCCCAATATACCGTGGGCTAAGCTTACCTTTCTTGCCAAACCTCATCACGCCCTTCATAGGTGATACTTTTAAGAATACCCAGTCATTAATCCTGAACTCTAAGTCTCGTTGCCGCACGTCAGAATATGACTTCTGACGACTCTGAGCTGTCAACAGTCGCTCCCAGATAAGCTTTACTTTCTCTATGGCCTGTTGAACCAGGTCTGGCCCATATAACCCAGATTCTCCAACATCAAACCACCCTATAGGAGATCTGCACTTACGCCCATACAAAGCCTCGTACGGAGCCATCTGGATACTGGAGTGGTAACTGTTATTATATGCAAACTCGATAAGAGGTAGATGTTCATCCCAACTTCTTTTAAAATCCAACACACATACTCATAACATATCCTCGAGCGTCTGAATTGTGCGCTCGGCTTGTCCATCTGTCTATGGATGAAAAGCTGTGCTGAGATTCACCTGAGTCCCTAGACCTCTCTGAAATGACCTCCAAAAATGTGTTGTAAACTGAGCCCCACAGTCAGATATAATAGAAACTGGTACTCCGTGTAGCCGCACTATCTCTTTAATATATAACTTTGCATAATCTTCTGCTGTATATGTAGATCTCATCGGTAGGAAGTGAGCTGATTTCGTGAGCCTATCGACTATCACCCATATGGAATCGAACTTACGATTATGATTTCACCTTTCTTTGCCCTATGAATCTTACACACAAATTTGCTGATATTATTTATTCGTGTCATGTAAAAGTTAAAACTACTGAAAAAATAGATATTTTTATTTAGTTATTTTAGATTTTCGAGATATTTCTTTATATGAAGTCAAACTCTTTTGGAAGTAGGCACGTGAAATTGATGATGGTGAGACGCAGACCCAGAACGTATGGTTGGTCTTATATCATGTTAAATTGTTTGAAGAGCTTGAACTGTTATAAAAAGTAGGGGTGGGGTAGAGCGGGCAGATAATTAGATTTAACGGTTCGTCTTATCAGTTATCGGATTGTAAATGTAGTAATCCGCTAGCCATCCAATAAGACAACGAGCGGATTGATATGATAAAGTCCATGTTTATCGCCTCCCATTTCCATGTCGGGATCTCTATATTCTGCATTAGCCCTCCGGGCTTCTGGTGCTCTACCTTCACTTGCTGGCAACTAGTACATTGGGCAACAAACTCAGCAATGTTCTTCTTCATATCGTTCCACCAGTACATATCTTTAATGTCATGATACATCTTCGTCGATCCAGGATGGATGGAAGACCATGAATAATGTGCCTCTGACATAATCTTGTCTCGTAGCCCTGCTACATCTGGAACACACAAACGACCCTTGTATCTGAGAACCCCATCTCCCTTGAGCTCTAACAATGGCTTCTTCTGCTGCGGAACTCGCTCTCTCAACTCGACCAACTCTGGGTCCTCGTACTGCCTTTCCTTGACTTCAGCTATGAGGGATGATTTTGCAGTGTTTTGGAGTACAACTCCACCATCCTCAGAATCTACTAACCGAACCCCCAACGAAGCCAATTGATGAATCTCTCTAGCTAATTGTCTTTTCTCGGGCTCTACATGTGCTAAGCTACCCATAGATCGGCGACTTAAGGCATCTGCTACAACATTAGCTTTCCCTGGATGGTAGAGAATGTTAACATCGTAATCTTTCAATAACTCAAGCCATCGCCTCTGTCGTAAATTCAACTCTTTCTGCTTGAAGATATATTGTAGGCTTTTATGATCAGTAAATATATCAACATGAACACCATATAAATAGTGCCGCCATATCTTAAGTGCATGGACAACCGCAGCTAACTCGAGGTCATGGGTCGGATAATTCCTCTCATGCTTCCTCAACCGCCTTGAAGCATACGTAATTACCTTCCCATGTTGCATCAGGACACATCCTAACCCGACACCAGATGCATCACAATACACGGCATAACCCTCTAGACCCTCTGGAAGTGTTAGAACTGGAGCAGAGGTCAACCTGTTCTTAAGCTCTTGGAAACTCTGCTCGCAAGCCTCTGTCCATTGAAACTTAGTTTCTTTCTGTGTCAACTTTGTCAATGGTGCCGAAAGGGAAGAAAAACCCTCTACGAACCTCCGATAGTATCCTGCTAATCCTAGAAAGCTACGAACCTCTGTTGGAGTGGTAGGTCTAGGCCAAGATTTCACGGCCTCAATCTTCTGAGTGTCCACCTTTATCCCTTCATCTGATACAATATGCCCCAAGAATGCTACAGACTTCAACCAGAACTCACATTTAGAAAACATAGCATACAACTTACGATCACGGAGGGTTTGGAGTACCGCTCGCAGGTGGTCCGCATGCTCATCCTCTGAACGGGAATAAACCAGAATGTCATCAATAAATACTATCACGAACAGATCTAAAAATGGCTAGAATAGGCTATTCATCAAGTCCATAAATACGGCAGGTGCATTAGTCAACCCGAAGGACATGACAAGGAACTCGAAGTGGCCATATCGGGTCCTAAAGGCTGTCTTCGGAATATCTTTTTCCCGAACTCTGACCTGGTGGTACCCCGACCTCAAATCTATCTTTGAAAAGCATCTAGCCCCCTGCAATTGATCAAACAAGTCATCGATCCTTGGAAGTGGATACTTATTCTTAATAGTTACCTTGTTCAACTGCCTATAATCGATACACATCCTCAACGAGCCATCTTTCTTTCGCACAAATAGTACCGGTGCACCCCAAGGTGAGGTACTGGGCCTGATGTAACCTTTCTCCAACAAATCTTTTAACTGCTCCTTCAACTCCTTCAATTCGGTAGGTGCCATTCTATACGGAGGGACGGATATTGGTTGAGTTCCTGGAAGCAAATCGATGCTAAAATCAATCTCTCGCTCTGGAGGAAGACCTGGAAGCTCATCTGGAAACACATCTGCATACCTTTTGACTACGGGAATAGACTGAAGTGTAGGTATCTCAGCATCTGCATCTCTAACTCGCACAATATGATAAATGCACCCTTTTGCTATCATTTTCCTCGCTTTCAGATAGGAAATAAACCTACCTCTGGGTGTTGCTGTATTACCTACCCATTCAAGGACTGGCTCACCCGGAAAATGAAATCTGGCTGCCTTTGCTCGGCAATCAACTGTGGCATAGCAAGCTGCCAACCAGTCCATGCCCATGATAGCATCAAAATCCATCATCTCTAGCTCAACTAGGTCAGCTGAGGTCTGACGACTACAAATTGTCACCGTACAACCTCGGTAAACCCGTCTAGCAATAATCGATTCTCCGACCGGTGTAGATACCGCAAAAGGATCACTTAGTATTTCAGGCACTATACCAAACTTCCTCGCGACAAATGGGGTAATATACGATAAAATAGATCCTGGGTCTATCAAAGCATAAGCATCGTGAGAGCAAATGGTTAATATACCTGTCACAACGTCTGGTGAAGACTCCTGGTCCTGTCGACCCGCTAAAGCATAGATACGGTTCTGATTACCACTTGAACTGGAACCTCTACCTCTTCCTCGACCTCTACCAGCCGAAGACTGAGACTCGCGCCCTGAAGGATGCACGGACATAGATGATCCTGTTGCTGAACTCGCTGGTTGTGCCATTCCCCCAGAATTTCTATTTGGGCAATCTCGCATCATATGCCCCGGACGCCCACATGTATAACAAGCATCAGAACCTGCTCGGCATTGGCCCAAGTGTCCTCTACCACAAATGTCACACCGTGGAGGAAATGACCATGTCTGCGCAGAACCTCATTATCGCTGCAAAGCCGACGCCCGTGAGCTCTCACCTGGTCCTGACTGAGTATAGCGGTCATACTTGTAACCCTGTAACTGAGGTGGCGGAGGCCTAGGTGGCCGTCCGAAGTACTGGGTCCTATAACTACCCTGAGATTGCTCCTGAGACCTGGGAAATCTCATCCTCTTACGTTGCCCTTGCTCAGCCCTCTCTGTACCCTGCTGCCGACGCCTACCCCTTTCTATATTCTGGGCGAATGCCTGAATCCGGGAGATATCCATACTATCCTGCAATGCAGCGGTGGCACATGCCTCGGTTAACTCTGGGGCTAACCCTGCTATAAACCTGTGAATCCTGTCCCGCATAGTAGCAACTATGGATGGTGCATATCTGGCCAATGAGTCAAAATGGAGACTATACTCTCGAACACTCATATTACCCTGCTTGAGGGCTAGAAACTGATCGACTCGAGCCTGTCGGATCTCCCGTGGTAAGTACTGGTCAAGGAAGGCATCTGAAAAATTCTCCCAAATAGCTGGAGGTGCATCACGTCCCCTGGACCTCTCCCATCCCTCGTACCAAAGGATGGCTATATCTCGGAGTCAAAAAGCTGCTAGCTCAACTGCCTCTTTCTCCGTGGCATGCATAACACGAAAGATCCTGTGAAGCTGATCTATGAAATCCTGCGGGTCCTCCCTCTGATCTGTCCCCGTGAACTCTGGGGGACTCAAAGCAATAAACTCTCGGACCCTTGAACTCCCAGAAGTTCCTGCACTAGCTGATGCCCTAGCCTGTTGCTGGGTAGCTACCAACTGTGTCAACAAATGCACCGTACTTCTCAAGTCCTGATCTGATGGAAGTGGAGGGGGAACTGGATGTGCGGTTTCCCTAGGAATCTCCGTAGTTGGTGGAGGAGCCGGTAATGGCTGAGTAGGGGTCTCGCCTTGAGCCTCAGACTGGGCCCCATCTATTGGGGGTACCCTGCTGGTCCCCTCACCTGCTATTGTATCTCTCCTCTGGCTAGCCGTAGTCTTCCTAGTCACCGTCATCTGTGCATGCAAACACCAACACATAAGTTTAATTAAAATTTCCTATAACTCAGTTCTATAGCACGATTTAGATTTCAAAGAAGAGTAACCAACTCCTAAATGCCCTGTAGTTCCCTGCTTATATAATGTGGTGCACAACACATATATAAACAAGACCCTACTAGACACGGCTTGTAGACTCCCTAGGACAGAACTGCTCTGATACCAAGTTTGTCACGCCCCGAACCTAGGAGCGAGACCAGCACCCGGTGCCTCACCTAACCTGGCATACCAAATTGCGACTAAGGGACTCTGAACATATAATGTCATACTTTGGCCATGGGGCCACCTTGCAAGACAATTTGCGAAGCAAAATATAAAACTGAATGGGAACTGGCGCTAACTAAACATCAATATAAAGCTAGGCCGACAAGGTCGTCATAGCTACTACAGCTGACAAACCACCAAATTATACATACCAGGCCTACAAACCCAACATACTGCACTAACCAACAGGATATGTCTACAAGCCTCTACTGATAGATATATTGTGATCGGAATAGGGCCCCAACCTACCCATAATATATATATATATATAAATACATACATAAGATGTACACAAAAACCTAGACCCGATAACTCCGAAGGATGTGGAGCTTACCGATCAGGGTAAACTCTGGAAACACCTACTGAGGAGGTCTACCTGTCTGTCTATCTGAACCTGCATGCATGAAATGCAGCATCCCCGGAAAAGGGACGTCAGTACGAAATAATGTACCGAGTATATAAGGCAATAACATAACTCAAAACTGAAACTGAACTGATAATATAATAACTGGAAGTAACTGGAAGTCAAAGATGATCTGGAGATATACTTACCTGCTGATAGTAACTAAACTCCTTCAATATAGTAAGTAAAATAAATGTCCGGCCCTATAAGGCTCGGTACGTGTAACTGCTCGGCCGTAGTAGGCTCGCTCATAGGCGCTCAGCCATACTGGGCTCTATATCTCGGCCATCCTGGGCTCGCTCATAGGCGCTTGGCCATAGTAGGCTCGGTATATATAACTTACCATCTGATCAGAGGTTGCCCAATAGGGGCCTGCCCACCGATTATAGCTCGATGGTGGTGAAAATAGTGTAATATTGTATATATATATATATATAGACCCTCTGCTCTCTTGACTGAATAAAGACAAAACTAAACTGAATATGAAGTCCCGATAAGGAATAATATTGTAACTTATGAGACTAGAATAATGTGAATAAATTCATGAATACGAACTTCTCTTTATGTCTCATTATTAACACATGTAGCTACGAGATCATGCCAAAATGAAGAAAGGGCTTAGCCTTAACATACCTTATCACAATATTTCCAATCACCAAGTTGAACTCACCTCTTCGCACCTTAATCTACAAGAATGATAATAATACTACCGTTAAGTTACGAAAGGTACAACTATCGCACAACGAACGACAAACTTATTTTGTATTAAAACGGGCAGCATCTCCCCTATAATCCTTACTTCCTCCAAATTCAAGATAACACCAACAATACAAGAACAGAACAATAACAACATATATACATCATTTTCCAGCCCTATATACACCATCAAATACTACAAAACAGCCCAACACACCCCAATCTCTTCATACACGAAACGACCACCGTGGTAGTGTCAAACGACCTGAAAATGTTATGAAGAACGACCAGCCAACCACCCTAAATTTATATGGTGTTTCTACACCCACTTCCTCCTCCAAAACTCCACAAAACAGTAGTAAAACACGCAGCCCAACAGCAACACAAAACAGTCCACAAAACAGTCCGCTACAAGTGAATAACTCGAGCTCACGGCTTCCGATCACCATCCCGTGAGTTCTTACAAGTATAGAATGACTTACCATAAATTTACAGAAGAAAAACTGGATGAAAGAGAGCAGTAAACTCACCTTATTTGTTGGATAACTCAGCTCCTATCTTGGTTCTTCAAACTCTAGGTTTTACCTCCAATTAGAACTTGAAAGGGAGAGAAAATCAATTAGGGTTTGTGGGAAATTTTTGGGAGGATTATTTTGCAGAGCTTATATCTGATTATTATGCTCTATTTTAAGTCTAATATATGAAGAAAATAGGCCTTTAAAAGGCCTCTTTGGACGACCCGAAATGGCCCATCTTTGGGCTTTCATTTAAGCAAGTAGGTGACACACCTACTTGTCACCTAGCAGCTTGCGCAGTATCGCAAACATGCCCATATCTCTTTACTCCGATGTCATATTGAAAACCGGTTTAATGCGTTGGAAAATAGACTCATAGATATTTAATTTGATGGGTGGAACACACCATAACTCTAAGTATATTGGGAGAAAATTGCAGTTACAGTTGACCCAAAGTTTCAGTAAAACTTATGAATTTAACTTGTGATGACTTTCATCGACTTTTTTTCCACAACTCGCTTGACTTCAAAACATAACACACGGATGTCATACGACTAATATAAATCATAACATAATGTCCTTATCATGTTGAGCACCCTAGTCTCACCCCAAAGGTGCATGTTATAACATTCCCAACTTGTCGACTTTCGACGAAACATTGTTTTCTTCAATTGCTTTAGCTTCTGAACTGTCCAACCCTCTTTGTACTTGTTGTTCATGATCTTCAATATTTGTAACCTCAGAGGTAACATTATTAACTTACTTTATATACTTTTAAATATTATCTCATTTTTGGTCCTACATTAGTTTGCTTACGATGCATTTTTACGTACGAAAAAGTCCGAAGGATAATTTTCCTTTGCCGAACATCCATATTCTTGTAGATAATTGCGCAAAGCATGAGATACAGTCGTTCGTGGATTGCTATGCTGGGTACCACCAGATTCTAATGGATGAGGGTGATGCAGAAAAGACCGCTTTCACCACTCCGTGGGGTACCTATTGTTACAGGGTCATGCCATTCGGTTTAAAGAATGCAGGGGCAACTTACATGAGGGCCATGACCACCATTTTTCACGACATGATGCACAAAGAGATTGAAGTATATGTCGATGATGTCATCATAAAATCAAAGACACAGGCTGACCACGTGAATGATTTGAAAAAGTTCTTCGAACGGCTTCGAAGGTATGACCTTAAGCTCAATCCAGCCAAATGTGCATTTGGGGTTCCATCTGGGAAACTCCTCGGTTTTATAGTCAGTCGGAGAGGCATCGAATTGGATCCATCTAAGATAAAGTTCATTCGAGATCTGCCACCCCCGAAGAACAAAAAGGAGGTCATGAGTTTGCTTGGAAGGTTGAACTATATCAGTAGGTTCATTGCTCAGCTCACAATCACGTGCGAGCCCATCTTTAAGTTGCTGAAAAAGGATGTTGCAATCAAGTGGACGGACAATTGCCAAAATGCTTTTGACAGGATCAAAGATTATCTATCAAAACCCCCTGTACTGGTCCCACCTGAACCTGGTAGGCCTTTGTTTTTATATCTATCGGTGATGGATAATTCCTTTGGATGCGTTATGGGGCAACATGATGCAACAGGCAAAAGGGAACAAGCAATATATTATTTGAGCAAGAAGTTCACCAATTATGAGGTTAAGTACACCCTTTTAGAAAGGATATGTTGTACCTTGACTTGGGTCGCTCAGAAGTTGAGACATTATCTTTTGGCCTATACTACTTACCTCATATCCAGAATGGATCCTCTGATGTATATCTTCCAAAAGCCAATGCCCACCGGCAGGCTCGCAGAATGGAAAATCCTGCTCACAGAGTTTGACATCGTCTATGTCACTCGCACCGCGATGAAAGCACAGGCTTTGGCCGATCATTTGGCATAGAATCCAGTTGATGATGAGTACAAGCCACTTACTACATACTTCCCAGACGAAGAGGTCAACTCAATAGAGGAAGTAGTTCCAGACGACAACCCCCTATGGAAAATGTATTTTGATGGAGCTGTCAATATCAAAGGAGTTGGGATCGGGGCAATCCTCATCTCACCTATTGGACAGTATTACCCTGCAACAACCCGAATTCAATTCTTCTGTACCAATAATACGGCAGAATACGAAGCCTGTATCATGGGTTTGAAAAGGGCCCTCGATCTGGATGTGCATGAACTATTGGTTATGGGAGATTCTGACTTGCTTATTCGGCAAGCCTAAGGCGAATGGGAGACTCGAGACATCAAGCTTATTCCATACAGATAATGTGTACAAGATTTGAGCAAAAGATTCAAAACCATCGAGTTCAGGTACATTCCCAGGTTTCATAACGAGCTAGCCGATGCTTTGGATACTTTAGCCTCGACGCTCCCTTATCCGAGAAATACCCATATCGATCCACTAAAAATCCAAGTTCGGAATCACCACGGTTACTGCAATACAATTGAGACAGAACCAGATGGTAAACCATGGTATCATGACATAAAACGATTCCTGAAAATGATAGAATACCCAGAGCAAGCCAAGGGAGATCAAAAAATAATTATAAGGCGGCTCGCCAACAGTTTCTTCCTGAATGGGGAAATTTTGTACAAAAGGACCCCAGATTTGAACTTGTTGAGATGCCTAGATGCCACAGAAGCTGAGCGGATCATGAATGAAGTGCATTCGGGGGTATGCGGACCTCACATGAATGGATATGTTTTAGCAAAGAAGATTTTGCGGGCAGGGTATTATTGGCTTACAATGGAGCGAGATTGCTTCAGTTTTGTTCGCAAGTGTCACCAATGCCAGATTCATGGTGACCTGATTCACTCGCCACCTTCGGAGTTGCATCCCATGTCCTCTCCTTGGCCTTTCGTTGCTTGGGGAATGGATGTTATTGGGCCAATTGAGCCAAAGGCTTCAAATGGGCATAGATTTATTTTGGTTGCAATTGATTACTTCACCAAGTGGGTAGAGGCCGTCACTTTCAAAGCAGTCACCAAGAAAGCAGTGGTAGACTTTGTTCATTCCAACATCATCTGCCGCTTTGGTATCCCAAATACCATTATCACTGACAATGCAGCCAATCTCAATAGTCATTTGATAAAGGAGGTATGCGAGCAATTTAAAATTATGCATCATCATTCTACCCCTTACCGTCCAAAAGCCAATGGAGCCGTTGAAGCGGCGAACAAGAACATCAAGAAGATTCTTAGAAAATGATCCAAGGTTCGAGATAATGGCATGAAAAGTTGCCTTTTGCTCTTTTGGGATACCGCACGACTGCTCGCACATCTGTTGGTGCAACTCCTTATCTGTTGGTATATGGGACGAAAGCTGTAATACCGGCTGAAGTCGAAATTCCCTCTCTTCGGATCATTGTGGAGTCGGAGATTGAAGATGCAGAATGGGTAAAGACCCGATTAGAACAATTAATGTTGATTGATGAAAAACGGTTAGCAGCAGTGTGCTTTGGCCAATTATACCAGCAAAGAATGGCACGCGCTTACAACAAGAAAGTGCGTCCAAGGCACTTCGAGGTAGGCCAACTCGTTTTGAAACGCGTTCTTCCACACCAAGTAGAAGCTAAAGGAAAGTTCGCCCCAAACTGGAAAGGACCCTACATCATCAAGAAAGTGTTACCAAAAGGGGCCTTGCACTTGGTAGATGAAGAAGGACGAGTACCAGACATGACTATTAATGCAGATGTAGTCAAAAGATATTATCTCTGATATATACACACTGTGGAACTTTCACGCATGATTTTCTTAGATCGAGATGACGAAGGCTACCATTGCTCGCTATTCCAAGCAAGTGTCACCCTTTTGTTACCCGTTTTAAGCTGTATTTTTCTTCTTCCTTGTTTTCCACCTTTTGGAACATGTGTACTTACCAAAAAAAAAAAAGGAGTCAAACAACAAATTTTCCGAGTCATTGAACTACGTCTGACCTGATTCTGAAAGGATACATAGGCAGCCTTACCCTGGGTTTGGTCCCATCGCAACAAAAATCCATATTCCCAATACTCCAAAACTGGGGCAGAAGTTTGTTTTTATCTTACGATTTTTCCTGTAGAAACAGTTCCAAAGGTTTTAATTCAGTTCAAGGTTCCTTTCGCCTTTTCCTGTTAAGAACTTCTGATCGATCTTTGAGAATACTTGAAGTCCCCATGCCAGGGGCATTAGCCAACCTTCCGCGTGTCATATCTTAGTAAAAAGGAAAAAAAAAGTAAAGAAGAAATGAGAGAGTCTTATCGGTGAAAACCGGTATGGGCACTGTAAGGCGCCAGTGATTAGAGAAATGAGAGAGGCCAGTTAGCGAAAACCCGCAAAGGGCGCTACTAGCCGAATGAGGGTCTTCGATGCTCTGGCATGAGCACAACTAAGACAGTTTCAAGATGAACATTTGCGACGTATTTTGAGAATTAGACAGCTCAGACAGATCAGGCGTCCAGTCCAAAATGCATGTCATGATTCATTGAAGTCGGCACATATCTCGAGATAAGTCTCCTTATTTCTCTCCCCCGAAAGGGACACCTTTTATTTAGACACAATTCCTTTTCATTTCCAATTGCTCTTCTATTCTTTTCCATAATTTTTCTTAGATTCCCTTTCGCTCTAATCTTGCATCAAAAGCAAAGCAAAAAACAAACTGGCTGCAAAATTGGCTACAGTTTTCCCATAATGCCGAGCATAATTTGGAGCATATACGACATAGACGAAGGCAGGAATCCATATGTGATCTCTTTTGGTAAGGCGGACAAAGTGTCTCAAATAAACTTAAAAGGTCTCCTAAGCAAGACTTGCTTCATGGGAAAAGTTGATAAGCACTACAGTCAGAAATTGGTTCTAGGTGAAAGACAACTAAGTTTGATTTTAAAGGAAAATTGCCTTGCCTTAGGGACAAGGATTAGCGGTACCATGGACATCCGGGTATGAAACAGTCAGGGGGCAACGTCAGAAAGACAATGTCTCTAGAAAGCGATAAAAAGTATTTGGGAACCTCGGTATTACACTGACAAAATCAGTTCTTCGACAGCGGAGGGGCGAATTCAAACTATTAAGGGCATCAAGGCCACAAACCAACCACCACTTTAAAAACTCACAAATTTTTCTTTGTTTGAAGCAGGATCAAAGCAGTGCAGAATGGCGATTCTCAAAGGGCGAATGTCATCAAAGGTAAGTTTCCTCATAATCTCCACTTTCCTTTATTTGTAGCATGCATCATTACTGTCCACACCTCCCATTTTCGTAGGTAGAACCTTCTCGCCTAGGGGGATTTAGCTCCTAGTTCCGGGTAGAAGTACTCTTCGCCCAGGTTGTTTTTATTCTTCTTTCTTCGTAGCTTAACCCAGGTAGAACCTTTTTGCCTAGGGGGATCCAGCTCATGGTTCCGGGTAAAAGTACTCTTCGCTCAGGTTGTTTTACGTAGCTTAACCCAGGTAGAACCTTTTCACCTAGGGGGATCCAGCTCATAGTTTCCGGGTAGAAGTAATTTTCGCTCATGCTATTTTTTGTAGCTTAACCCAGGTAGAACCTTTTTCGCCTAGGGGAATCCAGCTCATATATTCGGATAGAAGTACTCTTCACCCATGCTTGTTTTTCATAGCTTAACCTAGGTAGAACATTTTCGCCTAGAGAGATCCAACTCATAGTTTCCGGTTGGAAGTACTCTTCGCTCAGGCTATTTTTTGTAGCTTAACCCGGGTAGAACCTTTTCGCCTAGGGGGATTCAGCTCATAGTTCCAGGTAGAAGTACTCTTTGCTCAGGCTGTTATACGTAGCTTAACCCAGGTAGAATCATTTCGCCTAGGGGGTTCCAGCTCATATTTTCGGGTAGAAGTACTCTTCGCCCAGGTATGCTTTTCGTAGTTTAACCTAGGTAGAACCTTTTCGCCCAGGGGATTCAGCATCCTTTCAGTAATACAGGGTGCCATCTCCTGGTTACACTCCTTTTTGTAATACAGGGTACCAACCCCTGGTTACGCTCCTTTCAGTAATACAAGGTGCCAGCCCCTGGTTACACTCCTTTCAGTAATATAGGGTACCAACCCCTGGTTACACACGTTTCAGTAATACAGGGTGTCAACCCCTGGTTACACTCATTTATGTAATACAGGGTACCAACCCCTGGCTACACTCTCTTTCGGTAATATAGGGTACTAACCCCTGATTATATTCCTTCTCAGTAATACAGGGTGCCAACCCCTGGTTACACTTCTTTCAGTAACACAGGGTACTAACCCCTGGTTACATTCCTTCTCAGTAATACAGGGTGCCAACCCCTGGTTACACTTCTTTCAGTAATACAGGTTGCCAGCCTCTGTTACACTCCTTTAAGTAATACAGGGTACCAACCCCTGGTTACACTTCTTTCAGTAATACAGGGTGCCAACCCCTGGTTACACTCTTTTCTGTAATACAGGGTGCCAACCCCTGGTTACACTCTTTTCGGTAATACAGGGTACCAATCCCTGGTTACATTCCTTTTGGTAATATAGGGTACCGTCCTCTAATTTCATTTCCTCTGGTAACATAAGTTACTTCCCCTCGTGGTTTCATATCCTCACATAGTTAGTTTATACTACTCTCGTTGTCTTCATTTCAACAAATTAGATACTTTAGCTTTCTCTAACTCACAAAATTTTCCCAGTGCCAAATTGGGGCAGAAAAATTTTGTTCGTCTTTGATGGCTTTGCAGGCCCCGCCGCATAGCACAAGTGACGATTAAAGCTTGCAGTTTCAGCTTTCTCATCAGAATAAAGAAGTTTTTCGGTCACAAGATAGTTGGAAAGCTTGGATAATGTGTCAGCAACCCAGCTTCTCGAGTTTCATTTTTCCGAACTCTGATCCGGAAAGCAAGCAATCGAGAATGAGCCATGATCCTTTCCTCAAAGAGCATCAAGATCCAATCTAAGGTCAACACAAGCGAGCAGGTCAAGAATCAAGATTTGACTCCACAAGACACATAGATTAGGAATTTTGTAACTCTTAGTTTCCAGACATATGTAGTTCTTTCTCTTTTCCTTTTGATGCAAGCAGCAAGTAACAGTAACAACAACAACAACAGCAACAGCAGTCTTAAATCTAGTGTCTGGTAGTCCCACCTACCAAATTTTCCCAGAACTACACTGACCTGATTCCTCTAAATAAGGATATGTAGGCTACCTCGGAAGCAGGGTTCGGTCACCATTTTTTTTAAAAAAAATGCTTTCATTGGAGTAATATGTGAGCAAAAATTAGCCATGGCATTCACTTTTCTTTGCACGAAAACTCTTCATGTTCTCGAGCAAAGAGGGGCAGCTGTGAATACCTAATTTTTGTACTATTTTAACACCTCCTAAAGTCATTAGTGTTTTGTTGCTTTAATTATATTTCCCAATTTTTGTGTCTTTGATTGCATATTTCCTATCATAAAAATACCAAAAAATAGTTCTTTCTTTATTTGTGTATTTTAGGAATTAACTAACTATTCAATTGGTGAATTAATCTAGTTAATTGATCATTTGAATAAGTTACTTAATTAATTTATTTGTTGGTGTAAATTTAGTTTAATAAGTAGGATTAAGAAAGAAATTGGGCCAAATTTGAAAGAGAAAGTGGCCAAAAGTGCAAGATAAGGGGCTGCCTTTGAAAGGATCCGGAACGACGTAGTTTTGCCTCAAAACTACGTCGTTTCATTAAGTGACTCAAGATCAAATCTCACTCATTGATCACCCCTTGATCTAATGGTCCATATTTGATTTCTCAAGAGGTATTTAAAGCCTCAAAAATCTGAAAAATTCCCTCATTTCCCCCATAACGCTTTCTCTCTTCTCTCTTCTCTCTTTCTCTTCTCTCTCTTCTCTCCGCCGCCGCCGCCGCCGCCGGAAATCACCCTCCGGCGGCGGACCACCTCCAAATTAACACCATATAATATCCACAACTTTCTCTTCCCATATCTCCAAACCAATTCCTTCAAAAAACCCTCAAACTCCTTGAATCTTAGATCTAAGAAACTTTAACCGCCACCTTTTGGTCCAAATTCTTGAAGCTCCGGCCAACACCACCCTACAACACATACATGAATGGATAGAGCTCCACGAGACCTATCTTTTCCTACCCATTTCACCCCCAAAATCCCCGTCGCCGCCGGCCCGCTCCTCACCGCCGCCATGGCTCCACCGCCTTACCACCGCCAAAATGCCCCGAACCCCCATCTTAGCTATTTTTCGACTCAAAGACACTCGTTTCTTTTGGCGAGATGCTGAAACGCATTTCGTTCTAGCATCTACCCGAAAGAAATGTGCGTTTCGGAGTCGGGTAGTCGCCTTTTAGCATCTCCGGCGTCTTCTCGTGGCTCGAACGGCTTCAAGCATACTTGTTAAGTATAATCGTCATCTCTTTAATTAATTTCTGATTTTTTTTAAATTTGGTAGATTAGTTTCTGATTTTTTATTTATTTATTTTTTCTGTTTTGGTTATTTTTTGTTAATTAGAGTTTCAAGTTAGGTTTATTTAATTAGCTATCTCTATTTAGTTTAGTGGTTTGTTAGATTCGTTATTGATTTAAACATGATCTTTAGTGTATTAGTTAAATCGTTCACTTAGTTAGTCGATTATTTAGTTGTTGTTAGTCGTTGTCCGATTGTTAACGATGCTTGTTCTGTTTTGAGCATTAGTTTGTGAATTTAGTTGTTTGTTTAGTAATTAGTTTGCAAAAATCGAATTCATTCCCATCAAGTTGGTTTTAATACTTAGTTCAATCACGTTTTTAGTCTCGTTTATGCTTTGTCAATTCATAGTTGTCCAAGTTTGATTTGTGTTGAGCAAGTAGTTTGTTGTTGATGGTTAAAATCTGAAGTTTAATTTATTTTATCACAAAATAGGGTAATAGTAGCTTACTTTTACTAGTAGGGTGGCTGAAAGGACATTTTTTCTCCTTGCTTCTGACACAACAGATTTTCAGGTTGTCCTTTCACCTTTGGGACAGACCTTGAACAGTGTTTAGCACACAAAGTCAGTCTTTTGGACAGATTTTTGGCGAACCAAAATCTGTCCAAAAATCTAACTTTATTTGCCTATTGAAAGGGCTGTTTTTCTCCTATAAAAGGGACTCTCTTACACTTAGAAGGAGATCCTTACTCACTGAAAAGGGGGACACTCTATTACACACTATATCTTATACTGAGACACACCTTGGGGAGTTGCTTAAAGACATATATCTTTGAGAAAAATCAGCAGCTTAATACATATAACAAGCTGAAATTTCAGAGTTTTGTGAGGATTATTTGAGTGCAAAAATCTTGAGAAAAATAGAAAGATCCCTTAGGCAATTTGTGAAGTTGATAGCTACCAGTTTCAAGCATATTATTTGAGTTTTCTGGGTTGTCCTAACACTTGGGTTGTTGCTGTTTCTACTGTATTTGCTGCTGAATTTTTTGTTGCTGCATTGCTGTATTTTATTATTCTACAAACCAGGTAACTTTCAAATTCTTATATTGCAGATTCTTGATTATAATAAGAAGAATTTGATCCCGGTTTGGTTGATAGAACATATTAGATCTGATTTTATTTCAAGATGAATGTTATATTAGTGTTATCATCATGTAAATCTGTTAAAGATTAGTTAAATTATCGTTTTCTTCTTTATATATGTGATTGAAATTGCATTCTGTTAAGATTACTTAGTTTAAGGAAAATATAAAAGACCCCACTTTTAACCATGTTTGTTTAGTTTGGGCTCTTTTTCGTGAGTTACTTTCATGGTTCATGTATAATTATCTAAGAAAGACTTCTAGCTTCAAATGTTTTGATGTTTTGAATTATAGTCAACATAATGTTATACTTAATATAGTTCTTCTCTTTAGCATTGAAGTATTACCGTTTTTTGTAGTTTTTATATTTAGTCGTGGTTTTTATGTTGTTAATGAGTGTAGTTTAATTAGTGCCATGTTGGTGTAGATGAGTAAAAATATTATGTTAGTCCTTAAGAAATAGTTGGTTAAGAAGATAAAAGATAATAATTAGCATGTAAGTTTCTTTTATGAAGAAATAATTTTTAGTTTGGACATCAATGTAAGAAGCAATTTGGGCTTAGAAGAATACTTGTTATTTTGTGTTGTCTTGGTCATCGAGGCTCTTAAGCGACATGGGACAAATAAGCTAAAATTTGTAGGCCCAATGACAATAGAAAGTAAAATGGACATTTTCTTTAAAACCAATAAATTATCTTTTGTTAAATAAAATAAGTGGTCCAATACCATAAAAGTTTAACATAAGCTTACCCGGGTTTAATGTCTTGCATTAGTGAGAAATTATTTTTAATAATAATATTTTTTTTCTTCAGTCGAACAAGTAATAAATAAAAAAGAAGCGTTTTTTAATTAATTTAAGCGATAGGCAATTTTAGGCACGTTTGAGATGTAGACATGTGTTCATACACGGTCCTTGGTCGATATTTTTTTTAATAAAGTAGTCACGTGTGCATTCCCGCTCCTTGACTCTTCAATATTAATTGTATTTAAACCATGTGTACCGATGCGTTCTTTGTTTTAATACATATAATCAAATAAGGACTTTGTGTGCTTGCACGCTCCTAGGCCAAAATTATTAATTATTAATTATTAAGCAGCACTAGACAATAGTAACTTAAGGCAAATAATACACACATTATCCAAAAATAATTCAAGCCAAATTTTAGTCAATAAAAGCGACCGTGCTAGAACCACGTTCGGGGAATGCCTTACACCTTCTCCCCCGGTTAACAGAATTCCTTACCCGGACTTTGTTTTCGCAGACCAATAATAATAGAGTCAAATCTTCCTTTGATTAGGGATTCAAATAAAAGATGACTTGGAACACCAACAAAATCAATTCCAAGTGGCGACTCTGTAAATAAAATAATCCCTACTCAATTTTGTCACTTTAATTGGAAAAACCCTTTAATCCACATAATATTATTTTGCGGGTAGAAAAAGGGGTGTGACAATGAGTACACCACAACGGTACCCAGTAAGTGCCAAGCCTAACCTCGGTAGAGTAGTGACGAGGTCAGGTAAGGCCCTACTGGAATATAATAATAGCATGGTAAGATGTTTAACAATATAGTAAAATAAAATGACATTGGAAATGAATCAAGTAGTGTGTCACCATTTAATTAAGCAAAATAATGGCAAATAATATCTCGTGGAAACAAAACAGAATTTCCTTTCAACTTTAAGAAAATCACAATAAATAATCAAGGCAACTGCGACCATAAATTAATATCAACAAGGGCACTCCCGAGGTACCGCCTCGTAGTCTCAAATCATAAACAATTCACAATATCTCATTTCCTTATCTCACCGCGGGAGCCTTCACAATTTATTTGAAAGAAAATATTTTTCCCGAAATAGCATCCCGCGTTTTAGCCATCCTTGTCACACCGCATGACTTCTAGTAGTTCCCCCTACTAGCCACGCGTATCAAGCTACCCTTATCTCACCGCATGCATTTCAATACCCAGACCTTATACCACCGCATGCGTATCAATATCACAATATATAATAATTTGCACCTCAAGTGCTCAAATAATGTAACTTGCCAAAATAATTCAACAATAATATTTTTCCACAATAAAGAGCTCACGGCTCATGCCAAAATAAATCATCAATAATATTTTTCCACAATAAAGAGCTCACGGCTCCATCACAATGAGTACGAAAATCTTACAAAAATATTCAGGAACAAATAATTCAGGAAATAATATTTTAAAATCTTTGATACGTTGCTTCAATATCAAATTAAAAAAAAAAGTCAAATATGTCATATTAATAATATTTAATTCAAATAATGCACAGAATAAAATAAACCAAGTTTTAACTAAATAGGTAAAATAATTAGCAGGAAAAGTTCAAACAAAGTTAAAGTATATATCTCAAATAATTTAATAAATGCGCAATAGTGATCTACACTATTTAAAAATATAATCTTTCACATTTAGCCCGTGTACACACTCGTCACCTCATGTACATGACTTTCAACACATTTCAATAATCACATCAATATCAATCCTAGGGAAAATTTCCCTCACACCAGATTAGACAAGTCACTTACCTCGACTTGCTCCAATTTAACCAAGTATTATGATTTTTCGTCAATTGTTTGACTCCGATCGACTCGTATCTAGTCATAATTAATTCGATACAGTCAACAAAATTATAGGAATCAATTTCATAAGAAAATACTACATTTTTAATAAAATCCAAAATTAGCTCAAAATTCGCCCGTGGGGTCCACGCCTCGGAATCTGGCAAAACTCACAAAATCCGACAACCCATTCAAAAAACAAATTCTATGAGATTTCTAAAACTTTCTCAAATTTCTATTTCAAAACACTAATTAAATGGTGAAAATAATGATATATTCGTGTATATTGACCAAATCCGAGTAAGAATCACTTACCCCAATGTTTTTCCTTGAAAATATATCAAAATCGCCTCTTCTCAAGCTCCAATTCATCAAAAAGGCAAATGGGACGAAGTCCCCTGTTTTTATAACTTACAGATTTGTCAAGGAGCTCGATTTGTTAGGGAGCTCGATTTGTTAGGGAGCTCGATTTGTCAGGGAGTCCGATTTGTCAGGGAGCTCGATTTGTCAGGGGGCTCGAATTTGTCAGGGGGCTCGATTTTGTCAGGGAGCTCGATTTGTCAGGGAGCTCGATTTGTTAGGGGGCTCGATTTTGTCAGGGAGCAAGATTTGTCAAGGAGCTCGATTTGTCAGGGAGCTCGATTTTGTCAGGGAGCTCGATTTGTCAGGGAGCTCGATTTTGGCAGGGAGCTCGATTTTGACAGGGAGTCCGATTTTGACAGGCATCCCGATTTTGACAGGCAGCCCGATTTTGATAGCAGTTCCAGCAGAAAAATTGCAGCAGCTTTTGGAGCAGCTAAGTCCCACTTTTGATCCGTTAACCATCCGAAACTCACCCGAGGCCCTCGGGACCTCTACCCAATACACCAACAAGTTTTAAAACATCATACGAACTTATTTGAAACCTCAAATCACATCAAACAATGCTAAAATCACGAATCATGCTCCAATTCAAGCTTAATGAAACTTAGAATTTCCAACTTCTACATTCGATATCGAAACCTACCAAATCAAGTCCGATTGACCTCAAATTTTGCACCCAAGTCATAAATGACATAACAGAGCTGTGAAAATTTTCAGAACTGGATTCCGACCCTGATATCAAAAAGTCAACTCCCCGGTCAAACTTCCAAACCTTAAATTCCTTTTTTAGCCATTTCAAGCCTAATTTCACTACGGACTTCCAAATAAAATTCTGATCACGCTCCTAAGTCCAAAATCACCATACAGAGCTGTTGGAGTCATCAAAACTCTATTCCGGGGTCATTTGCATATAATTCGACATCCGGTTACTATTTGAACTTAAACTTTTAATTTTTTCATCAAAATTCCGTATCTCGGACTAGGGACCTCGGAATTTAATTCCGGGCATACGCCCAAGTCCCAAATCACGATACGGACCTATCGGAACTGTCAAAACACTGATCTGAGTCTATTTGCTCAAAAGGTTGACCAAAGTCAACTCAGTTGAGTTTTAAAGCTCTAATTCACATTTTAATCTAATTTTCACGTGAAAACTTTCCGAAAAATTTTATGGATTGCGCACGCAAGTCGAGGAATGATAAATAGTGCTTTTCGAGTCTTAGAACATAGAATTAATTATTAAATTTAAATATGACATTTTGGGTCATCACATTCTCCACCTCTAAAACAAATATTCGTCCTCGAACGGAGTTAGAAACAAATACCCGAGCTGGTGAATAAGTGTGGATAACAGCTGCGCATATCATGCTCGGTCTCCCATGTCGCCTCCTCGACCGGATGACCCCTCCATTGAACCTTCACGGAAGCAATGTTCTTTGACCTCAGCTTTCGAACCTGCCTATCTAAAATAGCCACTGGTTCCTCAACATAAGATAGATCCTTGTCCAACTGAACCGAACTGAAATCTAACACATGAGACAGATCGCCGTGATATTTCTGAAGCATAGAAACATGAAATACCGGATGAACTGCAGAGAGACTAGGTGGTAGCGCAAGTCTGTAAGCCACCTCTCCAACTCTTTCAAGAATCTCAAAAGGCCCAATATACCTAAGGCTCAACTTGCCCTTCTTCCCGAACCTCATCACACCCTTCATAGGCGAAACCCGAAGCAATACCCGCTCACCAACCATGAATGCAACATCACGAACCTTCTGATCTGCATAACTCTTCTGTCTAGATTGGGTTGTACGAAGTCGATCCTGAATCAACTTAACCTTTTCCAAGGCATCCTGAACCAAGTCTGTACCCAATAGTCTAGCCTCGCCCGGTTCAAACCAACCCACTGGAGACCGGCACCGCCTACCATACAAGGCCTCATACGGAGCCATCTGAATGCTCGACTGATAACTGTTGTTGTAAGTAAACTCCGCAAGTGGTAAGAACTGATCCCAAGCACCCCCAAAATCTATCACACATGCATGAAGCATATCTTCCAGTATCTGAATAGTGCGTTCGGACTGCCCGTTTGTCTGAGGGTGAAATGCTGTACTCAACTCTACCCGAGTACTCAACTCACGCTGTACTGCCCTCCAAAACTGTGAGGTAAACTGTGTACCCTGGTCAGAGATGATAGATACCGGTACACCGTGAAGTCTGACAATGTCGCGAATATATACCTGAGCCAGCTGCTCTGAAGAGTAATTAGTAATCACAGGAATGAAATGAGCTGATTTGGTCAGCCTATCCACAATCACCCAAACTACATCAAACTTCCGCTGAGTCCGTGGGAGCCCAACAACGAAATCCATAGTGATCCGCTCCCATTTCCATTCTGGAATCTCTAACTTCTGAAGTAATCCACCCGGTCACTGATGCTCATATTTTACCTGTTGACAATTTAGAAATCGAGATACATACTCCACTATGTCTTTCTTCATCCGCCTCTACCAATAGTGTTGTCTCAAGTCCTGATACATCTTTGCAGCACCCGGATGAATGGAGTACCGCGAACTGTGAGCCTCCTGGAGAATCAACTCACGCAAGCCATCTACATTGGGTACACATAGCCTGCCCTGCATCCGTAGTACACCATCATCTCCAATAGTGACTTCCTTGGCATCACTGTGCTGAACTGTATCCTTAAGGACAAGCAAATGAGGGTCATCATACTGACGCTCCCTGATACGATCATAAAGAGAAGACTGCAAAACCACACAAGCTAAAACTCGACCCGGCTTGGAAATATCCAATCTGACAAACTGGTTGGCCAAGGCTTGAACATCTAAGGCTAAAGGTCTCTCTGCTACCGGTAAATATGCTAAGCTACCTAAACTTTCTGCCTTACGACTCAAGGCATAGACCACTACATTGGCCTTCCCAGGATGATAGAGAATGGTGATACCATAATCCTTAAGCAACTCTAACCACCTCCGCTGCCGCAAATTAAGATCCTTCTGTTTAAACAGATGTTGTAGACTTCGGTGATCGGTGTAGACCTCGCAATAGACACCGTACAAATAATGCCGCCAAATCATCAAGGCATGAATAATAGATGCTAACTCAAGGTCGTGTACAGGAAAATTCTTCTCATGTACCTTTAACTGTCTGGACGCGTAGGCAATCACCCTACCGTCTTGCATCAACACTGTACCAAGACCAATACGCGATACAGCACAATACACAGTATAAGCCCCTGAACCTATAGGTAATACTAATACTGGGGCTGTAGTCAAAGTTGTCTTGAGCTTTTGGAAGCTCTCCTCACATTCCTAGGTCCACCTGAACGGAGCACCCTTCTGGATCAATTTGGTCATAGATGCAGCAATAGAAGAGAAACCATTTACAAATCGGCGATAATACCCTGCCAAACTAAGGAAACTCCAGATTTTCGTAACTGAGGACGGTCTGGACCAATTCAGCACTGCTTCAATCTTCTTCGGATCTACCTTGATCCCCTCGCATGAAACTATATGACCCAAAAATCCCACCGAATCAAGCCAGAATTCACACTTTGAAAATTTTGCATATAACTTCTTTTCTCTCAAAATCTGAAGCACAGTCCTCAGGTGTTGTTCATGATCTTCCCGACTCCGGGAATACACCAGAATGTCGTCAATAAACACAATGACGAAAGAATCAAGATAGGGCTGAAATACACTATTCATTAAGTGCATAAATACTGCTGGGGCATTGGTGAGCCCAAAAGACATCACAAGGAACTCGTAATGACCGTACCGAGTTCTGAAAGTAGTCTTCAGGATATCTGGCTTCCGAATCTTCAACTGATGATAGCCTGAACGTAAGTCGATCTTAGAGAACACTTTGGCACCCTGAAGCTGATCAAATAGATCATCAATACGTGGCAATGGATACATGTTCTTCACTGTAGCCTTGTTCAGCTGGCGGTAATCAATACACATCCGCATAGAACCATCCTTCTTCTTCACAAATAAGACAGGAGCACCCCAAGGCGATACACTAGGCCGAATGAAACCCTTATCAAGCAACTCCTGTAACTGTTCTTTTAATTCTTTCAACTCTACTGGGGATATACGATATGGTGGAATAGAAATGGGTTGAGTACCCGGTAATAAATCAATGCCAAAGTCAATATCCTTGTCGGGTGGCATACCTGGAAGATCTGCGGGAAATACATCAGGAAAATCCATTACTATAGGAACTGACTCCATAGTAGGAGTATCAATACTAACATCGCTCACATAGGCCAGATACGCATCACACCCCTTCTCAACCATTCGTTGAGCTTTAAGAAATGAAACAACCCTGCTAGGAACATGATTCGAGGTACCTCTCCACTCTAGCCGCGGTAGACCTGGCATAGCCAACGTCACCATCTTGGCGTAATAATCAAGAATAGCGTGATAGGGAGACAACCAGTCCATGCCCAAAATAATAACGAAATCTACCATACTAAGCAATAATAAATCAGCTCTGGTCTCAAAACCGCTGATAATAATTAAACACGACCGATACACGTAGTCCACAATAATAGATTCACCTATGGGTGTAGATACATAAACATAAGAACTCAAGGAATCATGTGATACACCCAAATACAGGGAAAAATAAGATGACGCATAAGAATAAGTGGAGCCTGGATCAAATAAGACTGATGCATCTCTATGACAGACCGGAATAATACCTGTGATAACAGAATCGGATGCAACGGCATCTGTCCTAGCAGGAAGGGCATAATATATGGCCTGGCCTCCCCCTCTAGGGCGACCTCTACCTGTCCGACCTCCACCTCTGGCTGGCTGTGCAGGTGGAGTGGCAACTGGTGCAGTAATCATGACCTGAGAAGCCTGAGGGCCCTGTGGAATAGGTGGGGCCTGAGAAATCCGTGAAGGTGCACCCTTCCTAAGTCTAGGGCAATCCCTCATGATATGACGAGTGTCACCACACTCAAAATAAGTTCTCGGAGGACGTGGCTGCTGGGACTGGCTCGGGCCTGATCGACTAGACTGCCCGCTAAAAATACCTCGTACAGGAGGTAAAAAAGACACTAGCAGTGCATAATATGGAACTTGAGGTCTGGGAGTAGCCGGAATATCACTGGAAGCTGGAAGTGCTGAATGAATAGGACGACTCACATAACCTCTACCATGACGGGTTGAAACTGGGGCATGAGAATTATTATATGTGCCAGAATCTCGGGGTCTCTTAGCTTCCCTCTCTTCCCTCTCCCGGATCCGCATACCTTCCAATCTCCTAGACATTGACACCATATGTTGGTATGTGATGTCCATCTCCAGCTATCGGGCCATACTGTATCTGATATTAGGGTGGAGACCCTCAATAAATCTGTGACCCGCTCTCGAACAGTAGCAACTAAGGCTGGTGCATGCCTAGCCAAATCACTGAATCGGACCGCATACTCTGACATGGTCATAGAACCCTGGCGCAGCTGCTCAAATTATGTGCACCATGCATCTCTAAGACTCTGAGGAACATAATCCCTTAAGATCATATCTGAAAATTGAGTCCAAGTGAGTGAAGATGCCTCAGCGGGACTATCCAACTCATATGCCCGCCACCACTAGTAGGCTGCTCCTCTAAACTAGAATGCCATGAAAGAAACCCCACTAGAACCCACAATACCCATAGTACAAAGGATACGGTGACATTCCTCCAAAAAACCCTAAGCATCCTCTGAAGCTAAACCGCTGAAAGTGGGAGGGTGGTACTTCTTGTACTTCTCGAGACTGAGCTACTCCCCCTCTAAAACTGTTGTCCTAATCTCAGGCCGAACTGGGACAACTGGCTGCTCTGGTTGGGACATGGTCAACTTGGGCACGTGGCTCTGGAGTACGGGCGGCGGGAGTCTGTGCTCCTCCCCCGGCCTGAGATGTGGCAGGAGCAAGTGGAATTAACCCTGCCTGAGCTAAAGCGCCAAACATGCTAAAAATCTAGGCAAGAGTCTCCTAAAGTGGAGGAGTAGTAACAAGCGTCTCAGGTGCCTGCTCTCCAACTGGAGCTACTGGTGGCTCTGGTGCAGCAGCTCGTGCAGGTGCTCTGGATGTACCACGTGGTCTTCCTCGGCATCTGGCTTGGCCTTTGTCCCGACCCCGGCTTCTTGCGGCTCCAACAGGGGGCGCGAGTGTCTGATCATCAGATCCAGTTATGCGTGTCCTTACCATATGTGAGAGAATAGAAAGACAATTGTTTAGAACTTTGAAATCAACAAAGGCGCACGATAAGGAATCAAAGAAGTGAATACTTCCTAACAGTTCCATAGCCTCTCGAAGATAAGTACATACGTCTCCGTACCGATCCGCAAGACTCTACTAAACCTGCTTGTGACTCATAACACCTATGAACCTAGAGCTCTGATACCAACTTGTCACGACCCCAAATTCCCTCCGTATGATGTCGTGATGGCACCTAGTCTCTAAGACTAGGTAAGCCTATCAATGCGGAATAATAATAAATATCTTAAATAATTAAACTACAATTCAAACAATTTCAACTCCCAAAATCCGGTAGAAATAAGTCACAAGCTTCTAAGAATTTATTCTCAATGTCTCTATATATCAAGGTCTAAAGAAAAATAAGGAAGCAACATAAAAATGATAGAAGGGGACTCAGGAGTCTGTGGACGCTGACATATATACCTCAAAGTCTCCGTGCACAGGTAACTCACTGACGTCTAGGCTGGTAAGATGCACCTGGATCTGCACAAAAAGATGTGCAGAAGCGTAGTATGAGTACACCACAGCGGTACCCAGTAAGTGCCAAGCCTAACCTCGGTAGAGTAGTGACGAGGTCAGGTGAGGCTCTACTGGAATATAATAGTGGCATGGTAAAATATTTAACAATATAGTAAAATAAAATGACATTGGAAATGAATCGAGTAGTGTGTCACCATTTAATTAAGCAAAATAATGACAAATAATATCTCGTGGAAACAAAACTGAATTTCCTTTCAACTTTAAGAAAATCACAACAAATAATCAAGGCAACTGCGGCCATAAATCAATATCAACAAGGGCACTCCCGAGGTACCGCCTCGTAGTCCCAAATCATAAACAATTCACAATATCTCATTTCCTTATCTCACCGCGGGAGCCTTCACAATTTATTTGAAAGAAAACATTTTTTCGAAATAGCATCCCGCGTTTTAGCCATCCTTATCACACTGCATGACTTCTAATAGTTCCCCTTACTAGCCACGCGTATCAAGCCACTCTTATCTCACCGCATGCGTTTCAATACCCAGACCGTATACCATCGCATGCGTATCAATATCACAATATATCATAATTTGCACCTCAAGTGCTCAAATAATGTAACTTGCCAAAATAATTCAACAATAATATTTTTTTACAATAAAGAGCTCACGGCTCATGCCAAAATAAATCATCAATAATATTTTTCCACAATAAAGAGTTCACGGCTCCATCACAATGAGTACGAAAATCTTACAAAAATATTCAAGAACAAATAATTCAGGAAAATAATATTTAAAATCTTTGATACGTTGCTTCAATATCAAATTAAAACAAAAAAAGTCAAATATTTCATATTAATAATATTTAATTTAAAGAAAATCAACCTTCAAATAATGCATAGAATAAAATAAACCAAGTTTCAACTAAACAGGTAAAACAATTAGCAGAAAAAGGTCAAACAAATTTAAAGTATATATCTCAGATCAATGATGAAGAATATAACAAGATAAAATAATTTAATAAATGCGCAACAGTGATCTACACAATTTAAAAATATAATCTTTCACATTTAGCCCGTGTACACACTCGTCACCTCGTGTACATGACTTTCAACACATTTCAATAATCACATCAATATCAATCCTAGGGAAAATTTTCCCCACACCAAGTTCGACAAGTCACTTACCTCGACTTGCTCCAATTTAACCAAGTATTATGATTTTTCCTCGATTTTCCGATTCCGATCGACTCGTATCTAGTCATAATTAATTCGATACAGTCAACAAAAATTATAGGAATCAATTTCATAAGAAAATACTATATTTTTTTAATAAAATCAGAAATTAGCTCAAAAATCGCCCGTGGGGTCCACGTCTCGGAATCTGGCAAAACTCACAAAATCCGACAACCCATTCAATTACGAGTCCAACCATACTAGTTTCACTCAAATCCGACTACAGATCGACACCGAAATCTCAAATATTCGTTTCTTTGAGATTTCTAAAACTTTCTCAAATTTCTATTTCAAAACACTAATTAAATGGTGAAAACAATGATATATTCGTGTATATTGACCAAATCCGAGTTAGAATCATTTACCCTAATATTTTTCCTTGAAAATATATCAAAATCGCCTCTCTTCAAGCTCCAATTCGTCAAAAAGGCAAAAGGGATGAAGTCCCCTGTTTTTATAACTTACAGATTTGTAAGGGAGCTCGATTTGTCAGGGGGCTCGATTTTGTCTGGGAGCTCGATTTGTCAGGGAGCTCGATTTGTTAGGGAGCTCGATTTTGACAGGGAGTCCGATTTTGACAGGCAGCCCGATTTTGATAGCATTTCCAACAGAAAAATTGCAGCAGCTTTTGCAACAGCTAAGTCCCATTTTTGATCCGTTAACCATCCGAAACCCAGCCGAGGCCCTCGGGACCTATACCCAATACACCAACAAGTCCTAAAATATCATACGAAATTATTTAAAACCTCAAATCACATCAAACAACGCTAAAATCACGAATCATGCTCCAATTCAAGCTTAATGAAACTTAGAATTTCCAACTTTTACATTCGATGTCGAAACCTATCAAATCAAGTCCGATTGACCTCAAATTTTGCACCCAAATCATAAATGACGTAACAGAGCTGTGAAAATTTTTAGAACTGGATTCCGACCCCGATATCAAAAAGTCAACTCCCCGGTCTAACTTCCAAACTTTAAATTCCTATTTTATCCATTTCAAGCCTAATTTCACTACGAACTTCCAAATAAAATTTCGATCACGTTCCTAAGTCCAAAATTACCATACGGAGCTGTTGGAATCATCAAAACTCTATTCCGGGGTCGTTTGCACATAATTCAACATTCGGTCACTATTCGAACTTAAATTTTTAATTTTTTCATCAAAATTCCGTATCTCGGACTAGGGACCTCAGAATTTGATTCCGGGCATACGCCCAAGTCCCAAATCACGATACAAACCTACCGAAACTATTAAAACACTGATCTGAGTCCGTTTTCTCAAAATGTTGACCAAAATCAACTCGGTTGAGTTTTAAAGCTCTAATTCACATTTTAATCCATTTTTTACCTGGAAACTTTTCGAACAATTTTACGTACTGCGCACGCAAGTCGAGTAATGATAAATAGTGCTTTTCCAGGTCTTAGAACACAGAATTAATTATTAAATTTAAAGATGACATTTTGGGTCATCACACTAAATAAGCTACAGACCTCCAAAACACAATCCGAACACGCCCCTAAGTCCTAAATCACCCAACGGAGCAAACAGAACGGATGAAACTCCATTCCGGAGTTGTCTTCACATAGTTCTGACTACGGTCAAAATTCTAAAACTTATGTTTCCATTTTAAGGACTAAGTGTCCCAAAACACTTTGAAATCTAAAACAAAACCTCCCGACAAGTTACATAGGCAGAAAAAGGTATGGGGGAAATAGTAAATAGGGAACCGGGGCTATTACTCTCAAAACGATCGGCCGGGTCATTACAGAGAGATTTCAAAATATGAACCATAGGAAGAATACCTACCTGCTTGACAATCAACCCATAGATGATTTCCATCGCAATTAAAACACATAGCTAATTGCTGGCAATGTTCAGTTACTAACTCTTCAACCGTTTTCTTAGACTGGTTATACTCCATCTTTACAACATTTAGAGTTTAGTATCAAGAATATGCTCTTCAAGATTTATTCAACAAAAGAAATCTTGAAGAGAAGTTAACATAACAAAACTAAAAAAAATTAAAATCTAATTCCTGAATTAGCACTACAAACTATTTCAAACACTATTGATTGCTAATCTCCGGCAACGACGCCAATATTTGACGAGCGCAAAACACATACCCCAAAATTTGAGGAGCGCAAAACACACACTTAACTATGCTTGCTAGTCGAATATATAGTATAATATAATATCGTATCTTCAAGGATTAGAGTTAAACAATATTATCATAGTTTGTAGCTAGATTACTATTCAAGATGATTAACAATTTAGATTTATGTGGTTGATACTAAAATTAATTAAGAATCTAGAGCTAATTGACTAAATGACAATCGAAGCAAGGACTAAGCAAAGGAATATATCAATGGGACAAAATGGGGTTTTGATAGGATAGGTGCAAGATAATTGTCTGGGATTTAACTCTAAATAATTCACTTCTAATGTTCAAGTGAGTCTCTCAAATTCACTTAATTATCAGTACAATTGTTTAGTAGAAACTCCTCTCTCAATTAAGTCTCCACCTCTCAATATGAACCAATTTAAGCTTTGTGAATATATGCAAGAATGCGTAATGGATTGGTGTTTAGGAGAACCTCTCCCGATTATTATCCTAACTAGGTTTAATCAATGATTCAACTAGCCTATTTTGATTACTTATAAGAATCTATGAACTCAACCAACAATATAATTCAAAGATATCACAAGTTATGCCTCTTTTGATTACAAGAACAAATGAATATAGATGCAATAATTAAATTTTCCAAAAACGATTCAAATACATAAAAATATAGTTATAATCCACAAACAATCATCAATATACCAAATCCATCAAATCCCAAAAAGATCTACTCCATAGACATGGAGAAGTTATTCACAAATGTAACTAATGTATAGGAAAACATAAATTCAATCCAAACCCGGATCTTGAGTGAGGAAGGAATGATGAAATCCTTGTCCTTGTGTTATTCCAACTCCTCCTTAGCCTCCTTGACCTCCTTTGATCGAAATTGTATCAAAAGTGCCGAAAATGGTATTTTCCCGTGTATTTAAACCACCCCCCAATAGACCCCGGACGAAAATACCCTTTTTAGCGGAAATTGGGCGATACTCTAACATTTTTGCACTACCATGCCACATGCTACTACGCGGCATGTGACGCGCTTGTGGATATTTCTAGTACAATTTGCAAATCACTTTCTGGGCATAATTTACATAGCCGCCCCACCCCATGCGGCGCGGCAGTGTAGTTTTCTTAGAGTAATTCATTTTTGCAAATTTTGACATCCGGACGTGGTCCTTGACCCCAGAACGCGATCCCGGTTTAATACCTTGGGCTTCTACTCAGACTTCAAAGCTCCAATTAGCTCGAATTTGCTCCGCAACATCTAAATAACCCGGAATCACTCCTACAGGCATAAAATACACAATAAGTGCAAAACACTACTAATTAAAGCTCAACATAAGCAAAGTACAGTGAATTAGAGTGTAATAAGTGAGTAAAACACGAAATTATAGTCTACCATCAATAGACCAGCTTGAGGAGGACGCCTGGTATGATACCATTTATCCTCAAGGCTAGGGTGGTGAGGATGCAGGGAACCAAGATTATGAGGGCATGGAGGGTCGTGATGGCTATGGCTAGTAGTTTTTCTTTTAGCCTTTTTGTGTGTTTTTGCCAGCGTATTCAAGAGCCTTTGTAAATAACTCTTTATGTACATATGAATATTTAAGTTATTTTTTGCACCTTCTTCCATTCCTGTCACTTGTTTCTGCACTTGTATATTTTGCTTTTGTTGTTTGCTCAATATGTTTTCTGCTTTTTTGACTGTCGATGTCTTCTATCTGGTCGTAGCCTTGGGGACGAATATTTATGGGTCATATCTTCCCTTTATTTATATAGGTCAAGTGTGTCTCCTTAGTTGAGGATCGATAGGTTAAGTTTGAACTTGGTCGGACTTAGCCTCTCGTTCGGCTGAATTTAACTTTCTATCGAGTCGTGGCCGAGGGCCGATATGTATTGTTAGATCTTGGTCGAACTTAACCCTCTATCGATACGTGGCCGCGGGCCGGTATGTATTGTTCGAGATTGGTCAAACTTAACCTTTTGTTAAATCGCGACCGAGGACCGATATGTGTTATTCGAACTTGGTCGAATTTAACCATTTGTTAAATCGCAGCCGAGGGCCGATATGTGTTGTTCGAACTTGGTCAAACTTAACCTTTTATTAAATCGCGGCCGAGGGCCGATAGGTGTTGTTCGAACTTGGTCGAACTTAACCTTTTTTTAAATCGCGGCCGAGGGCAGGTAGGTGTTATTCGAACTTGGTCAAATTTAACCTTTTGTTAAGGCAGTTTTGATAAACGTAAGTTTATATTACTTCGACGTTGTTGCTCTGATTACATAATTGGTGAAAGTTACAAACTTTGGGCATTGGCTGGCATCCCAGTCCCAGTCCGGTCTATCTAGTCCCTACATTGTTCGACTTGGAGAGTATTGAGGAGTTGGGCAATAAAAGAGAAAATAGTCCTTTCTTCGCATACTTCGGCTCGAAGTGTCCCTTTCGTCTCCTCGTTAAAAACCTCTTTGAGAAAACCCTAATGGCACAAAACTCAAGTGAGGGAAAAATAGTACTACTTGGGGGCGCTTCTTCCTTTTTGAAGTTGAAGTATTTGAGGTGGTTGATGTTCCAATTATTTGGTAATTGTTTTCCTTCCATTGTCTCTAGTTGGAATGAACCCTTATTTGCTTTGGCTGTAATTTAGTACAGACCGTCCCAGTTTGCCTTCCCGTGGATCTCTGCTAACTTGGGTTTTGGCTTTAAGTATGTAGTCCCCGACTTTGAGCGGCCGGACCATTGCCTTCTAATTGCAGTAACGTTCCGCTTGCTGCATTTGGGCGACCATTCTTTTGTTCGTCGATCTCATTGAGCTCTTTCTTTCTACTCTCGTCATTGCTAGTACCGCTTTTATAGGAGTACCTTAGGTTGGGTTCTCCGACTTCGACTGGTATGACTGCTTCAGTTCCGTAGACTAGAGAGTAGGGCGTCTCTCTTGTAATTGTCTTCGGGGTGGTTCTATTCCTTAGGCTGGGTTCTCCGACTTCGACTGGTATGACTGCTTCAGTTCCGTAGACTAGAGAGTAGGGCGTCTCTCTTGTAATTGTCTTCGGGGTGGTTCTATATGCTCATAATACTTCTGGGAGTATTTCTGGCCACAATTCCTTGGCATCTTCGAGCTTTTCTTCATGATGTTTCATATATGGACTTGTTGGAGGATTATGCCTGCCTGTTACCCGTTGGGTAATACGGGGTTGAATGTATCCTCTTAATATGCTACTTTTTGAAGAATTTAGCGATTTTCTTTCCCGTGAACTAGGGTCCATTGTCGCAGCTGATCTCTTTGGGTAGGGCGAATCGGCAGTTGATGTTTTACCATATGAAGGTGATTACCTCTTTTTCGCATATTTGGGCAAACACTCATGCTTCCACTCATTTAGGAAAATAATTAGTTAAAACGAAAAAACATCGTACATTACTTTGCCCTACAAGGAGGGCCCCACGATGTCCATTCCCCACTTGATGAACGACCATGGAGAGGTGACTGAGTGGAGATGTTTGCCTGCTTGGTGAATTATTGGGGCGTATTTATGATATTGTTCACGTTCCTTTCCAAATTCTGAGGCGTCTTTTTTCATGGTGGGCCAGTAGTATCATCCCAGTATGAGACACCTAACGAGTTCTCGATTATCGGAATGAAAGTCAAAATGGCCTTGATAGATTTCTTCGAGGATGCGCTGGGTTTGGTTTGGACACAAACATTTTTCCAAAGGGTCGTCGTATGTCCTCTTATATAAGTCGCTATGGAATAGGTTGTATTTGGTTGCCTGCATTCTTAGTTTTTTGGCTTTTTTTTTTTGTCGTTTGGGAGTGTGTCGTCCTGCAAGTAGGCGATAATACAATTGCGCCAATACCAACTTAAACTTACATATCTTACCTCGATTTGATCTAACGACGAGTTGAGCAGGTGGACTACACTTTTATCTGTGGTCGTGATGCTTTCGGTGGCTGCAACCAATTTGGCGAGGCCGTCCGCTTTGACATTCTGAGCACACGGGATCTATTCGAGCTGGCATTCGTCAAACTCGGGCAGCAGCTTACAGATCTCGATCTGGTATTTTTGCAACCTTTGTTCTTTGATTTGGAAAGTCCCCGTGACTTGGTTGACTACGAGCTGTGAATCATAACGGAGCTTCAACCGCTTCGCCCCATACTTGAGTGCTAGTATCAATCCTTCAATTACGGCCTCTTACTCGCCAGTAGGGAATGGCGAATTACTTCGCCAATAGGGATCTCAAATTACTTCGCCAGTAGAGACCTCGAGTACTAGTCCCAGTCTGGATCCGGAAGCATTGGATGCGTCGTCGGTGTATAGGACCCAGAGGTCTTGTGTTTGGAGAGAAGCTTAGACGACTTCCTTCTCGACCTCAGGCATTATCATTGTGCTGAAGCTTCCGACGAAGTCGGTGAGCACTTGTGACTTTATCGTTGCTTGCGGCTGATATGTGATATCGTGCTTGCTTAGCTCGATGACCCATTTGGCCATCCTTCTCTATAATTCGGGTTTGTGTAAAATGCTTCTTAAAGGAAAGGTGGTAACGATCGAGATAGGGTGGCACTAGAAATAAAGTCTAAGCTTTCGTGAAGCTAAGACTAGTGTCAGGGCCAGTTTCTCAAGGTGTCGGTACCTCGTCTCGGCATCAGCGAGTGTTTTGCTAATGTAATAAATGGGAGATTGCACACCTTTACTCTCTTGGATCAGGACTGCACTTACTGCCACTTCGGAGTCAACCTTTGGACGTGCTTCTTAGTAGTCAGTTGCTCCGGTATCCCTTAGATAGCTTTGATTTGGTCCGTGTTGACTTCGATCCCGCATTGTGACACTAAAAAAACAAAAACTTCCCCGAGGCTACGCCAAACACACACTTCTCTAGGTTTAGTTTCATTGTGTATCGTCTCAGTATGTCGAAAGCTTCTTTCAAATGGTCAACATGGTCATTCGCCCTTACTGATTTGACCACCATGTCATCAATATATACCTGCATGGTCTTGCCAAGCTGATCTTTGAACATTTTTGTGACCAATATTTGATAGGTAGCTCATACGTTCTTCAGCCCCAACGGCATGACCCTATAACAATATGTTCCTCGGTGGGTGATGAACGTGGTTTTCTCCTAGTCCTCTTCTTTCATAAGTATTTGGTTATAGCCCCAGTACGTGTCCAGAAAACTCAGCAGCTCGTGCTCGGCTATCGCGTCGATGAGTTGGTCGATATATGGCAACGGGAATGAATCATTCGGTCATGCTTTGTTTAAGTATGTGAAGTCTACACATATCCTTCATTTCCCTTTTTCTTTTTGACCATCACTACGTTGGCGATCTACTTGGGGTATTTCGACTCCTTGATGGAGCCATTTTCAAATAGCTTCTCCACTTCCTCATGGACGACATCATTGATGGCGGGGTTGAAATTTTGTATGACCTGTCTTACCGATGGATAGAATGAATCGATGTTTAATTTATGTGTGGTGATATCCTTGGGGATGCCCGACATATATGCATGGCTGAAGGAAAATAAATCTACATTAGTTATTAAAAATTGGCTAAATTTACCTGGTTCTCCGAGTTTGCAGCCGATGTAGGCATTTTTGCTGGAGTCTAATTGAACGAGGTCGAGGTCCTTTATAGTTGATTCTGCGGCTTTGACCGTTTCGAGGTCCATGATGACGTCCCTAGTTTCTTCTTGCGTCGACCTCGACCTTTTTGATTGATATGACTCTTTTTCCTTGTCTTGCTTCTGTTGGGTTGTCATGCTATCCAAGGTGATGAGGTAGCACTCCCGGGACATGCACTGTTCTCCCCGCATGCTGAATATCCCCCAAGGTGTTGGGAACTTGATTCCTTGGTGCAGGATGGAGAGGACGACTCTCATGAGATGTATCCATGGTCGTCCTACTATGGCATTGTATGTGGTGGCCTGATCCATTATGTGGAATGTTGTCTCTAGAGTTATGCCGTCAGCCAAGACATGGAGTATAATTTCACCCGATGTTCGTTCAACTGCATCATTAAAACTGGTTAATATGATAAAACATGGCATTATCTTGTCCTCGAGTCTTATCTGGGCGAGGACTCGGGGATGGATAATGCCTCCACTCCCATCATCTACCAAGATATATCGTCTACCAAGATACGTTTTACATCACTATCTAAAATTCATAAAGTAATGACGAAAGCATCGTTGTGAGGAAAAGTCAAATCGTTGGCATCTGACTCGTCAAAGATGATACTTTCTTTGAGTCTGTCATACCGTTCGTAGGTGATAAATCTTTTGATCTTGTGAGTGGTGGTGAATTTAACATCGTTGATAGAGGTGTTGTCACTGCCGCCGATGATCATGTTGATGGTGTGAGCCGTTGATTGCGGCTTCGACATGCCTTGGCGTTCACGACCTCTAGCAAAGTTATTCTCCCCTTGTCGCTCATCAGCTCTTTGAGGTGTCCTTGTTGCAACATGTTCACAACCTCTTGCATGAGGGAGATGTAGACTTCTGTCTTGTGTCCGCGTTCCTGGTGGAATTCGCAAAGGGCGTCGATTTTCTGGTGCTCGGGTCGGACCTCATATTTGGCGGCCACTTCACCTTCGTTCCGAGTTTCTCCAGGGCATAAACTATTTCTGTAGGTGAAACACAAAAATTGTGAGTAGACAATAAAGGGGGCATACCTCTCTCGTTCTTGTGAGTCCCGACATCTTCCTAGATGGGCCATCATCATAGCGGAAGGAAGACAAGGCGGGGCCCCTTATGTACAATTGGTGTCGTTCCCTGTTTGGTCGTGAGACTAGGTGATCCCTCCTTATTTTATATCTTCGTTCTTTCCTGGGCACGACTTGTATCGGGATGAGTCATCGAGTTGGTCCGTTAAGGTCGTCATCATCTGCTCGGACTTTGGCACAATAAGCATTGTGGATTTCATCCCAAGTGGTTCGAGGGTACTTTATCAACCGGCTCAACAATTTACTGCCACGACCATTCCTTCGGAAACATTTTGTAAGGTCATCCTCACCTTGTTGAATCAGGCGAGGAAGTCCCTCTCCTGGGGATTGCTTAATGGTGAAGATGTCATTTACTCTTGTTTCAGCTTTCTTGGCCCCGACATGTGCCATCACGAACTAGTTGTCCATCTCTTCGAAGGTTTCTATGGAGCGGTCTGGTAACTGTAAATACAATGTTAATGCCCCTACCATGAGGGTTTCGCCAAATTTCTTCAGCAAAATAGAGGATACTTATTCCTTGGTGAGGTCGTTTCCCTTCACATCGGTGACGTACTTCACGTCGGTGACGTAATGAGTCACGTGATCTTCGGGGTCAGTCGTTATGTCATATATCCTGATATACGGTGGTATTTTAAAGGTCTTTGGTATGGCATGTGGGGCTTCTTCCTTGCTATACGACTGCTCTATGAATCTGCCGGTGTCCCACTTTGGCAGTAGCTTAGGGGCGCCCGGTATCTTGTCGGCTCTTTCTTGGTGTTCTTTCATTTGATCTTTGAGCGTTTTGTTTTCATTCTCCATTTCTTCCATTCTCTTTAGAATAGCACGAGGACGATGTCGCCTGCATTGTTAGTAACATTGTGAGTTATACCTGGTATTTGAGGGTCTGGTTGGTCGCATTGCTCGTCTGCTCATTACGCGATGTGAGCTCTTGCGGTCTCTATGGTCGTTCATAGAGCAGGTTTGTTGAGCATGCTTACTAGTGTATCGGTCAACCACGCTTCGAGCAGCTTTTTCATGTCCGGTGGCGTCCCTTCTCTTGTGGATGTGGAGGCCCCTTTTCCATTTGGCTTTGTTGTGCTACAATGGGAGGGAGGCGACCTCTCGCGGCTAGAGGAGGCAGTGGGTGTCACGTCATCGCCTAGCATTTCATAGCTCTCGTTGATAGCGTTCATGAGGTTACCAGGGAAGTCACCTGTCACTTTAGTCCTATCTCCTTGATCACATGCCATGTAATTTTCCATACGTGCAAAGAAAGAGAAAAACCTTGTGGTTCATTAGGTTAGCAACTCACGTGAGTTGTAGATCTAAAGGAAACTAAAAGGTTAGCTAAGAAATCCCCACCTACGACGCCAAACTGTTTGACCTAAAATTTTGGATCCGGGTTCAACCAATTAGAGTTAAATAAAGTAGAGTCAATCTTAGCTAATATTAATATCCAAAAGACAAGATAACAGATATTGTAATAAAATATTACGTGTATGTTTGGTCGAATGGCAATAAATGTGGACAAAACTACCAATATTTAATGACTCAAAAGGAGGGAGATAACATTAACTAACAATAAATAGAAATTGATGGTATTTAAATAAATAAGAATATATGAGTCACCCGAAAAGGGGTGAGATTTGTGGATATTCCTTCTAACAATGATGGATGATCGATGAGCCTTCGAACACTCAGGTTGTTCTTGGATCAAGTGAAAAAGTTGGACAAGGATCTTAGTAAAAAGGTATTTTTTGTATGTTTGCGATAAGGCCAGATTCTCGATCTAAAGTCAATATGTTTTCTTACAAATGAATATCTTCCCCCTATCATTGTGTCTATTTCTATTTATAGGGAACATATATCTAAAAACCCTAATAGTACAGGTACAGAGTTTGTGTCTTATCCTAAAACTAACTGTTATAACTCTGTCTAAGATGTTCGACCTCGATCTTGGTCTTCACTTACTCTTCGATTGTACCCTTCATCTCTTAAGGGACCACTTCGACCTTGGGCAGGTCTTTGTTGAAGTTGTACTGATAACACGTGGCAGCCGATGAAGGCTATCTTGATGCTGACGTGGTTTAATTATATCAAAGATATTTTTTTTGCCCATACAGAAACCACTATGTAATTACTAGGCTTTGTAATTACAAAGTCATGTTTGTTTGTCATAATGTGATTACCTGTGTCATATTTGGTTGCACGAGTGTAAATACATAGTAAATTTTTTTATTTAAAATAAAAGTTAATTTTTTTTCCATATGAATATATAAGTAAATTTTAACATGTAACAGATATATGCATATATAATTATAAATTGGTAACTAATATTGTGAAGAATAATCTTTAACTTTTATATAAATATTATTTTAACATGAATAAATTAAAAATACAATAAAAATCGAATATTTTACCAACTATGTGTATGAATATAATATGTAATTCATGATGTGTTGCACTTTTTAAATTAAAAAAATACATAAATATGAATTTATAAATTACTTTTTCATAATAAAAATTTATGCTAATTAATACATTAGAAAATTAAATATTTATTTTAAAAAGTACAAACACTACTTATCAATCTAGCTACAGCATCATTATATTGATACTGAAACTTGTTATTATAAAGCGAATAAAATTTCAAATTATCAATAATCATCATCAAAAATTTTGATTAAATAATTATTTCATCAGAATAAAAAAAATAATGGAAATAATAGTATAGCAGGTCATTGAGTTCATTACTATAATGATCAAGACATCAACCCACAAAATACTCCAATTAGTACTAATGTAATACGATTACAACAATAAAAGAAGAGATTTAAAAGGGAAGAAGAAAAATGTCAGGAATTATAAAGTAGAATACCATTATCTGTAATGGAGTTAGAAATTAGAATATAGCTTCACGTTGAAACGGAAATTTAAGAAGATGACAGAAACGGAAGAGGTCTTCCTTTTTTCTTAATAGATAAATATTTGAAAAAGAAGGAAAAAAAATAAAAAGTCATTTGGTAATTACATGGTGTAATTACCACCAATTCTCACATCCCTTAAGAATTGGAGAGTATAATTACTCCCTCTCAATTATACCTAATTCAACACTAACTAAATAATTACTTGGCCAAACAAACAAGTCAAATTGTGTAATTGTTTATCCGAGAAATCAGATAATGTTAAATTTGTGTATGGTTCTAAGGATACGTGATACCCTTTGATACAAATCATATAGAAAGATAGAAATATGTGTATTCTTGACTATGAGAATGGAAATAGTGAGCAAAAAGAATGAATAAAATAAATTAAAACAAGTACAAGGAGATATCTTTCAATATGAGAAGCGTTGTTACAGTGTATTCGGTATATGCCTCTGCTTACAAGGATTCCCCCTTTATAATAGAGGAATCTTATTTTATTTATAATAAAATAAAGCATATAGTGGAGGACCCATGATCAATTGTCTCTTCCTCGATTCCCGCCAAGATTCTCTCCCTTAGTGCGGTTGTAATGGCTTTTGTCTGTGAGCTTGATACTGGCTCGAACTCGTTATTGAGTTGAGCCCTCGATTTTGGCTTGAGTTCGACCTTTGGGGTGGGCGTGGCGCATTTCCGACCTCGAAGCAATGCCTTGCGGATCGATTTGGTCACGGGCTCGATAAAAGTATCGAGTCGACTCCTCGATCAGCCTTTGGACTCGAGGCTCGTTTGTACTATCTTCGGAACTCACTCTCAAAATCCCACTCCGGTTTCTTGCCACTCGAACTCGATCGAACGTAGGAAGGCCGAAATCTATTTCGACCGTATACAGATAGTCCCCTCGTTTCTCAGGAAGGATGTGGTGAGAATCGATATGATTTTCGACGGTTCGATCGGGTTATAAGCTGACGTTTTCACATGGCTCGATCATGACGTATGTGATAGTTATCCCATCGATTCAGTCTTTCAAAGTATTTAATGCATGTCAGATGGCGGTCGGCCACCTCTGATATTGAACCGCCACGATGCAAGCCTATAAATAACCCCTCCATCTAACATTTACCACTTTTACACCTTCACTCTTCCAAATTTTCTTACCCTTTCTCTTTATTTCGTCGTTTGCAGAGCCATCTACACCAGTGTTTGGTGTCGTCAACTTTTCATTTTCCTTTGCCTTTCTTTCTCTCATATCAATGGCCAAAACTTCGAAAACTGTACCTCAAAAGGAGAAAGCTTCTTCTTCACGGCTATCCGGTAACAAGGCGCCGCTGGAGCCGTCTACCTATGAGTATGTTCCCGGCCCGTGTACTCTGAAGATCGATTTTAAGGTTGAGAATCCTTCATCTGTTCCGGGTCGATGTGAGCATGTGTCGATGTACATGTGCTCGATAACGGAGGGTCATCTCGAGGCCGTGAGGAAAGACTGGAACTGGGTTCCGAGGTTGTGTTGCAAATTCCATCCCCCGAAGAGAGCGTCATCACCCATGTGGAGGGGGTTTTAAGTGTTTACACTTACCCCTTCACGTTGGGTCCCGTCGACCCGGTGATCATTGATTTTTGCAAAAGATATCAGGTCACCCTTGGTCAAATTCATCCCTCTCTATGGCGTATAGTAACCTTACTTCGCTTCTTCTCCATCAAGATCGGGGGCTGGATTTTTCCCTGAATCACCTCATACGATTGTATCGGCCTTAAATCTTTCGAGGACTAATCAGGCTTCATCGTCGGGCATCGAAGGCTCTGATGTCGAGCATCAACGAAGACAAGGATTGGGGTTGGATGGGCCGTTATATCCGGGTGAGGACCCGTGACCTCATTCCGGAAGAGAAGATGTCGTTCTCCGAGGAATGGAATTTCGACCGTAAGTGGTTCTCATAAGATGTTGCTTTTCGTATATTTTTTCGATTTTATATGTTGTCTTTCTCCGATATACAGCTGCTCCTTGGATGCCATAAGAGGTACCCGACCTCGAGGATTGGGTTTGGAAGTTAGCCTCGACTTCCTCTTATACCGAACACGCTTGGCGTGATTTGGCAAGAGGTAGATGGGAGGCCAAGAATCATGGTAAGGGTTTACTTCTCGTGTTCTTCGAAGTGTTTTTTATGCTCTATTCGTTACCGATTTCCTTTCATGCAGGTGTAACCAAGGATGCCGTTTTGAGGCCTTCGAGTGGTGAAGAAGGAACCAAGTCCTCGATCCCGGAACCGGGGAAAGATAAGAAGCGAAAAGCTGTCTCTCGATCAGAGGACCCCAAGCCCAAAACTCGAAGGGTGAGGAGGAAGTCAATCGTTCTTTCGATGGACTCGATCCAACGACTGAGAGAAGAAGAAGAAGAAAAAGATGATGCCTCGGCTTTGGTGATCCGATCTGCGAAAGCTATCGAGGTCGCCAGAGTTTCTGAGCCGATGGCGGTTGTACCGGTCGGGGTCGGTCCTGGTACCCCGAGTCTTGATCAGAGCGTCCCGAGCGATTCTCTTGGGACTATGACAGTGGGTCATTTGCCTTCTCTTCCAACCTTTTCTGAGGCGCGTTAAAGGAAGCTCGAGAATTGAATACCCCCGATATGGGCGGAGGCTCTAGTGTAGGGGACCCTTTTCGGGATTGCTTTACTGGAGTCGATGATGCCTCCGATATTGGTGATGCTTCTCTTCTCCTAGAAGAGGCCCAACATTTCATTAATTGGGTAATGATTTTACTGTACTTGGTTTTTTGTTCTTTTCCATACTTGACTTGTGTTCTTTCCCAACTGTGCAGGCCATTAGTAGGTTTCGAGTCGACCTCAGCCAGTGTGAGGTCGAGCTTCAGAAGGTCTCGGGGGATAGATATGCCTTGCGGCTTCTTTGTAGCCAAAACGACGAGGCTATAAAGGACCTCCAAGCAGATTTGGCTAAGGTTCGTGAAGAAGAGGCCGGACTAGATAAACAGGTGACCCTCGTTCTGTTAAAGTATGGGTTTGACTCAACTGTGGAAGTTAACCCTTCGTTGTCTCAGCTGCAGCAAAAGGTTGAAAAGATCGGGTTACTTTGGGAAGAAGTTGATCAAATCAAGGCTGAATGTAATCGGTGGAAGGAGACTATCGACTGCCTGGATGCGAAAAAAGAAACCATCTTGGCCAAATTATTATCGGCCGATGTTCAGCTTCGAAGCGTCAAGCAAAAGGGTTCGGCTCAAGCTAAGAGGATCGAGGAGCTTGAAACACGGCTTGCTGAGGCCAAGGCGGAGGTTGAGTTGTCGAAAGTCATGGCGGACAAGTCCATTGCCGTGTATCGGGCTAATGCCGAGGCTGCTCAGATGGAGGCACGAGAGGCGGTGGATACTGCCGACACTCGAGCACACTGGGTTGCCGAACTTGCTAAGTGTCAGTCTCAGAGGGAGACCCTCGAGGAGATACACGCTTGAGGTTTCGACCTTGCTGAAGAGATAAAAAAGGCTAAAGAGCTCGAAGCTGAAGCTGAAGCCTTGGCTTCTGATGGCGATGATGATGATGATGACGGTAGCAAGAGAGGATCCGAGGACGGGAGAGAGCCCGATAGAGAAGAAACTGCTCATGGGGATGACCAGGAAGCTTAGTTCTTAATTTTTACGTTTGTAATCAATCATGTAGACAATTCTATATATAGACAACTTTGCCGACTTGCTTCTATTTCGTGAAGACTTTATACATGCCTTATAAATGTTTTCACAAAGATTTAAACAAATTAATCAAATGTGAAGCGATGTAGCCCTTAGGCCTATTAGTCGAGTGAATGATTCGAACTCGAAGTAATGTAGCTCGTAGGCGTAATGGTCGAGTGAGTGCTTGCTCGAACTCGAAATGAAAGTAGCCTGTGGCCTCAGTAGTCGAGTGAATGATTCGAACTCGAAGTAATGTAGCCCGTAGGCATAATGGTCGTGTGAGTGCTTGCTTGAACTCGAAATGAAAGTAGCTCGTAGGCTTAGTAGTCGAGTGAATGATTCGAACTCGAAGTAATGTAGACCATAGGCGTAATGGTCGAATGAGTGCTTGATCAAACTCAAAATGAAAGTAGCCCATAGGCTTAGTAGTCGAGTGAATGATTCGAACTCGAAGTAATGTAGCCCGTAGATGTAATGGTCGAGTGAGTGCTTGATCGAACTCGAAATGAAAGTAGCCCGTAGGCTCAGTAGTCGAGTGAATGATTCGAACTCGAAGTAATGTAGCCCGTAGGCATAATGGTCGAGTGAGTGCTTACTCAAACTCGAAATGAAAGTAGCCCGTAGGCTTAGTAGTCGAGTGAATGATTCGAACTCGAAGTAATGTAGACCATAGGCGTAATGGTCGAATGAGTGCTTGATCAAACTCAAAATGAAAGTAGCCCATAGGCTTAGTAGTCGAGTGAATGATTCGAACTCGAAGTAATGTAGCCCGTAGATGTAATGGTCGAGTGAGTGCTTGATCGAACTCGAAATGAAAGTAGCCCGTAGGCTCAGTAGTCGAGTGAATGATTCGAACTCGAAGTAATATAGCCCGTAGGCATAATGGTCGAGTGAGTGCTTGCTCGAACTCGAAATGAAAGTAGTCGATTTTATCTTAACTTTGTTTGTGTAATAAATCTCCAAATAGAGGAATTTTTCTTGGATATAAGATGTCGGTAAAGAGGAGAACTTTCTTTGCAAGTCATACATGTGTTCATGTTTTGCACCTGGGTTCGGGCCAACTACATGAGCATGGTTTGTTTTGACCATTTGGCTCTTACAACTTTTCCTATTGGAACCCCGTTGTTGCAAAATAACTTTCTCACATCAAGAACTTGATATATTTGAAGGCTAATGCCCCCCCAGTATTCGAGGTCGATTATAAAGAGGCCTCAGATACTGTTGTAAGTGCAGCGCGATCTTTGGTTGCCTCGTTAAAACCCTTGCCGAAAAACCCATTTGGGATAAGACCGGTCTAAGGGAAAAGGAGTGCAACGCGTGCTTTCAAATTTATGGAGAAGGATCCATCTTAGCTCTTGCTCGGACTTCTGCAGGGGTCAGTTTTGAAATGTAAATGAATATGGAAGGGTCGTACCTTAGCAGTAGTATCGTTTTAGATGTGACACATTCCAATTGCTTGATAGTTGTTTGCCGTTTATAATGTCGAGCTTGTATGATCCATTTCTGATGTTCTCGAGAACCTGATATGGTCCTTCCCAATTTGGTCCTAGTTTTCCTTCGTTCGGATTTCGGGTATTGATGATGACTTTCCTTAGTACTAAGTCCCCGGGATTGAAATAGCGGAGCTTGGTTCTTCGATTATCATATCTTTTGATTCGCTGCTTTTGGGAGGCCAATTGGACGAGAGCAGCTTCTCGTCTTTCGTCCGATAATTCGAGGCTAGTGTTCATAACCTCGTTATTTGATTCTTCTATAGTGAATCAAAATCTGGTACTGGGTTCGCCAACTTCGACTGGTATCAATGCTTCAGACCCATATACTAAGGAGAATGGGGTCGCCCCCGTACTAGATTTTGACGTCGTCCGATATGCCCAAAGGACTTCGGGAAGGATTTCTCTCCACTTTCCTTTAGCGTCGTTCAGCCTCTTCTTTAGGTTTTGAATGATAGTTTTGTTCGTTGATTCGGCCTGTCCGTTCCCACTGGGGTGGTATGGTGTTGATAATATCCTTCTTATTTTGTGATCTTCGAAGAATTTTGTCACTTTTCTGCCAACGAATTGATTCCCATTGTCACATACTATTTCGGCGGGTATCCCGAATCGATATACGATATGATCCCAGATAAAGTCTATAACTTCTCTCTCTCTCTTATTTTCTCGAACGCCTCCGCTTCAACCCACTTAGAAAAATAGTCAGTCATAAATAAAATGAATTTGGCTTTACCTGGGGTCGATGACAGAGGGGCGACGATATCTATTCCCCATTTCATGAACGGCCATAGGGATAGGACTGAGTGAAGTTGCTCTCCGGGTTAATGGATCATTGGCGCAAACCTTTGACATTTGTCACATTTTCGAACAAATTCCTTTGCATCTTTGCCCATATCGATCCAATAATACCCTGCTCTGATTATTTTTCGGACTAATGTATCGGCACCAAAGTGATTCCCACAAGTGGCCTCGTGCACTTCCTGTAGGATGTAATCGGTACCTTCCGGACCCAAGCATACTGCCAACGGTCCATCGAATGTCCTTCGATATAGCGTTCCATCCGAAACCAACGTGAATCGAGCAACTTTAGTCTGTATGGCCCTAGAATCTTTAGGGTCCGATAGGAGCTTTCCGCTCTTTAAGTATTCAATATACTTGTTTCTCCAATCCCAGGTTAAGCTTGTAGAATTTATCACGGCGTGACCTTCTTCGATCACTGATCTTGAGAGTTGAACGACAGTCCCCGAGCTCAAGTCACCTTCCTCGACCGACGATCCCAAATTCGCAAGTGCATCAACCTCACTGTTTTGCTCTCATGGAACATGCTATAAAGTCCATTGTTTGAAATGGTGCAAAGCGACATGTAGTTTGTCCAAATACCGTTGCATTCTATCTTCTCGAACTTTAAAGGTTTTGTTTACTTGACTTACCACCAGCAAAGAGTCACAATTGGCTTCAATGACTTCTGCTCCCAAGTTTTTAGCTAGCTCGAGACCTTCAATCATGGCCTCATACTCGGCCTCGTTGTTAGTTAACCTGGTAGTTTTAATAGATTGCCTAATAGTGTTACCTGTGGGTGGCTTTAAAACTATGCCCAACCCAGACCCTTTTACGTTCGAGGCACCGTCCGTAAAAAGGGTCCATACCCTCAGGATGTACCCGATTTCAGCAGGAATTCTTTTTCGACTTCGGGTATGAGGGTCGGCGTGAAATCGGCCACGAAGTCTGCTAAAATTTGAGACTTGATGGCCGTACGGGGTTGATATTCGATATCGTACCCACTGAGTTCGACGGCCCATTTGGCCAATCGGCCTGATAGTTCGGGCTTTGTGCAAAATATTACGAAGTGGGTAAGTTGTTAATACGCATAAGGGGTGACATTGAAAGTATGGTCGTAACTTTCTAGAGGCGTTTATCAGTGCAAGTGTCAATTTTTCTAGGTGTGGATATCTGGCTTCTGCTTCTCCTAAGGTTCGACTTATATAATAAATGGGAAATTGCGTACCTTGCTCTTCCCGAACTAGGACACCGCGTACTGCAACTTCTGATACTGCCAAGTATAAGCAAAGTTTTTCGTCGGCTTTTGGAGTGTGAAGTAGTGGTGGGCTTGACAGATATTGTTTCAGTTCCTTCAATGCCTGTTGGCATTCCGGGGTCCAAGCGAAATTGTTCTTCTTTTTGAGTAGGGAGAAATATGTGTGACTTCGATCTGATGATCTCGAAATGAATTGGCCTAGGGCCGCGATTCATCCCGTTAGCCTTTGTACAACTTTTACACTGTCCACGACGGTGATGTCTTCGATGCCCTTGATTTTATCGGGGTTAATCTTGATTCCCCGATTTGACACCATGAAGCCGAGGAACTTGCCCGAACCGACCCCGAAAGTATATTTTTCGGGGTTGAGCTTCATGTTGTATTTACTCAAAATCTCGAACGCTTCCTGCAAATGGGTCAGATGGTCCTCTGCGCGCAGGGACTTAACTAACATGTCATCAATATAAACTTTTATTGATTTACCTATTTGTTCTTCAAACATTTTATTTACTAGGCATTGGTAAGTAGCCCACGCATTTTTTATCCCGAAGGGCATCACATTATAACAATATGTTCCATATTTGGTGACAAATGAAGTCTTTTTCTGATCCTCCGGGTTCATCCAGATTTGATTATACCCGAAATAGGAATCGAGAAAAGTGGGGATCTAGTGACCGACTGTGGCATCGATCATGCGATCGATGTTGGGTAGCAAAAAAGAATCTTTGGGGCATGCTTTGTTTAAATCCTTATAGTCCACGCACATTCTAAGTGTGTTTTCTTTTTGGGAACTACAACTACATTGGCTAACCATTCGGGATATTTCAACTCCCGAATGGACCCTATCTTGAGAAGTTTGGTTACCTCGTCTTTTATGAATGCATATTTTACCTCGGACTGGGGTCTTCTCTTTTCCTTCACCGGTCTGAACTTAGGGTCCAAGCTTAGCCGATGCGTCATTATATCCGGTGGAATCCCTGTTATATATAAATAGGACCAGGCAAAACAATCAATGTTATCGATAAGAAATTGAATAAGTTTCTTCCTGAGTTCGGGGCTCAACCCCGCTCCCAGGTATACTTTTCGTTCGAGCCAGTGCTCGATCAGTGTGACTTGCTCCAATTCCTCAATTGTTAATTTGGTGGCGTCGGATCATCGGGAATCATGAAGGATCGAGGGACCCTCTGATCATCATCTTCTTCGATCATCTGGTTATCTGGTTGGGTCGAAGCCGATGTCTGTGATTGCTATTTAGTGTCTCGTTCTCCTTCTGAACCCGATGCCTTTACTGACCAAGGCGAGGATATTGGTTTCGCTTCCTCGACGGCGAACATTTCTTTTGCGGCTGGTTGTTCTCCATATACTATTTTGACTCCTCTCGATGTTGGGAATTTGAGGGCCTGGTGTAGGGTCGAAGGTACAGCTCTTATGTTGTGGATCCATGGCCTCCCGAAAAGGGCGTTGTACCTCATGTCGCCCTCGATCACGTGAAACTTCGTTTCCTGGATGGTTCCGGCCACGTTTATTGGTAGAATTATCTCGCCTTTGGTGGTTTCACATGCCATATTGAATCCGTTTATAACCAGGGTTGCGGGTACTATCTGGTCCCGCAGGCTGAGCTGCTCTACGACTTTCAATCTGATGATGTTGGCCGAGCTACCTGGATCAATCAACACACGCTTAAATTTAGTTTTGTTCATGAGTACGGATATTACCAGTGCATCGTTCTGAGGTTTTACAACCCCTTCTGCATCTTCATCATTGAAGGACAAAGTTCCTATGGGTGTGTAATCCTGAGTTCGAGATCGCTTTACTCTCACAATCGATGTTTTAGTGCATTTAAGCACTGGTCCCTGAGGGGTATCAACACCGCCGATGATCATGTGAATGACATGCTGTGGATCTTCCTGCTCGTTTTTCTTGCAGAAATCCCTATTTTTAAAATGGTTCCTCACCCTATCGCTCAAAAATTCCCGAAGGTGGCCTTTGTTAAATAACCGGGCTACTTCCTCTCTTGGTTGCCTGCAATCTTCCGTTCTGTGGCCATGGGTTCCATGATATTCGCACATTTGATTGGGATTCCTCTGGGCAGGATTGGTCTGCATGGGTCAAGGCTATTTAGTGTCTTTGATGCATCCGATAGCCGACACGATGGCAGATGCATCAATGCTGAAGTTATATTCCGATAACCGAGGTGCTTCTATAGGATCGACATACTTATCAAAGCCGCTCTTGCTCATAAGTCCCCGAGAATTTTGCCCTCGATCAATCCTTCGATTGTTCCGAGCGGTATTGCGTGTTGAACTGTTGTTCATCCGATCTGCGACGTACGGTTGATATCGGTGTCTGTTCGACCTTTGTTCTCTCTCGATCTCCCTTTGGTTTTTAGTAGCTGTCCTGTTCTGATGCATGGGTCCAGACGGAGCTCCCAGCTGGTCATCTTCGACCTTAATTTTCGACTGATATCGGTTGTGTATATCTGCCCAAGTTATTGCTGGATACTCGATCAAATTTTGCTTCAGCCTACGTGATGCTATCGAACTTTGCTCGTTTAACCCTTGGGTGAAAGCTTGGACGGCCCAATCGTTTGTGACCGGTGGCAATTCCATGTGTTCCATTTGAAATCGGGATACGAATTCCCTCAGCATTTCATTACCCCTTTGCTTTACTTTGAAGAGGTCTGATTTCCTTGTTGCAACCTTTATGGCACCAGCATGTGCCTTTACGAACGAATCTGCTAACATGGCAAAAGAATCAATGGAATTTGGCGGTAGAATGTGAAACCAGATCATCGCTCCCTTCGAGAGGGTCTCCCCGAACTTTTTCAACAACACGGATTCGATCTCATTGTCCTCCAAATCGTTACCCTTGATGGCACATGTGTAAGAGGTGACGTGTTCGTTAGGATCAGTCATACCGTTATATGTGGGAATTTCGGGCATACGGAAGTTTTTAGGGATTGGTTTTGGGGCCGCACTCGAGGGAAAAGGCTTTTGTATGAATTTTTCAAATCCAGCCTTTTTATCATTGGTGGAGATCCCGGGATTTGATCGACCCTGGCATTGTATGTTTTCACTCTCTTGTCGTTGGCTTCGACTCGTTTTGTGAGTTTCTCGAGCAATTTAATAATTTCAGGAGTGGTCCCCGATTCTTGCTCGTTTGATTTCACTATGGCGGGCTCCATTCTGGGGGTGATTTCTCGAAGCGGATTGGGATCCGACCTGCTTTCTATATGAGTTTGGCTCTGCAACTAAGCTATCGCTACTTGTTGGGCTTGTAACATCTCGAAGATCATACGTAAGCTGGCTCCGATTTTCCCCACGTTATGGGTGTCTCAAGCTACGGATCGAGTACCGCCCCGAATGCTTTTTCTGGTTTGGAACGCTGGTTCGCCTCAAGAGCTACTTGCGAATTGACATCTAACGGTACTTCAGCTCGAATTTCGGGTACTTCGATTTGAGCCTCAGTGCCATCGTCAAGTGGCCTTCTGGCCACGGGTGCCAAGTTGTTGGTTTCATCTTGAAGGCCGGCTTCGTGGTCAATAGGTAAAGCCATTGCTCATTTGAAGTTGTAAATTGGTGTGTACTGCAGATTTATATCAAACAATCACTGTTATCCTTAGCCCCACGGTGGGTGCCAAACTGTTTACCCGAGAAATTAGATAACGTTAAATTTGTGTATGGTTCTAAGGATATGTGATACAATTTGATACAAATCGTATAGAGAGATAGAAATATGTGTATTCTTGACTATGAGAATGGGAATAGTGAGCAAAAAGAATGAATAAGATAAAGTAAAACAAGCACAAGGAGATATCTTTCAATATGAGAAGTGATCTTTTGTTACAGTGTATTCGGTGTCTCTATGCTTCTTACAAGGATTCCCTCCTTTATAATAGAGGAATCTTATTTTATTTATAATAAAATAAAGCATATAGTGGAGGACCCATGATAAATTATTTCTTCTTCGATTCCCGCCAAGATTCTCTCCCTTAGTGCGGTTGTAACGGCTCTTGTCTGTGAGCTCGATACTGGCTTGAACTCGTTATTGGGTCGAGCCCTCGGTTTTGGCTTGAGTTCGACCTTTGGGGTGGGCGTGGCGCATTTCCGACCACGAAGCAATGCCTTGCGGATCGATTTGGTCACGGGCTCGATAAAAGTATCGAGCCGACTCCTCGATCAGCCTTCGGACTCGAGGCTCGTTTGTACTGTCTTCGGAACTCACTCCCAAAATCCCACTCCGGTTTCTTGCCACTCGAACTTGATCGAACGTAGGAAGGACGAAATCTATTTCGATCGTATACAGTAATTACACCCAATTACACCTAAATCCAATTACATGGTGGCTTTCCAAATATGCTCTTAGTGAATACTGTGATCCCCTGGTTTAAAATTTTAAATTGTGTCTCTACAATCTATTTGTTTTTTTATATTTTTATTAAGTTCGGTGACTCACTTTTTTTATGTCGGAGATTTGACTTTTAGATAAGTTGTATTTTATGAGCAACTAACACCGATCCTAATCTTCCCAATGTCATTTAGACACCGAGTGTTAAGTGGACGAGTCACAAGTTGATTCGCGTTTAGGTGTGTTACATGAGTTGAATTAATAAAAATCTAATATAATTGATTGTGCATCATAATAAGTATTCTTAGAATTCATATGTATTCACAGTGTAAAAATATGTTAACTTTAGTTATGTAGACCTATAATAACATAGCAACTTTAATAGCAAAGTCTGACATACTAACTAAGAAAATAGAATATTAACTTATCTATATTATTATAAAAGCATGAATATAATATCGGTTTACAAAAATAACCTTATAATATTAAGAATTATAACTCATAATAAAAGGACATAACCAAAATTTTAGATATTAGTAATCCTATTAGTTTTAGGACATAATACTACACGTTAGGAATCCTACATGATTAGCTTAAGGAATCCTATTAGTATAATTACTTTCGGGCTGTCTAATTCATATAAAATTGAACAAGTAAATATCTACCTATTCTTTACTTTTTGGCCTTCGAATTAAAGTTCTTAAAGGCTATGCGAATCTTGGTGAAGAGAAAAACATGGATGCCATATAGCATAAATAAATAAATAAATAAATAAATAAATAAATAGGGATATCAGGATTAAAATTTGCACAAATATTTCTTGAAATCTAAAAGGGATATTCCAACAGAATAATTAGTACGTAATTGAACCGAAAGATGCTTAAGAGTTAAGATCGACTTTAATAAAATAAAATCGACAGCTGATACCCACTAACTGACTAAATACTATTATATATCATAATATTCATTGATAATTATAGCAATCTCTCTCAACACTTCACTTATGGTTTGAATATTATAATTATCTTTCCTAGCTCAATTTCTCTGTGTACGTTATTTATTTTAACATAATGAAAAATAAAGTTTCAATACTAAAATTAATTTCACTAATGTAATCTATCAAACGAAGATGAAATAAGTAATTTAAAATAAATATCATAAAGTAAGAAAACTGACGGAAATAGGAGAACTCAATCTTTTCAAATATTATATCTCATCTTTTATGATAGCTTTAAATTTTTATTATAAAGAAACGCAAGAAACAAAAAAAATTGAATTATATGCTATGCAAATTACACTTAATTTCCGATTATGAGAGTTACTCATGGAAGCGAAAGTAAAGAAATTAAAAAAAAAATCCACTTGTGTTACGATTATAATTTTTGAATAGATTTAGAGCTCTCCCTCCAGGTTTCGTTTTATGGCACTAAATTCCTTGATTATAAAAGCATGAATACAATGTCGGATTACAAAAATAACCTTATAATATTAAGCATAGTAACTCATAATAAAAGTACATAACCGAAATTTTAGATATTAGCCTTATAATCCTATTAGTTTTAGGACATAATACTACACGTTAGGAATCCTACATGATTACCTTTAGGAATCATATTAGTATAATTACTTTCGGGCTGTCTAATTCATATAAAATTGAACAAGTAAATATCTTTAGTCATGTAATCTTATTACTTTTAGGATATACATCTTAAAAAATTCTATTACTAATTTAATTTAAAAACGTATTATAATGTCCTATTACTAATTTAATTTGAGAATGTCTTATATTGTCCATATCCATTTAGAAAAATGAGAACATATATTATTATAAAAGCATAAATATAAAATTAATATACCAAAATAGCCCTAAAATATTAAACGGAAGAATTCATAGGGGAAGGACATAACTGCAATTACCTATTTTTTGGACTACAATACCTTCTATGCTAATTTTTAATATTTAAGATTTTAAAATTAATAAAAGTTTGTCCATTAAATTCTTTTTAAAAATATGTAGTAAGATTTAATAAAATCAATCGCATAAGAATCCTCTGTATTGGCAATACATTACCACTCCATAATGTCCAATACCAAGATAAAATAAAAGTAATATTAAATGGACTGCATAAAGAATTAAAATTGAGAGAAAAATATCCCACGATAATATATTTTTATATTATATTTAAACTATTTTCCTACACAAATAATATTTTTTATCAATTTTTTGTGTAATATTAAGAAATACTCAATTATTAAACAACAACTAAGAAAATATTTAAGAATATAAATGTATGAGAAAGAGAAAAAAAACGGTTGGTAAGAGTCAATACCACTAATGATTCTACATACATAAACATCTAAAAGTGAAATGTCATATCACTCTTTTACTCTTTGAAAATAAAATTTATGGTGGATAAAAGTATAATTAAGATTAAATATTCAAAACAAGAGATGAACTAATATTAAGATCTGAATCAACATTGAATAAATTATTTTTTATGTTAAAATCAAATAATTAAATCTTTTAATTAACTATTTAGCAAGAGAATCCAATTCTATTATTTTTTAAATTCATCATATGAATAAAATTCTTATTCAAGTTAAAAAAAATAATCTTAGGGTACATAAATTTATTCCATAAAAAGAATGTTAGAACACAAAGTAAAAATGCTAGTATATTATTAAGAATCAAAATGTTATACAAGTGTATGAGGAAGCACAATCAAAGCTAAATCCTAAACAAGAACAAGCTTTCAAGACTATATTATAAAGAGTCGACTTTGCTATAACGAGATTATTCTTTGTAGATGCCTCCGGTGTAATCGGAAAAATATTTCTATGTCATGCATTATTTGCAAATATCATATCAAGAGGCTTGACACTGTTAGCAATAATAGCAAGTGATGTACCAATAACGATTTTATTGCAAGGCCACCCACTTTAGATTTGATATACCTCTTCAAATAACTAAATAGCCGTCACAAATATATCAAAGCAGAGCAATGATGCTAAATTTATAAGAAAAGCAAAATTGATAATATTGGATGAAGCACTTATGGCTAAGTGTCAAACGATCGAAATAATTGCTCGGATTTCTAGAGATATATTAGATATTAATGAATCGTTTGGTGGAAATCAATGGGTTGGGAGGTAATTTATGTCAAGTACTACCAATAGTTCCAAAATTGACAAAAGCAGAGACTGTAAAAGCTAGCTTGCCAAAGTTATACTTCTGGCCTCAAATGAAAAAGATTCAACTAACAAGAAATATAAAGTAAGAACATATCCAGTATTCAGTGTCTTCTTACTTCGTATCGGAAACGAAGAAGAGCATCCAATAAAAGAAGATTTGGTTCTTCCTGAACACTCGGTTATCAATCCCAATAATGATAGTAGTGCATTTAATAAGAGAAATATTTCCATCATTAGATTAAAACGCAATTTGTGCAAATCACATGATAGAATTAAAAATATATATTAGCTAGCAGAAATGAATATGTTGATCAACTAAATAAAAGGTTGATTGAAAAATTTTATAGTAAAAATAAAATATTTTTCTGTTTCTGACTCAGCAGAAAATGATACCAATAATTACTACCAAGAAGAATACTTAAATACTTTAATACCAAACGGCCTTCTACTATACATATTTATTGTCAAATTTATTATTTCTTACGTATGTTAGTGTCACCGTATATATAATAGACTAAGTTAAAATTGATCTTCCATTGTATATAGGTTGATTTTGAAGAAAAATATGCCCGTCGTGCTATTGAAAAACTTAGATACGTCGAATAACTTACGTAATAGCACACAAATGGTATATAGATGTTTTGGCAATAACGTCATACATGCAAAAATTATGATACTGGTCAATGTGCTTCTATGTATATTCTATCCCTGAATTCAACTTTCGTCTTTCGAAACTAAGGAATATCTGATTTAATTTGTATGAAAATATTTTTAGTATGTTTATGTTTTGCAAATATAATAAATAATGCACAAGGACAAACATCCTAAATATTGGACTATATTTATCGCAATATGTTTTCTTGCACGAACTACTGTATGTTGCACTTTCAAGAGGGATATCAAGATCGACAACAAGAGTTTTGGTTAAGGCAAAGCAACCAAAGTATTAGGAGGAAAGATACACAAAAAAATATTGTCCACAAAGAAGTGTTCGTTAAGGTACCATCACATTAAATACTTTTAAACTATAATACATAATTATCTAACTAACATGACAAAATTGATTATTTGTGTAAGTTTTGATGATGTCTTTTTATTTTAAATTCATATATTATGCTAATGTAATAATATTTTTCGCCATTTACTAATTGTCGTATTATTATACATAAAATTTCTCTCATTAATTAAATTTTGACCTAGTTCATTATGTACAAATCATCTTGGATAACCGGCCTTTGATTGTACTAGGAAGGATTACTCACTTTAGTGTGAAATAATTTGATCCAAAAACACTCCTAATTATTGAATAACTTTAAAAAAATACAGACAGCATATACAGTGTATCGTTTCGAATAATTTTAACCGCAAAAGGCAAAATTTAATGGAACGACAGCGACAGAAGGTCACCATAATTCGAACTTGTAACAGTAAACAAATTGTTATAGATGTCACAAGAAAATTTTCTGGAACCTAATCGATTGAAAGTTGAATAGCTTAAATCATTTTGAGATCAGTTAGTTGGAAAAATTGGTTTTCTGTCTTCAAACAAGCATTTCACTCTTTTTGGTTGTACTTTGTCCTCCGAAAAATCAAAATAACTGGCTTTCGAAACATTCCTTGTTAATATTGGCTTTTAAAGTAATAAACAACCGTTACCTCACCTAATAATTTCAGTCAATACAAAATCTAAGGCATATAATTAGAGTATAAAGAATTTCCTTTACAGAAAAAAGGTAAAAATAATATATTCAAATTCAGCTTTCTTTTTTCTTAACCAAAAGAAACTACGTATTTCTATAGTGTTTTGGAAATGAACAAGAAAGATCTGGAGAGATTTTTCCAGCTTAAGATAGTATATGATAAGTGGGCGTTACATGAAAATTTAAAGCGCCCATACCATCTTTTTAACACACTCACTACCATTCATATGAAACCATTGGGCTTGCTATAAACAAGTTACAATCACATAAAGGCATTCATTTGATAGAAGAATGCCCACAAGACCTGTTAAAGTAACCAATGTTTCAATACTAACCAAATCCATGGCACATAAAGCAATGACAACATCAACACCTACAACATACTTGTAGGTTGTAGTAACCTACTTTGAATTCCATATAAATGCAGTCCACTTACATAGAACTAGGACTCCTTTTCCTTTGACGCATCAGTCGCAGCAGGCTCAGACTCCTGAGAGCCAGGGTTTTCCTTTGATGCATCAGTAGTAGCAGGCTCAGACTCTTGAGAACCAGGGCATACGACAAGTCTCTCAACAGGGATCTTCGTGACATCACGACGTACTCCAATATCAGAAACAAACCGGCTGACACAGTAAACCCCATAACCCACAGCGGCTAGACCAGAAACGCTTGTAGTCAGAAAGCGCAGTGGTGATGAAACAATAGCAGTTGTGGCAGCTAAAAAGGATGTTGCCTGCCCACTCCGACCTACACTGATATTTGTAAAGACTAGCAAACCGGTCTTGCAGTAGATAGCGAAATCCTCACAGTTGTTCTTGAAAATGTTGTATACCCCAAAACCATTTTGAAGGAGAAATTCCGCACGGTGCAGGACGTGCTCCGGTGGATCAGAAGGGGCAAGAGTGCATGTTCCTCCTCGAGTTTTAGCAATAAATAGGCCTGGGGAGACACCATACTGAAAAAGATAGAGTTCACCCCCATAAAGAAAACATTCAAGGCATGATGACATAACACCTTCGGCCTTTGATTGATCACCACACCTTGGACATGGGGAGTCAGAGGGGCGTGAAGGAGATGAGCTGAATATGAAGCGGTCTAACACTGTGCCAGTTCCAACCTCTTGACCTGCACCTCGAGTGAAATGGATGACCATACCATCGCCAACATATATACCTGAAAGGGTTCAGAGCACAGCTAGCAACATTAAGACAATATGCTAGGAAAAGAAGAAATGTGCATGTCATTCACACCATTAAAGAATCTTAATCTCACCCACCCCCAGGAACTAGATGTTGCTTTGGATCTCTTAGTGCCAAAACAATTTTCCAAGGATCTAACTTATCATACTTGATGCAATAATTTCCTTTTCTTTTAATTTATTTTTGACAGATACTGATGCAATGATTTCCTATCAGCAAGTAATTAATCAACTCAAGATCATCTGAATTTTGACTACATATCATCTGAGAACAGAGGCATAAACCTTAAGGTGATGTTCAGAAATCCAAGTTAAAAGTTGCGTCAGGAAATTTTCCAAAACACAATGCTAGTGTGAGAGTGCATCCCCAAAGTTGCAGGCCGGCTCTAATATAAGAGAAATAAACACTCCAAGTGAGTGACCCCTGCCACATTGTCCACTTTGTTCTAACGATAGTTTAACGACATAAAATAGAATTTCTCAAAGTCCATAGTACAAAACCAGACTGGAGTGTTTAGATGCTTGTAAGGTGACAACAAACCTTAAAGAATTTGAGATCCTCAGGACTAAAGCCATCCTTATGTTTCTCTGATTGATTAACAACAAAGAAATTTATTGCACACTAAAAGCAGGGTTTTTTTTTTCAGGTACTTGAAAGATGAAAAAGTCCGTAATATTTTTTTTTTTACAAAGTAAACCAATAGACTGACACTAAGCAATATAACCTCATAAAGCAATCTTTCCAACTCGAGGTTAATTGAGTCCACAACACAATGCTAGTGTGAGAGTGCATCCGCAAAGTTGCAGGCCGACTCTAATATAAGAGAAATAAACACTCCAAGAGAGTGACCCCTGCCACTTTGTTCTAACGATAGTTTAATGACATAAAATAGAATTTCTCAAAGTCCATAGTACAAATAATCAGATGGAAATTCTAGACGAAATAACAAATAGAGGAATAACCTCTTCCCTTCCTTTTTGTCCCTCATCCAGTTCATAATAATTCGTACATACCCGAATGAATGGTCAAATAGAAAGCTGCATAAAGGCTTAAGAGCCAAACCCAAATGAGAAGGTTGGAGCTAAAAATCCCACCTCTACATCAAATCTCAAGCCTTCTTTTTTACATAAATTGGTCATACTCAGCCTTCTGGTCATAACTACTAGCAAATATATAAGTAAATCCACTTCTGATATTCCTGCTAATTACCAATTCAAATTGTCTCGTTTATTAATAAATTTTCTTAAGCTCCTAAATGTACTTTCTGATTATGTTCAAGGAAAGGCACAAACATTAATCAGTTCATCAACATTTCATCCAATGGGCAGACTCCAAGATTTTACTAACCCAATTTAACACTTTCTAAAAGATTAAAAAAGTTCCTCCCTAGTTTTAGTTTTCCTAATGTATCATAATTACTCAAGCAAATTAGTACATGTAAAATGAACAAAAAGCATAATCAAATCCAAAATTTCACATACTTGTATAAGGAACAAAATGTAGATGCAAACAAAAATCAAAAGGATATTTCGGCAAGAGTAAAGCACAAAAAAAGGACATTTCGGTAAATGTAGAAAGCGAAAAAATGAGGAAAGCGACCGTGATGAGCGTAGAGGTACGCGTTTCGCCATGAATAAATGTGATCTCCTGGCTTGAGTTCATCCTTTTGGATCTTGTTTGACAGAATTCCGACCATCTCCGGCACCGTCCACCACCGTGATCCCGGCTCCGGCATCACTTCCCTTTTTCGATAACTTAATTTTTGGGGATGTGATGTGAAGGTTTGCTTAGTCTCTAAGAATTAAGATTTGGTTCTTTGTTTCCTTTGAATACTTTGACTATTTATGGTGGGCCTCTTTCTTATACAAGCCGTTTACTCAGTTTCTTTTTCTTTAAAAAGGAAAGTTTATTCAACTGGTATTTTCCGCTATTTTATACCCAAATCTGTTTTATTGCGACACGGAGCTTTTAAACAAAATACGTATTGACTATAAATTGGATGCATCATCGACAAGAGTGAGTTGCTTTAGTGGTGAACAATATTCACTTCCAATCAAAAAGTTATGAGTTCGAGTCATCCCAAGAGGAAGGTGGAGAGTTCTCGGAGGTACCGAGGTATAGCGAGCCAAGTTTCTATCGGAAATAGCCTTTTTTTTCTAGGATAGAGATAAAGTCTGCGCATAAACTACTCTCCCTAATATAAATAATATTATACCATCAAATCACTTAAAAGATAAACATATATAATTTGTTATACAAATATCAATTTGTAACGTTAAGAAATAAAAAGCAATATCCGTAAAACCACTTACAAATTTAATTGTTATCTAATTTTGAGGGTAAATAATTTATTTATTAGATGTACTATATAACATATCACGAGCTTGTAATCTGTAACTTGTGATGTCAATTATATAGAGCGAACATTTTAAGGTTGTTGCATTTGGACAAACAAAAAGGATATACCGCATTTATACCACTTGTTTCTCAAACTTAAGTAAGAACAAAAATGAAAAGAAAAAAAGTTTATCTCTAGATGTAAAACCTGAATAACTACTCATCTATCCAACAGTTTAAACTAAAATAATTGGCAAATATATATATATAATCATATACAATCAGTATATAATTTATATATACCTACTAGAAAAAGAAAATAATGAATTTGAGAGGCTATTTTTGTAAAATTTGTTTATATTTTTTATGTGTGGGCTAATGAATCTTATCTTCTTAATGGCCAGATCAAAACTAGATTAGCAATGGATAGGAGATCATCGGATTCGAACTCATAAGATCGCAAATCAAAAACAAACTTTGTCAAGTGCTGGGCCCACACGTGGGCCTTTGAGAAGCTACAAGTCCATAAAAAGATAGAAAAATGATATTGTATAGTTGCTCTCAATAATTTTCAGAAACCACTATTGTTTAGTGGCTATTAACTTGCTATAGCTACCATTTACTTAATTACTTCCTATAGCTATCTTTTCACTTATTATAGAGTGTATTCGATGTATTCAAGCTATTGTATTCATGAATACAATAGCAAAACTCGGCGAAAAATAGGGAAGCCCAGCTAACATAGACTGTATTCATATGTATTCGCGAGCTGTATTCGTGAATACAGTAACGGAATTCTGCGAAAAAAAAGGTCTCTCCAACTGTTTAAAAATAGTAAGTGAATCAATTAACGTGATAGACTCCTAATATAACTCAACAAACTCAATTATACTTATTACATTGACTTTTGACTGTTGTATTTTAGATGTATTTTATTTCATTCAACAACTTTTTAAAATACACTAGTTGTTCTAGTTTTAGTTATGCATTCCAACTAAGTGTTTTCATCGGTATTCTCAAGCCAATTGTATTATGTTGTATGTATTTGCTGCTGAACCTGCAAATACACGTTCCACTAGAGTGGTTTGCAACCCTTCAAAATTGAGTGCTTTGGTGGGTATACCTCGGGTAACCCTCTTCTGAGTTGTTGAATCAGTAATTGGAGATGCAATTTCGAGTATTCTGGTGAAAGCATAACATTGTTGATTATTTATAAAAAAAATTAGTAAAGAGAAACAGAAGAAGCACAGTACCAAAAATCTCACAACTTTAACACTTACCACAACTTTTTGGAGCAAAAAATATTGAAAATTGAGATAGACAATGGAGATGAATCAGTGGAGAATCGTGGATATATAATGGGGAAGAGACTGGCATTGTGAGAGAGAGATAGTGGAGAGAGAAGTTGATACTATACGGTGATCTTGTGAGAGAAATAATAGAAAGTAGTAAAGAGAAAAATATTAGACAACGTATTTAATGGATTAACGGTAGGAGGTGACTATAAATACATATTTTATTATAAAAACTAAAAGGTAGCTATATAAAATAATATTTTAAAAGGGTATTTATTTATAGTAAACAAGGTGTAAAGCTTTGCTATAGGAGGTAAAATTTTCCTCAAAATAATAGCCAATATATATATATTTTTAGTCTACTTTTTGTATGTTTTATACAAAATATATAATGTTATAAAATAATAAAATAAGAAGAAGAATATTGCGAAGAAAAGTAGAAAAGAGAGAATTCTTATTGATTTGGGATGAATTACAATGGAATAGGACCCCTCTATTTATAGGAAAAAAGTGACTTAGTCACCAAGTAACAAGCCCTAAAATATCTTTAAAATATAGACATCCACCTTAAATATAATTATATTTATAACACTCCCCTTTGAATATATTCAACAGATAATGTGTCTCGTTAAAACCTTAACTAAAATAAACCCAGTGAAAAAAAATTCTAATGAAGGAAAAGGAGTACACATATCTAACAGTATGCCTTTTGGCTGCCTCGTTAAAAACCTTGCAAGGAAAACCCAGTGGGACAAAACCTTGTAAGGGAAAAAGAGTACAACGTTTATTAACTCCCCCTAATGAGAACATCAATTCAGATATTTGAGTCTTTGCATTCCAATCTTGTGGACCATCTTCAAAAAATTGTTGGTATAGATTTGATAAACAAATCATCCATATTAACTTGAACGAAGATGTTGCACCCTGAAATCATCATTTTTGATAAAGATGTATTGCCTTCATGTGATCTTGTTGGAATCGTCATTTCAATATCTTCACATAGGGGTAAAGACTCTTACTATCGTATTATCATGCTTATAGTTATAGCAAGATATAAATGTGCACAAATTGCACTTAGGGGGTAGTACTTCATGACCAAGAATTCTATATGCTTTAAGCAATTTAAATTCTACAGGTATTGTCATTTAAGTGTCACGACCCGAAATTTTCCACTGATGGGACCGTGATGGTGCCTAACATTTCACTTGCTAGGCAAGCCAACGTTAGAGAATCATTAACCAATTCCTTATTTCCATTCACTAATTAACAATAATTAACTTCGATGAAATATAATAAGTGCGGAATATCATAAAACTATATTAATTACTACCACCCGGATCTGGAGTCACAATTCACGAGCATTCTAGAATTTACTACAAATAATAATCTGAAAGAAATACAACTGTCTGAATGAAAGAAACAGTATAACAGAAAAGATAGGCGGGGACTCAAAGGTCTGTGAACGCCGACAGATCTACCTTGAGTCTTCGGACAACGGACCAGTAGCAAATCTCGATCAACCCGAACCAGTATCAAAGTCTGCACAGAAAGTGCAGAGTGCAGCATCAGTACAACCGACCCCATGTACTGGTAAGTGTCGAGCCTAACCTCGGCGAAGTAGTGACGAGGCTAGGACAAGACACCCACATATAACCTGAACAGTATAATCATGCTAGTGGCAACAACAGTAAATAAAGAAATAACGCAAAAATAACGGGAAGGGAACATACAGTGGGGGAATACAACATAAAGAGTGAGAATAATGAAAAGACAGAATTAAACCGAAAATCCTTAAACGAATTGATCAATTAAAATAACAAGGAAAACTGCACGGCATCACCCTTCGTGCTTTTACTCTCAACCTCACCAAATAAATAAATAGAACAGCACGACATCACCCTTCGTGCATTAAACCTCTCATAATATACATGGCATCACACTTTGTGCTTTAAACCTCTCATAATATACACGGCATCACCCTTCGTGCTTTACACTCTTCCTCACAATATAAATAATGCATGTACGACATCACCCTTCGTGATTTACACTCTTCCTCACCATATAAATAAATCACGCACGGCATCACCCTTCGTGCTTTACACTCTTCCTCACAATTCACAGAATCAATAACAACGGATAGAGAGAAGTTTCACAAAGAAATCAATATTTCATCAATGATTACCTTCACAATTTAATATCTCAACCTCGAATCAATATTCACAATTTTATCGACCTTGGTGGAACCGGATACAAGTCTCCCAACATTTCAACAACAACAATAAGCATGGATAACAAGATTTAATACTACAAATTTGTAAAAATGGAATTTCACTCGCATGCTATGACTCGATCACAATGCATAGATGCTCGCCACCTCAACTATACATCGTATTCAACAACAAAACACATAGCAATTACTCACACAATACTTATTCCCTCAAGCCAAAGTTAGACACAATACTTACCTCGCTCTGAAGGCCACTTAATTCTCAATCACAACTTTTCCTTTGGAATTCACCTCCAAACCACTCTTATCTATTCAAAAATGACTCAATAATATCAAATATTTCTTAATAAATCAATTATATTGCATAAATTAAATTCCCCAAATTTTTCTTCCAAAAAATTAAAAAATCGACCCAGGGCCCGCTTGGTCAAAACCCGAGGTTCGGACCAAAATCCTTTTACCCATTCACCCCCGATCCCGAATATGTAATTAGTTTTGGAATCCAACTTCAAATTGAGATCTAAATCCTCAAATTCCCGAAATCCCTAGTTTCTACCCTAACCCCTAATTCTACCATGAAAACTCTAGATTCTAGGTTGAAATCTCGTTATAAGTTGTAAAAGATTGAAAGAAAAGAGTTAGGAATCACTTACCTATGATTTGGGGAAGAATTGGTCTTTGGAAAATCGCCTCTCACCATTTGGTTTTTGAGAAAATGAATTTTTAGCTAAAATTCAGTTTTTGGATTATGTTAAGTGTTGGGCGACAGTGTTCATCGCGTTCGCGAGAGCATTGTCGCGTTCGCGAAGGGTATTGGCTGCCAAGCCTTCGCGTTCGCGAGACCTAGCTCGCGTTCGCGATGGTTACTCCCCCCTGGCCTTCACGTTCGCGAGACATTGCTCGCGTTCGCAATGAAGGAACGACTGACTCCCCCTCCCCAATGCCTAACACTACGCGTTCGCGAAGGGTAACTCCCCCATCGTTTCGCGTTCGCGACCAAGCCTTCGCGTTCACGAAGAAGAAATCCCTGCCTCATCAGTTTACTCTTCGCGTTCGCGAGAGGACCTTCGCGAACGCGAAGAAGGACATGCCAGAACAACTGCTGCAGCAAAATACCAGATTTTCAAAGTCCAAAACATCTCGTGGCCTATCCGAAACTCACCCGAGCCCTCGGGGCTCCAAACCAAACATGCACACAAGTCTAAAAATATCATACGAACTTGCTCGCGCGATCAAATCGCCAAAATAACACCTAGAACTGCGAATTTAGCATCAAATCAAATAAAATTCTCAAGAACACTTTAAAATTTTTATTTTCTCAACTGGACGTCTGAATCACGTCAAATCAACTCCGTTTCTCACCAAATTTCACAGACAAGTCTTAAATATCATAATGAACCTGTACAGGGCTCCGGAACCAAAATACGGACCCGGTACTAACAATGCCAAACATCAATCAATTCTTAAAAACAAATAATTTCTAGACTTTTAATTTTCATCAAAAATTCATAACTTGAGCTAGGAACCTCCGAATTCGATTCCGGGCATATGCCCAGGTCCCATAATTCGATACGGATCTACCGGGATCGTCAAAGTACGGATCTGGGCCCGTTTACCAAAAATATTGACCGAAGTTAATTAAAATCAATTTTTAAGGCAAAAATTCTTATTTTCATTAGTTTTCAACATAAAAGCTTTCCGAAAACCTGCCCGGACTGCGCACGCAAATTGAGAAGGATAAAAATGAGATTTTTAAGGTTTAAGAGTGTAGATTAGAGTTCTAAAACATAAGATGACCTTTTGGATCATCACAATAAGTCAAGTTATATAAGTCATATAAATAGACTCTAGATACATATCAACTTTTTATGTCATGATAGACATATAAAATAGATAAAGGTGATTGCACACTCCATTGACTTTATACTTTCAAGTATCTGAACTACATAGCCAAAACTACATGTCTTTTATATGAAATCAATTCTATTCGAATTGTGTCCCTTCCATTTAGCCAATATTTTTGTGTTTGTAGGAGACAAACTTAAGATCTTCATTTATACTTATCATTTTTATAGATGTCATCAATATTTTATATCGGTTCCAACCGCTCTTTTTTTCATAAAGATATAACATAAAGATCTCTTCATTTATATTTTCAGGTTCCTGAACCTCTCCTGAGATTTTATGAAGTGTTATGTCATGTGATCTTCTAGATCACTTGCCTTTTTATTTTGATCATTTGCTCATCTCCTTTATCAAGAATTTTATTTGAAACTGATTGGTCTATACGCTTTGAGTGTACTATAGACTTTGCCATTCTATGACTTATTCTAATAGGAGCATTTGCAGTGAGAATATAGTTACTTTCTTTGGGTCAGCAAATGCGTCCGGCATGCTTTGCAATATATTGCAGATGAATTATCTTTTTATGAACTTCAAGTTTATATTATCTTATTCGAAGATCTAGATGTAGAAATGATAATTCATTCCACGTAACTTTTCTCGAATGTTTATCATCTCTCCCCTTCGTGTAAGAAAAACTAACTTGCTCCTTAACTTTGAAAACTCATCTTTGTACGTTATGGTGTTAATCAAAATATACACCGCACATCAATAATAATAAGATAAAATTATTTGGTTCCTGATCCCGAACCACTTGTGAGAGGAGAATGTAATATATTTTCGTGTATAACGTATATCAAACTAATATCGATAAATTTGTTCTCATAAGTAATAGTTTAGCTATTAAGTGGAGGCAGTCAATAAATCGTTTTGCTAAACCAACTATGATGTAAACCAACTTATCAAAATGAACATTCTTGAATAGAAAATCTGGAAATTATGCTCTAAATTAAATTATTGAGCAAGAAACCTAGCATTCAAGTTGCGGGTTGATAATAAACGCGCATGTAACAATCTCATAGATGCATTTTTATAAGGTTTACATGGCAGGTGAATGGGCCCATATTCACCTTTGATAAATTTCAGAATTCAAGGGATTCAATCTCAATTTTAGTTGGTATAATAATCGCGAGAACAAGTAACACATGAGAATTCATGAAGAATCTTCTTCAACACTTACCCATGTGAATTCTCATTTATTTTGCACATCATGCTTAAATCAAGATTGCTCAATAGGTCATGCTTGATAAAATTGTCAATAAATATCTAGTTTACCGTGTCATATAATTTCACCATATTTATTTTTATATAGTACAAATCAGGCAATAAAGCGAGTAATTTATATATATATATATATATATATATATATATATATATATATATATATATATATATATATATATATATATTACCCAGCTACAGTTATAGTAATATAAAGATATTAAATCTTCTTATTATTTATAGTCTCAATATAACCAACCGCTTTCGCGAATACTTTAGAAACTCAATAAGTTTCTTTGAAACTTACTACAACACAATGCCTTATTGATAATTAATTTTATTCCTCAAAAATAGTAATAATTGGCTCTTCCAGAGTTCTCAATTAATTGTGTACTACCATATATTCATCAACATCTATATGGTGAATATCTTTTAAAGAGAAAGTTATACCATTATAGTCATGGTCAAAAATAAATGCAATATTTGTTTCTTGCATTATTGTTATCCTTTAATTATTACATTGCCAAAATATTTTGGCGTATAATAGGTACGTGACTAATGATCATTCATGTCATAATAATGATATTATTTTCTTATTTCATCTCAAACCTCTTTCTAGAGATTAATGTGGTATATTCACTATCACTGGCACATTCATATTCTTCCAAGAATGAATATGCATTCATAAATCAAATGTTGTCACATTCACATCATGAATGGAACATAATCATCTAATCTCATGTCAAAGCGATGACAAACATTATTTTCACAGAGTGAAGGATTATTTTGAGAATCCTTATTATACTCATTACCACAATGATGACGATTATAATTTCATATATTGCCACGTCCACATTCATTGATACCTTCATGGTAATAATTTTATCTTCTTTCAGACTTATTGCATATTGCTACCATATTCTCTTAAGGGAATGAGAATGAAGTAAATTCAATGGGATGAGTTTTCACTTCTTGTGCTCATAATCATATATGAATTTGATCATGGCAAGACATAGAAATCTTACCACTTCAGGTGGTTATAATTTCTCACAAACTCTATTAGAGTTATAATCAAACTTTGTTGTCTTTGCTTGTATTTAAAATCAAATTATAAAATTTCAAGAGTTTAGAAGAGAAAAATAAAATAAAATACTTACCTTCAATCCAGAATTTATTCCTGAAGGAAATTCATGGAACAAATGACAATCATTATGCTCAATATTATATACATATTGAGCACCATGCACGTATCTTAAAGCATGGTGACCAAAGCATATGCCTCTATTCAATTGGTGTCACGACCCAAAATCTAACCATGGTCGTGATGGCGCCTATTGTGTTACAAGGCAAGCTTATTTCCCAAAATATTACTACTAAATCAATTATAAGTATTTAATAAAATATTTCCAATATTTAAATTTTTCATAAACTAAATTAACTCTAAATATAATTATAGAAAATACGGAAATGAGCCCCAAACATCGGGGTGTCACTAAGTCATGAGCGTCTAAATCTATGAATTAAGAAATAAAACTGTCTAACTGTCAATACAGTCCAAGAGAAGAAATGATAAAAGGAGTAACAAAGTCCTACGGATGCTAGCAACTACCTTGTAGTCTCCAACGATAGTAGTCATGAACTCAACGATCGTCGCGCTCTAATTCACCCGGATCTGCACATAAAGTGCAGGGTGTAGCATGAGTACAACCGGCTCAGTAGTAATAGAAATAACTAAGGAACTGAGTAGTAGTGACGAGCTACGCAAAACAGTCCAATTATTTATTTTCACAATTTACAATAAACATGAATAAACAGGTAAATTCCATAAAAACCAACAAATTCCACAAAGAAATTAACAGGTAAATGCAGCAACAACAAAAGTAAATGCAATTTCACAGCAACATCACTCCATCCCTCAGCACTCGGCACTCATCACTCAATATACTCAATAGGTACATGTGCTCACTAGGGGTATGTACAGACTCCGGAGGGGCTCCCAAAGTCCAAGCGCTAAGCACGGACAACTCACATGCCATAATATCAATCCCTGGATCCGCACGGTCAACTCACATGCTACGCGGACAACTCACGCGCTATGGTATCAATACCTGAATCCGCACGGATAACTCACGTGCCTCAATCAAATACCTCACAACAGGCCCTCGGCCTTACTCAGTCATGTACCTCTCTAGCCTCACCATCATCAACAAATAAGGGAAACACAGCCCACGTCAAGTATCACAGCATATCAGCAAATTAATAGGGACTGAGGTAAACATGTACAATAATATCTATGAGTGAGTGCAAATAATGTGAGCATGAATAAAGCCTAAGCATAATCTCTAACATGAAGGCAAACAAGTTCAACAACAAATAAACACATAACCACAGATAATAGCCATTAGGCCTCACAGCCTTACGGGACGGACCAAGTCTCAATCCCTCACGGTGCACACCCACATGTCCGTCACCTAGTGTGGGTGTCACTTCCAAACAATCACGTGATGTCAAATCTCCGGGTTTATACCCTCAAAGCCAGAGTTAAAACTGTTACTTACCTTAACATCGTAAAATCCTACTCCGGGATGCCCTCGTCTCTGGACTCGGTCTACAAAAGCTATGAATCTATCCATAATCATAATAATACTATCAACATAGGCTAAAAAATCGAATTTCACAATAAAAACTACATAAATAGGCCAAAAATCCGAAATCGGCCAAAACCCGACCCCCGGGCCCACGTCTCGAAACCAGTCAATAAAGGCAGAATAATAATCCTCGTCCTTTTCCGAGTCTAACCATATAAAATTCGTCAAAATCCGACCCCGTTTGGTCCCTCAAATCCTCACCTCAAACTCTCCAAAACTCAAGCCCTAACTCCCTCAATTTCACCCTAAACTCCTACCAATTTCACGACTAAACAATGGAAAATCATTAAAAACACGCGCAAATAAACCCAAGTAACTTACCTCAGTGATATCTCTTGATTCTCCCTTGAAAAACTCTACCCAAAGCTCAAAAATTGTTCAACAATGGTGAAGAAAGGGCAAACATTCGTGAAGTGTGGCTTAAATAGGTTCTGCCCTAGGGATTCCGCACCTGCGGACCGTTTGCTCGCACCTGCGGAATCGCATATTCGGTCCCAGGTGCACATCTGCGAGAGTCACTTAAACGCCAAGCTTCGCGCCTGTGCAACCTCCTTCGCACCTGCAGGCTCGCAGGTGCGACACTCCTTCCGCACCTGCGAAGCCTGCCCAGAGCCCTCCTTTCCGCATCTGCGCCCCAGGTCTCGCACCTACGCAGCCTACGTAGCCCAGCACTGCCCACTCCTGCGGACTCCTCTTGTGCACCCGCGACCTCGCACCTGCGACTCCTCCTTCCGCAGGTGCGGAAATAGCAGTAGCAGCAACTTCAGCTGCATTTTCCAACTTCCAAACTTCTCGTTAACCATCCGAAATCATCCCGAGCCTCTCCGGACCTCAACCAATAATTCCCACAAGTCATATATCAACATACAAACTTAGTTGAACCTTTGAATCACTCAAAACAACATCCAAACACCAAATTACCCTTGGATTCAAGCCTAAGAACTTCTAAATTTTCAAAATTCGCCAACGAAGTCGAAACCTATCAAACCATGTCCGAATGACCTCAAATTTTTCACACACGTCACAAATGACACTACGAACCTACTCTAACTTACGGAATTCCATTCTGACCCCGATACCTAATTTTTCACTGCCAACCAAAATCGCCAAATTTCTAACTTTCGCCAATTCAAGCCTACTTCTACCACGGACCTCCAAATTATATTCCGGACACACTCCTAAGTCTAAAATCACTCAACGGAGCTAACCGAATCATAAAAATCCAAATCCGAATTCGTTTACTCATAAGTCAGCTTTTAGTTGACTTTTCTAACTTAGCTTTCTAACTAAGAGACTAAGTGTTCATTTCACTCTAAAACTACTCTGAACCCAAACCTACCAACTCACCACAACTCAGCACAGCTGAACAACACATAAAGAAGCAGAAAGTGAGAAGGGGGAAACAGGGCTATAACTCTCAGAACGACTGACCGAGTCGTTACAATTAGTTAGAGTCTTGTGTCGATAACATATTATAAAACAATAAAAGAAGAAAAAGAGTATTGCAGAGAAAAGTAGAGAGAGAGAATTCTTATTGATTTGGGATGAATTACAATGGAATATGACCCCTCTATTTATAGGAAAAAGTGACTTAGCCACCAAGTAACAAGCCCTAAAATCTCTCTAAAATATAGACACTCACCTTAAATTTAATTATATTTATAACACATACAAATTTTGTATATTTTCATGGCTACCTAATATAAATAATTTCGGTTGCGGACTAAAAGCGATCTTCACCCTAAAAAGATTGTACGTTCGACCTGCTTTAGATGTGCTGAAAGTCGAAGCCCCCTAAGACAGGAAAAAATAAAAAATAGTCAGATTTAGAACAGGAAATGGAAAAATCACCACAATTTTAAACGTAATCGAAATTTTTCCACATTTTCATGTAAAGATAAAATCTGAACAAAAAGGATATGTGCTTCAAGCTGAATCAATGTCGTACGATAAAGAATGAAAAAGTGAAGTTTCCTAATAGTTCTGTAGCCTCTCAAAAATAAGTGCAGGCGTCTCTGTACCGATCCGCAAGACTCTACTAAACTTGCTTATGACTCGTAGTACCTAAGAATATAGAGCACACATACTAACTTGTCACGGCCCAAAATCTCGTCTTAGGAATCATGCTGGTACCTAGTCTCTAAGCTTAAGTAAGCCTAACACATGAGGAGATCTAACAAATATAACCATCTTAACTATATAAAACTTAAACTGATAAATGGGATAACGTAACTAAAACTTACCCTAAAAAATTCGGAAATATTCTAGCATAATATGCTGGAGTTCAATTTTTTTCACTTATGAATTTCCAGCATAATGTGCTGGAGTTCCATAATATGCTGGAGTTCCAATATAATATACGGGAATTTTATATGCAGGAGCTCCATAATCCAACTCATTATACTGTAACTTTCCGTGTGCTGGAGTTCTAACATAATATGTTGGAAGTTTCTATGCAGAAGCTCCATAATCCTGTATATTATGTTGGAACTTTCCGTGCTTCAGCAAAATAGTGACTATTTTTTAATAATTTTACAAACATTGGTTATTTTTTAATTACCGGTCCAGAAACTGACTAGCTCGTGCTATTTTCACCCATAAGACATGTTTGGGCTGCATTCTCTGCCCTCTCAATGAGTCGTACGAATAGGCTTACTAGTAAGGTATATTTTTTGCTGAAATAAAATTGCATTGAGTTTATTTTATATAGACAATCAATATAATAGTCCTAGAAACAAAATGATATAACTAGCAACAGATTAAATTATAACAAGAGATAGGAGTTGATTCAAGTGATAAGCTTTCACCATCAACTTATGAATTCGGAGTTCTAATGACGCCAGGAATAACATTAAAAAATTATTTTTTGTGGTCCCCTTAAGAGTTAAGGGAGGTAAAAGAAAATGTATTAATTAATACTTGTGCAAATGAAATTCCTTCATATAACAAATTGCATATCAATGAGAAATTTCAATAATTTTAAGTGCATAATCATACAATTAAACATTTCTATAGTTTCTAGACTAGTATTAGCACCCGCGCGGATGCCCAGATATTAACTATATCAAGTATTTGAGTTATTTAGATTATATATAAATAATATTAAAATTTAAACATTCTCGATAAATATAGATAATCATTGAATATTAATTAAGAAACACTACATGAAAAAGATTAATCATTTCTCAAATCTCCTAGTTACAATTCTATTTTCTTTTTTGGTACCATTCTAGTCGGTGTCATTGGATCATAAAAATAGCCAGGAAGAAAAATAATAACTCATATTTATGGCAAAACAATCAAAGGTTGAGATGATGAAGGACTCTTTGGATACGACTTGACTCTTTTACTACTACTTGAACTCTTAAAAAATATTTCTATTTTAAATTTCAATTTCTAAAACTTTATTTTTCAATAATAATTATTTTTATAATAATGTAAGTGAAAATATTATCCTTAATTCAAAACTTATTTTAGCCAGCTATCTAAAAATTTAAATAATTCTTTGGCGAGTGAATTTGTTTTTCAGTATAACTCCATTTTGATATTTGACACTAACCATATTAAATATCTAATTTATTTGAATTATATTTAAATAACCTTAAACTTTAAACCTTCTAGATAATTATAGATAATCGTTAGATATTAATTAAGAAACACTATATGAAAAAAGACTAACATTTTCTCAAATCTTGTAGTGATAATATTATTTTGCACAATTTTCATTGGTGTCAATGGAATCTAAAAATAGTCACGAAGCGAAATAATAACTCATATTTATGGAAAAGCACAAAGGTTGACAAAATATGAACGACTCTTTGGTTACGACATGACTCTTTTACTATGACTTGAACTCTTATTTGGTATGCTGTTATCTTTTGAAAAATATTTCTATTTTGAAATTTCAGTTTCTAAAACTTTATATATATATTTTAATAATGATTATCTTTGTAATGATGCAAGTAAAGATATTATCCTTAATTTAAAATCCACTTTAATCGACTATCTAAAAATTTAAATAATTTTATTGCCGGTAAAACTTTATTTCAGTATGACTTAATTTTGAGTTTATCGATATCTCAACCCACAGATTTTGATTTTTGAATACCCTATATATACAGATTTTTTTTTTCTTTGAATCATTAAATGTTAATTAAAAATCCACTTTAATCGGTTATATATATATATATATATATATATATATATATATATATATATATATATATATATATATATATATATATATTTGTATTTGACTAACATAGCCAAATATAGACTAAAGTTACCATATATTATTGTCATTTATTAGCTTGTTACTTGGCTTAACCACAATGTCAATAGTATGTGGTAACTTTATTCTTTTTTAGATATCATACTTGGCTTAACCTCAATGGAAACTATTCAAATTACATTTAAATTCAGATTTGAATATCATATCAGTTTGTTACTAACAGTGATTTTTGAAAAACGACACATAATGTAAATTAAAAAATTCTTATCTTATAATCTATGTATTTGAGTTGAAAAATATATATATTTGAAATCGATGAGATCAACTTCCAAAATTTATATACTCAACAAAGATGAAGCAGAAGAAGAAATTCGTTGTCATCTCTAATTTCTGATTTTTAGTTTTTTCATCTATTTGTTTCTAAATTTATTTTCTTTTATCTTATTTTTTATGTTTTCTTTTTTTTGTTACAAAAATTAATTTATTTCACTATAAAAGGATGAGTTATAATAGAAATTGTCTAGATAAGAAATTTATTTATATTTTTAGTCTTTGGTTGAAATTCTTTTATATTTTTCTTTTTGCTTTATCTAATCAACCTAAATAGGTTCTCACCCAACTACTAAATTTAAAAATTGAAGGATGTAATTTATATATAATTCATATGTAATATATGTATAATCGCATGTTATCGGTAATATGTGTATAATTACGTGTTGTCGGTATATCATCTATGTATATCAGCTATAAAAAGTAAAATATAAATCTGGCCAGATATTTATGTAAATATTCCATAAGATCTTGGTTACTTGATTTTATCCATGATATGACTTCTATTATATTAATTTTAAAAACACTCTCTACTAAAATTCAAAAATATCTTATCCTTTTATTTTTAAAATTATATTATATTTTAAAAAATAATCCCATTTCGAAATAATTTATTTACATTTTTTTAAAAATAATTCACGTCATACCAATTTTATTTTTTTAAAATATACATTTTTGTTACACTTGAAAATCGATATAGAAACTATCAATTAGAAACTAATATCCCTCTTGTTGAAATTCAAGAAAAAAAATCTTTCATATAATCTAATGATTCACAACTAATATTCTTCAACGAAAAAAATATTATACCCTTGCAATGTTGGCTTGACTGCAGCTAAATGAAAAGATTTCAGCTTATATCCTTTAATTCCTATAAGGTGCTAAATTGAAATTAATGATAGCAATTGTATAGCTAAATTTTTGCTATTTGTTTGATGTCCATTTATACAAATTGACTCATCAAGCAAACATTCTTCAAAAAGAAAAAAAAATAACTTTTTTTGAATAGTGACTTATTTTTGTGATGTTTCTTTCTCCGGCATGTAGGTTTACTTCACTATATATGTAAGTAAACTTTTATTTGATTTTTAAACTCTTTTTTGTTATCTGGATAAACATAGACGTGTACCCTATATATTATATTTATTATAAAATAAATTCCCTCTATTCAAATCTAGCTATAGTAATTTAAAGAACTTTAATTATATGATTTTAGATGTGAAAGAGTTTTATAGTTATATGAAGTAATTTTATTATTATTATTTTTTTGCGAGAGGCGAAGTAGTATTTAAATAATTAAAAAAGATAACAAAAGTTCCTAACATGATTGCATATGATCATTAATCGAATTAAGTATGGTACCAAAAGATAAATTTATTTTTTTATTTTAATTCAAATTTAAAATTTTTATCTATAAATTAAAAATTATCCTTTAATTTAAATATAGTTATATATATATATATATATATATATATATATATATATATATATCATAGCCAAATATAGAATAAAGTTACCATATATTATTGGCATTTATTAGTTTGCCACTTGGCTTAACCACAATACCAATTATATATGATAACTTTATTCCTTTAATATATATATAGATATAGATATAGATATAGATATAGATATAGATAGATAAGCCCGTATATTAAGGCCTTCATCCTTTTTTTTCATTTTTATTAACAAATTCCTTGTCTTCTTTGGAAATATTCTTGACAAAAGAATCATCATAATGTTAAAAAAAATTCAGAAGTAAGAAAGCTAAATGATGTGAATAACTTTAAATGAAGTTGGGATCATACCTAATAAATTTTATCAAGAAAATCATAAAACAAACGTATCTATTGCATTAAAGATCATTTGAAATAATCCCGTTACAATATTTAATTCACCATAATTAGTTCCTAAATATTCTCAACCTCTTAACATAAGGTTGGTTTTTTTCCTCTATTAACAAAAAGTTTGTTGAAAATCTTGAAATTTAATATGGATTATCTTTCCTTTATTTCCCCTTATGTTTCGTAACGCCAAAGTTACAAGCTATACATGGACTCTTATATGATGTAAATTTCCAATCATATTCCTAGTATAACACAATTTCCATGACTTTGACGAATTCTACAAAGACCTCGAAACCTATTTGTCTTCTTCTTCATACGATCAAGACTACAAACAAAAGTCACTGATCACTCTTTTCTTGTTTAAATCATCAATTCCCAGTTCCAGAAATCCACAAAAGATGATGAAAGAACTGTTCCAGAAAAGGCTTAGTGCCTTTTACAACAGTTTGAGTTTTCACAAACAAGATTTTTGGCAAAACTCTGATGTTGTTGTTATCCATTCAAACCAAGAAAAAAACTCATCAAATTCTCAGTCAAATCAATTCTACTTATGGCTTATAGGTGAAGAACTGAATGATACAACTACGATTTTCACTGTCTATGGGATATATTTTTTCTGTACTCAGAAGAATTTTTCCAAGATTCGTTCTTTGTGTTGTTGTGCAACTTTGATGCAGAAAATTCCTGTTTCTGTTCAATTGAAGGCTAAGAACGATGAGGGGTTTGCGTTAATTGATGCTACGATACGTAACGAGAGAGTAATTCACAACAATAAGATGTTTTATGATGATGTTGAGGATCGTTGTTGTCCGTTTGTTGTTGGTTATATAGCAGGTGAGTATCCAAAGTCTAAGCTTTTTTGGAGTTGTATTAATGATTTAGAACCTAAAAAGTATAAAGCTGCAACTGTGAATTCTGGTATTGATAAGTTGATTAATACTGCTGAAAAAACAAACTTTGGTTTTGGAGTTTTTAATGAGAAAGAGGTGTCTAAATCAGTTGAATTTACTCCTCCTATGCGTAGTTTTAGTCCTATTGTGAATGTTGGCAAGGAAAAAAGAAGTTTGAAAACAAAAAGGGATTTGAGGGATAAGCATGAGAGCAATTTGTGGAGTGAAAATGATGAGCAAGTGTTTTTGCAGTTCTTGGAAAATCGAAATAAATCTGCTCCGAAAACGAAGGAAAATAGGTTTAAATTTGAACATGAAGGTTTGAGGGAAAGGAGGAGCAATTTGGGTTCTAGTATTGACAAAACTGAGGTCCTTTGGGGTGAGGGAATTGAAATCAAAGAGAAAGGCGAATCGAGTAAATCGGTTAGCAGTGTGAATGAAAATCCTTTACCAACTACCAAAACTGATGAGAATGTTTTGTTGTTGATGAAGAATCTTAATCTGTCCGCTGCTTCCTCTAGTGGAAAACAGGACAAGTTGAGGGTACCAAACATACATGGTGATCAGTTGTTTAAGTTTCGAGGAAGTTGGTTGGATGCTAAAGAAGACAATTCGAAGGAAGGAAACAAAACTGGTGATCAGCTGTTTAAGGTTGGGGCAAATAGATTTGATGGTAAAGGCGACAAGGCAAAGGAAGGAGGCCAAAATGATGATCAACTCTTCACATTTGGAGCAAATAGATTGGATGGTAAAGGTGACAAGGCGAAGGAAGGAGGCAAAAATGATGATCAACTTTTCACGTTTGGAGCAAATAGATTGGATGGTAATGGCGACAAGTTAAAGGAAGGAAACAAAACTGGTGATCAGATGTCTAAGGTTGGGGCAAATAGATTGGATGGTAAAAGCGACAAGTTAAAGGAAGGAGGCAAAAATTATGATCAAATCTTCATGTTTGGAGCAAATAGATTGGATGGTAAAGGCGATAAGGCAATAGGAGGCAAAAGTGATGATCAACTGTTCAAGTTTGGAGCAAAAAGCTTGGATGGTCAAGAGGACAAGTCAAAGGAAGGTAACAAAAATGGTGATCAGCTGTTTAAGTTTGGAGGAAATTGGCTGGATGCTAAAGAGGACGACAAGTCAAAGGAAGGAAATAAAGATGGTGATCAGCTGTTTAAGTCGGGAGAAGGTAAGAAAGATGGTGAAGAAAATAGGCTACTCGGGATCCCCGATCAGCCTAAATTGATGGAGGAGGAAGAAGACGTAAAGAATGTCAAGCTTCTTAAAGAAAGATTGACAGGCTTCTACTCAAGCTGGAGGGAATACAAAGAAGAGGAATGGGGAAAATCAGATGTTTTGGTGATTGGTACTCAATCAATGGGACCACTTGAAACCTTGTCTCGTCCTATATCCTCTAGCTTCTTAGTGTGGTTGCTTGATCGTGAGTTTCCGGAAACCACAGCTGTTTTTGGAGACACTGGAATAGAATTGCTTTGCACCAAGGAAAGTTTCTCCAGGCTTTATACAATTGGAAGTCGTATAACAATGGATGGAATATTTACTGTTTCTGTCCAACTGAAAAAAGGAGGGGAACATTGTGTAGATTGGTTAAAAAGGACTTTGTGCCAGGTGAATACTGCGCTGACGTCTGGAGAAAACCGATGCCCGCTTGTTGTTGGATGTATTAAAGGGGAGTCTATGGAGATGGAGGCTCTTTCAAATTCCAAAATGTTTGAAGTTGCATATGTAGACAATGCTTTAACTAATCTGCTTGAACATGGGAATTTTGAGAAATCTGAAAGCTTTGCAGCTCTACAGCCAACTTTACGTAAGCAGTTTCAGTTGTTGTCTCTGGGGACGTGCAGTGGTGAAAAGACAGCAAATGCAGTATCATTTTCTGAGTTAGCCAAGATTAAGTCGATGGATGATAAATCTTATATGTCACATGCATCCGAAGAAGAGAAGTTATTGCTGGAGAAGAAGGGTGATACATCGTCTTTGTTGCTTACTGGTAGTAGTGTGGATACTAAACGATCTGTTGAAGAAAACAAGGTATTTGAGGAGGGCAATAAGGGAAGTTTGACTAGCAAAGTAGAAGAAAACAAGATGTTCGAAGAGGACAATGTGGAAACCTCTACCAAAGAGGACGGTGCAGAAGAAAAGTTAGTGGCTGAGGAACAAAATATGGTATGTAACCCTGAAAAGAGTAACTTATTGCAAGAGAAGAGGTGTGAAGAAAGAATGGATTACACTGTCCAGCCAACTGGGATAAAGGATGCTGCATCAGAAAATTCTTTACCAGATGATCTCATTGGCAGCTCGAGGAAGAACTCTGTTGGTTCTGATCGCGAAGATGATGATTGGACTATAATTGAGAATGATTCTGAAGGGAAAGAAACAGAAGTAGCTGAGAAAATAAGCTGGAAAAGGTATTGTCATCTTATATTTTCTTTGAAGGGGAGCCTTGGCGTAACTGGTAAAGTTGCCGCCATGTGACCAGGAGGTCACGGGTTCAAGCCGTGGAAACAGCCTCTTGCAGAAATGCAGGGTCCGGCCCTTCCTCGGACTCCGCGCATAGCGGGAGCTTAGTGCACCAAACTACCTTTTTTTTATTTTCTTTGTCGCTTAGTCTGTTGTAGACAGTAATTAACTCTTTGTTCATGTTTTATAGGTGGTTCATGGTTAAAACAGCAAAATCATTTGGTCTGAAAGACAAGGTGTCTGATGAAGCACCATCAAAGGAGGATTAAGGCTGTTTCATTCATAGCAGCAATGTTTTCTCTGTTTGATTAGCACAAGACTGCTCTTAATTCTCAGTCAATAATTCTCATTACTTTCCTTAGAACTTCAGAACTTATCTTAAACTATCTTGCCTCCCCATTAGTTATATGTACCTTCTTTTGTCTTATGATGTCTATTTTTGCTTGGAACAAAGTTTAATTAAGGCTGCTTCATGTGCATAGATAGCTGCAAATTTTCTTTCCTCTGTTTGATTAGCACAAGAATGCTCTTAATTCTTAGTCAATTATTTTCACTGCTTTCATCAGAGAAATTAATTGATATGAATCAACATACATATTCTTTTAGACTCTATATTAGAATAGGTGAGATATACCCCATCTATGTTCTAGATTGGTAGATAAAGTATTTACGAGAATTGGACTCCTTTTTTTCCTCCTCTTGTTCAAACGAATTTGACTACGTAATACATATTCGTTCTTTTGTCTTTTGATGCCTATTTTTGCTCGGAACAAACTCTGATTAAAGGTGTTCATCGATCAGTTTGGTACTATTTTGATATATTTTAATTCGGTATATTTGGTTTTCCGTTTTTAAAAATGTTATACCAATACTATACAAAGTAAATTCACTATGTTTCAGTTTTACATATTTTTGGTTTCGGTTTGTGTAGGATTTATCAAGTAATCATTGATTAATTAATATGTATGCTTACCTTAATTCTATCTCCTCTACCACCAAATCACTCCCTTGAAATTTTAAAATCTTGGTTTCTCCTTGAGAAACATGGAAATTGAGTTCTCAAAAATACCACCATACATCAACTAAAAGAACATTAGAAGGCTATGACTTCTACATCATCGATCATCACTGTCATTGCTTACGCCTTCCTAATATTTTTTCAAAAATTCAAACAAAATTATAGAGATGATCCATAAGTCATTTAGTACTCTCTCTCATATGGAACGTCCTCATTGCACTTACACATTTTATTTGTTTTGGTGTATCATAACTTAAGGCGTTAAGGCGGAGCTAGAATTTTTAGTTTATAGATTCTACACTACAATTATTTTTGTTTACTGGGTTTAAGATATTTTATTTATATATATTTAATGAATTCTTCAATATAAATGTAGAATTTGATTTAAAGCTATTGGATTTTGAACTGATAGCTATAAGATTGTGGCTTCGCCCCGAACATAACACATGCATAGATCTTGACTTAGTCCTAACTCTATGACAGACAAGAGACATATGGAGGATATTCCCATCAAAATAATTGAAGTCTATGGCATCGAGACATGTTGAAAGACATATGGAATAAACAGATTTGATAATAAAACTTACCATCGCGTATAATAACGTTTATATTTTCGGATAATTTAATGTAAATAGTATCTTATACTAATGTCACAAAACTATCAAAACAATCTAAAAGTTAGAAAGTTTACCTCAGAAACTCTTTTTCATTTTTTAACTATAGAAAACTTTGACCTCTTTACCCATCTATATCAATCAATCTATATCTATACTATATTAAAAGCACGACAACTCTGTTCTGCTATTCAAGAATGCACAAATCTATACTATATTAAAAGTATGAAAACCCTTAGCGAAATGTCGTCCGCCTTTTTTATTCTTTAAAAATTAGTTTTATATTGGTCAAAACTGTCATTTGAATTAAATTTATAATATTTAGGACTTTAAAATAACTAAAACTTTACTTATTAATGTAATTTAGTGTTGATATCTGATATCTTCTTCTAATAAGAATACAAAATATTAAGACACTAAAAGAATATAAAAAAGTAGGAGGAAAGTTTCTTTTCCAACAATGAAACTCCATGATGTATTTTCTTAGAAGCTTGGTTGTTTGATCCATTTGTTTTTGTTCTTAAAATTTAAGATGGCATTAGGTTTTAAAATAGTAATTATTGTTGGAAAAAAATAGGAATTATTAATTTGTGATAAGAAATTAATTTCCACAATTAATTTACAGAAGTACCTAAATTCTTATTTTTTGGTAAAAAAGAAACTAATATTATTAGAGATAGTAATTTATATACAGTTGTCTTATCTATTGTACTATACAACTGTCATAGTTGTCATTGTATTTCCATTCTCCTCTCTTGTTTGGACACGTAGCTGTTCTATGTGCTATATATAGCCCCCTCTGTAACACTCATGAATTCACTGAAACAGGATATTCTTCTGCTGCATATTTGTTTCTGTCCATTTCTGTATAGATTGATATGGTATCAGAGCTTTTTGTCTAACAAACAACCTCTCGATCCATCAGTCTCTTATTTTGCATAGTATTGCTATTACTCTGCTGCAAGCTTTTCCATTACTTTGCTGCAAGCTTTCCATTTTTGCCTTTGATTCTTACTTCACTCTATAATTAATCTTTTTATTGATATCTCACTATGTCACCTTCCTCTGCTAGTACTGAATCTGCTATAAACACAACCCATCCTGGGTCTTCTTCTACTTTTCTTACATCTCCATTATTCTCAACAAAGAAGGTGAATCTTCAGCTCAATGAAGATAACTACCTGTTATGGAAACAACAAGTTTCACTCACAACTAGGAGTCATAATCTCCACTACCTTCTGGATGACTCTATTGCTGCTCCTTCAGCCACCATTGTTGAAGAAGGCAAAGAGATCCCAAATCCTGAGTCCCTTACCCCATGGGCAACAAGATATCGCCCTTACATCTTGGCTACTCGCCTCAGTCAGTCCAAGTCTCCTTTCTTCCCTTGTTGGTTTGACCACCTTTTCCTCCATTTAGAAAACACTCACACAGATCTTTAACACACATACCACCACTAGAATTATGCATCTTCACAGTATGCTCAAGGGTCAACGTAAAGGCAATAAAAGTATGCATGAATATCTCACTGGTATCAAATCTGTTTGCGACTCATTGGCAAGTTGTGGTGAACGAGTATCTGATTCGATTCACCTAGCTACCATTCTTGCTGGGCTTACTCCTGAGTACGAGCCAGTGATTGATGTAATCACTGCTAGTCAATATCTTTTTACTATTCAGCAGATGAATAGTGTTCTACTTGATGCAGAGGCTCGATAACAAGATAGTCGTATTCATCTTTCTGCATCTGCTAACCTTGTCACCAACCAAGCAAGTCCCATGTTTACTACTCCTTCCCCACTTCATGGCCTAGCTCCTTATCAGCCTCCAAACTACCAAGCTTCTCCACAACCTACTGCACCTTATCAGCCTCCAAACTACCAAGCTTCTCAACAACCTTGTAATGACCAAACCGGTTACTTTTACTTTTAGAATCCCGTTTCCCTAAATAAAACTCCTCGTATGTACTTTTACAAATTTATGACTTGCGGAGATGGTTGGTTCGGGTTGAAATCGAAACACTTGGTTCCTTGAGTTGGCCTTAAAAATACTAAGTTTGACTTCGGTCAATATTTTTAGAAAACAACCCCGGAATAGAATTTTAATGATTCCAACAGTTCTGTATGGTGATTTTGGACTTAGGAATGTGTTCGGAATTTTATTTGGAAGTCCGTAGTTAAATTAGGCTTGAAATGGCTAAAATAGAAATTTAAGTTTGGAAGATTGACCAGAGAGTTGACTTTTTGAAATCGGGGTCGGAATCCAGTTCTGAAAATTTTTATAGCTCCATTATGTTATTTAGGACTTGCATACAAAATTTGAGGTCAATCGGACTTGATTTGTTATGTTCCGGCATCGTTTGTAGAAATTAAAAGTTTTAAATTTCATTAGGCTTGAATCTATGTGTGATTCGTGTTTTTAGTATTGTTGGATATGATTTGAAGACTCGACTAAGTTTGTATTATGTATTAGGACTTTTTGGTAAATTTGATTGAGATCCCGAGGGGCTCGGGTGAGTTTCGGATGCCTAACGGATCATTTTTTGACTTGGCTTGATAGCTGAAGTTCTGGTTCTGCACGTTCTGGTTTCCTTCTACGCGATCGCGTGAGAAGGTATGCGATCGCGTAGGGTTAATTGGGAAGCTGAATTTTTGTGCAATGCGATCGCATAGGTTTGGCAAGCTGTGTTATGCGAACGCGTGGCTAAGACCGCGTTCGCGAAGGTCTAGGAATGTTGTGTTTCGCGATCGCGTAGATGAGTCTGCGATCGCATAGGTCTAGGAATGTTGTGTTTCGCGATCGCGTGGAGTTATCCGTGATCGCATAAGCTTAATTCTGGGCAACCTTTGTTTTTCGCGATCACGTGCCTTTGACCGCGATCGCATAGAAGAAAAAGCCTGGGCAGAGAGTTTAAGTTTAGAAAATGGGACGAATTCCATTTTTAACGATTTGGAGCTCGGATTGAGGCGAGGTTTGGGAGATTTTCAGAGAAAACATCGGCGTAAGTGTTCTTAACTCAATTTTGGTTAGATTACCCAAATCCATCACTGTTTTTATTAGTTAATTGGTGATTTAAGTTGGAAAATGATGAAAACCCTCATGGATATATTTGAGGATTTGAGGGTCGAATTGTTATTGGAATTTAGTCATTTTGGTATGATTAGACTCGTGGTTGAACGGAGTTCATATTTCGTAAATTTTGCCGGATTTCGAGATGTGGGCCCCACGAACAATTTTCGAGTTAATTTTGAATTTTATTTAAAAATGTTGTATTTTCTTGTGGAATTGATTATATAATTTTTGTTGACTATATCGAATTAATTATGACTAGATACGAATCGATCGGAGTCGAAAAATCGAGGAAAAGGCATACTACTCGGTTAAATTGGAGCAAGTCGAGGTAAGTAACTTGTCTAACCTTGTGTGGAAAAAATTTCCCCTAGGATTGGTATTGAAGTGATAAATTAAAATGTGTTGAAAGTCGTGTACACGAGGTGACGAATGTGTACACGGGCTAAATGTGAAAGATTATGTCTTTAAATTGTGTAGATCGATGTTCCATATTAATTAAATAATTTTACCTTGTTATATTCTTCATCATTGATTTAAATGTTTAAACTTTAAATTTGCTTGAACTTTTCTTGCTAATTGCTTTACCTGTTTAGTTGGAACTTGGTTTCTTTTGTTCTGTGCATTATTTGAAGGGCGATGTTTTTAAAATTAAATATTATTAATATGAATTATTTGACATTTTAAATTTGGTATTGAGGCAACGTACTAAAATTTTGAAATACTATATTGTTTAATTATTTTGGCATGAGCCGTGAGCTCTTTATTGTGGAAAACTATTATTGTTGAATTATTTTGGCATGAGTCGTGAGCTCTTTATTGTAGAAAACTATCATTGTTGGATTATTTTGGCATGAGCCGTGAGCTCTTTATTATGGAAAAATATTGTTGTTGATTTATTTTGGCAAATTAAAATATTTTGGCACTTGTGGTACAAATTGTGATATTGATACGCATGCGGTGGTATAAAGTCTGGGTATTGAAACGCATGCGGTGAGATAAGGGTCGCTTGATACGCATGGCTAATAGGGGAGACTACTAGAAGTCATGCAGTGTGATACGGGTGGCTAAAAATGCGGGATGCTATTTCGGAAAAAATAATTTCTTTAAATAAATTGTGAAGGCACCCGCGGTGATTTAAGGAAATGAGTTATTGTGAATTTATTTATGATTTGGGACTACGATGTGGTACCTCGGGAGTGCCCTTGTTGATATTGATTTATGGCCGCAGTTGCCTTTGATTATTGTTGTAATTTTTCTTAAAGTTGAAAATAAATTATGTTTTGTTTCCGCGAGGTATTAATTGCCATTATTTGGTGTAATTAAATAGTGACATACTACTTGACTCATTTCCATTGTCATTTTATCTTATTATATTGTTAAACATTTTACCATGCCATTATTTAATTTTCCAGTAGGGCCTGACCTAGTCTTGTCACTACTCTACCGAGGTTAGGCTTGGTACTTACTGGGTACCGTTGTGGTGTACTCATACTATGCTTCTGCACATATTTTTGTGCAGATCCAGGTACATCTTACCAGCTCAGACATCAGTGAGTTACCGGTATACGGACACTTCGAGGTATATCTGCCAGCGTCCGCAGACTCTGGAGTCCCCTTCTATCATTATCATGTTGTTTCCTTATCTTTCTTTAGACCCTGATATATAGATACATTGAGGATAAATTCTTAGAAGCTTGTGACTTATTTCTACCGGGTTTTGGGAGTTGTAATTTATTTGATTTGTAGTTTATTTAATTCAGATAACTATTATTATTCCACATTGATAGGCTTACCTAGTCTTAGAGATTAGGTTCCATCACGACCTCCTACGGAGGGAATTTAGAGTCGTGACAAGTTGGTATCAGAGCTATAGGTTCATAGGTGTTATGAGTCACAAGCAAGTTTAGTAGAGTCTTGCGGATTGGTACGGAGACGTCTGTACTTATCTTCAGGAGGATATGGAAATGTTAGGAAAAATATTCACTTTTTTGATTCCTTATCGTGCATAATTGTTGACTTCAAATTTCTAAACCATTATCTTTTTATTCTCTCACAGATGGTGAGGACACGCACAACTGGATCCGATGATTAGACACTCGCGCCCCCTGTTAGAGTCACAAGAGGCCAGGGTCGGGGCAGAGGCCGAGGAAGACCATGTGGTGCAGCTAGAGCACCTGCACGAGCTGCTGCACCAGAGCCACCAGTATCTCCAGTTGGAGAGCATGCACCTAAGACGCTTGTTACTACTCCTGCACTTCAGGAGACTCTTGCCCAGTTTTTGAGCATGTTTGGCACTCTAGCTCAGGGAAGGGTAATTCCACTAGCTCCTGCCACATCTCAGGCCGGGGCAGGAGTTATACCAGTGCCCAAGTTGACCATGCCCCAGAAGTTATACCAGTACAACCAATTGTCCCAGTTCAGCCTGAGATTAGGACAACAGTTTTAGAGAGGGATGGCAGCTCAAGCTCGAGAGGTATTAGAAGTACCACCCTCCCACTTTCAGCGGTTTAGCTTCAGAGGATGCCCAGGGTTTTCTGGAGGAATATCATGGTATCTTTCGTACTATGGGTATTGTGAATTCCGGTGGGGTTTCTTTCACGACATTCCAGTTTAGAGGAGAAGCCTACCAATGGCGGCGGGCATATGTGTTGGATAGTCCCGCTGAGGCATTTTCACTAACTTGGACTCAATTTTTAGATATGTTCTTAAGGGAGTATATTACTCAGAGTCTTAGAGATGCATGGCGCGCAGAGTTTGAGCATTTGCGCCATGGTTCTCTGACCTTGTCAGAGTATGCAGTCCGATTTAGTGAGTTGGCTAGGCATGCACCAGCCTTAGTTGTTACTGTTCGAGAGCGGGTTCGCAGATTTATTGAGGGTCTCCACCCTAGTATCAGATTCAGTATGGCCCGAGAGCTAAAGATGGACATCACATACCAACAGGTGGTGTCAATTGCTAGGAGATTGGAAGGTATGCGGACTCGGGAGAGGGCAGGGAGGGAAGCTAAGAGACCACGAGACTCTGGCACATATAAAAATTCTCGTGCCGCAGTTGCAGACCGTCATGGTAGAGGTTATGTGAGTCGTCCTATTCATTCAGCACTTTCATCTTCCAGTGGTATTCTGGCTACTCCCAGACCTCAAGTTCCATATTATGCACCGCCAGTGTCTACTGTACCTCCTGTATAGGGTACTTTCAGCGGGGAGTCTAGTCGATAAGGCCCGAGCCAGTCCCAATAGCCACGTCCTTCAAGAGCTTGTTTTGAGTGTGGTGACACTCGTCATATCATGAGAGATTTCCCCAGATTTAGGAGGGGTGCACCTCCACAAATTTTTTAGGCCCCACCTATTCCATAGGGCCCTCAGGCTTCTCAGGCCATAATTACTGCACCAGTTGCCACTCCACCTGCACAGCCAGCTAGAGGGGGAGGTCAGACAGGTCGAGGTAGCCCTAGAGGGGGAGGTCAGGCCAAATATTATGCCCTTCCTGCTAGGACAGAGGCCGTTGCATCCGATTATATTATCATAGGTATTATTCCGGTCTGTCATAGAGATGCATCAGTCTTATTTGATCCAGGATCCACTTATTCTTATGTGTTATCTTATTTTGCCCGGTATTTGGGCATATAACGTGATTTCTTGAGTTCTTCTATTTATGTATCTACACCCGTGGGTGAATCTATTATTATGGACCGTGTCTATTGGCCATGTTTAATTGTTATCAGTGGTTTTGAGATCAGAGCTGATTTATTATTGCTTAATATGGCGGATTTCGATATTATTTTGGGCATGGACTGGTTGTCGCCCTATCACGTTATTATTGACCGTTACGCCAAGACGGTCTACCGCAGCTAGAGTGGAGAGGTACCTCAGATCATATTCCAGTAGGGTTATTTCATTTTTTATAGCTCAACGAATGGCTGAGAAGGGGTGTGATACGTATCTGGCCTATGTGAGAGATGTTAGTATTGATACTCCTACCGTGGAGTCAGTTCCTGTAGTAAGGGATTTTCCTGATGTATTTCCAGCGGATCTTCTGGGTATGCCACCTGACAGGGATATTGACTTTGGCATTGATTTGTTATCGGACACTCCGCCCATTTCTATTCCACCATATCGTATGGCCCCAACAGAGTTGAAAGAATTAAAAGAACAATTACAGGAATTGCTTGATAAGGGCTTTATTCGGCCCAGTTTATCACCTTGTGGTGCTCCTGTCTTATTTGTGAAGAAGAAGGATGGTTCTATGCAGATGTGTATTGATTACCGTCAGCTGAACAAGGTTACAGTGAAGAACATGTATCCATTGCCACGTAGTGATGACCTATTTGATCAGCTTCAGGGTGCCAAGGTATTCTATAAAATTGACTTGCATTCAAGCTATAATCAGTTGAAGATTCGGGAACCCGATATCCCGAAAACTGCTTTCATGACTCGGTATGGTCATTACGAGTTCCTTGTGATATCTTTTGGGGTGACCAATGCCCCAGCAACATTTATGCATCTGATGAACAATGTATTTCAGCCCTATCTTGACTCCTTCGTCATTGTATTTATTGACGACATTCTGGTGTATTCCCGGAGTTAGGAGGATCATGAACAGCACATGAGGACTGTGCAAAATTTTCAAATTGTGAATTCTGGCTTGATTCGGTGGGATTTTTGGGTCATATAGTTTCGTGCGAGAGGATCAAGGTAGATCCGAAGAAGATTAAGCCAGTGCAGAGTTGGTCCAGACTGTCCTCATCTACGGAGATCCGGATTTTCCTTGGTTTGGCAGGGTATTATCGCCGATTTGTAGAGGATTTCTCTTCTATTGCTGCATCTATGACCAAATTGACCTAGAAGGGTGCTCCGTTTAGGTGGACCGAGGAATATGAGGAGAGCTTTCAAAAGCTCAAGACAGCTTTGACTATAGCCCCAGTATTAGTATTACCTACAGGTTCAGGGTCTTATACTGTGTATTATGATGCGTCGCGTATTGGTCTCGGCGCAGTGTTGATGCAAGACGGTAGGGTGATTTCCTATGCGTCCAGACAGTTAAAGGTACATGAGAAGAATTATTCAGTCCACGACCTTGAGTTAGCAGCTATTGTTCATGCCTTGAAGATTTGGCGGCATTATATGTACGGTGTCCATTGTGAGGTCTACACCGATCACCGGAGTCTACATCATCTGTTTAAACAGAAGGATCTTAATTTGTGGCAGCAGAGATCATTGGAGTTGCTTAAGGATTATGATATCACCATTCTCTATCATCCCGGGAAGGCCAATATAGTGGCCGTTGCCTTGAGTCATAAGGCGGAGAGTTTGGGAAGCTTAGCATATTTATCGGTTGCAGAGAGGCCTTTAGCCTTGGATGTTCAGGCCTTGGCCAATCAATTTGTTAGATTGGATGTTTCTGAGCCGAGCCGAGCCGAGTTTTGGCTTGTGTGGTTTCCCAGTCTTCTCTGTATGATCGTATCAGGGAGCGTTAGTATGATGACCCCCATCTGTTTGTTTTTAAGGACACAGTCCAACACAGTGATACCAAGGAAGTCACTATTGGAGATGACGATGTATTACGGATGTAGGGTAGGCTATGTGTGCCTAATGTAGATGGTTTATGTGAGTTGATTCTCCAGGAGGCTTACAGTTCGCGGTACTCCATTCATCCGAGGGCTGCAAAGATGTATCAGGAATTGAGGCAACACTATTGGTGGAGGTGGATGAAGAAATACATAGTGGAGTATGTAGCTCGGTGTCTAAATTGTCAACAAGTGAAATATGAACATCATCGACCCGGTGGATTGCTTCAGAAGTTAGAGACTCCAGAATGGAAATGGGAGCGGATCACTATGGATTTCGTTGTTGGACTTCCACGGACTCAGCGGAAGGTTGATGTAGTTTGGGTGATTGTGGATAGGTTGACCAAGTAAGCTCATTTCGTTCCTGTGATGACTACCTACACTTCCGAGCAGTTGGCTCGAATCTATATTCGCGAGATTGTCAGACTTCACGATGTACCGGTATCTATCATCTCTAATCGGGGTACACAATTTACCTCACGGTTTTGGAGGGTTGTACATCGAGAGTTGGGTACTCGGGTAGAGTTGAGTACATCATTTCACCCTTAGACGGACGGGCAGTCCGAACGCACTATTCAGATAGGGATCGGTTCTTACCACCTACGGAGTTTTCTTACAACAACAGTTATCAGTCGAGCATTCAGATGGCTCCGTATGAGGCCTTGTATGGTAGGTGGTGCCGGTCTCCAGTGGGTTGGTTCGAACACGGCGAAACTAGGCTATTAGGTACAAACTTGGTTCAAGATACCTTGTAAAAGGTTAAATATATTCAAGATCGACTTTGTACAACCCAATTTAGACAGAAAAGTTATGCGGATCGGAAGGTTCGTGATGTTGCATTCATGGTTGGTGAACAGGTCCTGCTCCATGTTTTGCTTATGAAGGGTGTGATAAGATTCGGAAAGAAGGGTAAGTTGAGGCCTAGGTATATTGGGCCTTTTGAGATTCTTGAAAGAGTTGGAGAGGTGGCTTACAGACTTGCACTATCACCTAGTCTCTCTGCAGTTCATCCGGTATTCCATGTTTCTATGTTTCGGAAGTATCACGGCGATCCGTCTCAGTTCAGTTCAGTTGGACAAAGATCTATCTTATGTTGAGGAACCAGTGGCTATTTTGGACAGGCAGGTTCGAAAGCTGAGGTCAAAGAACATTGCTTCCGTGAAGGTTGAGTGGAGGGGTCATCCGGTCGAGGAGGCAACTTGGGAAACCGAGCATGAGATGCGCAGCTGTTATCCTCATCTTTTCACCACTCTAAGTATAATTCTAAACTCGTTCGAGGACGAACGTTTGTTTAAGAGGTGGAGAATATAATGACCCAACCGGTCATTTTTACTTTTAGAACCCTGTTCCCCTAAATAAAACTCCATGTATGTTCTTTTATAAATTTGTGACTTGCGGGGATGATTGGTTCGGGTTAAAATCGGAACACTTGGTTCCTTGAGTTGGCCTTAAAAATGTTAAGTTTGACTTCGATCAACATTTTGAGAAAATGACCCCGGAATAGAATTTTGATGATTCCAACACCTTCGTATGGTGATTTTGGACTTCGGAGTGTGTTCGGAATTTTATTTGGAAGTCTGTAGTTAAAGTAGGCTTGAAATGGCTAATAGGAATTTAAGTTTGAAAGTTTGATCGGGGAGTTGACTTTTTGATATCGGGGTCGGAATCCAGTTTCGAAAATTTTTATAGTTTTGTTATGTCATTTATAACTTACATGCAAAATTTGAGGTAAATCGGACTTGATTTGATATGTCTTGGCGTCGTTTGTAGAAATTGAAAGTTTCAAAGTTCATTATGCTTGAATCTATGTGTGATTCGTGTTTTTAGTGTTGTTGGATGTGATTTGAAGACTCGACTAAGTTTGTATGATGTATTAGAACTTGTTGGTATATTTGGTTGAGGTCCTGAGAGGCTCGGGTGAGTTTCGGATGCCTAACAAATCATTTTTGGACTTGGCTTGATAGTTGAAGTTCTGGTTCTACAGGTTCTGGTTTCCTTCTATGCGATCGCGTGAGAAGGTAAGCGATCGCGTAGGGTTAATTGGGCAGCTGAATTTTTGTGCTATACGATCACGTAGGTTTGGCAAGATGTGTTATGCGAACGCGTGGCTAAGACCGCGTTCGCGAAGAGGAAACGAGGCAGAACCTGGTCCACGCGCTTAACCCTTCGTGATCGCGTGGATAAGTCTGCGATCGCGTAGGTCTTGGAATATTGTGTTTCGCGATCGCACGGAGTTATCCGCGATCGCATAAGCTTAATTCTGGGCAACCTTATTTTGTTTTTCGCTAGAAAAAGCCTGGGCAGAGAGTTTAAGTTATGAAAATGGGACGAATTCTATTTTTAAAGATTTGGAGCTCGGATTGAGGCGAGTTTTGGGAGATTTTAAGAGAAAACATCGGGGTAAGTGTTTTTAACTCAATTTTGGTTAGATTATCCAAATCCATCACTGCTTTTATCAGTTAATTGGTGATTTAAGTTGGAAAATGATGAAAACCCTCTTGGATAGATTTGAGGATTTGAGGGTTGAATTGTTATTGGAATTTATTCATTTTGGTATGATTAGACTCGTGGTTGAACGGGCGTTCATATTTCGTAACTTTCGCCGAATTTCGAGACGTGGCCTCACGGGCAATTATTGAGTTAATTTCGGATTTTATTTAAACATGTATTTTCTTATGGAATTGATTCTATAATTTTTGTTGACTGTATCGAATTAATTATGACTAGATACGAATCGAACGGAGTCGAAAAATCGAGGAAAATGTATACTACTCGGTTAAATTGGAGCTAGTCGAGGTAAGTGACTTGTCTAACCTTGTGGGGGGGGAAATTTTCCCTAGGATTGGTATTGAAGTGATAAATTGAAATGTGTTGAAAGTCGTGTACACGAGATGACGAGTGTGTACACTGGCTAAATGTGAAAGATTATGTCTTTAAATTGTGTAGATCGATGTTGCATATTAATTAAATAATTTTACCTTGTTATATTCTTCATCATTGATTTAAATATTTAAACTTTAAATTTGCTTGAACTTTTCCTGCTAATTGTTTTACCTGTTTAGTTGAAACTTGGTTTCTTTTCTTCTGTGCATTATTTGAAGGGTTATTTTCTTTAAATTAAATATTATTAATATGAATTATTTGACATTTTAAATTTGGTATTGAAGCAACGTACTAAAATTTTGAAATACTATATTGTTGAATTATTTTGGCATGAGCCGTGAGCTCTTTATTGTGAAAAACTATTATTGTTGAATTATTTTGGTATGAGTCGTGAGCTCTTTATTGTGGAAAAATATCATTGTTGGATTATTTTGGCATGAGCCGTGAGCTCTTTATTATGGAAAAATATTGTTGTTGATTTATTTTGGCAAATTAAAATATTTGGGCACTTGAGGTGCAAATTGTGATATTGATAGGTATGCGGTGGTATAAGGTCTAGGTCTTGAAACGCATGCGGTGAGATAAGGGAGGCTTGATACGCGTGGCTAGTTGGGGAGATTACTAGAAGTTATGCAGTGTGATAAGGGTGGCTAAAAATGCGGGATGCTATTTCGAAAAAAATATTTTCTTTAAATAAATTGTGAAGGCTCCCCCGGTGATATAAGAAAATGAGATATTGTGAATTTATTTATGATTTGGGACTACGAGGAGGTACCTCGGGAGTGCCCTTGTTGATATTGATTTATGGCCGCAGTTGCCTTTGATTATTGTTGTGATTTTTCTTAAAGTTACAAATAAATTCTATTTTGTTTCCGCGAGTTATTAATTGCCATTATTTTGTGTAATTAAATGGTGACATACTACTTGACTCATTTTCATTGTCATTTTATCTTATTATATTGTTAAACATTTTACCATGTCATTATTTATTTTTCCAGTGGGGCCTGACCTAGTCTCGTCACTACTCTACCGAGGTTAGGCTTGGTACTTACTGGGTACCGCTGTGGTGTACTCATACTATACTTTTGCACATCTTTTTGTGCAGATCCAGGTACATCTTTCAGCCCAGATATCAGTGAGTTACCGGTATGCGGAGACTTCGAGGTATATCTGCCAGCGTCCGCAGACTTCGGAGTCCCTTTCTATCATTATCATGTTATTTCCTTATTTTCTTTAGACCTTGATATATAGAGACATTGAGGATAAATTCTTAGAAACTTGTGACTTATTTCTACCGGATTTTGGGAGTTGTAAATTATTTGTTTTGTAGTTTATTTATATGAGATATCTATTATTATTCTGAATTGATAGGCTTACCTAATCTTAGAGACAAACCTACTGCACCTTAAAATATTTTGGCAAGTTAAAATATTTGGCACTTGAGGTACAAATTGTGATATATTATGATATTGATACGCATACGGTGGTATAAGGTTTAGGTGTTGAAACGCATGCGGTGAGATAAGGTTGGCTTGATACGCGTGGCTAGTAGGGGAACTACTAGAAGTCATGTGGTGCGGTAAGGGTGGCTAAAACGCGGTGTAATGACCCAACCGGTTATTTTAACTTTTAGAGCCATGTTCCCCTAAATAAAACTCCTTGTATGTGCTTTTATTAACTTATGACTTGCGGGGATAGTTGGTTATGGATTTGGAAGTGTTCTGGTTGAAATTGGAACACTTGGTTTCTTAAGTTGACCTTAAAATGCTAAGTTTAATTTCGGTCAATATTTTACAAAAATGACCCCGGAATAGAATTTTGATGATTCCAACAACTCTGTATGGTGATTTTGGACTTAGGAGCGTGTTCGGAATTTTATTTGAAAGTCTGTAGTTAAATTAGGCTTGGAATGGCAAAAATAGGAATTTAAGTTTAAAAGTTTGACCGGGGAGTTGACTTTTTGATAACATAGTCAAAACCCAGTTCCGAAATTTTTCATACCTCTGTTATATCATTTATGACTTGTGTGAAAAATTTGAGGTCAATCGGACTTGATTTGATAGGTTTCGACATCGAATGTAGAAGTTGAAAATTTTAAGTTTCATTAAGCTTTAATTGGAGTATGGTTCGTGGTTTTAGTATTGTTTGATGTGATTTAAGGTTTCGACTAAGTTCGTATGATGTTTTAGGACTTGTTGGTGTATTTGGTTGAGGTCCCGAGGGACTCGGGTGAGTTTCGGACGGCTAACGGATCAATTTTTTGATTTGGAGTTTGCTGAAATCTAGTGTCTAGTTTCCTTCTACGCGATCGAGTGAGAAGGTTCGCGATCGTGTAGGCTTAATTGGGCAGCTGGAAATTTGTTCTATGCGATCGCGTGGGAACGTCCGCGATTGCGTAGGTTGGGCAAGCAGTGCTATGTGAACGCGTGGCTAAGGTCGCGTTCACGAAGAGGAACTGAGCGAGGAGATGGGCCACGCGCTTAATGCTTCGCGATCGCGTGAGAAGGTTCGTGATCGCGTAGGTTTTCGGAGTCAGTGATTCGCGATCGCGTGGGATTTTTCGCGATCGCGTAGGGTTATTTTTGGACAATAAAAAATTTGTGCTACACGATCGCGTAGAAGAAATCACTGGGCAGAGAGTTTAAGTTCTAAAAATGGGACTTCGTTTTCCATTTTTACCGATTTGGAGCTCGGATTGAGGCGATTTTTGAAAAAGTTTTAGAGAAAATAATGGGGTAAGTGTTCTTAACTCAATGTTGGTTAAATTACCCGAATCCATCATTGTTTTTATCATTTGATTGGTGAATTAAGTTGGAAAAGTTTGAAAACCCTCTTGGATAAATTTAAGGATTTGAGGGCCGAATTATTATCGAAATTTAGTAATTTTGGTATGGGTAGACTCGTGGTTGAATGCGCGTTCATATTTCGTAACTTTTGCTGGATTCCAAAATATGGGCCCCACATACAATGTTTTAGTTAATTTCAGATTTTATTGAAAAATATAGTATTTTCTTATGAAATTGATTCCTATAATTTTGGTGATTGTATCGAATTATTGTTGGCTAGATTCGAGCCATTCAAAGTTGGATAAATGAGGAAAGAGCCAACGAATAGATTAAATTGGAGCAAGTCTAGATAAGTCTCTTGCCTAACTTTGTAAGGGGAAAATTACCTATAGGTGATTTAAATTAATAATTGTTGCTAATTGTGGGGGTTGCGTACGCACAAAGTGACGAGAGTCCGTGTTACAACCCATGTTTTCGTACGTACGAGTCGTCATAAGTCAATTGATGTAAGCTCAGAAATGAAATCATATTTGAAAAGTTTGCAAAGTAAGTTAATCATATTACCTCGGAGGTTACAAATATTGAAGATCATGAACAACAAGTAAAAAAATGGTTGGAAGTTTCAGAAGCTAAAGGAATTGAAAACAAATAATGTTTCGTCGAAAGTCGACAAATTGGGAATGTTATAACATGTACTTTTGGAGTGAGACCAGGGTGTTTAAATTGATAAGTAGGTTATGTTATGAGTTATTTTAGTCGTATGATAGTCGTGTGTTATGTTTTGAAGTCAAGCGAGTGGTGGAACAAAAGTCGATGAAAGTCATCACAAGTTACGTTCATAAGTTTTACAGAAACTTTGGGTCACATGTAACTGCAAGTTTCTCCCAATATACTTGGATATATGGGGTGTTCCACACATCAAATTAAAGATCTATGAGTCTATTTTCCAACGCATTAAACCGTTTATAAATACGACATCGGAGTAGAGAGATATGGGCATGTTTGCAATACTGCGCAAGCTGCTAGGTGACAAGTAGGTGTGTCACCTACTTGCTTAAATGAAAGCCCAAAAATGGGCCATTTCGGGTCGTCCAAAGAGGCCTTTTAAAGGCCTATTTTCTTCATATATTAGACCTAAAATAGAGCATAATAATCAGACATAAGCTCTGCAAACAAATCCTCCCAAACAAATTCCCACAAACCCTAATTGATTTTCTCTCCCTTTCAAGTTCTAATTGGAGGTAAAACCTAGAGTTTGAAGAACCAAGATAGGAGCTGAGTTATCCAACAAATAAGGTGAGTTTACTGCTCTCTTTCATCCATTTTATCTGCTGTAAATTCATGTTAAGTCGTTCTATACTTGTAAGAACTCACGGGACGGTGATCGGAAGCCGTGAGTTCGAGTTATTCACTTGTAGCGGACTGTTTTATGGACTGTATTGTTGTGATGTTGGGCAGCGTCTTTTACTACTGTTTTGTGAGAGTTTTGGAGGAGGAAGGGTGTGGAGAAACACCACATAAATGCAGGATGTTGGGCTGGTCGTTCATCGTAACAATTTCGGGTTGTTGACACTACTACGGTGGTCGTTTTGTGTATGAAGCGATTTGGGTGTGTTGGGCTGTTTTGTAGTATTGTATGGTATGCATAAGGTTGGAAACTAATGTACATATGTTGTTATTGTTGTTTTTGGTGTTGTGGTGTTATCTTGAATTTGGAAGAAGTAAGGATTATAGGGGAGATGCTGTCCGTTTTAATACAAAATAAGCTTGTCGTTCGTTGTGCGTTAGTTGTACCTTTCATAACTTAATGATAGCATTATCATCGTTGTTGTAGATTAAGGTGAGAAGAGGTGAGTTCAAGTTGGTGATTGGAAATATTGTGATAAGGTATGTTAAGACTAAGCTGTCACGACCCAACTGGAGGGTCATGACTAGCACCCGGGCCATACTTGCCGAGCACCAACGTACATTTTATCTAACCTTCCTTATTATCTTTAAGGGCCGACAAGATCAATATAAATGGTAGACATGGATCATGAACATCCAACAATGAAAGATAATGTCATGAACATACATAACATGGGACGACAAGACTGTCAAGAAACTATATATAAGGTACGAGCTACCATGAGTCGACACCTGTCTATGAGCCTCTAAAAGAACATAAGTGCTACAACATTGCCGGAACAGGGCCCCGACATACCCATAAGGTCTATAACAAAAATGCATACCAAGACCACGGCAAGTCCGGAGAAGGGATCTCGCCAATAACCGCTGAACTGGACAGCCTACTGTGGTGGGGGAGCTACGTCTACCTGTCTATCAGGACCTGCAGCACGACATGCAGCGTCCACAAATAAAAAGGACGTCAGTACGAATAAAGTACTGAGTATGTGAGGCAAGAAAGCATAAGTAAGAACAGTAATGTAAACACGGATAGAGAATATACAACCTGTGACATCTGGGTACCTCTGAGGGCTACTGACATGAAATACATGATACATACATATATATATATATACATAAACGTTTAAAACATATGCCTTTGTGGGCATCATCATCATCATATCGTACCCGGCCATAATAGGCTCGGTAAAATGTACCCGGCCATCATAGGGCTCGGTAGAATCGTACCCGGCCACGTGGAGCTCGGTAAAACCCAACTGATCAGTGGTTGCACAATAGGTGCCATACCCGGCCGACTATAGCGCGGCTCGGTAGAGTAAAATAGATACATATATATGATGCATGCTGGACTCGTTGGAATCATAATTTGAACCTTTCGGAGTGACGTAAGGTCGGTATCCTTCGTACACGTTATTAGGATTAACTCTTCATCAAGAATCTTATAAGAATCAGGAACTACCAACAACATTGATAATATAAGAATAAGAGAAGTAACATCAATATCAATCGTTTCATAAGAAGGGCAGCAATGTAAGTACTGCTAGCTTCTAAGAGTAGAGTATCTTTGGGAGCTCGTTCATTACATTATGTACAATTGGAGTCGTGCAAAAGAATGAAGGGGATAGCCTCACATACCTTGTATATACTGCCCAACCTCAAGCTATACAAATGTCACAACTCCTTAGTCTACAATAAGAGAAATGACACTATCATTATCGTTTAAGCGTCGTAACTATTATGTATCGACCACAACCTATTTTACGATGAAACGGACAGCACCTCCCCTATTTATATGACTTCCCACAAGTCAATACAATCACCAAACAGCCCAAACAACATCATTAATAATCATATTGAGCCTCCAAAACAGTCCACCAACCAACAACATTACTACCAAGCCTTTCGATATATATTTCACAAGTTCTAGCTTCAACGACTTAGCTGCAACTTGGATAATCTTAAATATATATAGAGTAAGAGGTTCCTTACCTTTAAACAGAAAGAACAACTCCAATTTGACCTTAATTTTCCACGAAATATCCCTTCAATTCTGCCACAAGAACAAGGAAGCGAAACTAGCAATTAATTCGGGTTTTTCGGCACTAGAATTACTTTAGAAGACTTGAAATCACCTAGGGTTGATTTTAAAAACTTGAAGGTGTATTTACAGAAAATAAAGCACTTAAAACAACCTCCCACACGAGCTGGAACAACACAAAAATCAGCAACAACAAGAAAAACAAGAAACTTACTAGCACCACGGGATTCCCGACATTTGATTTGTGTTGTTTGCCCTTTGTTTGGGTCTTGGATCATGAGAGAACCTTGAGAGAATGTTTTTAGGGTTATAAGGTCTGAATATACTGAAAAATAATGACTTAAAACGGGGTTGAGTTATCTTATATATGTCCAAATGTCTTAAACCGCCTTTGTGGGCCCCATAGAGAGCAGCTTGGCGCACTCTCGCGAAAACGCGAATATCTCTCTATTCCGAGATCGTATCAATGAACGGTTTAATGCGTTGGAAACTAGACTCATAGATCTTCAATTTGATAGGTAGATCACCCCATAATTCCAAGCACATTTGGAGAAAAATGCAATAATATTTGACCTAAAGTTTAAGTAAAATTATAAACCTAAGTTGCGACAACTTTTATCAACTTTTGTTTCATAACTCGCTTGACTTCAAGACTTATGATACGGATATTATATGATTTAAATACATTAAAACATTACCTCTTGGGACAATTAATCACCTCTAGTGTTATCCGAAAATACGGGTTACAACATCCTTGATTCGTTTAACTTCAAATACTTGTTAACCACTCTTATACACCCTTGTATCGTTTAAGACCAATAGGATTAACTTATTATCATCTCAAAGATAATCTCTTCTTGGATTTACGTCGACTACCTTACGGCGTGATCTATGATATGCGAATTTGGGTTGTAACATAAGCCCTTCCTTCATTTTGGCATGATCTCGTAGCTACATGTGTTAATAATGAGACATAAAGAGAAGTTCGTATTCATGAATTTATTCACATTATTCTAGTCTCATAAGTTACAATATTATTCCTTATCGGGACTTCATATTCAGTTTAGTTTTGTCTTTATTCAGTCAAGAGAGCAGAGGGTCTATATATATATACAGTATTATACTATTTTCACCACCATCGAGCTATAATCGGTGGGCAGGCCCCTATTGGGCAACCTCTGATCAGATGGTAAGTTATATATACCGAGCCTACTGTGGTCGAGCGCCTATGATCGAGCCCAGAATGGCCGAGATACAGAGCCTAGTATGGCCGAGCGCCTATGAGCGAGCCTACTACGGCAGGGCAGTTACACATACCGAGCCTTATAGGGCCGGACAACTTTTTTTTTACATACTATATGGAGAGAGTTGAGTCAGTATCAGCAGGTAAGTATATCTTCAGATTATTTTTGACTCCCAGTTACATTTCGTTATTATATCATCAATTCAGTTTCAGCTTTCAGTTATTTTGTTACCTTACATACTCAGTACATTATTTGTACTGACGTCCCTTTGTTGGGGACGCTGCATTTCATGCCTGCAGGTCCTGATAGACAGCTGGATAGACCTTCCCAGTAGATAGAGCCAAATATCAGCTTGGTTGGTAAGCTCCACTTCCCCGGAGTTACCTGGTCTAGACCTTGGAGTCCCTTTTATATATACAGGTTTGATGGGTAGGGCGAGGCCCTGTCCCGACCATGATACAGTTCAACTATCTCTAGAGGCTTGTAGACAAGTCCTGTATAGTTTGTATAACAGTAGATGTTCACGGCGGCCTCGTCAGTCTGTACATTTGGATATATATAGATATATATATATATATATATATATATATATATATATATATATATATATATATATATATATATATATGAGTTTTCGGGTATGTTTACCCCTTAGATGAGACAGGCGATATTTTCAGATGATTCAGAATATGGTCTCATCGGCGTAGGTTGAGGGTTATTCCTCTAGAGTTCACAGTTACAGAGTGGTACGCTCGGGCCGAGTATGGTACCGGGTGCCGGCCATGTCCTTTCAGGTTTGGGGCGTGACAAACTTGGTTTCAGAGCAGTTCTATCCTAGGGAGTCTACAAGCCGTGTCTAGTAGAGTCTTGTTTATGGGTGTGTTGTGCACCACACTTATAAGCAAGAGGCTACAAGGCATTTAGGAGTCTGCTACCCTTCATTCAAATCCGAATCGTGCTATAGAGCTGAGTCATAAGAGTTCGAGCCAAAGCTTATGTTTGCTAATGATATAGCGATGCTTTCAATTAGAAAAATTATAACTAGTTAAAGGGCTAATACAACAGCATATAAAAGCATTAGTAGAGAGAGAATTCTTGACTACGTGGCCCTGTTTGAGACCCTATTAGATCGTGCTTACCATATGTACAAATTTCCCATTTACCCTAAGACGGGAATATCTAACATACCCCGTGAATAACAGGCCATGGGAGTATCATAAGGTAAAAGTATAAGTTTCAACAGGTAACAGAAGCAAGGTGAAGAAGGGTACGAGGTACCTAGTTAATGAAGATTGTCCGAATTTCCACGTCAGGCAGAGAAATAAAAGGATTCTAAGTTACCTTCAACAGAAATAGAGGTATGTACAATTAGTCACACCCATCTCAGTTATGCCCTATGGGAGCTAACATATATATTTAAAAGAAGGATGGGATATCAAGATCCAGTTTGGGTTAGAGTAACCCGAAATGATGGATTGAGCGAGGGGAGCTAAAAGTGAAACAATGTTTTGTTGAAGTTTTTAGAATAATGCGATAAACAGAAGTATTGGCAGGAGAATAAGAAGAGAGTAAATGAAGTATTATGAGTAAGATGTGATAAATGGGTGATAACAGTAAATCAAAATATGATATGATGATAGAGTCTATAGTCAAGTGAAGGAAAAACATAAGAGGTGACAGGTCTTGAGACAATAAAAGAGTATAGGCCAAAAGTCATATCCTCATTTCGAGAAATGAGTTGGTGCGTCCAACATGATTACCAAGACAAAACAATTTAGACCCCCGGAGTAATAGAAATGAGCATGGACTGATGAATAGTTAGAAGTTCATTCAAGAATTCAGTAAGAGCCTAGTCATGGATAGACAAGAGGTCTTAGATAAATTAGTACACCATGCAAGATAAATGAAGTGAAACCCAGCATAGGAAATTTGATCTCGTAGATACGACATCGTAATCCTTGAGGAATATTCTGATAGGAGTTGGGCAGTAAAAGGTACTGTATAAGTGTTATGGAAATAAAAGAGAGAGTGCCACTAAGGAGATAATAAAAAAATTCGAATGCAGAAGTAACCCTACGAGCATAAGGGCGTACAGATAAGTAACTAAGGATAATTATTGGCGAGTCAGTATATCAAATATTTTATCGGGTATACGATGTAAAAAGCTCACAGCTCTACTAGAGTCAGAGGGTCTTTCCTAAGTGCTACAACGAAAGACTAGCTGAGGAAATAAGAAAGAAGGCTTCAACATAAGCATAATGACCTAAAAAAGAAATGATCTTTCCTAAGTAATATTTGAGATCATATGAGTTGCACGAAATTCCAATAGGTGTGGGCACTAGGATAAGCCAAGTATTCATGCAATAAGTGGCAGAACGACCAGGAGAAGTAATTGCACACTTTTAAAGAAAACTGAGAAGGCACGAAAGGAATTATTAAATCAATGACCCAAAGTTAGTTATGTTATGACCACACTTAACATTTCAGAGTATTATCCATGTAGCATATATGTTGACATTCCTACAACTATAAGAGATGCTGATATAAATTTAAAAGAAAGAATTGAGTCCACCTCACAGACAAAGGCTTGAATTGTTAGAAGATTATATTATGGATGTTCTATGGCGTCCACAAAAGGTGAAAGTAATAATACCCCGAGCAACAGATCGGAAGATAGCTTAAGCCTACTTAAAGGCTGGGAGAGAAGAGGAAACTAACGAGTTACATCAGGTAAGTGAATTAGGAGTCTGAACATTGCAAAATCACTCTTAACATTAGAGGTACAAGAAAGATAGTACAACAACCATATTCTATAACGGCTCTACAATAAAGCTAGAAAAAAAAAGTACTAGTCTCATAAGGAGTAAGTATGAAGCTCCCACCGGATTGTGTATGCACTAGAGGTGCAAGTTTATAGTAGAGCTTCAAGAAGTGGAAGTGAATTCTACCTATGTGGAAGGGAGGTTATTAAAGAGACAGAAGATTCAATGCGAGATTAAAAGCTAAGTAAGGTAAAGGTTAAGAAGGTACGAAATGCTCAAATGTAGAAGGTTGTGAATAGTCCATACATCAGATAGCGGGCTAGAAGCGCCATGATTCAGTACCCACAAATGATAGTGGTGTTGTCTGGGACATATCTTCTAGCCTACAGTTTCCAAGTACCGAGAGGTCTAGTTAAGAGAGTAAAGAAGAGTTAGAGACAATTTGATGTCCCGCTTGAAGTTCCTGAATAACATAAGGAAATGTATGGTGCTAGAAAGTTAAAGGAAGGTTGTGAGTACTATAAATGAATATGTGTAGGTCGCAAGGTAAAGTATGGTAGAGAAACATGGTTTTAGGCGGACATGAGCAAGGATAAGTAGAGGTGATTGAGAAGCTGACGAGAATAGGTAAGGCCTCAGAATTAAGCCCATCAAAACAAGAGAACTGATGGTTTCCGTAAGTTATAAAACAAATAACTCAGTATAGCCTGAACGAACTCAGAGGAGTCTAAGACTATGAGAAATTTGAAGATATAAAATGTTGCCCTGGTAGTAGAATAATGGTGTAATTGTGATATATAAGAGGATAACGTTAAGGCTATTGATTGGTTAATGATTCAAATAGAAGGGAACTCATGAATTGCATGAGATTAGAATACCCCTTATAAGATGAATCACGTTGGGATGCGATGAAATACACTTATTGAAGTATAGTATCATCCCTAGATGGATCAAAAAAATAACTTCAGATGTTTCCTGATGAGACGTGATCCCTAGGGATAATGTATTACGTAAGAGGTTTCAAGTTATCAATGGTAGATTATAGATCCACATTAAGGTGAATCAACAATAGGCAGATACAAGTTCCAAAGTATGAGATGATATCAGGCCTTCATTTTTAAGATGAACAGTAATGAGGAAGAACTAAAGGACTTAGATTTATACATATAGGATAAGAAGCGAGAGGTAACATGGAGTTGGGTAGCAAACCTCGGCAATAATAAACGGAAGCAAGTGTGATAGTGTAGTATGACCTACCTAGATGTAGTAAATCCATAAGGATATATTTACAAGGCTACGAAACAAGATATCGCAACAGTCGTAAGTTTGACAAATTACCGAGCGAAGAACTTTACCACACCTATATACACCAGGAGGCCTAGAGATTGGCTAAAAGCTGGAGGAAAAGGAACAGAAGAGTCACATAGGCACACATATAAGGACAAAGTCGCACAAGATGAATGACATAAGGTCGCAATAATTATGAGGTTGGAAGGATTCAGACCAAAAGTCATGGTGTCAGAAGAGGCCTAAAGGGGGGAATGCCCTGGCCTATGGATTTATTCATAGAACAGTTGCCTAGATGGAAAGGCCAGCAATAAAGTATTTATGAGAGAAATAGGTTATGAGACTGATAAGTGCACCAGTCAACATTCGAGGACGAATGTTCCAAAGGGGGGAATGATGTTACAACCCATGTTTTCGTACGTACGAGTCGTCATAAGTCAATTGATGTAAGCTCAGAAATGAAATCATATTTGAAAAGTTTGCAAAGTAAGTTAATCATATTACCTCGGAGGTTACAAATATTGAAGATCATGAACAACAAGTAAAAAAATGGTTGGAAGTTTCAGAAGCTAAAGGAATTGAAAACAAATAATGTTTCGTCGAAAGTCGACAAATTGGGAATGTTATAACATGTACTTTTGGAGTGAGACCAGGGTGTTTAAATTGATAAGTAGGTTATGTTATGAGTTATTTTAGTCGTATGATAGTCGTGTGTTATGTTTTGAAGTCAAGCGAGTGGTGGAACAAAAGTCGATGAAAGTCATCACAAGTTATGTTCATAAGTTTAAGTCATCACAAGTTATGTTCATAAGTTTTACAGAAACTTTGGGTCACATGTAACTGCAAGTTTCTCCCAATATACTTGGATATATGGGGTGTTCCACACATCAAATTAAATATCTATGAGTCTATTTTCCAACGCATTAAACCGTTTATTAATACGACATCGGAGTAGAGAGATATGAGCATGTTTCCAATACTGCGCAAGCTGCTAGGTGACAAGTAGGTGTGTCACCTACTTGCTTAAATGAAAGCCCAAAAATGGGCCATTTCGGGTCGTCCAAAGAGGCCTTTTAAAGGCCTATTTTCTTCATATATTAGACCTAAAATAGAGCATAATAATCAGACATAAGCTCTGCAAACAAATCCTCTCAAACAAATTCCCACAAACCCTAATTGATTTTCTCTCCCTTTCAAGTTCTAATTGGAGGTAAAACCTAGAGTTTGAAGAACCAAGATAGGAGCTGAGTTATCCAACAAATAAGGTGAGTTTACTGCTCTCTTTCATCCATTTTATCTGCTGTAAATTCATGTTAAGTCGTTCTATACTTGTAAGAACTCACGGGACGGTGATCGGAAGCCGTGAGTTCGAGTTATTCACTTGTAGCGGACTGTTTTATGGACTGTATTGTTGTGATGTTGGGCAGCGTCTTTTACTACTGTTTTGTGAGAGTTTTGGAGGAGGAAGGGTGTGGAGAAACACCACATAAATGCAGGATGTTGGGCTGGTCGTTCATCGTAACAATTTCGGGTTGTTGACACTACTACGGTGGTCGTTTTGTGTATGAAGCGATTTGGGTGTGTTGGGCTGTTTTGTAGTATTGTATGGTATGCATAAGGTTGGAAACTAATGTACATATGTTGTTATTGTTGTTTTTGGTGTTGTGGTGTTATCTTAAATTTGGAAGAAGTAAGGATTATAGGGGAGATGCTGTCCGTTTTAATACAAAATAAGCTTGTCGTTCGTTGTGCGTTAGTTGTACCTTTCATAACTTAATGATAGTATTATCATCGTTGTTGTAGATTAAGGTGAGAAGAGGTGAGTTCAAGTTGGTGATTGGAAATATTGTGATAAGGTATGTTAAGGCTAAGCCCTTCCTTCATTTTGGCATGATCTCGTAGCTACATGTGTTAATAATGAGACATAAAGAGAAGTTCGTATTCATGAATTTATTCACATTATTCTAGTCTCATAAGTTACAATATTATTCCTTATCGGGACTTCATATTCAGTTTAGTTTTGTCTTTATTCAGTCAAGAGAGCAGAGGGTCTATATATATATACAGTATTACACTATTTTCACCACCATCGAGCTATAATCGGTGGGCAGGCCCCTATTGGGCAACCTCTGATCAGATGGTAAGTTATATATACCGAGCCTACTGTGGTCGAGCGCCTATGATCGAGCCCAGAATGGCCGAGATACAGAGCCTAGTATGGCCGAGCGCCTATGAGCGAGCCTACTACGGCAGGGCAGTTACACATACCGAGCCTTATAGGGCCGGACAACTTTTTTTTTACATACTATATGGAGAGAGTTGAGTCAGTATCAGCAGGTAAGTATATCTTCAGATTATTTTTGACTCCCAGTTACATTTCGTTATTATATCATCAATTCAGTTTCAGCTTTCAGTTATTTTGTTACCTTACATACTCAGTACATTAGTTGTACTGACGTCCCTTTGTTGGGGACGCTACATTTCATGCCTGCAGGTCCTGATAGACAGCTGGATAGACCTTCCCAGTAGATAGAGCCAAATATCAGCTTGGTTGGTAAGCTCCACTTCCCCGGAGTTACCTGGTCTAGACCTTGGAGTCCCTTTTATATATACAGGTTTGATGGGTAGGGCGAGGCCCTGTCCCGACCATGATACAGTTCAACTATCTCTAGAGGCTTGTAGACAAGTCCTGTATAGTTTGTATAACAGTAGATGTTCACGGCGGCCTCGTCAGTCTGTACATTTGGATATGTTTACCCCTTAGATGAGACAGACGATATTTTCAGATGATTCAGAATATGGCCTCATCGGCCTAGGTTGAGGGTTATTCCTCTAGAGTTCACAGGCGATATTTTCAGATGATTCAGAATATGGTCTCATCGGCGTAGGTTGAGGGTTATTCCTCTAGAGTTCACAGTTACAGAGTGGTACGCTCGGGCCGAGTATGGTACCGGGTGCCGGCCATGTCCTTTCAGGTTTGGGGCGTGACAGTCCGTGCGTAGTTACTATTTATGCTAAAGTCCGGGTAGTTTAGGACTCAAATCATGAATTACGTGTGTTAATTGTATCGTTTATTTAATTAAAGTATTTGAACTATACTGTGAATTGTTAGGGAAAATAGTAAAAGATTGAAATCTCATATACTTAAATTTTGTATAAATTAATTAATTGTTAAAAGAAATTGTACAGCCTCTTGTATTAATCTCTTAATATATATATCCTCATTCCGGAGGTACATAAGAAAATATCCTCCTTTCTTGTGGAGTGGGCCGAATGCCTCATCAGTATAGATGCATCTATGGAACGCGCCGCACGTCCCTTGGCAGTGTACACGACACTCTGGATCGGGTCGTACGACCTCGGCAGAAATCGTGCCTAATAATAATAATTACACGATACCTTGATATTTTAATTGCAGCTTGTGAAGTTAAATAAATAGGGAATTGTCGTGTTTGAAGGAATTTAATTATTTCTGCTGGTTAAGAAATATTATTGTAAATTCTATAAATCATATTGATTTAAATATTTCTATTGTTATTTTATTTATTATATTTGACCCTTAGTGAGTGTCAAAGTCGACCTCTCGTCACTACCTCTTCGAGATTAAGCTTGATACTTACTGGGTACACGTTGTTTATGTACTAATGCTACACTTGCTGTACTTTTTGTGCAGGACCAGAGACATGTGATATAGTTGGGCCTATCGGCGCGCATTTACATTATCTAGAGGCTTAGTAGTGAGCTGTCTTTCTGAGTCGTTTTGCAGCAACTAGTGCCTCTTCTGGAAATTTTATCTGTCTATTTTATTTCAGACAGTATTTGAAATTTTATTTTGTGTAATCTACTAGATACTCCTACACTTGTGACACCAGGTCTTGGAACACACTAGTAGAAGTTTTGAATTTAATTATTTTACTTGGGTTTTAACTTATCTTATTTCTCACCTTGTCTTAATTGTTTTGCAAGTACTCCGAGTTTTATTACTCGGATAATTTTTAAAATAAATGAATACATGTTAAATCATTAGTTAGCTTGCCTAGCTGGATGTTGGGCGTCATCACGACCTATAGGTGAATTTGGGTCGTGACACGCGGGATGCTATTTTGGGAAAAATATTTTTCTTTAAAATTAAATGTGAAGGCTCCCGCGGTAATATAAGGAAATGAGATATTGTAAATTTATTTATGATTTGGGACTACGAAGCGGTATCTCGGGAGTGCCCTTGTTGATATTTCTTTATGGCTGCATTGCCTTTGGTTATTTTTGGTGTTTTCCTTAAAGTTGTAAATTTATATTTTCCTTCCGCGAGATGTTATTTGCCCTTATTATGTGTAGTTAAACTGTGATATACTACTTACTTGATTCATCCCCATTGTCATTATTATTATTATATTGTTAAACTTTTCACCCTGTCTTTTATTATTTCAGTAGGACCCGAACTGACCTCGTCACTACTCTATTGAGGTTAGGCTTGGCACTTACTGGGTACCATTGTGGTGTACTCATACTACGCTTCTGCACATCTTTTTGTGTAGATCCAGGTACTTCCTATCAGACCAAGCATCGGTGAACTAGCCATACGCAGAGACTTCAAGGTATATCTGCCAGCATCCGTAGACCTCGGAATCCCCTTCTATCCTTATTATGTTATTTTCCTTATTCTCTTTAGACTCTGATGTATAGAGATACTTAGAGTAAATTCTTAGAAACTTGTGACTTATTTCTACCAGATTTAGGGATTTGTAATTTGTTTAATTTGCAGTACTTATTTATTTCAGTTGTTAAGGATTAAATTTCAGATTTATATTTAGTTATTCCGCAAATTATTAGGCTACCTAGTCTTAGAGACTAGGTGCCATCACGACGTCCTACTGAGGAAATTTGGGGTCGTGACAATCTCTGCCCTTCCAGGGGTGGGGGTAAGACTGCGTATATCTTAACCTCCCCAGACTCCACTTGTGAAAAACTACTGGGTTTGTTGTTATTATTGTTGTTGTTGTTGTTGTTGTTGTTGTTGTTTGCAGTTGACATGGCTATAATAAGTACCTAGACGATCATTTTGATACGAAATTAAAATAAAAGAAGGGGATACATAATAGAGCACCGATCTTTCAAGATTATCTTGGTTATTTTCATGCTTAGAGTTAGGTCATTCGCTACTTTTTAACTAAATAGGATAAATATTTGTCATTTTCAAGAGCTTATTTTTTTAAAATTTTGTTTTCAATGGCTTATATTTTTTATAGTTTTATATACATCGATATAGGGTACACGCGCATCGCGCGTATCCTAAAACTAGTTATTATAAAAGCATAAATATAATGTTGGTTGACCAAAATACCTTAAAATATTTTTAAAAAAAATTAAAACATGTTGGATAATATTGTCATATTTATTACTTTCCAAATATTTAGGATTTCAAATTCAATTAAATTTTGTATTCATGGAAACTGTTTTACTACTATCTTTTAACCACTCAAATAGACTCCCATAAGGATTAAAAACACAAGAACTTGACTTTAATTTGTTGGCAAAAAAGATTTTAATTTATTAGTTTTATTTAAAAGTCTTTTTTTTCTATTGAGGCTAACATCAAGTACTACTACAAAAAATTTAAAAAAATATGGTAAGTATTAAAAAATTTATTAGTTCTAAATAGTTTAAGAAAACGTAACTTACTTAACATAAGCGGGCTCCAATTACAAGTACAGTCAAGTCCAAAAAGACAAATCGCAATAAAAAGGGTCTATAAAGGCCAAATTATTGGACTTATTAATATCTTTCTTTACAAGGGTTTTGAATATATTTAAGCCATATATTGTGGTAGTGCAAAGGATTCTTTTTTGGCTTTTTTACGCTTGATTCTTTTTTAATTATTATTTAAAAAAATAGCATCATTTATTGTTTATTCCATAAAGAGTACTTTTTTTCATTATTAGCATATTATAAAAATTAAACTCAATATTTAATAAGTTAACTGACTCGCTAATCACACGAAATATTTTTTTTGTCTATCTCCATTTTCCCTTTCCAACATTCATCTTCTTCACTCCATTTTTGAAAATCTGATGCATATGTGAATGCCACCTAAATTCAAGATATATTGATTTATACGTCTTTTATACTTTGTATATCAATGATTACTTTAATTCAAAATGTATTTTTATGTATATAATTGTTGTATATTTATTTGTGAAGTGTCATCTTATTTTAAGATGTATTTTTAATGTATATTTCAAATATATTTTATATGTCAAGTGTCATTTTAATTCAGGATGTATTTTTTTGTATATTTATATGACATCTTAATTAAATTTAAAATATTTGTTTTAATATATATTTCACATTTCTTAGTGTCATCTTAATTGAGGATGTATTTTTATGTATATTTTTATATATTTTTTTATATGTTTTAATTCAATGTATATTTTTTATATATGCATTTTATATATATTAACATATATTATTATCGAAGTAAGATATTTATGTTAAGAAAGGAAGAAAGAAGGAAGAGAAAAATTTAAGAAAGATAATTAAAAAGAAAATAAATGGAACAAATTTAGAAAATATATTAGCTTCGGCAGAAAACAAAATTAAGAAGATGAAGAAAAAGAAGGAAAGCTAATAGATAAAGAGAAAAAAAAAGCATGATTTTTGTACAAAGAATTATTGACTTTCCATTCAAATTGCTTATGTTTAGGGATTAATAATTAATATTCTTATTTTAATGAAACTGTGTGCTACAAATATAAATATTTTCTTGCCACAACTGTAATATTGGATTTCATGCTAAGAATTTGTATATTTCTTTTAAACTATGACAGTTATGTATAGTTTCCTTTTTTTCATTATAAGTGAACTTCACATATTAGCTTATTAATAGATTATAAGGTGATGTTCAAGTCATATATATTAATAGTGTAATAGTATCTTCTTTGCTTTATCGCCATTCGAGGTGGTCCAACCCATCATTCATTTGCAAATCCTGCAGTGAAATTGAGACTGCTCCTGATGAATTTCACATTAGTTTGCATTTTTATTACCTAATAAATAATATAATTTAGTAAATATATACATCGTACAATAAACTTCAAATTGAAATGTTTATCAACTAAAAATATTCTCAAAATATTAATCAATTTTTATACCCTTCACAAAATAAAGTATTTCCTTAAAAAATATCGTATGTTGGAAAAAATTATAATTTTCAAATTAGCAAATATTTTGAAGATCATATTCAATTTTAAATATGATTTTATTAAATGATCATCGGACAATGAGCAAAAAATATGACCAAACTAGAGTTTTTCAAATTAAATAAAATTGTAAATTTTCATATACTAAAGCGGTAGAATTTTCCTAAATCAAACCAAAAATATATGTTCATATAATATTAGTTGGTGTATTTTCTTAAAATTATTATGTAAATAATTGTTTTGGTATTAGGTTTAGGCTTTGCGGTGATTTCGTTTGTACTTTAACTACACTAACTTCATCCATTCTCCAGTACTTTCACACGAGTAAATATTTATTTCTATTTAAACGCGGTATCTCAGTTTGAATTACTAATCAACCAAAGAATTCTATTCTTAATAACCTACTAATACCATATGAATTTCAAATTAAAAATTAGACAAAACTTAAAGTTGTTAGATGTCCGGAACATCAAGTGCTATGATCATTAAAATAACATCTATGTGTTTCTCGAGTTGAAAACAAATTCTCAAGGTGAATTTATCAATCGAGATAAACCGTTGAACATCGATTAGTTTTATTGACAAAATAATATAGTAATATTCAAAATATCGTACCAAAACTCAAATATTAGAAAAGGTACAAAAAAGAGCGATGATCATTTTTTTTAGAAAAATATGAAAAGCAACACGTGTAGATAATTCAAAAACTTCTTTTCCTTCATGTAGAAAGAAGTCACGACGCGAAGCAAGTATTATAACAAACTTTAGATAAAAACGATCACTTTTCAGGATCTTTCATCAAGTTCTTATGGTTCAATTTACCAAGTCTCCTCATATATTTCTAGAACTTGCCATTTTATTCACATAAGTAATCACAACGAATAGTGTTGATAAAATATAAATGGTGTTAGTTAGCTAAATTAAAGAGTGAACAATCTAATTAAGCTCTTTCTAACAAATGATTGATTGATTTTTCCAAGTAAATGAGAAGAATTTTTTTATTTTTTTTGGATGAACTTTTTCAGCAAACATAAATGCTCTTCCTAACAAATAATTTACTGATTTCTAGAAGAAAAAGAAAAGATAACAATTACAAGAATTACCTAAATATTTGTTTGTGATGATTCACGAGCAATTAATAACGTGCATAGTAGTATAATTACCGGATGGAGTTTCCTATATATGATAACATTGTTAAAAAGATGGTTGCCAATATTCGCGAATCACGGCCTTGATTTTTGACAAAACCCATGTCAGATATTTCTAAGTACCCAATAATTATATATCCCAAGTTTTATTTTCTCGTATTCAAGTCCAACATGGAGAAACTCGTCTAGTGAATTTTATGTTAGACGAATATTTTATTACGAACATTAGAGGAATATCGATTTCGTTAAGCATAATTCTTTTGGACATAGGGTAAGAACTGTCTCTCTAGATATATATTCTATAAAAGCATTTTCTTGAGTTTGCGTCGTCTAGGAATTCCAGCATAGACTAAATACGATAATTTCTAGTCAAAGAGGTTTGTACTAATTGCGATAATTTCTAGATAGGAGGTACTCTAATGCATATATAATTATATACACATGCAAAATCACTACAATTATGTAGAATTAAACCAAGACTGGTAATCTTAAATTGTTTAGTATTTTGATATTATTTGCAGTTCATGTTTAAATAGGTTTTATAGCCAAAATAATATGTGAGTATGTTTTCTAATTTCTAATAACAGAAGTTTTGTATTATTATAAAATATGGGTAGTATTTTTTATTTTTTGCGTGTCAGATAATATTGAAATTACGAGTGAATGATTAGTCTCCTATCCCCTCTGTGCTATTTGTACATCATGCCCCTTTACAATTTTAAAATTAAGAAAATAATATTTTTAGATTTCTTATGTATAAAAAACAAATTTATTATGTGTAAAAATAAATCTTCCATGTGTAAAAAAAGAGGTGGGGTCATAAAACTAAAAACAAGTTTGTAAAGAGCCAAAAAACCAATTCACATATCTCCTTCTCTCTTACTAGTGAAAATTAATATTTTTTGAGTTACTTAGGCCCGTTTGGCCAAAAAACAAATTTACTTTTTTTCGAATACTTTTTTTCTCACTCTTTTCCAAAATCGGTGTTTGGCTATGAAATTCCAAATCCAATTTGAAGTTGAATTCCGGAATTTGAAAAACTTCAAAAAATTATTTTTCTTAATTTTCACTCCAAATTACTCATAAAAATTTAAAAAAATAACTCCTAATTGTATGCATATCCAAACACTGACTTCAATTTTCAAATATCATTTTCAACTTGAATTTTTTTTTAATTATTCCCACATTTCACAGTTCTTATACCCAAACGCCCACTTGGATCCTTTCAAATTATTCACCGAAAAAATCCAATATATCTGTCACATCTTCAGTCCAACTTGTCGAAGCTCCATACATAAAAGCTTCACAATACTCTAAAGGAGCTTTTCATCTCTTCACTAAATTTACTTCTTTCTTCTCCAAAAAAAAAAAAAACAATGATTACTCAACCTTTACTTCTCAAAATCACAACCCTAATCTACTTTTCAATCCTTTTCCAATCAACCCCAATCTTTGCAAATTGTACATGTGAACCCCAAGACAAAGATCATCAAAAAACCAAACATGAAGCCTTAGCCTACAAACTAGTAGCCATAGCTTCAATACTTTGTGCAAGTGCACTTGGTATTGTCATCCCAATTCTCTTGAACAACTTCAAATCATTGCAAAATGATTATTCATCTCTTAATTTCTTGATCAAAGCTTTCGCGGCGGGGGTAATTCTTGCCACTGGATTCATTCACATTTTACCTGATGCATTTCAGAGCTTGACAAACCCTTGCCTTAATAGTGAAATATTTGGGAGTTTTCCATTTGCTGGTTTTGTTTCAATGATGTTTGCTATTTTTACTTTGATGATGGAGTCATTTGCAACTGGATATCATAGAAGAGCTGAGCTTAGAAAAGCTCAGCCAGTGAATATTGGAGATGGTGAAGAAAATGATGGTATCCATACACATGGATATGGACAAGGACATGAGCATATTTCTCATGGTCCTCATATTTTGTTAGAAAGAACCAATTCTTCTAGTCTTATACGGCACAGGTTAATATCACAGGTAATATTTGCAGATAATGGTAGTACTCATTATCCTTGTTTTTTTTTTCCTTTGTGTGTGACATCAGGGGCGGAGCTAGAGAGGAGTTACGGGTTCGACCGACCCCAGTAATTAAACCTGGTATTTGTTTGATAAAATTTATTAAACATATATAAATTATTAATTTAGAACCCAGTAACTTAAAACTGATTAGAATCCCGAACTCATAAGCTTCACTGGTTTACACACTATTTTCCGCAACTAATCTTTCAAGATGCAAGGAAATTGAGGGAATAAAAGAGGAAATTAAACGTTTTTCTTTAATTGTTTTGTTTTGTCCTTTCCATTTTCCCTTCTAATAATTTTCTATAGCTTTCATGTGGAAAAGTATATACTTCATTTTACTAAAAGTATTGCATATAGAAGAAGGAAAAGAAATGAAAAAAAAGAAGAGGAAAAGCTTTCCTTAATTCTTATTATTAGATTTATTTTTCCTTAATTTTTCTTTATCATAGTATTTCTTTTTGGGTTTGGGGAGGGGGGGGGGGGATTCTTCTTAAAAGAGAAAATAGTTTGACAGATTCCTAAAGGACAAATACCACAGAATTAAGTCGCATATATTCATTCTTGTGTCGGTATTTTTGTCTTTTTATATTATGCGTAATACTTTTGTGTTGTCAATTATTCTCGAACATTTGGCATGGATCTGTGAATATCATAAACTTAGCTTCATTTGTTCCAATTCAAAAGGTTCAGATTAATCACGTAAACATCCTTACAAATTTACTCTTATCGCTTGTATTTACTTTTGCAATTTGTTCATATTGAAACCCCAATTTAAATAGATTTCCATCATAACTAGTTTTATGTTGATTGTTGTGAAACCTTTCGTTGCAATTCGAAGAGAATTGTTACGAAAATTCATTTGAAATAGTGTCTGTATAAAGGATTATAATTGGAAAAACTACCTAGTATAGTTGCTTTTAAAAATAATAAACGAAAAAATATATATTTGTTGTATAGTAAGAAGAGAAGGTGGTGTTTTTAAGTGAATGAAAACTATGTCAACTTATTGGGTTTAGTGAATTTAATTGGTCATTTTCTTTGTTGATTCAAGTGATCCAAATGCTTATTTTAATTTGCTTTTTCCATTAATCTTTGCATTGACATACAAATATTCTAAAAGAAATCTGAAAACTTTGCAGATTTTGGAGCTGGGAATTTTGGTTCATTCTGTGATTATTGGTATTTCGCTTGGAACTACAGAAAATCCCAAAACAATCAAACCTCTAATAATAGCTTTGAGTTTTCATCAATTTTTTGAAGGCATGGGACTTGGTGGGTGCATTTCCCAGGTAAAATAAACCTTCTCGCTCTTTCTTCATTTCTCACCATAAGTAGTAAATTATTTCTCTGATTTTAGAAAACAAATCTTGTTATATTAATCTTTACTTTAAAGTTTCACTAATTGCCTGCTGAAGAATATGTTTTATATTTTATCTGTGGTATATAAAATAGAAAATTACATTGTCCTATTCTCCAAATCATCGTAATCTATGTTGAATTAATGAATCAATGAGATACATGATAGATTTTATACTTTTTTTAGCATATGAAGTGACAAATAGGCAGACGGAAGCAAAGTTTATGTAGTAAATGGATGATACTCATTTGACACTTCCTTTCAGTTTGAGCTATATATTGATCCGCAACCCAACCGTTTAAAGTTTAAACTAAAAATAATCAGCAGATGTATAATGTATAATGTAATATAATATAATTCATGTATAATATGTGAATAACCATGTATAATTTGCACATAATCTATGTATATCAGTTTAAAAAGTGAACAGTGAATTCGGCCGGTTATTTTTGTGTAAAGATTCCATATTGATAAGCGAATAATTTTGAAACATATATTTTGATATTAAGGTAACGTACGTGAAATGAAGAAATAAATACAGTAGTGGATATGCAGGGATACTCTACACCCATTGATTTAATATTCTGAATTCGTCTCTAAAAATGCTAGCAGTCTATTGATTATCAATTTTGTGATCGTCCGACATTATATAATTATTAAAAGAAACATAATGCAAGTTGTGATACAGGATATATATGGGGGAGCTCGGGGGCGGTAGAGAAACCCTCTTCCCTAAAAAAATATGTTGTGTACATAAGGTCCATCATTGTTTTTACGTATATATATTAAATGTAGAATCTTCTTAGCTTCTTCACGTATCTACTTTTAAAAAAATTTAAATTCCCTTGGTAAAAATCCTTATGCATGTGCAGGCGAAGTACAGGGCAAGAACAATAGCAATAATGGTATTGTTCTTCACTCTTACAACTCCAAGTGGAATAGCTATTGGAATGATGATATCAAAAGGTTACAATGAGCAAAGCTGGGCAGCATTGATTGTGCAAGGGGTTCTTAATTCAGCATCAGCTGGTATTCTAATTTACATGGCGCTTGTGGATCTTCTTGCAAAAGATTTCATGGACCCTAATTTACACAGTAGTTTCAAGCTCCAAATTCTTGCCAATGTATCACTTGTTTTGGGAGCTTCTTGTATGTCACTATTGGCAAAATGGGGTGGGACATAATGTCATTGTATGCATATAATTAATTATTCCTAGCTAAATTATGTATAGTTTTTTGTTTCACAAGAAATTGATCTTTTGATTATTTTATTATAGGCAAAATAGCCTCCTGGTACTTAAACTTGCGCTTGATTGCCAACCCGGTAAAGGAACTTATAACTTTCTCGCTAGAACACCTCAACTCATACATTTGTGAACTAATAAACCTCTCAAATAGAGCGTGTCTAGCAAATGCGCTAACATTATAACACGATATATTTTAGGACTAGTTGTGGCTTGACATGTATAATTTGTGGGTCCCACTTATTTTAACAAATTTATCAAAATTTTAATTTCATGATTTTTCTTTTCTTCTTCATGGTCTTCTACAGATAAGCCAACCCTACTATTTGTTTTTCACCCAAACACACCACATCAACTCGCCACTCACATCTCTACCGCCAGCACCATCACACCACCACAAATAAGTCAAAATCACTAGAATTTATCTGCTCATAGATCAGGAAAAAAGAAAAGAAAAAATAAGCAACAAATTAAGATAATTGATTAGTTGTTCTCTCTCTAAAACCACAAGCTCACCACTCCCTTCCCACCTATGGGCCACCACAAAACTACACCAGAATACTCCCCCACTTTGAAGCCATCGTTGATCTTCTTCTGGAATTCCAAAATTGATTTTTGTTTTGTTTTTGCCTAATTCAAAAATTGGCATACAAGTTTTAGATTCTTAATCTCCCTCTCAACTATAATCTTGACTTTCAGTGGAAGAATAGCTTGGGAGAGAATTGAAGGATGCTTGTGACAGTAAAATTGTTGGGTTTGATTTGGAAGATGAGAAAGAAAATGGAAATATTGGCTGGGGGGGTTGGCGTAAAGTGGTAGAGGAGGAAGGGGGAAAAGGTGTAATGGTAAAGAAAGGGATGGGATGTGGGCTTTTCTTTCTTTCTTTTTCTTTTATTATTATTTTTTGATTTTAAAATTTTTTTAATCCAAAATTATTATACTAGGCGCGCTAGTTATGTAAGTTGCACGCACTTTATCCATGTCACATGTGCTCTTGTCACATAATCATAGTCAATAATCAAAGGTGTTTATTAATTTACATATGTACATAAATCATAATGTCTTTGTATGCGTATAATTAATTACCTAGCTAAATTATGTATAGTTTTTGTTTCACAAGAAATTGACCTTTGATTATTTTATTATAAGAATCAACTTATGTCATAGCAATATGATTCCGCGGTTTTCGAAAAGTTGCAACTTGTTGGGACTTCCTGCACTTTAGCATTTGTCAACTAGGTGCTTTTTGATCCCCTATTTGCTATGGGAACAAAGGATAAAATACAATCGATTCCTCCGTTTTAGCGATTTTTGCTTTTAGATGTTTCTGTTCTTAACATCATCCCGAATAGTTCTCAATATTTGACACTTTCCATACTTCATGAGTGCAAAATTAATAAATTTGCTAGTGATTAGAGTTATAAGTATAGTCTTACTAGAGTTTACATTAAATGATGTATACATTAAATGAAATTCTAACTATTTTAAGTTATTGGGTTCTAAATTAATAATTTTATACATAATCAAACAAAATTAGAGATTTTACCAAAATTATTGAGTTCAGTCGCGTCCGTACCTTGGACTCTAGCTCCGCCGTTGTATGACACCTAACGTATCACCAAATTGACCACTGTGTATGGGCCATTTCAAAAAAATGATACTATTCCAATGGTTTATCCAATTAGAGGTAGTGATCAAGTTGTCTATAGTTTCTTGAAGATCTTCAATCAAAAAAATTTACAGGGAAATTCCTTCACCTTGCTTGAGCCCATTTACAGAGGAATATTCTCTTTACCAAATATATAGAACCAATCACAAAGAGAAACTCTTTGCTCTAAAAATCAAAGACTTATGTACAATTATAATATTTAACAATGAGCTCAAATCATCCTTTTATTTTCATAACGGGTGGGACATTCACTACAAGAAAAGGCTCAATTTATAGGGGTTATTCACTAAAAACGCCACAGTTACATTCGCCACAAGCATATTTGAGCCAGTTTTTTAAAACCTCCACGACAAACGCCACAAAATGACTTTTTACATTGTGGAGGTTTTTAAATCAATTTGTGACGGTTTAGAACCTCCATTAATATGGTTTTAATGTTTCAAAAAAAATGCGGGGATTTTTAAACCCCCACAATATGTTTTCAGCTTTTTAAAAAAAACATGTGGGGTTTTATAACCCCCGAATATGATATTAATGTTTAAAATAATTAGTGGTAGTTCATTTTGCCACAGTTAAATAGATAATTTTATTGAATAAGGTATAATATAAGTCAAATTCTATTAGAAACAACCATAGTGAGAAACATTACAAATTCAAATCCATACTGAATTAAACAAAGCTATTATCAAGTATGATATCTAATATGGTGACCAACTAGCTAGGATAGTAAAAACTGTATATATTCATTACATAAGATTTAGACCCACCATTTATTCTAAATAGAATAGAGTACTGCTCTTTAGCTAAGACTTCAGAGACTGTCGAAACACAACTGACAGGAGGTACTAAAACTCTTGAAAACTATTAACTCTTGGCAATACCGCAATAACATGGTAATGATACAATGGCAAAGAAATTGATGGGTTATAAAAACCTGAACTTAACTAAGAACAGGGAGTTCTCAATATTCTTGTAATAATCAACAATGAATTTTAACCATGTTGTGACCATACTCTCTCAGTTGTGCTGCATCCATGTGCTTCAATTCACCCTCCCTAACTATGAAAAGAAAACCCAAAGATTATACGTAAAAGTACATTCGGCAAATGTAAACTTTAAAGCAATGAGTATACATGCAATGTGTGCTTTTGAAGTGATGCATTTTAACATCAAACAAAGGCAATTAATAACACATTTGAAGCGAAGCATTTTGACATCAAAGTAACCACAACTTTATTGAGTACTATATCATTCATAACTCAGAGTGTTGAAGGCCACTCATTTTATGCTTTTGACAAACCAAAGGAAAAAAGCATATAGATGAACTACAATAAGGCCACTCATTTTTCATCATTCATGGCAACACTAAATCAGTGGAAAAGTATGAGTTTGTTGAAGTAATGAACTGCACAGTAATACTTATTCTCTTTATGGTACTAGAAATAGATTTAGTCTTAGATTTAATTGTACCTGGTCGTTGAACATGATACGTTTTATGGCAAAGGGACCTTCAACTTGTCCAGAACATATGTTGTAGATAAAGTTACAAAAGTTTATATTCAATGCAATCAAGAATTCAAATTAATCACAACCTTTTTTATAGGTTAAAATTATGCAGAGCCTTGACAATTAAAATGGTTACATTGACCAATCTAAATAAACTTTTTCTTTCCATATCTAAATCTACTATTACAAATAATTTAACTGTAAGGTTTCTCAGAAGTCCCAACCTTTCGGAGGAAAGCAGCCTTAGAACTAACAATACACTTGAGCTTTCAGGAAACATATTGACAAAGTTCTACCTCGTTATTTATTCCCTTGACTAACATGAAAATCCACCAGCCATATTTTATTATACTAAAATGACATATATGCTTAGGAACTCAAACAGGGACAAACATAAATCACTGAGAGAAATTGAAGTATTAAGTATGTCCAAACTACTACAAATTTCTAATAATATGAGATGAGTAAGGACCATGAGGGGAAAGTATGTATAGTTTTTCCTTAACCTTTCCTCCTATTAAACCCAATGAACTTGTTTTGTAGCAAAAAGATGCAAGCACCTATTTATTAGGCACCCGAAATTATTGGTCGTCCATCGGGTATCTTATAGGAAATGAAGCACATGCAACATTGTCACGATCCGAAATTCTCACCTTCGGACCGTGATGGCGCCTAAAATTTTACTTGCTACGCAAGCCAACGTTAGAATAATATTATCTATTTTTAAAATAATTTTAAATTTATTAATAACAAGGAAATAAATGCGGAAGAAAAGTTTGAAATATAGTGAAATAATCCATCAAACAACGGTGTCTAAATACCATCCCAAAATTGGTGTCACAAGTGCACGAGCTTCTAAAATAAATACAAATAAAGGTCTGAATAAAGTAAAGTTGTCCGAAAATAAATACACAGCCAAATTAAAATAGACGGGGACTTAAGAACTGCGGACGCCATGCAGTTATACCTCAAGTCTCCTCTGATAGCTGAAATCCGAGCAAGTCTATGGTACGCCGTTGGGACCAACTCCAAAATCTACACAAGAAGTGCAGAGTGTAGTATCAGTACAACTGACCCCATGTACTAGTAAGTGCTGAGCCTAACCTCGACGAAGTAGTGACAAGGCTAAGGCGGTTCACTTACATTAACCTGTACGCAATATTGATAACAACAACAAATAATAGAAATAAATCAGGTAACTCATTTATAATAATTGAAGCCAACTCGGCAGTCATAATCCATTATTATTTCAACCAATTCTGTTGCAGCGTGAAACCCGCCCTCACAATATAATCACATTCAGTTCTGTTGCAGCGTACAACCCGCTCTCACAATATATTCACATTCGGTTCTGTTGCGGCGTGCAACCCGCTCCTCCAATATATTCATTTTAATCAAGTCTGTTGCGGCATGCAACCCGATCCTCTAATATGGACTTTTAATAAGTCTGTTGCGGCGTTCAACCCGATCCTCCAATATTGACTTTTTAATAAGTCTGTTGCGGCGTGCAACCCGATCCACAATATTGACTTTTAATAAGTCTGTTGCGGCGTGCAACCCGATCCTCCAATATATGACTTTTAATAAGTCTGTTGCGGCGTGCAACCCGATCCTCCAATATATTCATTATAATCAATCATGTTGTGGCGTGCAACCCGCTCCTCCAACATATTCATTTACCAATTCTTAAAGATGAAATTTTCCCAATAAATATAATAATTAATATAAAATTATAAGACAACAAGCATACAATAATTATGGTTTAATTATGAAGCAAACAATGACAAATAGCGAATTATTATAGAAATCAGGGAGAAAATAGGTAATTTAATATTTAATATGCTAAATGTCAAATAACAATTAAGGCACATAATTCAAATAGCATGTAACAATTAATGCAAGAATTCAAGAATTAATATTTGACAAAGAATAAGAGAGAAATAATTATTATAATAATTAATTTATGATTAAAAATAATTTATGATTTTTTTCAAGTAAGCAGGCAACAATTAATTTGACGACGTATAGACACTCGTCACCTCGCCTATATGTCGTTCTCATGCAATTCACATAACAAATAATTTAAGGGTTTTATTCTCTCAAGTCAAGGTTAACCACGACACCTACCTCGCTTTGCAAATTTCAATCAATTATTCAACCTCAACTTTTCCTTTTAAATTCGCCTCTGAAAGCTTCAAATCTATTCACAAACAATTTGATATATTCAATACGAATCATAGGAATTAATTCCATATGAATTTATAAATTTTTCGGATAAAAATCCGAAATTCATTAAAATATTTGGAAGTGGGACCCACATCTCAAATCTCATAAATATTCACAAAATCCGAACACCCGTTCCGGTACGAGTTCAACCATATAAAATTTGTCCAATTCCGATATCAAATGGACCTTCAAATCTTAATTTTTTATTTTTGGAAAGTTTTACAAAAATTCCAATTTCTTCCATCTAAATCTGAAATAAATGATACATATAGTCTTAGATTTATGAAATACAATCATTATATGATAAATAACACTTACCCAGTTCGAAATCGTGAAAAACTCCTTTGAAATCGCCCCTAAGCCGAGTTATAATTGAGGGTTTGTGAAAAATGGGAAAAATCTCGTTTTTGGTTCTGTTTTAAGTCATAGAGGTCAGGCCTTCTTCGCGTTCGCGAAGGGCCTGTCGCGTTCGTGATGAGTAGCAGCACGTGGCTTTCGCATTCGCGAGTCCTCCTTCGCGTTCGCGAAGGTCCCCCCCTCCCCCCTCCCCCCCTGGCCTTCGCGTTCGCGCTGAAGGAATGATCGACCCTCCCCCAGGTGTGCCTAACACTAAGCGTTCGCGGGGAGCTGGTCCGTTCGCGAAGGATAATGCCCCCATTGCTCTACATTCATGGCCATGCCTTCGCGTTCGCGAAGAAGAAAACTCCAGCTGCCCAGTTTACTCTACGCGTTCGCGAGAGTACCTTCGCGAATGCGAAGAAGGACATGCTAGAACACCTGCTGCAGCAAAATACCAGATTTTCAAAGTCCAAAACATCCCGTAGCCTATCCGAAACTCACCCGAGTCCTCGAGGCTCCAAAACAAACATGCACACAAGTCCTAAAATATCATACAAACTTGCTCGCGTGATCAAATTGCCAAAATAACAGCTGAAACTACGAATCAGACACCAAATCAAAGGAAGTTTTCAAGAAAACTTTAAAACTTATATATTTACAATTGGACGTCCAAATCACGCCAAATAAACTCCGATTCTCACCAAATTTGGCAGACAAGTCATAAATATTATAGTGGACCTATATCGGGCTCCGGAACTAAAATACGGACCCGAGGTCAATAAGTCCAACATCAGTAATTTCTTAGAAATCATTAAGCTTTCAAGCTTTTAATTTTTCATCAAAATTCCATATTTCGGGCTAGGGACCTCGGAATTCGATTTCGGGCATACTCCCAAGTCCCAAATTATGATACGGACTTACCAAAATTATCAAAATATTGATCCGGGTCTATTTGCTCAAAATATTGACCAAAGTCAACTTAGTTGAGTTTTAAAGCTTTATTTCATATTTTAATTATTTTTCATATGAAAACTTTCCGAAAAAATTTACGGACTGTGCACGTAAGTCGAGGAATGATAAATGGTATTTTTCGAGGTCTTAAAACATAGAATTACTTATTAAATTTAAAGATAACATTTTGGGTCATCACATTCTCCACCTCTAAAACAACCGTTCGTCCTCGAACGGAGTTAGAAAAAAAAGTACCTTAGCTGGTGAATAAGTGTGGATATTTACTCAACATGTCCGACTCGGACTCCCAGGTAGATGCCTCTACCGGCTGACCTTTCTATTGCACCCGAACTGAAGGATAACTTTTTGGCCTCAACTGTCGGACCTGCCGGGCTAGAATAGCTATCGGCTCCTTCTCGTAAGTCAAATCTTTGTCCAATTAGACTGAGCTGAAATCTAACACATGGGACGGATCACCATGATATTTCCGGAGCATAGACACATGGAACACCGGATGAACCGCTGATAAACTAGGTAGTAATGCAAGCCTGTAGGCTACTTCACCCACACTTTCAAGAATTTCAAAGGGTCTGATATACCTAGGGCTCAACCTGCCCTTCTTTCCGAACCTCATTACACATTTCATAGGTGAAACCCGGAGCAATATTCTTTCTCCAACCATGAATGCAATATCACGAACTTTATGGTCGGCATAACTCTTTTTCCTAGACTAAGCTGTGCGAAATCGATCCTGAATAATCTTGACCTTATCCAAGGCATCCTGTACCAAATCGGTACCCAACAACCGAGCCTCTCCCGGTTCAAACCAACCAACTAGCGATCGGTATTGCCTTCCGTATAATGCCTCATATGGAGCCATCTGAATGCTCGACTGGTAGTTATTATTATAAGCAAACTCCGCAAGTGGCAAGAAATGATCCCAAGAACCTCCAAAGTCTATAACACAAGCACGGAGCATATCTTCCAATATCTAAATAGTGTGCTGTGACTGTCCGTCTGTCTATGGATGAAATGCTGTACTCAACTCCAGCCACGTGCCTAACTCATGCTATACAACCCTCCAGAAATGCGAGGTAAACTGCGTACCTCGATCTGAAATAATAGACACGGGCACACCGTGAAGGTGGACAATCTCACGAATGTAAATTTCAGCTAACCTCTCTGAAGAATAGGTAAATGCTACTAGAATGAAATGTGTTGACTTGGTCAACCTATCCACAATGACCCAAACTGCGTCAAATCTTCTCTGAGTCCATGGGAACCCAACAACAAAATCCATAGTGATATGCTCCCACATCCACTCAGGAATTTCTAACTTCTGAAGCAAACCACCAGGTCTCTGATGTTCGTACTTAACTTGCTGAAAATTCAGACACCGAGCTACATATGCAACTATATCCTTTTTCATTCTCCTCCACTAATAATGTTGCCGCAAATCTTGATACATTTTGCCGGTACCTGAATGAATAGAATACCTGGAACTGTATGCTTCTTCAAGAATTAATTCACGAAGCTCATCCACATTTGGCACACAAATACGACCATGCATTCGCAGAACCCCATCTTCCCCCACATCAACCTGTTTGGCATCACTGTGCCGCACCGTGTCCTTAAGGACAAGTAAATGAGGATCATCATACTGCCTCTCTCTGATGCGCTCATATAAAGAAGACCGAGCGACTGTGCAAGCTAGAACCCGACTGGGTTCTGAAACATCTAACCTCACGATCTGATTAGCCAAAGTCTGAACATCTGCAGCTAATGGCCTCTCACCAACCATAATATATGCAAGACTGCCCATACTCACAGCCTTTCTACTCAAGGCATCAGCCACCACATTGGCCTTTCCGGGGTGATACAAAATGGTGATATCACAGTCTTTCAACAATTCCAACCATCTTCTCTGCCTCAAATTAAGATCTTTTTATTTGAACAGATACTGAAGGGTGCGATGATCAGTAAATACCTCACACGAGACATCGTAGAGATAATGCCTCCAAATCTTCAGCGCATGAACAATGGCTGCCAATTCTAAGTCATGAACAGGATAATTCTGCTCGTGAACTTTCAACTGCCGTGACGCATATGCAATTACCTTGCCATCTTGCATTAATACTGCACCAAGCCCAATGTGAGATGCGTCACAATATACCATATACGATCCTAAACCTGTGAGTAATACCAATACTGGCGTCGTAGTCAAAGCGGTCTTGAGCTTCTAAAAGCTCAACTCACACTCGTCTGACCATATGAATGGGACACCTTTATGGGTCAATCTGGTCAATGGGCTTGCTATAGATGAAAATCCTTCCACGAACCGACGATAATAACCTGTCAAGCCCATGAAACTCCGGATCTCTGTAACTGAAGTAGGTCTAGGCCAATTCTGAACAGCCTCAATCTTCTTAGGATCCTCCTTTATGCCTTCTGCCGATACAACATGCCCCAAAAAGGCAATTGAGTCTAACCAGAACTCACATTTTGAAAACTTGGCATATAACTGATTATTCTTCAAGGTGTGAAGCACACTTCGAAGATGCGGCTCATGTTCCTCTCGACTGCTGGAGTAAATCAAGATATCATCAATAAATACAACCACAAAAGAATCCAAATAAGGCTTGAACACCCGATTCATCAAATCTATAAATGTTGTTGGGGCATTTGTCAACCCAAATGACATCACTAGGAATTCGTAATGCCCATACCGAGTTTGAAAAGCTATTTTAGGGACATCAGAGGCCCTAATCTTCAACTGATGGTACCCAGACCTCAAATCGATCTTCACAAATACCTTGGCACCCTGAAGCTGATCAAATAAGTCATCAATTCTTGGCAGCGGGTATTTGTTTTTGATAGTGGCCTTGTTCAACTGCCGATAATCTATACACATCTGCATCGATCCATCTTTCTTCTTTACAAATAATACTGGTGCACCCTAAGGCAAGACACTAGGTCTAATGAATCCCTGATCAAGCAAGTCTTGTAACTGCTCTTTCAATTCTTTCAACTCTGGCGGGGCCATACGGTATGGTGGAATAGAAATGGGCTGAGTGCCCGGAGCCAAATCAATACAAAAGTCAATATCTCTGTCGGGTGGCATCCCCGGCAGATCTGCAGGAAATACTTCAGAAAATTCACGAACAAATGGTATTGAGTTCATAGAAGGGACATCCGCACTAGGATCGTGAATATAAGCCAGATAGGCTAGACACCCTTTCTCTACCATACGCCGAGCTTTCATATAAGAAATAACCCTGCTGGCAGAATGACCAGGAGTCCCTTTCCACTCTAACCAAGGTAACCCCGACATAGCTAGGGTCACTGTCTTGGCATGACAATCCAATATAGCATGGTAAGGGGACAACCAATCCATACCCAAGATGACATCAAAATCTACCATATCAAGAAGTAGAAGGTCCATACTAGTCTCAAGATTACCAATAGTAACCATACACAAATGATAGACATGATCTACTACAACAGAGTCTCCCACCGGTGTAGATACACATATAGAAGCACTCAGAGAATCATAAGGCACAACCAAATATGAAGCGAAATAGGAGGACACATAGGAATAAGTAGATCCTGGATCAAATAGAACTGAAGCATCTCTATGGCAAACTGGAATAATACCTGTGATCACAGCATTAGATGACTCGGCCTCAGGCCTAGCTGGAAAAGCATAAAATCGGGGCTGGGCCCCACCACTCTGAACTGCATCTCTGGGACGGCCTCTAACTGGCTGGCCTCCACCTCTAATGGCCTGACCTCCACCTCTAATGACCTGACCTCCACTTCTAGCTGTCTGACCCCTGCCTCTAGCTAGCTGAGTAGGCAGTGAAGCAACCAGTGCCGGTATGATGGCACGGGAATCCTGTCGAGATCTGTTACTTGCCAATCTAGGGCAATACCTCCTGATGTGACCAATGTTCCCACACTTATAACACCCATCATGATGTCGTGGCTGCTGAAGCTGAAGCTGAAGCTGACCTAAGTGGGCCGGATAACCATTGTAGAAACTCTGGAGTGGTGGTGCACTGATAGGAGCTGAATGTGCATTGAATACTGACTGCCTAGAGTAAGGCATAATAGGATCGCGACTCCCTAAAGCACCGGGAGATGCATGAAGTGCTGAATGAAACGGTCTGGGAAGATGAACTCTACCAAAATTACCCCTGCCTCCAGACGAGGCACCACTGAAATCACCGAACTGACGAGGCCTCTTATCAGACCTTTGCCCTCTCTCCTGTGCAAGAACCATCTCGATCCTCCTGGCGACATTAGCAGCTGCCTGAAAATAAATCTCACTTCCGGTTTCCTTGGCCATCTGAAGTCTGATGGGGTGAGTGTGTCCCTCAATAAACCTACTCACTCTCTCTTCCTCCATAGGTAGTAAAAGGAGAGCATGACGGGCCAAATCCACAAAACGGGACTCATACTGAGTAACAGTCATACTGCCATGATAAGGAGGAACTTCTCTAGAAATAGCTGAGAGAACTGCTCCTAGGTAAGTGTAGGTGATTCGACTGGTCGGGTCAATGTATAATCTCTCCACCACCTCTTGGCGAAACCCGTCATCTGGAATACCGCAAAATTAACTCCATTGGTCTCAGCTATACCCATGTTCCGCAGTACCTTATAGCAGCGTTCAAGATAATCGTGTGGGTCCTCAGAAGGTGTACCACTGAAATGAACTGGAAAGAGCTTAGTAAACTTATCCAGTCTCAATAAGGCCTCAAAAGACATGGCGGGCCTATGACCGATCTGTGCTGCAACAACTGCCTGAACTATCCCAACTGGTGGGGCTGCTGGAACCTGATTCTGGGGAGCCATCTACTCCGGAGCGGGAGTAGTGGGAGTTTGTGCTCCTCCCCCAGCCTGTGAGACGGCTCGTGCCACTGGAAATGTACCATTCTGGGCCACACCCTCCATAAGACTTACCAAACGGACTAGAGCGTCCTGAAGTACTGGAGTGGCTATGAATCCTTCTGGGACCTGAACTAGTATAACAGGTACATTCTGAACTGGAACCTCCTCCTGAAGGTCCACCTAAGGTTCTACAACAGGTGCAGTTGCTCGAGCTATGGAGTGAGCTCTACCTCGGCCTCTATCTCGGCCTCTAGCACGACCGACCTCTACCCCTAGCCATAGTTGCCACCGGGGGTTCTGGTCCCTGTCCATCGGTAGAGGTATTACGTGTTCTCACCATCTGCGAGAGAATAAGAGTAGAATAGTTCAATCATCGATGATAGAATAAAATCGCACGATAGAATAAGAAAGAAGTAATATTGTTCCTAAACTTCATAGCCTCTGAGAGATAAGTACAGACGTCTCTGTACCGATTCTTCAGACTCTACTAAGCTTGCTCGTGACTCGTGAGACCTATGTAACCTAGTGCTCTGATACCAACTGTCACAACCCAAAATTCCCACCTTCGGACCGTGATGGCACCAAACATTTCACTTGCTAGGCAAGCCAATATTAAAATAATATTATCCATTTTTAAAACAATTTTAAATTTATTGATAACAAGGAAATAAATGCGGAAGCAAAGTTTGAAATATAGTAAAATAATCCATCAAACAACGGTGTCTACATACCATCCCAGAATTGGTGTCACAAGTGCACGAGCTTCTAAAATAAATACAAATAAAGGTCTGAATAAAGTAAAGTTGTATGGAAATAAACACACAGCCAAATTAAAATAGACAGAGACTTCAGAACTACGGACGCCATGCAGTTATACCTCAAGTTTCCTCCAAGTAGCTGAAATCCGAGCAAGTCTATGGTACGCTGCTGGGACCAACTCCAATATTTGCACAAGAAGTGCAGAGTGTAGTATCAGTACAACCGACCCCATGTACTGGTAAATGCTGAGCCTAACCTCGACGAAGTAGTGACAAGGCTAAGGCGGTTCACTTACATTAACCTGTACGCAATATTGATAACGACAACAAATAATAGAAATAAATCAGGTAACTCATTTATAATAATGAAGCCAACTCGGCAGTCATAATCCATTATTATTTCAACCAATTCTGTTGCAGCGTGCAACCCGTTCTCACAATATATTCACATTCGGTTCTGTTGCGGCGTGCAACCCGCTCCTACAATATATTCATTTTAATCAAGTCTATTGCGGCGTACAACCCGATCCTCCAATATGGACTTTTATTAAGTTTGTTGTGGCGTGCAACCCGATCCTCCAATATTGACTTTTTAATAAGTCTGTTGCGCCGTGCAACCCGATCCGAAATATTGAATTTTAATAAGTCTATTGCGGCGTGCAACCTGATCCTCCAATATTGACTTTTTAATAAGTCTGTTGCGGCGTGCAACCCGATCCTCCAATATATTCATTATAATCAATCCTGTTGCGGCGTGTAACCCGCTCCTCCAACATATTCATTTACCAATTCTTATAGAAGAAATATTCCCAATAAATGTAATAATTAATATAAAATTATAAGATAACAAGCATACAATAATTATAATTTAATTATGAAACAAACAATGACAAATAGCGAATTATTATTGAAATCAGGGAGCAAATAGGCAGTTTAATATTTAATATACTAAATGTCAAATAACAATTAAGGCACATAATTCAAATAGCATGTAACAATTAATGCATGAATTCAAGAATTAATATTTGACAAAGAATAAGAGAAACGATTATTACAATAATTAATTTATGATTAAAAATAATTTATGATTTTTTTCAAGAAAGCAGGCAACAATTAATTTGACGACGTATAGACACTCGTCACCTCGCTTATACGTCATTCTCATACAATTCACATAACAAATAATTTAAGGGTTCTATTCCCTCAAATCAAGGTTAACCACGACACTTACCTCGCTTTGCAAATTCCAATCAATTATTCAACCACGGCTTTTCCTTTTAAATTTGCCTCCGAAAGCTTCAAATCTATTCACAAATAATTCGATATATTCAATACGAATCGTATGAATTAATTCCATATGAATTTACAAATTTTTCGGATAAAAATCCGAAATTCATTAAAATATTCGGTAGTGGGACCCACGTCTCAAATCCAGAAAAATCTTGCAAAATCCAAATACCTGTTCCGATACGAGTTCAACCATACCAAATTTGTCCAATTCCGATATCAAATGGACCTTCAAATCTTAATTTTTCGTTTTTGGAAAGTTTTACAAAAATTCCAATTTCTTCCATCTAAATCCGAAATAAATGATGAATATAGGCTTAGATTTATGAAATACAATCACTATATAATAAAGAACACTTACCCAGTTCGAAATCGTGAAAAACTCCTTTGAAATCGCCCCTAAGTCGAGTTATAATTGATAGTTTGTGAAAAATGGGAAAAATCCCGTTTTTGGTTCTATTTTAAGTCACAGGGGTCAGGCCTTCTTCGCGTTCGCGAATGGCCTGTCGCGTTCGCGATGAGTAGCAGCCCGTGGCTTTCGTGTTCACGAGTCCTCCTCCACGTTCGCGAAGGTTCGCAAAGGTTTTCCCCCTGGACTTTGCGTTCGCGAGGCATTGCTCGCGTTCGCGATGAAGGAATGATCAACCCTCCCCCAGGTGTGCCTAACACTATGCGTTCGCGAGGAGCTGGTCGCGTTCGCGAAGGGTAATGCCCCCATCGCTTCGCGTTCGCGACCAAGCCTTCGCGTTCGCGAAGAAGAAAACTTCAGCTGCCCAGTTTACTCTTCGCGTTCGCGAGAGTACCTTCGCGAACGCGAAGAAGGACATGCCAGAACACCTGCTGCAGCAAAATACCAGATTTTCAAAATTCAAAACATCCCGTAGCCTATCCGAAACTCACCCGAGCCCTAGAAGCTCCAAACCAAACATGCACACAAGTCCCAAAACATCATACGAACTTGCTCGTGCGATCAAAGCGCCAAAATAACTCCAGGAACTACGAATCGGACACCAAATCAAAGGAAGTTTTCAAGAAAACTTTAAAACTTATATTTTTACAACCGGACGTCCGAATCACGTCAAATAAACTCCGATTCTCACCAAATTCGGCACACAAGTCATAAATATTATAGTGGACCTATACCGGGCTCCGAAACTAAAATACGGACCCGAGGTCAATAAGTCCAACATGAGTAATTTCTTCGAAATCATTAAGCTTTCAAGTTTTTAATGTTTCATCAAAATTCCATATTTCGGGTTAGGGACCTCGGAATTCGATTCCGGGCATACTCTTAAGTCCCAAATCATGATACGGACTTATCGGAATTGTCAAAATACTGATCCGGGTCCGTTTGCTCAAAATGGTCAACTTAGTTGAGTTTTAAAGCTCTATTTCATATTTTAATTATTTTCCACATGAAAACTTTCTGGAACATTTTATGGACTGCGCACGCAAGTCGAAAAATGAAAAATGGTACTTTTTAAGGTCTTAGAACATAGAATTACTTATTAAATTTAAATATGACATTTTGGGTCATCATAAACAGTCATATCAACATCTGCAATTTATGATCTTGACTTTTATTCTTTTATTTTTTATTTTTGGTTGATGAATATGGTCATAGTTCAATTTATTCAACTAGCCTAAAGCTCTAAGGTCAAACTTCCAGTTGGTGTGAAAAAAGCCTCTTACTTGAGAGGATTAGTTGAGTAGTGAAGGAAGCTTACATAAGACCTTGTTAATAACCCCAAGGAACAAGAGAATTATTAAACATATGATGTCACCAGTTATATACAAAGAAAAGTTAATTTAGAGAGGTGAAGCTTATCTCATACATAGCCTTTTGCATCTCCAAACACGTAGCTTCAAATTTCTGCTATACATTGGCTCATTTTAGTCCTTTTATCTGCTTGCAGAGTTCAATAGGAGAATAAATAATGGTATTTCATCAAACAATTGGCATGCACTATACACATAAGTAAATACAGTAAAAATAATCTTACAAGTTTGTCTGCACACAAGAATAAGATTAAAACAACAGAAAGAAAATAAAATTGCAATGGTAAGAACCAAAAATAAAAGGCAGCAAGAGGGATATGTTATACCTTTTAGAGTTGTAGACTAGTGAAGAAAATAGCACTAAGACTTGAGGTATAAGAGTAAGGAGATTTATACAGCAATCCTCAATGAAGTTATGGATCGTTTAAAATTACTCAAAGCTTTGGCCCCTAAAATTCACTATGCAACAACCCTAACAATTTAAGCAACGACTAGGTACTGGTAAACTATTGCTGACTTCACAATGGTAAAATATTAAGTGGGATCTGCAGCATATCAATGAAAAATGCAAGGAAACAAAATTTGTACGAGTTATGCAATAAATTCTTAAAAAATAAACCTAGTGAATGTTTTTCCACCTTTAATTTCCCCCCAACAAAATTAGGGTTTGACTATCGAAGTCTATGGGCAGCGATAGTGAAAGAGAGAGAGAGAGAGAGAGAGAGAGAGAGAGAGAGAGAGAGAGAGAGAGAGAGATAGCGCAGGAGGGAGAGAGAATAAAGATGGGAAATAATTGATTCCTAATATAAAGGGATACTCATTTAATTCCTAAAGTGTATATAGGTTGGGCAGCAGCGAGCACGTAGTGATGAGATATTTCTGAAATATTTTCAAAACTTATTTTGTGATTTTTTAAAGAGAAATTAAATGAGGGAAACATGAAAAAAGAAAAGGAATGGAGGGAATAGGTCATAGTTGGGTTAAGAAGATCGCGGGAAACATAAAGAATCAAAATTTTGACTGCCTTTTAGTGGGGTTCTTTTACAACCCCTATAGATAAACCTCCACAAACATAATTATTTTAAGGGGATTGGAATAAACGCCACAAAACTAACGAATAGTGGGGGTTTCTTATGACCTCCCTAAATAAACCCCTACAAATTGAGCTTTTTCTCGTAATGATTTTAAATTAGCATTTTTACATTCTTATACACTATTTCAATTTTTATTACCCTCCCTACTCAAGTTTTAATATAATTACATATTATATAACCAATTATCAATTATGTACAGTTTTAGCCATTTAATGATAATAATTAGTGTCCTAAAATAACTCTAATGTATCTTCCACTCCCCCACGTTTCTCCCTCCCCTCCCCCCTATGATGACTCAAAATGTCATCTTTAAATTTAATAATTAATTATGTATTCTAAAACCTCGAAAAGTACTATTTATTATTCCTCGACTTGCGTGCACAGTCCGTAAAATTTTCCGAAAAGTTTTTATGTGAAAAAATGGATTAAAATATGAATTAGATATTTAAAACTCAATTGAGTTGACTTTGGTCAACATTTTGAGCAAACGGACTCGAATCAGTGTTTTGACATTTTCGGTAGGTCTGTATCGTGATTTGGGACTTAGGCGTATGCTCAGAATCAAATTCCGAGGTCCCTAGCCCGTGATATGAAATTTTGATAAAAAAATTAAAAGTTTAAGTTCAAATAGTGACCGGATGTCGAATTATGTGCACACAACCCCGGAATAGAATTTTGGGTGATCTCAACAATTTCGTATGGTAATTTTGGACTTAGGAGCGTGTTCGGATTTTTTATTTGGCAGTCTGTAGTTAAATTAGGCTTGAAATGGCTAAAATCGAGAATTTAAGTTTAGAAGTTTGACCGAGGAGCTGACTTTTGATACCGGAGTTGGAATCCAATTCTAAAAATTTTTATAGCTCTGTTATGTCATTTATGACTTGTGTGCAAAATTTGAGCTCAATCGGAGTTGATTTAATAAGTTTCGACATCGAATGTAGAAGTTGGAAATTCTAAGTTTCATTAAGCTTGAATGGGAGCATAATTCGTGATTTTAGCGTCGTTTTAGGTGATTTGAGGTTTCAAATAAGTTCGTATGATGTTTTATAACTTGTTGGTATATTTGGTTAAGATTTCGAGGGCCTCAGGTGAGTTTCGGATGGTTAACGGATCAAAAGTTGGACTTAAAAAGTTGTTGCAATTTTTTCCTTCTACTGGATATTCTGGGTTGTGATCGAGCCCAAGATCGAGGCCATGATCGAACCATGATCGAGGCCATGATCGAACCGCGATCGAGACCGAGGATCGAGGCCATGATCGAACCACGATCGAACCATGATCGAGGCCGAGGATCGAGGTCATGATCGAGGGCTGTCTGGGCAGAATTATAAAAGATGGCATTCGTCCCATTCCCCATTTTTAACAAATTGAAGCTTGAGCAGAGGCGATTTTTGATAGATTTTCAAGGAAAAGACATTGGGGTAAGTGATTCTAACTTGGATTTGATCAATATACACGAATATGTCATTGCTTTCACCATTTAATTAGTGTTTTGAGATTGAAATTTGGGAAATTTTTAAAAATCTCATAGAAACGAATTTTTGAGATTTCGGTATCGATTCGGAGTTGGATTTGAGTGAAACTGGTATGGTTGGACTCATAATTGAATGGGTTGTCGGATTTCATAACTTTCATCGAATTTCGAGACATGGGCCCCACGGGCAAAGTTTTAATTAATTTTGGTTTTTTATTTAAAAATGTAGTATTTTCTTATGGAATTGATTCCTATAATTTTTAGTAATTGTATCAAATTATTTTGGCTAGATTCAAGCTATTCAGAGTTGGATAATGGAGGAAAAGGCTTTTTAGTGGATTAAATTGGAGCAAACTGAGGTAAGTCTCTTGTCTAATCTTGTGAGGAAAAATTACCCCATAGGTGATTAAATTAAATAATTGTTGCTAATTATGGGAGCTACGTACGCACGAGGCGACAAGAGTCCATGCGTAGCTACTATTAAATGCTAAAGTCCGGGTAGTTTAGGACTCAAAAGCATGAATTACTTGTGTAAATTATAGTCTTTACTTAATTAAATTATTTGATATATATATTGTGAATTGTTAGGGAAGATATTAAAGGATGAAAATCTCATATGCTTAAATTTTCTGTTTAAATTAATTAATTGTTAAGAAAAATTGTTCTTCCTCCAGAATTTATCTTATAATAAATATACTCTCATTCCGGAGGTACATAAAACAATGTCCTCCTTTCTTGTGGAGCGGGTCGAACTTCTCGGCATGATAAATGCATCTATGGATTGTGTCGCACGTCTCTCGGTAGTGTACACGACACTCTGGATCAGGCCGTACGACCTCGACAGAAATCGTGCTTAATAATAATAATTACAGGATACTTTGATAGTTTATTGCAGCTTGCGAAACTAATTGATAAATTGAAAATCTTTGGAACTTAAAGAATTATTATTCCTGCTTGTTAAGGAATTATTGTAATTCCTGTAAATGAGACTAAGTGATAAATTGGAAATTTTATTGGAATTGAAGGAATTTAATTAATATATTGAGAATTGTTGTATTTGAACGATTTTAATTATTTCTACTGGTTAAATAAATTATTGTAAATTCTATGAATCATGCTGATTTAAATATTCTAGTTTTATTTCAATTATTATTATTGACCCATAGTGAGTGTCAAAGTCGGCCATCTCGTCTCTACCACTTCGAGATTAGGCTTGATACTTACTGGGTACACTTTGTTTACGTACTCATACTACACTTGCTGCACTTTTTGTGCAGGAACTGAGACAGGTACTATTAGGGACCTATCGTCTTACACCCACTTTATCCAAGGGCATAGTGGTGAGCTGCCTTTCTGAGTCGTTCTGCAGCTACCAGTGTCTCTCCTTGTATTTTTCATTCTGTCTATTTTTATTTCAGACAGTATTTGAGGTTTTGTATAATCTACTAGATGCTCATACACTTGTGACACCAGGTCTTGGCATACACATTGGTAGAATTTGGTGTCTTATTATTTTTCTCGGAGTTAAATTTTATCGATATATGTTTAATTTATTAGTTGGCTTGCCTAGCTATAGTGTTGGGCGTCAATACGACCTATAGGTGAAATTGGGTCGTGACAACATGGTATCAGAGCACTAGGTTCACGTAGGTCTCACAAGTTATGAGCAGACCTAATAGAGTCTTGCGGATCGGTACGGAGACGTCTGTACTTATCTTCGAGAGGCTATAGGGTGTTAGGAAATTACCTTTCTTCATATTCCATCATGCAATTGATGTAGTTCTAAATATCCTTCTCTTATTCTCTCTCAGATGGTGAGAACACACTCTAGTGAGGTTCTAGACCAGGGAAGAGCTACTCCCCCAGTTGCTAGAGGCTGAGGGAGGGCTCCAGCCTGTGGTAGAAGGCGAGGACGTCCCAGGACTGTTCTAGTTATGCCGCCAGTGGGTCCAGCAGAGAATCCCATTATTGAAGATCAGGGTGAGGTGCCTATGGCAGAGCCAGCTACGGTGGATTTCACATCTACACCAAAATTTCAGGATGTCATGAGTCGTATGTTGCGGTTCATGGACAATATGGCTCAGGCCGGTTTACTTCCGGCAGACCCAGCCACATCTCAGGTGGGCGGGGGAGCACAAACTCCGACCACACATGCTCATGGATAGGCAGCTGTTGTATATCAGACCCAGGGTGCACTACCCATGGGTGGAGACCAGCCAGTGGGAGCAGCTACACCAGAGCTCAGGCCAGCTGTAGCAGCTGATCCTCAGAAACTATTAGACAGATATACTAGACTACATCTGTAACACCCCGGAAAATTTTGAAGAACTTAAGTGTAAAGCCTGGTAAAATTTGCAAAGAAAATACTGTTTCATGGTGCCGGACTAGGATTACGTGTTTGAGGATTGTAGAAATTCTTTGCGGCGAGCTTAGGAGCCGTGGCTCGGACCTTTTGGGTTGAACAATGCACGGGAAAGTACAGGAATATTTTTGGCAGAACTGTGCATTTATGCGGTCCATTATGCGACCGCATAATCACTTAACAGACCGCATAATGGCCGCAGCGTAACGCAGTTATTTGGGTCAGTTGGAAGCAATTATGCGGTCGACTATGCGGTGTACTATGCGACCGCAGAACAGTTATGCGGACCGCATAGTGACCGCAGACTCAGGCAGATCTTTGGTCATGTTGGACACCAATTATGCGACCGATATGCGGTCCGCATAACCATTATGTGGTCGCATATGCGGTCGCAGAACCTGTTCCGGAGCTTCATTTTGGGTTTTTAAAACCCGGCCCTACTTCGTTAAATACACGCAAAGGGTCATTTTTGAGCAAATATTCTGATATTTTAGAGAGAATGGAGAGTGTTTTAGAGAGAGAGAGAGAAAACCCTAGGCTAATTATTCATCAAGTCTTGCTCAAATCTTGGAAGATTAACAAGCAAACCCACAAGTTCTTCATCTAAGAGGTAAGGTTTCATACCCTAGTTTTCAATTTCAAATTTGGGTAGAAGATGGTTGATTAGGAGTATGATTCATGGGTATTAGAGTATTATTTATACATGCATGTACCAATAAGAATTGTGGGAAGATTGTTGAACTTAAATAAGTAAGGATTGGGTTGTGGAGTGAAGGAAATCTTGTAGAAGAACCTTGTGGTTAAATTTGCACACCTAGTGTTTGATAAAATGCTCAAATGAGCTGAGACCATGAATATCTTCCTAATTATGGTTCAATTTTGTTATATCTCAAATAGATTAGGATTTCTAGAATTTCCGGAACATTGTAGTAATATAAGGAAAGCTCAATTGAGGTATGTTGGCTAAACTTTCTCTCTTGGAATTGAATTCCATAATGTTACCGTGAGTTTCAAAGTATGGGTTGCGTATTAAAATGTTGTGGCTTTGAATCGTATTTCAAATGAAAGCTAGTATGCCAAATTGTGTGAGAAAATCTCAATATTCTTAAGACTCTTAATTGCTCATATGTGTACCTAAAGTCTTGATTGGGAATGTCTTATTGTTGATAACCTATAAAGATGTTTGGAAGTGAAATCAGTGAATTGGGGATATAAAGTGTGGCCAACGTGCAAATAGTGAAAGGTATACTTGTGGCCAATGGTGCCGATGTAATGAAATAATGTGAGAAAGATTATGAAATGAGCTTTGACTCAACTATTCCAAAATTGACTTCGACAATATAATCGGCTAAAAGTTTATGAACTCAAGTGATGCCCATATGTGGATGTTGTAGCTAATGCTATGCTTTGTAAGTAATTTTCAATATTCTTTGCATTCTTACATATTCGTGAGTGGAAATTGTGTATGATTTTAATTTGTGCTTCGATTGCCAATCAGTTTACTCCATTTATTGGAAAGAAATCGATTATTTTTAAAGTCTTCATTACTAATGAACTTAAAATTGTGATTTACGAAATATTCTACTTGTTGATAATTATGATGATGATCTATGAAAGGGAAGAAACGAAAGTGTGGAATATAAAATACGGCCATTGCGCCATGAATAAAGAATTATATATTTGGCCAAGAGAGCCAATGAAATAATAATGTTGTAAGTAGTTGAAAGTACAGAATAGGTGATATGTGATGTGAAAGTTTATGAGATGTACGTATTTGTACTTTTGCTTCCAATGTGTTATGAAACCCTATGGACGGTCTTTGAAACGCATAGGTATATTGTGTTATGAATTCCTATGGACGGTCTTTGAAATGCATAGGTATATTGTGTTATGAAACCCTATGGACGGTCTTTGAAACGCATAGGTATATATTGTGTTATGAAATCCTATGGACAGTCTTTGAAACGCATAGGTATATTGTGTTATGAAACCCTATGGACGCATAGGTATATTGTGTTATGAAACCCTATGGACGGTCTATGAAACGCATAGGTATATTGCGTTATAAAATCCTGTGGACGGTCTATGAACGCATAGGTACATTGTGTTATGAAATCCTGTGGACGGTCTATGAAACGCATAGGTACATTGTGTTATGAAATCCTGTGGACGGTCTATGAAATGCATAGGTACATTGTGTTATGAAATCCATTGTGATATGAAATCCTATGGACGGTCTATGAAACGCATAGGTGCATTGTGTATAAGAGGTATAGATATATGGTATGAATAAACACTGTAGACGGTCTATGAAACGCATAAGTGTATAATATGATATGCGAACACTAAGGAAGGTCTAATGAGACACATTATTAATGCAGACAATAGGTGCCCCTTTTTGTTATCCTTGTTTGTACAGGTTGTTTCAATTACATTATATTATGTGTTCCACGTATAGATCATATGGGCATTCTATTTTGAAAGAGGATTTCTAGCTATACATACTAGTGCTATTCGACAGTACTAACGTCCCTTTTGCCGGGGGCGCTGCATCTTTAATGGATGCAGGTGGTTCTACAGCAGGTGGCATTGATCATTGATAGCAGTACACTCCTTTCAGCCGATTTGGTGAGCCCCACTTCATTTCGGGGTCATGTATCTTTTGTTTCTCATGTACTTTGTGGTTGAGGTATAGCCGGGGCCTTGTTGCTAGCATTTCCATATTACTCTTCAGTTGTACTTAGAGGCTCCGTAGACAGGTTGTGGGTAGTATTTGATATTAGGAATTGGATTAGAATTGTTGGTATTTGGCAACATATTTTTTATTAAATCTATAAACTCGTACTATTTTGGACATATTGAATGATGTTGTTAATGGGAATGAAATGGAAGTGGTTAATGTAATCTCTTCAATATTTGATTAACGGAGTACATCTCCTCTTTATTCACGAATGAATTTGGGTAGAATAAAATCTAACAGGCTTGCTTAGTCGGGTTCACTCGGTTGAGCGCCGGTCGCGCTCCTCAGTTTTGGGGTGTGACAACATCCTCCTGTCTTTGGGGGTGAGTGACATGAGGATCCCCAGGATTTCATTGATCGGTGCAAGGATAGACTGTACAACATGAGAATATTGGAGTCTTATGGGGTAGACTTTGCTACTTTTCAGCTAGAGGGTCGAGGTCGTAGATGGTGGCAGTCTTATGTTCTTGGCAGACCAGCAGATTCTCCTCCCATTACTTGGGATAGGTTCACCCATATCTTCCTGGACAGGTATATTCCACCATCTCAGAGGGAAGAGTTGCGGTTTTAGTTTGAGCAGCTCCAGTAGGGTCATATGTCAGTGACCGATTATGAGGCGAGGTTCTCTGAGTCATCTCGCCATGCACTTATGATACTCCTTATTGAGGCGGAGAGAGTACGGAGGTTTGTAGCTGGTTTACATACTGGCATTCAGGCCACTATGGCTCGAGAGGTTGAGATGGGTACTTCTTATGAGCTAGTCGTAGAGATAGCCCGGAGGATTGAGGGTGTACATCAGCGTAGCCGAGAGCAAGTTACTAGATATAAGCGGTTTAGGTATTCTAGAGAGTTCAGAGGTGCTCCGTCTGGGGGCAGAGGTCAGTTCGTGAGAGGGCAGTCCAGCAGGCCCCCATATCCAGCACCACCGCCTCCTCGAGGTGCTCCAGTGCGACCCTATCTCAGTGCTATACCATAGAGTTCTTATCGCCCACCAGCTATTCAGGGTTCTTCTAGTGGGTATTCAGGTCACCAGGGCCAGACTTCTAGTAAGCAGCTTATCGCACCGAAAAGGTGTTACGAGTGCGGGGATCCCAGTCACATACGGAGATTCTGCCCTAGACTGCGGGGTAGACTAGTGCAGCAGGGTCAGCAGCCTATGATTACCGCACCAGTTACTCAACCAGTAGTCCGACCACCAAGAGGTGGAGGACAGGTGGGTAGGGTCCGTCCTAGAGGTGGAGGTCAGCCAGTTGGCGCTCCAGCTCGGTTCTATGCTTTTCCAACCAGACCAGATGTAGAGGCCTCAGATGCCGTGATTACAGGTATTATTTCTGTTTGCGGCAAAGATGCCTTCGTATTATTTGATCTAGGATCTACGTATTCATATGTTTCATCTCTATTTGCTCCATTCCTGGGTGTTTCTCGTGATTCCTTGAGTACTCTTGTTTATGTGTCCACTCTTGTGGGCGATTCTGTTATTGTGAACCGTATCTACCGATCCTATATTATTACATTCTGTGGTTATGAAACTAGAGCAGATCTCCTATTGCTTGAGATGACCAATTTTGAAATTATTCTGGGCATGGACTGGTTATCTCCATATCATGTTATTCTAGATTGTCATGCCAAGACTGTTCATTGGCTATTCCAGCATTGCCTAAGCTGGAGTGGAATGGTTCGTCTGTTAGTTCATTTAATCGAGTTATTTCTTTTATAAAGGTTCAACACATGGTTGAGAAGGGTTGTTTGGCTTATCTAGCCTATGTTCGAGATACTACTGTAGAGACTCCGGCTATTGATTCAGTGCATGTAGTTCGGAAATTCTCTGATGTATTTCCTTCAGATCTTCCAAGTATGCCACCTGATCGTGATATTGATTTATGTATTGACTTGGCTCCATATACCCAGCCTATATCTATCCCACCATATCGCATGACTCCGAAAGAATTGAAAGAATTGAAAGAATAGCTTGAGGAGTTACTAGCCAATGGGTTCGTCAGTCCGAGTGTATCGCCTTGGGGTGCACCGGTATTATTTGTGAAGAAGAAGGATGGAACAATGCGGATGTGTATTGATTATTGCTAATTGAACAAAGTCACTATTAAGAACAAGTACTCGTTGCCACGTATTGATGATCTATTGGCGATAATCAATACGTAATGATGGTACCTAGCACCATGCAACTGGTCAAATAGATTTGAGGTACCTAGCACCTCAACTGGTCAACCTCTCTAAGATCGACTTGAGGTCGGGGTACCATCAGTTGAAGATTCGGGATTCGGATGTTCCGAAGACTGCTTTTCGGACTAGATATGGTCATTATGAGTTTCTGGTGATGTCCTTCGATTTAACTAATGCCCCGGCAGCGTTTATGGATCTGATGAATAGGGTATTCGGGCCATATATTGATTCGTTTGTCATTGTCTTCATTGATGACATTTTGATCTACTCGCATAGTAAGGAGGAGCACGAGCAGCATATGAGAGTGGTGCTTCAGACGTTGCGGGAACAAAAGCTATATGCTAAGTTCTCCAAATGTGAGTTTTGGCTAGAGTCTGTAGATGTTTTGGGCATATTGTATCGGGTGATGGTATTAAGGGTGATCCCAAAATGATTGAGGCAGTTCAGAATTGGCATCGACCCACTTCGGCGACTGAAATCAGGAGTTTTCTGGGTTTAGTAGGTTATTATCGTCGATTCGTGGAAGGTTTTTCATCTATTGAAGCACTTTTGACCAAATTAACCCAGAAGGGTGCTCCATTCCAATGGTCCGATGATTGTGAAGTGAGCTTTCAGAAGCTCAAGACAGCATTGACTACATCACCAATGTTAGTGTTGCCTTCCGGTTCAGGAATGTATACAGTGTATTGCGATGCTTCACGCATTGGCTTGGGTTGTGTATTGATACAGGAAGGGTGAGTTATTGCATATTCTTCACTTTAGCTGAAGACCCACGAGAAGAATTATCCGGTACATGATTTAAAATTAGCTATGATTGTTCACGCTCTTAAGATTTGGAGGCATTATCTTTATGGGGTGTCTTGTGAAGTTTACACTGATCATCGCAGTTTGCAGCATTTGTTCAAGCAGAGGGACCTAAATTTGAGGCAGTGCAGATGGCTGGAATTACTGAAAGATTATGATATTACTATCCTATATTATCCGGGTAAAGCAAATGTGGTTGCAGACGCCTTGAGTAGAAAGGCGGAGAGTATGGGTAATTTGGTTTTCAGTACAGCAGAGGAGAGGCCATTAGCTTTGGATATTCAATTCTTGGCTAACCGACTTGTGAGATTGGACATTTCAGAGCCCAACCGAGTTCTTCCATGTGTTGTAGCTCAGTCTTCACTATTTGAGCAGATCAAGGCTCGCCAGTATAATGATCCACACTTAATGGTTCTTCGAGAAACGGTACTACGGGGTGGTGCCAAGGAAGTTACTATTGGAGCAGATGGTGTTCTGCGACTCCATGATCGTTTATATGTTCCTGATGTGGATGAACTGAGGAAGAAGATCCTAGAGGAAGTACACAGTTCTCGGTATTCTATTCATCCAGGTGCTACGAAGATGTATCGTGATTTGAGGCAGCATTATTGGTGGAGGCGAATGAAAAAGGACATAGTTGAGTATGTAGCTAGGTGTCTAAATTGCCAGCAAGTTAAATACGAACACCAGAGGCTAGGTGGCCTACTTCAGCAGATGACTATACTAGAGTGGAAATGGGAACGCATCACTATGGACGTTGTAGTTAGGTTGCCGCGGACCTTGCGGAAGTTTGATGCAGTTTGGGTTATTGTTGACAGGTTGAACAAGTTGGCACATTTTATTCCTGTTGTGACTACGTATACTTCAGAGAGATTGGCCCAAATTTATATTCAGGAGATAGTTCGGTTGCACGGTGTTCCAATTTCTATCATATCAGATAGAGGTCCTCAATTTACTTCACATTTATGGATAGCAGTACAGAGTGAGTTGGGGACCCATGTAGAGCTCAACACAGCCTTTTATTCGCAGACCGATGGGCAGTCAGAGCGGACAATTTAGATTTTGGAGGATATGCTCAGGGCATGTGTGATTGACTTTGGAGGTCAGTGGGATCGTTTCTTGCCTTTGGCCGAGTTCACTTATAATAACAGTTATCAATCCAGCATCATGATGGCTCCATTTGAGGCTTTATATGGTCGGCGACGTCGTTCGCCCATCGGATGGTTTGAGCCCGGTGAGGCTAAATTATATGGTACTGATTTGGTGAAAGATGCCTTGGAAAAGATAAAGTTGATTCAGGCGCGACTTCATACAGCACAGTCCAGACAGAAGAGTTACGCAGATCAGAAAGCTCGGGATTTATCATTTATCATGGGTGAAAAAGTTCTCTTGAAGGTTTAACCGATGAAGGGAATCATGAGATTCGGGAAGAAGGGAAAGTTGAGCCCAAGGTTTATAGGCCCATTTGAGGTGTTGAGACGAGTTGGGGAGGTGCTTATGAGCTTGCATTGCCTCCCAGCCTATCGGGAGTTCATCCGGTTTTCCATGTATCTATGCTCCGTAAGTATCATGCCGACCTATCACATGTGTTAGACTTCAATACAGTTCAGCTAGATAATAGCTTGGGTTATGAAGAGGATCCAGTTGCCATTGTTGATAAACAGGTTCGCCAGTTGAGGTCCAAGAGGATTTCTGCAGTAAAAGTCCAGTGGAGGGGCCAACCAGTCGAGGAAGCGACTTGGGAGGCCGAGGAAAACATATGGAGCAGATATCCACACTTATTCAGCACTTCATGTATAAACCGTTCGAGGACGAACGTTTGTTTTAGAGGTAGAGAATGTGATGACCAAAAATATCATCTTTAAATTTAATAATTAATTTTGTGTTCTAAGACCTCGAAAAGCATTATTTATTATTCATCGACTTGCGTGCACAATCCGTAAAATTTTTCGGAAAGTTTTTATGTGAAAAAATGGATTAAAATGTGAATTAGAGCTTTAAAACTCAACTAAATTGACTTTGGTCAACATTTTGAGCAAACGGACTCGGATCAGTGTTTTGATAGTTCTGATAGGTCTGTATCGTGATTTGGGACTTAGGCGTATGCCCGGAATCAAATCCCGAGGTCCCTAGCCCGAGATATAGAATTTTGATGAAAAAATTAAAAGTTTATGTTCATATAGTGACCGGATGTCGAATTATGTGCAAACGACCCCGGAATAGAATTTTGATGACTCTAACAGCTTCGTATGGTGATTTTGGACTTAGGAGCGTGTTCGGATTTTTTATTTGGAAGTCCGTTATTAAATTAGGCTTGAAATGGCTAAAAACAAGAATTTAAGTTTGGAAGTTTGACCGGGGAGTTGACTTTTTGATACTGGAGTCGGAATCCAATTCCAAAAATTTTCATAGCTCTGTTATGTCATTTATGACTTGTGTGCAAAATTTGAGGTCAATCGGAGTTGATTTAATAAGTTTCTACATCGAATGTAAAAGTTGGAAATTCTAAGTTTCATTAAGCTTGAATTGGAGCGTAATTCGTGGTTTTAGCATCGTTTTAGGTGATTTGAGATTTTAAATAAGTTCGTATAATGTTTTAGTACTTGTTGGTATATTTGGTTGAGGTCCCGAGGACCTCGGGTGAGTTTCGGATGGTTAACGGATCAAAAATTGGACTTAAAAAGATGCTGCAATTTTTCCTTCTGCTGGATATTATGGGCTGTGATCGAGGCCATGATCAAACCACGATCGAAGCCGAGGATCGAGGGTTGCCTGGGCAGAATTATAAAAGAGGGCATTCGTCACATTCGCCATTTTTAACAAATTATAGCTTGAGTAGAGGCGATCTTTGATAGAATTTCAAGGAAAAGACATTGGGGTAAGTGATTCTAACTCGGATTTGGTCAATATACATGAATATATCATTATTTTCACCATTTAATTAGTGTTTTGAGATTGAAATTTGGGAAATTTTTAGAAATCTCATAGAAACAAATTTTTGATATTTCGGTATCGATTCGGAGTCGGCTTGAGTGAAACTAGTATGGTTGGACTCATAATTGAATGGGTTGTCGGATTTCGTAACTTTCGCCGGATTCCGAGACGTGGGCCCCGCGGGTAAACTTTTAATTAATTTCGAATTTTTATTGAAAAATATAGTATTTTCTTATGGAATTGATTTCTATAATATTTAGTAATTGTATCAGATTATTTTGGCTAGATTCAAGCCATTCAGAGTTGGATAATCGAGAAAAAGGCTTTCTAGTGGATTAAATTGGAGAAAATTGAGGTAAGTCTCTTGTCTAATCTTGTGAGGGGAAAATTACCCCATAGGTGTCTAATGACTAGTTGTAGTATTCTGACATCTAAAGATTTTGTAGTTTTTTTGTTTAAAAATTGTAGTTAAATTGTATGAAGCATTGAGAAATAATGAAATCTGTTTTATGCAGCACATTGATGTTATTTTATACTATTTGAGAAAGAGAGGAAAGTATGGTCTTCAAAACAAAATACAGTTTACAACCACTGATTGTATGTTCGAGACTAGAATTGAACAAATTTATTAGAGGTACATCAATGCTCCTGCCGATAAGAAGCTTGATATTGTCAAACCCCAGGATGTCGTATCAGAATACATATTGGGGTACAGATTACTCGCAAATGTTGCATGAGATCAAGTTGATTTTGTGATTATGCTCATAAATATTGTGGAGAAATTTCATTGGTTGTTGATTGTGTTTGACATTACCGATAGGGTTCTATATGTTTATGATTCTATGGTCTCTTCACGAAATCACAACCTTGTTGAATCTGTTGTCAACAAGTTTGTTATTATGATCCCCCTCTATTTGTCATGCACCGGCTTCTATGGCAAGCGTGCAGACATCAACTACAAGAACACAAAGGCATACATTGAAAAAGGTGTTACTGACCCTCTTGATATTCAGTGGTTGGTCGGTGAGATACCCCAGCAAAAAGAGGGATCACTGTATGAAAAAGTTATTTTTTCTTCTATCTATTTAACAGATTTTATTTTACAATGAATGCAAAAAAAATTCTCCTAATTTTTTTTTGCAGTGACTGTGGTGTATACGTGGCTGCATTTGCAGAATATGTCAGCATTGGAGAGCTAGCAGTTTCAAAGGAAGACCTTTCTGATATTGATCAACATCATAGACGCCATGGAGCGCTACTTTGGGATTATGCTAGGAAGAAGCAAGATATTGGTGCAATTAGTGAGAGCGAGGTGACAGGCAGATTAGGAAGAAGAAAAGGTGCACCAGCTGACCTTTTCTGTAAAAACAATTGTAGTTAAATTGTTTAGTTGTACCTGTTTTGTAGTAAAGTTGTAGAGACAAATTGTTGTCTAAGAACAAGTCAGTTGAAGTTTATTTGTAGCAAATTTGTGCTACAATTATTTTACCCTATGTTTTGTTATTTTATCCAGGATACTACTACTTAGAATAAGAAATATCTGTTGTTATTTTTTTGGTTGAAAGTTGTTAGTACTTGATATCGTTATTGTTAGCATATAATTTCTTTACAACTTAACTACAATTATGTATTATACATACAAAAAATACATAATTCAATCAAGTTATGAAAGGCTAAAATGAATACACTCAGTAATTAAACAAAATAAATACAAACCAATTGCATTAAGAGCTGAAAATATTTCATTATAGGAGACAATCTTTATTCAAGTTATCAACACACTTACACCTCAACTATAATTCTCCAGAACACCTCAACACAATTTATCAAAAAATCTTGTGACTTTATCAAATTTTATTTCCTCTTGAGAGCATTCTTACAAGATCTTTTGTTATGCCCTTCTAGTTCGCAGTTGCCACATGAAACCTTGTACTTTTTTGCATTTACTTCATCATATGGTTTGTATCTTTATTTTTGAGGTCTTGTTGGCTGTCTTTTCCCAGTAGGTGGCATTACAACTTTTTCAGTTATATGTTGTGGCACATTCCATTTGCTTTCGTCAGGCAATGGGTCTACTGGTATTTTATAAGTATGCAAAAGGCTCTTCCTCATGTAATAAGGAGAACAATAGTTTTCATAAGACTCATTCTTGTGCCTCAAAGCCGCCAAAGTATGTGCACAAGGAAGTTCATCAAGCTGGAATTGCCTACAACTACATCTCTTATTTTGAAGACAAACAATAAAGCGCTTCACACAATCTATCACTGTATGGATGTGATCTTTGAAGCCCTCACCTACAATTTCATTACAAACACACAACAAGTTGTCAGAAACATATACAAAATAACTACAATTATACAATATTTTATCTACAATTAACAGTATATATTTAGTTTGATGGAATCATTGATCTGATGTTACTGGATATAGCTTACTCTCATCTTCTGTGATAATGTCTTGTTGTCCTCCAACTCTTTGTTATATTTTTTCCCAAGGTATGTGAATGTACCATTTGCTTTCAATAACTTTTCATTAGTCCAACATTCAAGAAGAGTCCTCATATACTCTAATAGTTCTACTATGGGCAGCTCTCTTGCATCTTTTGTTACCGCATTCAATGACTCTGCAATGTTTGATGTCATCGTCCACGTTCTGTTCACTGTAACATGTACCTGAGACCATCTGTGATAGCCAATATCGTATAGGTATGCTTTAACACGTGTGTCGATCTCTTCAATCTTTGACATTCTTTCATTAAATTCATCAAGCGAGTATGATCGTGTCGTGATAAAGTACAATATGTTTAACTTTAGATGACCCTTCTTGAACTTTGACCTTATATTTGTCCAAATATGCCACATGCAAGCATAATGTGGTATGCCGATATAAACAATAGATGTTGCCTTCAAGATACTCTCATTCTGATCCGAAATAACATACATATTTGGTTTTTCACCATACGCATGTTTGAATTGCTCAAAAAACCACTTCTATGATGCGTCATTTTCTGAATCAACAACAGCATATGCCAGTGGTAATATGCTACCTATCACAGGTGGCAAAAAGAAATTCAATTTCCATAATAAAACTGGAGATTAAAAAAGATACATACTAAAAAATAAATTTATAACAATATTTCTACAATTAATCTACAATACCTGCAGCATCCATTGTGCTAGTTGTTAACATTATTTCCTTATATGCCGACTTCAAAAAGGTCCCATCAACTACTACAACTGGCCTACAATACTTCCAACCCTTGATAGATGTACTAAGCGCAATATATGCGTACAAGAAACAGTCATTGTTAGTCTTCTGCAATTTAACAACCGACCCCGGATAAGTCTTCTCCAGAATATACAAAGAACTTGGCAAGCGGCTGTATGAATCAGAAAGATAACCTCTCAAAAATTCCAAAGCCTTTTCATTTGCTCTACAAGCTTGCATGTATGTTAAGTTCACACCGTGTTCTGATAACATATCAGTTTGTATGTCTTTTGGTGTGTAAATTGTCTTAAGATCTGCATATTTTGGTATAACCATGCTACTAACTACAGTGGCGGTAGGTTTGCATTGTATGTATGTATTGTCCATCAAAGAGCATGTGTGCAAGCTGTTGAATTTTTGAACCTTGAACAATGCTGAATCATTTATGCTGGTGGAATAAAGTGCCATGTACAATTGTCCCCAACACATACCAGGCAGTAGCTACAGAATAAAAACAATTTAAAGCATGTTATGAAAAATGTAGCTACAAAATAATAGGTTGTTTAAGCATAAAAATCTTATATTTAACAATTTATATACAAAAAAACTACAAATTATATACAATTTGTATACAATGATATTACAAACTATACAAAAAAAGATACACAAAGAAACTACAAATTAAACAAAAATATGATGTTGACAATTGAACTGTTCCTACCTTCTTGCGCTAGACCTTTTCACCCTAAATTGGAACTTGTTCATGACAGAATAGTGCTTCATTGCACTGGCAATTATTTGATTGTCTTTGTAGACTTGGCCTACTTCAATAACATATGGCATATGTTCTGTTATGATAATACTTTCTTATTCCACTATCGCCGAAGATGTTTGCATATCAATCAACTTCAGTGTTCCAGATGAACCTGCACTCAATTAAAGCTAACTACAGTTCAGACATACATTATAGATAGTTTGTAGTAAAATTATAGAACACGTGAAATTCAATACATCAATATTCATAATAGTTGAACTACACTTGTTATGTAGTATTTTTGTAGCTATATTGTAGAAAAATTGTAGAACGCATGAAATATAAAAACATATCACTACTGAAATAAAAGAGCAAACCTGCAATTGTGTTCGAATTAGAGATATTGTATTCCAAATCGAAATCACGCACTGTTATACATAGCGGATATATTCCTAAGCTTTTGTTTTTCTTTTTCGTCTCCATGTATACTCGAACTCCCATATCGTTCTGAATTTTCATTTGAGGACAATGTTTGTTCACAATGTATTTGATTTCGATGATTTTTTCTGATGTATCGATCATTAGGTGCTCTGCGATTGCAGAATTCAATTGACTATAAGTTGAATCATCGCTGACTACAATTTCGTCAACATTAAAATCTTTGTATCTCCCAAAGCTATCCCAATTATCATTTAGCTGAAGCATAATAGCTATTTTTGACATTATGTCACAGAATTCAATACCATTGTAGATAATTGTTTGTAATTTTTTTTTTTCAAAACCTTCGCTTATGGTTGTGAAACCAGAGGAGACAGAAAAAACCGGAGTATCGGCGATGATAAACTGAGAAAATCGGCGTAATAGTAGGCTTAATTCAATTGTGATGATTGCGTCGCAAAATTCTCGGAAGAATCCTATGTAAGGGTGGCAAGAGGGTCGGGCCCGGTCCTAAGTGGGCTTTGCGGGCCCGGTCCTAAGTGGGCCGGTCCTATGCGGTCCGGTCCTAAACGGTCCCGGGCTTCGCGGGCTTATTGCTGGAACCAGCTCGGGACCGGAACCACGAACTAACGGTCCCGGGTTAAGTGGGCCGGTCCCGGGCCTAGGTGGGCCTAAACGGGTCCAAACAGGCCTAAACGGGCCCAACAGAAACTTTTTATTTTTAATTTTTTTTTATAGAAGTTAGAGGAAAAAAATAGTAATAAAGATTTATAAGCTATATTCGATTTATATACTATATATACATCTTAAAATATATATATACTATATTATATATACATAGTATATATCTTAAAATATACTATATATACATCTTAAGATATACTATATATATATAGTATAGTATAGTAGATCTTAATATATATATACATCTTAAGATATATAAGCTATATATATATATATATATAGTAAGATGTATATATAGTATATCTTAAGATGTATACTATCGAATATGACTTATAAACTATGTATATATATTATAGTATATATATAGTATATTATAGTATATATATACATCTTAAGATATATATATATATACACACACTATACTATATATACATAGTATATTCGATATACTCGATATATATATATATATATATATATATATATATATATAAGCTTATATATATACTATACTATACTATATATACATCTTAAGTATATATATATATATATATATATATATATATATATATATATATATATATATACATACACTATACTATATATACATACTATATAAGTCATATTCGATAGTATACATCTTAAGATATATATAATATATATAGTAAATATATATATATATATATATATATATATATAGTAAGATGTATATATAGTATATCTTAAGATGTATACTATCGAATATGACTTATAAACTATGTATATATATTATAGTATATATATAGTATATTATAGTATATATATACATCTTAAGATATATATATATATATATATACTATACTATATATACATAGTATATTCGATATACTCGATATACATATATATATAAGCTTATATATATACTATACTATACTATATATACATCTTAAGATATATAAGCTATATTCGATTTATATATATATATATATATATATAGTAAGATGTATATATATTATAGTATAGTATAGTATAGTATATACTATATATACAACTTAAGATATATAAGCTATATTCGATATATTCGATATATATATATATATATATATATATAAAAGCTTATATATATACTATACTATACTATAATATATATACATCTTACTATATATAAGCTATATTCGATTTATATACTATATATACATCTTAAGATATACTATATATACATGTATATCTACTATACTATACTATATATATATCTAGTATATCTAGTATACTATGTATATATAGTATATCTAGTATACTATGTATATATAGTATATCTTAAGAGGTATATATAGTATAGTATATATAGTATATCTTAAGATGTATATATAGTATAGTATATATATAGTATATCTTAAGATGTATATATAGTATATATATATCTTATGAGATGTATATATAGTATAGACTATAGTATAGTATAAATATAAGCTTATATATATATATATATATATATATATATATATATATATATATATATATTATATATACACTATACTATACTATATTATACTATATGTATAGCTTAAGATATATAAATAGATAAAAATATTGTAAAGAGATATTCAAATCAATGCGTTATATTTTTATTATAGCATTAAAAATCATGGAAATATCTTTCTTAGTCTTCCTCCCCCCTATGGAATGAGCACAACAAGGTGCTAATACCACCATTAAGAAGAAAAAAAAACTAATCAAGATGTGCCAAAATACAAGTTACATATTAATTTACATGGTATCTCTTACAAATTTTATAAATCCTTCAATGCCCGGAGGAATTTCCGTTGGTGGTGGCGGAAATGAAGCTTGGTCATCACCGCTTCCAAGCGAAGCATCATCCTCCGCAAGTTCAGCTAGCATTTCTTCGTAAGCTTCGTCTACCTCTGGTTGTGATTCAGCAAGTCCAAAATTTCTTCTTTTCGAACGGATCCAATCTCTGAAAAGTACTGATTTTTCCAAGCTCTCCCTCATAGACGCTCTATAATCACCGAGTTGAAGTCTTGCTTGACTGAAAGCGCTCTCTGATGTCACTGTTGAAGCTTGAATAGTTAAAATATCTCGGGCCATCCTTGAAAGAATCGGAAAGTATTTTTCTTTGTCCTTCCACCATTCAAAAATATTAAAAGGAGCCGTCGGGATTCACTTCCTCAATTCCCTGTGACAAATAAACTTCAAGCTCATTTAGTTGTGAAAAATCACTAGTACTAGAACCTTGAGAACGCCTGAACCCTGCCCAAGCACTAAGTGCTCTTACTCCCGCAGTTCTTTTAGATGATTGAGAACTAGAAGAAGAAGTAGTTGGAACATTGGGTCTAGCATGATCTAATGCAACTTGATAAGCATTATAAATAGTTTGAACATTTATTTTAATTGAGGCTATTGCGTTCGGAAGTTTAGACAACTCCTCATCTTCAAGTGCTAAACCATTATAAACTATTTCATACCAAAATTGAGGACCTCCTAATTTCATAGTAGGATTTAACAATGCAGCAATACCATAAATAGGGGGAATAGGGAAAATATATTTTTTAAACTTTTTTCTCGTGGAATCAATAGCAAGTTGATAAATTTTCCCACCCTCTGAAAAATGATCAAACAAATTTGCAAGTTCTGCAATATAAACTAAACAGTTAGAAATAGTAAGATAATATTGCCCAGAAAATTCATTTGTAGCAATATGAAATTTTTCTAAAAAATCTACAAGCATTTTAACATTAGCCCAATCCGTATTTGTAAGGTGCTCATCATCATCACTTACATGAGCATTAAACGTTGAGTTTATGGGGTTTCTATATTCATATGCAACAACTAAACTTTCATACATGTAATTCCATCTAGTTGGACAAGGTTTAGGAATCTTTCTTTCTCTTAGGCCAAATTCATCGCATCTTTTAAAATATTCTCTAAGTCTACTTCTACGGTTTGAATAAAAAAGCCAATTAAGATCCATTTTAACCTTTTCAATTTCAACATTTAAAATTCGCATACCATCACCCACAATTAAATGGTAAATATGACAAATACATCTAACATGAAAAATGTTACTAAATACAGGACTTAGTGTAGTGGTAAGCACGGCTACAACATTTGTGTTACTAGTAGCATTATCCATTGAAACTGATATTATTTTATCACTAATGCAAAAATATCTACAAATATCCGCAATCGTGCTGGAAATAAACTGCCCTGTGTGACGTGAATTAATTATTCTATAAGCAATAATGCGCTTTTGCATTATCCAATGCTCACCAATCCAATGACTGGTAACAGTAAGGTAATCACAATCGTTATCACTTCTACCAATATCAGTTGTAATAGCAAGACGATAATTTATATAAGTAAATAAATAGCGCAAATATTGTTCATATTCATGTTTATATTTATAAATATCACTCTTTAGGGTTGTGCGAGGAAAACCTTTATAAGTAGGATTATAAACTTTTCTATATAATGCACAAAGTGGGGGTTAGAAGGAAAACTATAGGGTAAGCACATAACAGTAACCATTTTTGCCAATTCTTCCCGATTTTTTTTGGATCATAATATAAAATACCACCGGTAACAGTGTTAATTTTCGGTTGAAATTGATTTGACCCGGTACTAAGGTCAGCCTGACTAGGCGCACTTGTCCCCTCAGCCAAAGCTTTCATACGAAAATATCTAGCTTTATCTTGAGAGTGTAGCAATATGTGTCTAGTCAAACTTTCCGTCCTCCCCCCCCCTCCCCGCGACTTCCAACATATTGAAAAACTAACTCTTTGCAACAAGTTTTACACTTAGCCCTATTTTTTTCTCTTAGTTGAGTAAAAAATTATCAAACAAGATATGTTTCTGCCCGTTTTAAAGGTTGTCTAGAAAAAGTAGGGGCACTAACAGGAGGGTCAGACGGGGGATCATCTGAATTATTATTAGTTGGGTTAACTTCAGGAGCAGGACTAGTGGGTGTATCGTCATCCGGTTGCGTTTCATCAAAATCTATTTCTTCATCATCATTTTCATCAATAGTTGGATTACCATAAATAGCATTCATATATTCATGGTTTAATTGTTCACCGGGTGCAATATTATGGCAAAATTGACTCTCGGTAAATTGTAATAAACTGTTATCGCTATCAAAAATAGGAGGTGTAGGACGGGTAACAGGTTTGGGTCGGGGAGCGGGGGGAAGTGGAGGAGGAACAAATTGGCCACTAGATTCACCACTATTCGATTTTTCCTTATTTTTACTAAACATATTTTTTAAGGAATAAGCCATCTTAATTAATCAAGCAAAGTAAATAAAATAAATAAAATTATAATATTAAAACTTAAGAGTTGGAACGAGTTTACCGAATTGACGAACAACTTGTTGAAAATTAATTATCGTTGAAGACTTCAATTCACCAATTTCACAATTGTTTTATAAATTGTAACAATAAAATAAGCAATAGTAGCAATTATAGAAGTAAATTAGAGAGAGATTGTGATAGATTGATGATTTTGTAAAAAAAAATGAAATAATGATGGGGTATTTATAGTTGAAAATAGGGAAAAAGTGTAATTATAAAAAGTTTGGGATCAAAACAAAGTTGGGGGGCTTAAATGGCTATTTTTGACAGCCCAACGGCTATTTTTTTTAAAAAAAATAGCCGTTGGGACCGTTTGGCCTGCTAAGGGACCGGGCCGGTCCAGGTCTCGGGCCCTGGCGGGCCAAACGGTCCTGGGCCTGGCGGGCCCAAATCATAGGACCGGCCCACGAGACCGGACCAGGCCCGCTAAAACCGTACCAAACAGTCCTGGCCCGTTTAGCCGTTTGGCCCGCGGTCCCGGGCCGGTCCCGGGCCTGAACCGGCCCACTTGCCAGCCTTAATCCTACGCGATCCCAAAATCCCCCTCTAAAAAAGGAAGGGTACTGCAGAAAGGATTCTAGTTTAAATAAATATATATAATTTGTAGACAAAACGTGTTTAGTCCGGATAATTAAGTAAACATAAACATTTTTGGTAATAAAATTTCATATAGTGTATAAAAATGAAAAAATTCCTTTTAAATTTAGTTATTCAATATTTGAATTTAATTTATTGGCCTAACTAATCCGAATGCATGCCGACAAACTCATTCACTAAAGGGTAAAGCCTCTCTATGGTAAAAACTTCATTGAGTCAACTATGTTCCTCTCGTCAAGTGAGACGTTTGCAACTTCATAAATGTAGCCTATTTTTTCTTCTTGTTCTTCTATTTTTTTCCTACAACAAGTGGGAAGTTTCTTGACTAAAAGTATCTATTTATAAATTTAAAATATTAAAAAAGAATAAAGAATAAAGTGCATTAACATTTTGGAAAGTGATTTTATATTCTAAGTCAATAAGGTGAATATTTAGTTATCTTAAGCTGTAATATAAGCTTACAACAAGACAACTATTCTCTCTTCAAATAATTGAAAGATCTTTTTGTTGCTTTTTTCCTCTTTTCATTAAAAAAAAAAACTAATAAATTGGAAGATCTAGTCTATTACTCTCTCCGGTCCACAATAAGTGTTTTTTTTTTGATATTTTCACATAGATTAAGAAATTCACCCTTTAATATTAATTACCAATGAAATTGACCATATTAACCTTTACTATCTCTTCATATAAATACCCATATCACATACTCCAACATTATTTGCTCCAAGGGCAATATAGAAAAAAAATAATTAATCCATTCTTGAAATCTGAAAAAATCACTTATTTTGAACCATAAAAAAGGCTAAAAAATCACTTATTGTGGACCGGAGAGAGTACTTATTAAAGATACTAGTCTTAGTGGACGTCCGTTACGCGTGCCCTTCGTGTTAATGAAAATAATTTTTTTAAAATAATATATGAAATATTCAAAATATGTATTTGCGTTATAATTTAAAAATTAATAAAAAATTTGCAAGTTTCAAAATGATAAATATTAATCATATTTAGGTGTTTGATCCACTCTATTCTATTCATACCTTAGTAATCACGTAAGCATCCAAACTCAATTATTATTAAAGCTCTTGTTTAGCTCGATCGTTATGTTACATTACCTATGATTTTCTTCTAAAATACTTCTTTTACTCGAGATGAATTATATATACGCCATTTTCCTATTCATATTTTTTACAAAACATTAATCAATCTTTTTACAGTTTAAATAGATTTCACATTTTTAAAAAATTATTATTTGATTATTTTCTAATATTTAGACAATAAAAGTGTACAAAGAATTTGAGTATACTTCCAATTCTAGTCCTTCTATTGTCCAAAAGAAAAAGAACGTACCAATTGCTTTTTAAAGTCTAAACTCATGCCTGCCTCTTATCTCAAATAGTATGAATTATCGTTAATTTTTCCAAAATTCTTTTTTAATCAAAATTATGTTTTTCATGCACATTTTTTTACGTTCCCTTTTAAATATTAGCATAAAAATTGTAGGATTAGATAGTTACTTTAATTTCATTAATTTACTCTTTTTTCCATAGAATATGCATCCATGAAAAGTAACATGTAAGAATTATACATAATTAAGTGATATGTATTGTTCAAATAAGAAAAGATTTATGTGAGGCAGAATTTTAATGGACTTTAAATTCCTAAACTTTAGGAATTCCTACCTAATTCAAATAGGAAAGAATTTAATAACCGAAATTTTAGTACGAAATATTAGGATAATAATTAAATGACTATTTTGTCTAGTGTGAACTCTATTTATAAAGGATAAAAAAGACTATATATATATATATATATATATATATATATATATATATATATATATATATATATATGGTCCTTCTATATTTGTTTGTGGAGGTGTAAAAACTTTTGAGTATTCCCGTCCCTTCTTTACTTGGAAAGTATTTTTCACATAAAAGTTTAAAAAGTGATCCCCGCTAGTAGATCTTTGTTCTCTCAATAAAGATCGAAGATTTTTAATTGTCAAGTCAACTTTTGCGATGTGTACGAGTGGCGGATCCATATAGCAAGGGTTGTCATTGTGGCGGAGCCAGAATTTTGGTTAAGAACTATCAAAATATATAAACGTAAACATACTAGAAAATTAAGGACAATCAATACATAATATATATACATATAATTTATTTTTTTACCTACCTACACAGTGTATTTTTTTCGCGAAGGTTGACACTCCTTCTTATAAGGTGGCTCCGCCACTGAGTTGACGCCCTTTTCCTGAAAAATTACACTATTTACGGCAAAGGGCCAAATATACCCCTGTACTTTCGAAAATGGTTTAAGAATACTCTTCGTTATACTATTGGGCTATATATACCCTTCTCGTCATACTTTGGAACAAATATACCCTTATTTTGAATGGAATGCCACGTGTCAGCACCAGATGAAAACGACTCATTTCTTTTTCTTACCCTATCCGTTTTAAAAAACTCACCACCCGACCCGTTTTAAAATTCAATTTTTTTAAAGCAAATATATTTTGTAAAACTGGATTTTTTTTTTGTAAAAACTAAAGAAAAAAAAAATTGCAAAATATATAATTTTAAGTCTTTTTAGTTTTTTTAAAGTATTTTTTTTGTAAAAACTGAAAGAAAAAAAATTAAAAATACTTTAAAAACTGAAAAATATATATTCTGTAAAAACTGGAAAAAAAAAAGAATTTGCAAAATATATATTTTTAACTCTTTTCAGTTTTTTTAAAGTATATTTTTTGTAAAAACTAAAAAAAATACTTTTTTAAAAAACTGAAAAAAAAAAAAAAGACTCTCCTAAAGCAGTGGACTACATATGCATTAGTTTTTAAAAAATAAAAATATTTTGCAAAATCTTTTTTTTTCCAGTTTTTACAAAAAAAATACTTTAAAAACTGAAAAATATATATTTTGCAAATTTTTTTTTCCCCAGTTTTTAAAGCATTTTTTTTAAAAAAAATTCAGTTTTTACAAAAAAGAATACTTTAAAAAAGCTGAAAAGACATAAAAAAATTGAATTTTAAAACGGGTCGAGTGGTGGGTTTTTTTAAACGGATCGGGTAAAAAAAAATAGGTCGTTTTCATCTGGTGCTTACACATGACACTCCATCGAAAATAAGGGTATATTTATTCCAATATATGATGGGAAAGGTATATATAGCCCAATAGTATAACGAATAGTATTCTTAGATCATTTTCGAAAGTACCGGAAGAAAAACATGAAAAAAGAAAAAGGAAAGAACCGAAGAAGGAAGAAGGTTTAACTGCATCGGAGAGTTTGCGGCATCCGGGGCAGACGGTTGAGCAATGAACGGCCTACCCTAACTTTTTTTGATTTGGGAATCGTAAAGAAAAGGACGCCTGTTTTATTTTAAAGTAGGATGCGTTTTTCTTTAAGTTGATTTATGTTTTATTTGTTAGAAAGGAAAAAGTTTATGTTTTGTTTATTAAAAAGGAAAATGGTAAATATAAAGGAAGTAGGCTTCTTCATCTTCTTCGTTTGGAGCTGTCGTTTAGTTTGTGCTTTTTTTTTTTTCAAAAAAAAAGAAGAAAATATTGTAAAAATCACGGAATAACGCACAGCTTTCAAGGAGTCTAGAACCCGCTTGTCTTCCCCGCAAAACCAAAGCCCTTACCGTTGAATCCAGAACACTTTTGTTATTGGGTTTGGCGTGGTTTATTTATATAGAAACAGTGAATTTTTCAATACAAATATAGAATTTCAAAAAAGTCACTGGGTTCGCACGACCCACACCCACTACTGTAGCTCCGCCCCTGTTTAAATATGTTCAATAGGAGTTTATGATATTTTCTAAAAGTTCTTTTGGTAGGGCGGTAGAGAGCTGATTTGCTATGTATGTCTCTCCAGTTTTGGACATCAGACACTTTTTGAACGGATAGAGGATGAGTTTGACCTATATATATATATATATATATACAACGGCATAGTAAAGAAACTTTATATTATCAAGTCACACAAAAAATATTTATAGATAACTTTTCATTAAAACTAAATTTGTATCTCGAAATAAAATAAGTTATATGCTATAAGCCTACAACATGTACATATCACTTGATAATATAAAAATTATTTATATTGCTAGTGTATATAACTTACAATCAAACTTCGTAAAGTGAATATAGTTTGATACTCCATCCATTTCAAATTGAGTATTTACTTTGGAGTTCAACTTTACTTTAGTGCTCTTATAGCCTGTTTGGCCAAACTGAAAAAATCAGCTTATTTTGAAAAGTATTTTTTCTAAAAGTGTTTTTCGAAAAAGTACTTTTAGAGAGAAATAATTTGTGTTTGACTAATCAATCTGAAAAATACTGTTGAGCAATAATTTATGTTTGGCCAAATTTTTCAAGAAATGCTTTGAAGAATCAAATTTAGAATAAGGACATAAATAGATTTACTTAATAGTTAATATTATAAGTAAATAAATAATCTTAAAATTTTATTATTAAAGACAATAATGAAATCGTTTCATGGTATTTAAGTAAAATATTAAAATAAAATTTAAAAGTACTCTAATTCTTTTAAGATGATTTAAATATATTATAAAATTATTCAACAAATATAAAAGCATTCGCCCATAAAGTCACTATATATTAAGCTAAATCTAAAAATAAGAAGAAATACTTATGCATTAATATCCTACGTATTAGCTTTAAAATAAGTAAGGTTATTTTGGTATATACTATATATTGTTAAGAATATTTTTGGTAAGAAGAAAAGTCAAAACTATTTTTGCTTCTGGGGAGAAGCTACTTTTATCTGCTTCTTTTCCAAAAGCATTTTTTTCCTCCCAAAAAGTTTGGCCAAACACCTTAAGTTTTAAAAAAAAAAGTACTTTTGAGGAAAAAAAATACTTTGGGCCTTTGGAGAAGCTTGGCCAAATAGGCTAATGAGGTGCTTGGCCAAGCTTTAAGAAGGACAAAAAATGCTTATGAGAAGCAGAAAAAAATAACTTCTCTCCAAAAACACTTTTCTGAGAAACACCTTTGAGAAAAATACACTTAGAAGTAGTTTTCAAAAGTTTGGCCAAACACTAATTACTGCTCAAAAGTGCTTTTCAAATTAATTAGCCAAACACAAATTGTTTCTCACCAAAAGCACTTTTTTGAAAAGTAATTTCGAAAAGAGTACTTCTCAAAATAATAAGTTGATTTTAGAAGCTTGGCCAGGCTATAAGGCTTGAACCAGCCTTAACTGAACTCGCAAGGTACTGAACCACATAAACCAAACTCGAAAAGTAAAAAATGGAACAATACCGAATTTATTTCAATATGGTATTGGTATATCTTTTTTAAAACTGAAAATCGGAAATACTGAAACAAAATATCTTAAAGCTATGCCAAACCGACCGATGAACACCCCCAAATAGCTACATGACTAGTTAAATCAATAAGCTAAAAGAGACAAACATCTTAATGAACTGAAAATTTATACGAGTTACATATCCAAGAGTATCCAGGAGATTTGAATACCAAGGAGATGCCTAAAAATATAACATGTTCATTCTGTAATGTTAAAACAGAGTTTAGCCTCATCCCAGGGGCCATTAATCTCAAACTTGTACTCTTGAATCCTTATCAACCAGTAGGGACAAACCAAATTGACGAAGACAAAAATGCCCAAAAGCAAAATGAAAAGCAACTTATGCAACTGGTAAGTGAAAATTAGTGTTAGAACCAGTAACTGAAGGGAAAAGCAAATATGCAGTTTAAAAGAACGCTTCTTGACACAATATGTGACTAAAGGAGCAAAAAGGAAAACTTGCAAGGAAAATAGCACAATAGCGAAGACATGAAGCCTCGATGGAAGGCGAGAAGAAATCAAAAGTGAAGCCACGATTGACGCATTCAGAGATATATTGCTTGTCAGGGTTGGATTTTCTAAAGCTCCAGGAGCCTTTACAGTGGACCCGGAGTAATTGTGCAGGAAGAGATGGAGTATGAGAAGGGAAGCTGTTAGCGCCCATATGGAATTCGAGCTTATGGACCTAGTAAGTGTATGGTAGATAGGAGACAACATATATAAGGCAGTTATGAAGAAGGTATTCTTTAGGAGATAATTGAGGAGGAGATTAAAGGGTATCATGTCCGCAGTTAAGAGCAGAATAAAGAAACCCGAACCAAGAAGGCTGACATTCAAGAGTAACAGATATTTTTCATTCAAGGTATTTCTGAGGGTATAGGTCCAAACTAAAACCACAAGGGAAACAATGCAAAGATATTGTGAGATTGAAACTGCGTCGAGCACCACCTTCAATAAGTCTCTTTTGACAACATTAGCATTCATGATCATTTCCTCCAGGAAGGACTCATCTGTGTGATTGTCACCAAAGCCAGGTTGCATCCCACCATAAACAACTTTTCTCCATTTTGGATGGGTTGGAGAAGAGCTCCCACTGATGCTAGCTTCCATTTTATCATACAACTTTATTCCACAGCAGCTGTGGACAACTATTAAATGACAGTCAGCACTCAGGGATCCTAAATCATAATCATCTTAATAGCTTATACAACAAGTTAGAGATGAAAAAGGGAAAACAGAGCAAATAATGCAATATTGCTTAGGGTCTGGAGCCACGTAATATTTTAATCAACTTTCATCAATCGACATTTACTTAGGTATCAAGAACACAGTGCTTCAAGTAACTGGACACTGCTGTCTATTGAATAATTTTCAAGGTCGGTAAACACATTGCAGACACTAAAATTCACATTGCATGTACGATAAAAGGAAGATACCGAGCTACAAAAACTCTTTATTTTGCAATATCAAGCTTTTTCGAATCTGATAGAATAATACATTTTACACCATCCAACTTCATTTTGCATTACTAACTCCTCTTAATTGGTAAAATGTACTCTTGATATCTTCAGCTTTTGGACTAGAGTAAAGCCTTTAAGTTTCTCTCAAAATGTATGATATAACCTCCTTATACTAAAACGAGACTTTTTTGTATCAATTTGTAAGTATCAAATGCAAAAAAAAGTATCAAATGGACTTAAAAGTTATCTATATCACACCCTTTAACCTCAAAAGAATCCCATCCTAGCCCCACAACCCGATGAGCCCCGCTAGCCAACCCCAAGATAATGCTGGATGATTTATCAATATATTTTAGAAATATCAAGCGGTGATGTCACTGACAACCAGAAGAAGTAAAACTGTACCCATATCTTATACCATTATGATTTCACCATCAATCATTAGTATTGGCAAGGAAACCACAAGCAGAAAAGAAAAGAGCAGTATAAGCTTAGATAACTACTACAAAATGCTGAACTCAGGAGATATAGCTGGCAGTTTAATTTTTTTCGACGTCTATCTTGAATGAGTATTGGAATGACATGGGCATCAATGGATTGGGATTGATAAAGATGATTCATATAGTCGACTCAAAATATTTAAGCATTGAGCATAGCTGATTGAAGATCTATCTTGAATGACTGATAGCGTTACCAACCAAAAAAGGTAGAAAATTCACACAAATTGAAAATAAGATAAACCGTAAGCAATCGTCAGAAGAAAGTTGATTGGAAAATTCAGGATAATGAACGATATTAAATATTTTGGAGTGCTGACTATATGACATTTATGGAGTTACCTTACTTTAGACTTTTACGGTTAAATTTCTTATGTCTTTGTGTGTGTGTGTGTGTGTGTGTGTGCATGATTTATGGAGTGTAAATCTGATTATATCACAGTGTTTCCAGAATATTTGGCCACAATGGTCTGTTCACAAATAATTTTTCAGCAAATTCCACTTGTCTCTTCAGTTTCTACCTTTAATTCAATTATCATATATGCTTTCTCCGTATCTATAAATCATTTGTACTCTTGGTCATTCATTGGTCTTTAAGTGGAGAAAGGTAGAGGGATGGGCCCATTATCCTCAAGTTTCAAAGGCTGCATTTCTAGATCATCAAAAGAGAAAAGAAAAAGAATCTAGCATGACCAACAAAAGATTTAAAGAACACCCACTGGCATCTGTTATAATCTACTTTTGATAAGTTACTGACATAAATCTTATCCATATCATATTAGAGAACTCAGAAGTGTTATTAAAGCCTGACAGCTAAAACGTTAAGCAAGTCGATCAAATAAACTTTCACTGTATAATCTAAAGCAAATAAACTAAAAAATGTAGACGGCAATGACATCAATGGGGGTCCTCTGACTCTAGGTGAGAGTATACTGCATATGTTTCATGTGGCATAGGAAAGGATCTTGACAAAGGAAGCAAGGAATAAAATCTGAAAAAACAAGAGAACTATTGGCCATGATACATGTAAAACCTTTTTAAGGATTCAAGGGAACACTGTGACCAAATGGACTGACATATACGCCCCAAAAAGATTCATTTCACTGGAGGTTTTTCATATACAATTATAGCAACAAAGGGAAACTGAAACACTAGGTGGTTCCAGAAGATTAAGCTCGTATCCAATTGCATTAGAAATCTTCACTAATTAACTACGGTTGAAGCAGAGTGGGCAACCAGGAGTCCAGGAATATCATTTAATCCTAGCAGCTATTGAGTGAATTCAGATATTGGCAATTCCAACTGAATGGCATCTGGAACAACCAATTCAAAGAACTTATCATAGGAGCTGTTTCATATAAGAGATAGCAGCTTAAAACAAGGATTCATAGGAAATAAGAAATCATGTCAGTAAGGTGAACCATTTCATCAACAAAAAAAAAATGTCAGTAAGGTGAACCATGGCAGAGTTCTAACCCGCAACGTGCGCCTAACACACACATCACGCATTGCGCTCTTATCACAAGACCAAAGTCCTAGGTGTTATTGAGACTTAGAAGCTATGTTTGAAAAGGGTAAAAGGAAAATTTTGAAAACCATAATATGAGGATCGTTGTTGCTCTTCCACTTATTTGTTGTCTCTTACAACGTTGTTATTATTTTTCTGGTTTCTTTTGTTGTTACAGATCTATTCTTTTGTTCTTTTCTGATATTATTGTCTCTTCTGTCGAGCCGAGAGTCTCCCGGAAACAGCTTCTCTACCCTTCCGAGTAGGGATAAGGTCTGTGTACACTTTACCCTCCCCAGACCCCACTAGGGTTATTTTACTGGGTTGTGTTGTTGTGTGATAATATGAGGATCCTTTGGACATGTCTTGAGCTTCAGGGAAATCCAGTAAAAGTAGCAACTTGATGATCTAGACAAAGGAAAGTTTAGGCACTAAGAAGTTAGAGGAGTGCAATAAGGCATCTACATTTAGGCACTTTTGGAACATTTCCAATGAAAGAAAATCTCCGAAGTTCAAAGTTAGGAACTTAAGAGTGCCCCATGCTCAATACTTTCACGTCAATGGAAATTGTATGATTTTTATGAGAATACACTTAATTCTACATACTTCACTATAACAACAAAACAACTTCTGGTTGGACTTACAATCTGCAAAATAAACAAACAGAAGACGAAGGATACACCATTACCGATCATTACAGTTTTAAGTCACATATATATACACAATTATACCTTGTTCCTATATTATCTTCCCAACATTAAACTACATGAAAGTCATAAATTGACTTCAATCAAATTTTACAAGTCACCAATCGAGCAACTTTATGTTGCATCCTCATCAGCGGGCTCAGCAGAAGAAGAATAATTTGAAGCTCCAACATAAATGATAAACGGAGAGAAATGTTTTGAGTCTATCCATTCGTTCACATTCAGAGGCGGATGCATAATTTAAACTTATATGTTCGACTTCAAAGTTCTTAACACTAAACTCGTTAGACTTTTGAAATTATGGGTTCGTAACATGATATTTATTAAAATTTTAGTGACTTTTACACATATCCATGTTCTATGTAAAATACTGGATTCAGTTGAACCCGTAGCTAATAACCTACATCCACCCGTGTTCACATTTTGCAATTATCCAATATAAGGAAGCAGAATCTGCTAAACCCATAATCCCTTAATTACAGAATTTTTTGAACAATCAAAAAACACAGACACTTAACATATGCACCACATCCCCTATAAATCAACCAATACTTCTAAGCCCATCAACTTTTACAGAAAACCCAATTCAATATTCAGCTAATTTAATCACACCCAGATAAAAATGTAATTTTTTCACCAATAAGTTCTACAAGACATGGCCAAAAAAAATGCACTTTATTTGGAACCAAAAAAAACAGTAGTAAAAAGTGAATTACCATAGAAAGTAAACCTGAGATTGGGTGTGAAACGGTTTTCCGATTAATGACAGCTGATTCTGGTGCGATCAATAAAAACAAGATTTGTACGAGTTAAGTTTGTAGTTATGTGGGATCTTGGTCTCTGAAACTAATGGAGGTTAAAAATTTAACAAAAAATGAAATGAAATGAAATGAAATGAAAGAGAAGGGAAGGGCGAGAACCCATAAAAGACCATGAAATGCTTCAAATTCTTTTTCTTTGCTGCAAATTTTGTTGGGGAGAACAAAATGAAGGAATTTGTCAAGCATTATTCGGTTATACATTTCTCTCTTTTTCTGCTCATCTTTTTAGGGGAAAAAATCTGCTTTTCGGAAATAATTATTCTGTTAGGTTTTAAAATAATTTATAGCTTGTTTGGTTAAGGTAGAAAAATAAGCACTTTGTGTTTGGCTAAAAAGTACTTTTAAATAATAATTTATGTTTGATTAATATTATATATAAATAAATAATCTCAAAAGTTTGTTATTAAATACAGTATTCAATCTTTTCATTCTATTTAAGTAGAATATAAAAATAAAATTTAAAAGTACTTTAATTCTTTTAAGATAATTTAAATATATTAAAAAATCATTCAGCTATTATAAAAGAATTTATCTTTAAAGTCACTATATATTAGAAAGTCATCCTAAAAATAAGAAGAAATACTTATACATTAATATCCTAAGTATAAGATTTAAAATAAATGAGATTATTTTAATATATGCTATATTTTGTTAAAAATATTTTTGGTAAGAAAAAAGTCAACTGATTCTGCCTATTTTTCTACTTCTAAAAAATAAATAGCTTCTTCCTAAAAGTATTTTTTTCCCGTAAGCTTGTCAAAAACTTTTAAGTTGAGAAAAAAAGAATACTTTTGAAGAAAAAAAACACTTTTGGCCTGTAGAGAAACTTAGTCAATCAGGCTATTAGTTTCAAAAAAAGAAGGCATTCACATAATCATACGCTAGTTGAATAATACAAGACTAATAATATATTTATAGCCCAGATATTAAACTTACTGTATTCGCATTATTATTACTTTTGGTTAATTGGGTATTTAGCTCATCAACGAATTAATTTTTGTTAAAAAAAAAAGAGAAAGAAGAAGCTCAACTAAACGCCACTAATAGAATTTTTTTTAATAACACCTCTCTTTTTTAATCTGAAAATACCTCTCATATGGAATAGTGACAATAAAAGAACAAACAATTTTAGTGATTGGTTAGCTTTTAGCACTACCAACCATGCAAGCATTTCAATTGGTTTTTCCATAAAAATTTAGTAAGACAAAACTTTTAAATGCATAGCCAAATTCTTTTTGCCCATGAAATTAAAAACAACTAAATTTTAAATATTTTAATATTTTTGTTCATAGTGATTATATTATTATTTTAATTCTGCCATTTAAATAAGAAAAAGATAACGTTTCGCATACTATTAAATAGGGATAACAATATATTTCCCTTTGAATTTTTATCCTTCTAACAGCTTGTTTGGATTGTTGTTACATATCGTTTCATAATGTATTGTATTATATTGTATTGATAAATACAACGTTTGGATAGATTGTATCGCTTGTCGTCATTTCATGATGTCACGCACCAATAATATGAAAAATAAACTTGCAATATTATTAAGAAAAATAGAACACATAGTAGAATTATTGTATAAAAAATAGGAAAAATGATAAAATATGATTATTTAATAATAAGGAAGGGCAGGATGAGAGAAAAAAAAAGAGAAACGACGTCACCACACCAAATATGTCGTTCCATAAAGTGGTACTTTTCGTTGTTACAAAATGATGATTTAACGATACGATATAATAAAATTTAAGTAACAATAAAAAAAATATTATATTTAAAGTAACTATATGATACAATACGGTAACAATCATCCAAACAAGCTGTAAACTACCGTGTAAGCTACAATATAATTTGAGTTGTTTCCCATGTCGCATTCTCTCTACTCTCTGTTGTATTTTCTCAGTTACAGAAATCCTTAAAATTAAATTATAAGTATTAATTAGTAACTTTTGTTTTTCTTTCGTGGAAGGGAAAGGATTTTTTTTTTTTGTCAAATAACTTTGTGAAGATAAAATTGTTTGGTACTCCATTTATTTCACCTTTTGTTTTTAATACATGCAAAAAAAAATGTTCATCTTTTTACTGATAAGCATACTAATCACGATATATAATTTATAATTTGTTATGAATAGATTGAATTTGTGAATGTCCAACAACTCATCCATGAACCATTTTAGATATACAAGAATATGTTTATTACATTCATTTAATATCTTGTAACTCTTAAGTAAATTGTACACTATATATACGGTATTTCTAATTTTACAAAAGACATCAATAAGATAGACTTGAATATAACTTGATAGAAAAAAAAGTTTTATCTATATTTCTTGGCTTATATTACTATAATTTTATAACACGTTATCAGCACGAGTCTCTAACCAATTGAAGTTATCTACTTCGTCCGGGTTTTATCTTCTTCCTAAAGAGTAAGCTTTAATTTTACATTGTCATGTCGGTATGTCTAGTTCTAAGTTTACTTTTACGAAATAGAACGGTATGCTATCAATTCTTTGCCATGATATTAAAAGAACCTTGTGATATTATGCTTTTGAAGGAGTTTCATTTAATATGGTAGATAATCATATAGAGTAAGGAATATTTCCTATCTATGTTAGAGTTATTATTTGGTTAGAAATATGAACTTTGAAAACTATCAATTAGATATTGACGTGTTTTTTGCTGGAAATTAGAAATAGTGATATCATTAAGATTTATGCCTAACTACACTATTGAGAGATATAATAAGTGTCGGAACATAATATACTTACTTTAATTTTGTAACTCTCTGATTATTCTCTATTGAGTAAACGTATTTGGCTTCTCATGTATACATAGGGTAATGATTGTGTGTTAATTTACAGTCAAGCATGATATAGTAATATTGCATTGCATGTAATTATCTTTTATTTTTACAAGCTTGTATACACGATATTAGTACACGATTATGTACTACACTGAATTGATAATAATTCTTGTCATTCTATTTTACTTATTTCTATGATAGTTTTCAATGTGTCGAATTTGTTAAAGCTTAAATTTATGGCACTTGACATCTCTGGGAATAACTATTTGCCATGGGTACTTGATGCTGAAATTCACCTTGACGCTAAAGGTCTTGGTGACACTATTAAAGAAGGAAATGAAGTATCAAGTCATGATAAGACGAAAGCCATGATTTTCCTTCGCCATCATCTCGATTAAGGGTTAAAAAGCGAATATTTAGCCTTGAAAGATCCATTTCAATTATGGACTAGTTTGAAGGAATGATATGACCACCTAAAGGCCACGGTATTGCCAAGAGCTCGTCGTGAGTGGATGCACTTATGGCTACAAGATTATAAGACCATAAGTGAATATAATTCTGCTGTATATAGAATAATTTCCCAACTAAAATTATGTGTGGAACCTATGAATGATGAGGACATGCTGGAAAAAACTCTTTCCACTTTTTATGCCTCAAATATGGTTTTATAACAGCAATACCGTGAAAAGGGCTTTAAGAAATATTCTGAGTTAATTTCATGCTTTTTGGTGGCTAAACAACATAATACCCTTTTAATGAAAAATCATGAAGCTCGCCCTACTGGATCAGCTCTATTTCTAGAAGCGAATCTAGGAACGATAGATCCAAAGCCTGAAAAAAGATAAAATAATTATCGTGTCCGTATAAATATACGTGGGCGTGGCAAGGGGCGAAATAATAATCACCATGGTGGTGGTCGTTATAAACAAGAGAACAATAAGGGTTCTCAGAATAATCCTTCAAAAGGCAAAGGTAATGTTTGACACCGATGTAGTATGAAAAATCATTGGGCACGAATTTGTCGTACACCTGAATATTTTGTCAAACTTTATCAAACATCTATAAAAGGAAAACAAAATAAAGTTGAGACTCACTTGACTTTTCAAAATGATGTTGAGCCGGGCCCTATGAATAATCATGATAAAGTTAAGCAAACCTTGCCTATAAAGATGATATTTTTGAAGGCCTTGCATATATTACTCATTTAGAAGCTGGAGACTTCTTTGAGCATCATAACTGAAGACTTATTATTGGAAAAACTTATAAGAATAAATGTATTTATTTTTATGAAATTCATATTTTGAATAAAACTTTTTATGTTGTTAGTATTTAATTTCATAAATGTAGTTTCTTTTATTCTTAAATTTTTTAATATTACTTATGATGTATTTTTTTTTCTTCTTAAAGAATATGAAAACTTCCTAGTATTCAGTTGGTCGTATGAATAATAAAGAAGAAATATGTCTTCTGGATAGTGCTACGACGCACACCATATTAAAAGATAAGAGATATTTCTCTTATTTAATTATGAAAGAAGCCAATATCATAACAATATCTGGTAGTACAAAATTAATTGAGGGCTCTAGAAGAGCGACTGTATTACTACCAGGAGGAACTATATTGGATGTTAATGATACATTATATTGTAGTAGGTCTCAAAGAAACTTGTTGAGTTTCAAAGATATTCGCCAAAATGGCTATCATATTGAGACTGTCAATGAATGAAAGGTTGAATACCTTTATATTACTACAATAAAAGCGGAAAAGAAGTATGTGCTTGAAAAGCTTCCCGCATATTCCTCCGGATTATACTACACTAATATTAGTGTAGTTGAATCACATGCCATAGTAAACAAGGAGTTTACTAATGGTTTTATTATTTGGCATGACCGGTTAGGCCATCCCGGTTATAATATGATGCGCAAAATAATTGAGAATTCACATGGTCATTCATTGAAGAACCAAAAGATTCTTCAAACTAAAGAATTCTCTTGTGCTGCATGTTCTCAAGGAAAACTGATTATTAGACCATCTGTAATTAAAGTTGGAGTTGAATCTCCTGCATTTTTGGAACGTATGTAGGGTAATATATGTGGGCACATACACCCTCCATGTGGACCATTCAGATATTATATGGTTTTGATAGATGCATCTACAAGATGGTCACGTGTGTGCTTGTTATTAACCCGCAATTTGGCCTTTGCGAGGTTACTAGCTCAATTAATAAGATTAAGAGCACAGTTTTCAGATTATGAAATTAAGACACTTCGTCTTGATAATGCTGGTGAATTTACGTCTCAGACCTTTAATGATTATTGCATATCAATTGGGATAACAATTGAGCATCTAGTTGCTCATGTTCATACTCAAAATGGTCTAGCGGAATCATTGATCAAATGCCTCTAATTAATTGCTAGGCCAATGCTTATGAGAATAAAACTTCCCATTTCGGCATGGGGCCATGCTATTTTGCATGCAGCAGCTCTTATGCGGATTAGACCCACAAGTTATCATAAAGTCTCCCCAATACAATTGGCTTTTGGTCAGGAGCCAAATATTTTTCATTTTAGAATATTTGAATGTGCAGTATATATTTCAATTTGTCACGACCCAAAATCCCACTAGTCGTGATGGCACCTAACCCAACCCGTTAGGTAAGCCAATTTCCAACTATCTAATTCCAATAAAATTAATTAAAAGAAATTATCTAAAACTGATACATCTCCCCAAGAACTGGTAGTACAAATCATGAGCTTCTAAGAATAGAGTATACAAAGCAAAAATAAAATAAATACATAGTCTGTTTGAATAATACATAAACAGAGCTTTTATAAATCTAAGGCTACCCTGAACAAGAGGCAGCTACAACAGGAACGCAGGTATATCTTCAAGTCCCGCAACCAGCTAGCACAGCAACAACAACAGCCAACATCTGCACGCAATGTGCAGAAGTGTAGTATCAGTACAACCGACCCCATGTACTGAGTAAGTAACAAACCTAGCCGTAGGTTGAAAGTAGTGACGAGCTTCTACCAAGGTCGGGTCCACAACCAATAGTACACAACAATCCATAACAACATAAAGCAAATAATACCATAAATAACTCAGGGATAAAATACTCAGCCAAATAATGATTTCAAAAATTATAGTTCTTCCTTCCAAATATCTCAGTGAAAACCCAAATCGTTTGCCGAAGTTTCCAATAATATAAATAGTTTGAAAATAATAAATTTCTCCCAAAATCTTGTCAATAATAAATAAGATGTTTCATTTTCCTTCCGGATAACCCGTGTAAAACAAATGCATCACTATGCCCATCTGTCAACAATGTGTGAAAACTCATGAATGATGTGATGTTGTACAGCATGAGGAAATACATCTCTATGCATGTATGTCATGTGTGCATGCCAATGCGATGCAACTCAATGATAAAAATCATAAACAGCCCCTCGGGCATAACATCACTCATATACAGCCCTCGGGCAAACCTCACAGTCACTCGTGCCACTCGGGCATACCTCACAATCACTCTTGCCACTCGGGCATACCTCACAATCACTCTTGCCACTCGGGCATACCTCACAATCACTCTTGCCACTCGGGCATACCTCACAATCACTCATGCCTCTCATCACTCGGCACTCGGCACTCGCACTCAGTAGGTACCTGCGCTCACTGGGGGTGTGTACAGACTCCGGAGGGGATCCTTCATCCCAAGCGCTATATCAAGCCAAATCATGGCATAAATCACTCAGGTATGCTGCAGGCGGGCAGCCCCGATCCACACTCATCCTCATAATTCAGGCCCTCGGCCTCACTCAGGTATGCTGCAGGCGGGCAGCCCCGATCCACACTCATCCTCACCAATCAGGCCCTCGGCCGATATCAAACATGCTGCGGCATGCAGCCCGATCCCATGAATATGCAACATGCTGCGGCGTGCAGCCCGATCCCATGAATATGAAACATAAATCAGGCCCTCGGCCTCACTCAGTCATAAACCTCTCAAGCCACTCGGGCATCTCAGTTAAATAGGGCATTCGGCCCAAAATATTTTTATGCATCAAAATAGAGTCATAAAACTGAGTTATGATATGCAATGAAATGAATATGACTGAGTATGACTTTTCAATTTAACATAATAATTCACAGCAATATGACCTCTGTGGGTCCCAATAATACTGGCACATAGCCTCAACATGATTTGTAATATGCTTTTCAGCTCAATGTCTTTAACACATAAAACCGCATGGAAAATACCAAGGTTATTTAACTATAACATTCCACATAAACAATTATGTCACAATTTCTATAGTGCACGCCCACACGCCCGTCACCTAGCATGTGCGTCACCTCCCAACAATTCACAAAATACATATATTCAGGGTTCATACCCTCAACTCCAAGATTAGAAGAGTTACTTACCTCAATCCAAGCAAATTCTTTAATCCAATAAACCTTTTCCTCGTGATTCGGCCTCCGAACACCTCGAATCTTAGTCAAAATAATTTGATACAATCAACACGAGGTATAGGAATCAATTCCATATGAAAATGCTAATTTTTCATAAAAATCCGAAATTTAGTTCAAAAATTGCTCGTGGGGCCCACATCTCGGAACCCAACAAAAGTTACAAAATCCGAACACCCGTTCCGATACGAGTCCAACCATACAAAAATTATCAAATTCCAACATCGGATTGACCTTCAAATCTTCATTTTATATTTTTGGAAGATTTTATAAAAATCTGTTTTTTCTTCCATAAATTCATGGATTCATGATGTAAATGAATATGGAATCATGAAATATAATCAATATAGGATAAGGAACACTTATCCCAATGTTTTCCCATGAAAATCGCCCAAAAATCGCCTAAACCGAGCTCCATAAACTCAAAAATGAGTAAAAATGGCAAGAACCCCGTTTTATAAACCCTCAGTTGTTTCGGGCGTCACAGGTAGCATGGGGCGCTGCCTGTGGCGCAGTTTCCAGTATCCCAAAATTCCCAGCGCCAGGGCTAGCGCCCCACGCTACCCTGGGCGCGCTCGGCGACGGAAAAATCGTTTCCTACACGAAAATAGGCATAACTCTCTCATACGATATCCGAATTCAATGATTCTTTTTGCTATGGCTCCGTAATTTCAATACGGATCTAATACTTCAATCAAAACTGAATTTGGAGCTCATTTGCTTAATGTGATACCACATATTCTTGAAGAATCGACATCGAACATTCTAGATTCAATGCCGAAACATAGCAAATCAATCCGGAATGAACTCAAATTTTGCGTACAAGTCATAAATGGAATAACAAAGCTGTTCCAATTTCAAAAATATGATTCCGACCTCGATATCAAAAAGTCAAACCCCCGGTCAAACTTTTCAAAATTTAACTTTCGGCAATTCAAGCCAAATTCCACTACAGACTTCCAAATAATTTTTCGGGCACGCTTCTAAGTCCAAAATCACCATACGGAACTATTGGAACCATCAAAACTCCATTCCGGGATCGTTTACACATAAGTCGATATCCGGTCACTATTTTAGCTTAAGCTTTAAACCTTGGAACTAGGTGTTCCAATTCATTCCAAAATCTCACCGGACCCGAACCAATTGCCCCGGCAAGTCACATAACAACTGTAAAGCCCAATTTGAGCAGTAAATGGAGAATCTGGGCTGTAATACTCGAAACGACCAGCCGGGTCATTACATTCTCCCCCACTTAAACATACGTTCGTCCTCGAACGTGCTAAGAGTTGTTTCCAAGCCATCAAATCACCATTCCGTCTTACCACACACGTACCCGGGGGTGAACCCACATCACCCTATTCCATATAGGCTTGACAACACAATCCAACTGAATTCATTAATTTAACTCTAGCCCATACACCTTGGAATTTAATTTCCAACCTTTAGAATTTCTTTCAAGACACAAGTCTTAAACTTACACACCGTATAAATCCGAACAAGTTGCATCGAGCTATAACTATCACCACGGATATAATCAACCAACATATTACATAACTCGCTTGCTCGTAGCACCATTCCCGATCGCAGTGACTACTTCAAAACTAACCGCATACTAGTATTAAACCCATATCGAACCAAACCTCATCCCAAAACCTTCGTACCCTGTTGATAATAAAAGAAACACGCGAAATAAGCAAGTCACGGAGCTCTCTCGCCCAACCAGAACCATAATCGCTTTTTGAGCCGACTTTCAATATTATCCTCCCTAACATACGGTAATCAAACATGATAGTACCCATTCGAGGTCCAATGACTTTATATTACTAAACACAACTATTTCCACAGACATGCCGCACCAATATAACTCAGAGCCACAACCCGTGCCATCTGTGCACCAATACACAACAATTCAAATGTACTCAGTCATGAAAAATGACTCAAATGAGAGAACTGCCCCGCAATGTTAATAAGTACCGCCATAACAAAATGCTAAAAATTCATCATACACCGTAGAACCATCACCCGATTCTAACACAAGGTTCATACCTTAATATAACTCTGCTGCAATGTGTGTCCCCATCCAAACGTTGGTCCATATAATATACCCCGAGCCACCCTGCTCAACATCAATAACCACGGAGAGGCAAATGACAAAAATGCCACACAAAACCTGAAAGAACATAACCATTACGCAATCGATCATGCAATACCCAAATACTCATCACACTCAAATTCCACTATAAAACTCAAATAGGACTGTACCATCTGTGCATATAACCAATGAATCACAACTCATCGTAGCATGAAGGAGCAACTCACAGATCATCTGAGAACACGAACAAGCTCAACATCAACCGAATGACACATCCCTCAATAATAGCAGTATGGAGCCAACCATTCCGGCTCGGTGTAGAATACACATCTTAATTGGGCCTACCAATGGACTGTCAAATCAACTCGGGTTACCCACAATTAGATAAAAATTATTCCGAAACTCCATAATGACTGAATCATAACACATTCTATCATCTGGCCAGCTCCAGCCACAACTTCACAGTCCATAACCATGAAACAATACGCTCTTGAGAGCTCCCAATCTCCAAATCCATAGAACACGCGAATTACCATATTTGATTCCATCTTCACCGCCCGAATGCCTAACACTTCTCTCATACATGATCATCCCATGAGAAATACTTTAAAAGTTCTTCCGTGCCAATTGACAAAATTTGAATATCAGCAGTCTATCAACTATGTGAGTACCGCAATACTAATTTATACATCCGTAAGTAAAAATACAATGCGCCTTCTGAAGTCCGCCCCTTTCTCATACAACGCCAAGTAGTAATAGTATTCATCTAGTTATTTGAAACCGTCCATGTTGTCCAACATTCGTTACCTTCTCTTCAAGACTGTACTGCCACCTTGTACATGAAAATCTAGCTTTCGTACAACACATAACATCTATATTTCCATCATGTGAAAAGCACAAGAATCTTATTACCAACTTTGAGTCACCAATAATTTACATACCCTTTTAGTTATAAACCTTTCTCTTGCTTCTTTCCAGGAGGAAATCACAATACATAACATTTTCTCTACACCGGTAGAAACCATCAAGAATTCTTTGGAATCCATTTGCACAACCAAGCCACCAGGACCGAATCTCTCCAACTCATCCAAGCCACGCAGGTCGCCAAGTCCAGGTGTATTGCCACAAAGCACCTGTAGAAACCCCCCCACATCATAAGCACCCAAAGAACCGATCATATCCATTACCATACTGATCCAACCTACTACCTAGTTGTCCTATTTCACCGAGTCTATTCTGAATATGCCTCCACATTGATACTCCTCCTTGCTAAAACACCACGATCTTTAACCACAACTTAACTCACAACCTAACATAGAACCACAATGCCCTACGACCCATAAGCAACTGTATTCTTCTTAAGCACCTTCAAAAATACCACAACTATAACACTCACTTTGAGAATACCTTATGCGAATTTGAAATTGTTCTTCTTACCTTCCTTATACAAAAATATAGAATCCTTAGTCATACAGAATTTTCGCAAGTCCAGGAACCATCAAATATAAATCTCGGATATTATCCATACACAAGTCCAAAAATATTTTTAATTGCTACATATAATTCTCAAACCCACTGGAATTTTCTCGGGAGTCACCCACTTTGCTCAAATCTAATTGCACCGCCCAAATGGGCCAAAAGACATGTGCCCCATTAGCACCACAACACTCAAAGAAGTAACTCTACTTTAAAATCACATATCAAATTCATACTCCATGCGCACTACATCATTCACCAATAACAACTTACTCATCCCGCGAATTTCATTTACTCATACGTGCAATAAATTCTTTATCCAGGAATTTCCTTATTCGAGTCATATTCGATCTCAACTTCTGCAAGTCATAGCTAACCCACAAGTATGCCTTAGACTAAAATTAAAATTTAACACCTAACCATGAAATCAAATTGTCAATAGCAGATTCCCACACTTGGCTCAAAGCCATAGAGTAAAACATTCCATAACTCACAATACCAATACTCTCTTACTGCCATAATGCCACAGTCAGTCCAATGAAACTTCTTCCCAAGTTCATACAATGCCAACCATAAAAATAGCTCAATCAACCGCTAAACTCGTATTCATCCTCTTAACACATAAGTCAACTTTCTTAACCAGATTCAGATTCAAATCTCCACCCATACACCCCGTCGGTAGAAAAGAAACTCTCTACTCACATCATAAGGAATACTCCTACGTAGATTACTCTGCAGGGGATAATCCACCTGCTTAGCCTCAATCTGGTATCTTGTTATACCCTTTCGCATTCACAATTACTATGCAATCACTTAGTCTATCTGAGTCCAAACTCATTAACCAGACGTGAGAATTTAGTTTTACCCCAAAGTTTAACAATGTGAAATATCCATCAAAACATTCATACTAGAGATTGTACGCCACATCAATTCAGAAATCAAGCACCCAATGACCTTTCCTTTACATTTCAAGGAAACACTTCTCGTCATATTCAAATCGTCTTAACACATCCCGCATTTACATCATCTTTATCACAAAGCCATTCCGCCGCTCATCAAGCCACAACTTCCACTCATAGGGATATTACCGGACATATGAGTCCAAATGTACAGGTTACAACTGAAGATACCGAGCCTAAGCTGCGGTCTAAACTTGGCCTCAAGTCCTCCAGACTGGCCCATCACCAAAACACAAAATACACACCTCGAACCTCATTCATAGAATCACAAGCTGACGATGCATAGCTGATACCGAGCGCTCATGTGCGCATACGAATACGTGGAAGGAATTCAAAGAGTTATATTTCAAGCTGAATCAATTCCGCACGAAAAGGAAAGAAAGTTGGGAAATTATCCTAAATGCCTTGTAGCCTCTCGAAGATAAGTATGGACGTCATCATACCGATCCGCAAGACTCTACTAGACACTTGCTCATGACTTGTAGAACCTATGAACCTAGGGCTCTGATACCAACTTGTCACGGCCCAAAATCTCACTAGTCGTGATGGCACCTAACCCAACCCGTTAGGTAAGCCAATTTCCAACTATCCAATTCCAATAAAATTAATTAAAAGAAATTATCTAAAACTGATACATCTCCCCAAGAACTGGTAGTACAAATCATGAGCTTCTAAGAATAGAGTATACAAAGCAGAAATGAAATAAATATATAGTATGTTTGAATAATACATAAACCGAGCTTTTATAAATCTAAGGCTACCCTGAACAAGAGGCAGCTACAACAGGAATGTAGGTATATCTTCAAGTCCCGCAACCATCGAGCACAGCAACAACAACTGCCAATATCTGCACGCAATGTGCAGAAGTGTAGTATCAGTACAACCGACCCCATGTACTGAGTAAGTAACAAACCTAGCCGTAGGTTAAAAGTAGTGACGAGCTTCTACCAAGGTCGGGTCCACAACCAATAGTACACAACAATCCATAACAACATAAAGCAAATAATACCATAAATAACTCAGGGATAAAATACTCAGCCAAATAATGATTTCAAAAATTATAGTTCTTCCTTCCAAATATCTCAGTGAAAACCCAAATCGTTTGCCGAAGTTTCCAATAATATAAATAGTTTGAAAATAATAAATTTCTCCCAAAATCTTGTCAATAATAAATAAGATGTTTCATTTTCCTTCCGGATAACCCGTGTAAAACAAATGCATCACTATGCCCATCTGTCAACAATGTGTGAAAACTCATGAATGATGTGATGTTGTACAGCATGAGGAAATACATCTCTATGCATGTATGTCATGTGTGCATGCCAATGCGATGCAACTCAATGATAAAAATCATAAACAGCACCTCGGGCAAAACATCACTCATATACAGCCCCTCGGGCAAACCTCACAGTCACTCGTGCCACTCGGGCATACCTCACAATCACTCTTGCCACTCGGGCATACCTCACAATCACTCTTGCCACTCGGGCATACCTCACAATCACTCTTGCCACTCGGGCATACCTCACAATCACTCATGCCTCCTAGTCACTCATCACTCGGCACTCGGCACTCGGCACTCGCACTCAGTAGGTACCTGCGCTCACTGGGGGTGTGTACAGACTCCGGAGGGGATCCTTCATCCCAAGCGTTATATCAAGCCAAATCATGGCATAAATCACTCAGGTATGCTGCAGGCGGGCAGCCCCGATCCACACTCATCCTCACCAATCAGGCCCTCGGCCGATATCAAACATGATGCGGCGTGCAGCCCGATCCCATGAATATGAAACTTAAATCAGGCCCTCGGCCTCACTCAGTCATAAACCTCTCAAGCCACTCGGGCATCTCAGTTAAACAGGGCATTCAGCCCAAAATATTTTTATGCATCAAAATAGAGTCATAAAACTGAGTTATGATATGCAATGAAATGAATATGACTGAGTATGAATTTTTAATTTAACACAATAATTCACAGCAATATGACCTCTGTGGGTCCCAATAATACTGGCACATAGCCTCAACATGATTTGTAATATGCTTTTCAGCTCAATGTCTTTAACACATAAAACCGCATGGAAAATACCAAGGTTATTTAACTATAACATTCCACATAAACAATTATGTCACAATTTCTATAGTGCACGCCCACACGCCCGTCACCTAGCATGTGCGTCACCTCCCAACAATTCACAAAATACATATATTCAGGGTCCATACCCTCAACTCCAAGATTAGAAGAGTTACTTACCTCAATCCAAGCAAATTCTTTAATCCAATAAACCTTTTCCTCGTGATTCGGCCTCCGAACACCTCGAATCTTAGTCAGAATAATTCGATACAATCAACACGAGGTATAGGAATCAATTCCATATGAAAATGCTAATTTTTCATAAAAATCCAAAATTTAGTTCAAAAATTGCTCGTGGGGCCCACATCTCGGAACCCAACAAAAGTTACAAAATCCGAACACCCGTTCCGATACGAGTCCAACCATACAAAAATTATCAAATTCCAACATCGGATTGACCTTCAAATCTTCATTTTACATTTTTGGAAGATTTTATAAAAATCTGTTTTTTCTTCCATAAATTCATGGATTTATGATGTAAATGAATATGGAATCATGAAATATAATCAATATAGGATAAGGAACACTTATCCCAATGTTTTCCCATGAAAATCGCCCAAAAATCGCCTAAACCGAGCTCCATAAACTCAAAAATGAGTAAAAATGGCAAGAACCCCGTTTTATAAACCCTCAGTTGTTTCGGGCGTCACAGGTAGCATGGGGCGCTGCCTGTGGCACAGTTTCCAGTATCCCAAAATTTCCAGCGCCAGGGCTAGCGCCCCACGCTACCCTGGGCGCGCGCGGCGACGGAAAAATCGTTTCCTACACAAAAATAGGCATAACTCTCTCATACGATATCCGAATTTAATGATTCTTTTTGCTATGGCTCCGTAATTTCAATACGGATCTAATACTTCAATCAAAACTGAATTTGGAGCTCATTTGCTTAATGTGATACCACATATTCTTGAAGAATCGACATCGAACATTCTAGATTCAATGCCGAAACATAGCAAATCAATCCGGAATGAACTCAAATTTTGCGTACAAGTCATAAATGGAATAACAAAGCTGTTCCAATTTCAAAAATATGATTCCGACCTTGATATCAAAAAGTCAAACCCCCGGTCAAACTTTTCAAAATTTAACTTTCGGCAATTCAAGCCAAATTCCACTACAGACTTCCAAATAATTTTTCGGAAACGCTTCTAAGTCCAAAATCACCATACGGAGCTATTGGAACCATCGAAACTCTACTTCGGGGTCGTTTACACATAAGTTAATATCCGGTTACTATTTTAGCTTAAGCTTTAAACCTTGAAACTAGGTGTTCCAATTCATTCCAAAATCTCACCGGACCCGAACTAATTGCCCCGGCAAGTCACATAACATCTGTAAAGCCCAATTTGAGCAGTAAATGGAGAATCTGGGCTGTAATACTCTAAACGACCAGCCGAGTCGTTACACAATTGCTCCACCACAACGCACAAAGATGGGATCCCAAAGAAGATTGGGAATATATGTTGGATATGAGTCTCCTTCTATTATAAAATATTTGGAACCTATAACTGGAGATTTATTTACGGCAATATTTGCTGATTGTCATTTTGATGAATCAGTATACCCAATATTAGGGGGAGAAAATAAGCAGTTGCAAAAGGAGATAGATTGGAATGCATTATCACTATCTCATTTAGATCCTCGAACAAATCAATGTGAATACGAGGTTCAAAAGATAATTTATTTGCAAAATATTGCAAATCAACTACTTGATGCATTCACTAACCTACCAAGGGTGACTAAGTCTGTCACGACCCGAAATTCCCACCTTCGGACCGTGATGGCGCCTAACATTTCACTTGCTAGGCAAGCCAACGTTAGAATAATATTATCTATTTTAAAAATAATTTTAAATTTATTAATAACAAGAAAACAAATGCGGAAGCAAAGTTTGAAATATATTGAAATAATCCATCAAACAATGGTGTTTCAATACCATCACAGAATTGGTGTCACAAGTGCATGAGCTTCTAGAATAAATACAAATAAAGGTCTGAATAAAATAAAGTTGTCTGGAAATAAACACACAGCCAAAGTAAAATAGACGGGGACTTCAGAACTGCGGACGCCATGCAGTTATATCTCAAGTCTCCTCTGAATAGCTAAAATCCGAGCAAGTCTATGGCACACCGCTGGGACCAACTCCGAAATCTGCCCAAGAAATGCAGAGTGTAGTATCAGTACAACTGACTCCATATTCTGGTAAGTGCTGAGCCTAACCTCGACGAAGTAGTGACGAGGCTAAGGCGGGTCACTTATATTACGTGTACGCAATATTAATAACAACCAAAATAATAGAATTAAATCAGGTAACTCATTTATTATGATTGAATCCAACGCAACAGTCATAATCAATTATCATTTCCATCAATTCTGTTGCAGCGTGCAACCCGCTCTCACAATATATACACATTCAGTTCTGTTTGCAGCGTGCAACCCGCTCTCATAATATATTCACATTCAGTTCTGTTGCAGCGTGCAACCCACTCTCACAATATATTCATTTTAATCAAGTTTGTTGCAGCGTGCAACCCGATCCTCCAATATGGACTTTTAATAAGTCTGTCGCGGCGTGCAACCCGATCCACAATATTGACTTTTAATAAGTCTGTTGCGGCGTGCAACCTGATCCACAATATTAACTTTTAATAAGTCTGTTGCGGCGTGCAACCCGATCCTCCAATATTGACTTTTTAATAAGTCTGTTGCGGCGTGCAACCCGATCCACAATATTGACTTTTAATAAGTCTGTTGCGATGTGCAACCCGATCCTCCAATATTGACTTTTTAATAAGTCTGTTGCGGCGTGCAATCCGATCCTCCAATATATTCATTATAATCAATCTTGTTGTGGCGTGCAACCCGCTCCTCCAACATATTCATTTACCAATTCTTATAGAAGAAATTTTTCCAATAAATGTAACAATTAATATAAAATTATAAGACAACAAGCATACAATAATTATGATTTAATTATTAAGCAAACAATGACAAATAGCAAATTATTATGGAAATCAAAGAGCAAATAGACAGTTTAATATTTAATATACTAAATGTCAAATAACAATTAAGACACATAATTCAAATAGCATGTAACAATCAATGTAGGAATTCAAGAATTAATATTTGACAAAGAATAAGAGAGAAATAATTATTATAATAATTAATTTATGATTAAAAACAATTTATGATTTTTCAAGTAAGCAGGCAAACAATTAATTTGACGACGTATAGACACTCTTCACCTCGCCTATACGTCGTTCACAAGCAATTCACATAACAAATAATTTAAGAGTTTTATTCCCTCAAGTCAAGGTTAACCACGACACTTACCTCGATTTGCAAATTCTAATCAATTATTCAACCACGACTTTTCCTTTTAAATTTGCCTCTGAAAGCTTCAAATCTATTCACAAACAATTCGATATATTCAATACGAATCATATGAATTAATACCATATAAATTTACAAATTTCCGGATAAAAATCCGAAATTCATTAAAATATTCGACAGTGGGACCCACATCTCAAATCCTAGAAAAACTTACAAAATCCGAACACCCGTTCCGATACGAGTTCAACCATACCAAATTTGTCCAATTCCGATATCAAATGGACCTTTAAATCTTAATTTCTCGTTTTTGGAAGATTTTAGATAAATTTGATTTTTCCTCCATAAATTCACGGATTCATGATATAAATGAGTATGAAATCATGAAATATAATCAATATAGGATAATGAACACTTACCCCAATGTTTTCCCGTGAAAATCGCTCAAAATTCGCCTCTTGAGATTTTAGGTTTTGAAGATTTGGGAAATGAATCAAAAATCCCGTCCAAAAGTCATTTTGTTCAGCTACAGGTGTCGCAATTGCGACCTGAGCGAAGCTCGCAAATGCGAAGAAACACTCGCAATTGCGATGCCCTTCACAATCCCGCTACCTTCGCAAATGCAAAGATTATGTCGCATTTGCGACATTTGGCCCTTCGCAATTGCGAAGATAAACTCGCAATTGCGAGAACTGCTGGCCTAGGCTTTCTTCGCATTTGCGATAAAAATCTCGCAATTGCCATACCTACTTGGTTCGCATTTGCGATGCCTGATCTCGCAATTGCGAGATCACAGGCCTGTAACAGGTTCAGTTATACCAGCAAAATTTTCTAAGTCCAAAACATCCTGTGGCCTATCCGAAACTCACCCGAGCTCCTCGGGACCTTATCCAAATATCCCAACAAGTCCCGTAACATCATACGGACTTACTCGGGGTCTCAAATCACATCAAATAATATCGAAATTGCAATTCACACCTCGATTCGAACTTTGAGTTTTTTAAAACTTTTCAATTTGCAAACATCGTGCCAAAACATATTAAATGAATCCGGAATGACTTCAAAATTGGCACACAAGTCATAAATGACATAACGGAGCTCTTCAAATTTTCAGAATCGGATTCCGGCTCCGATATCAAAAAGTCAACCCCACGGTCAAACTTGGAATCTTTAGCCTTTAAATTGCTTGTTCCGTTAAATGGTCATAATTTGAGCTAGGGACCTCCAAATTAAATTCTGGGCATACACCCAAGTCCCAAATCACGATACGGAGCTACCGAAATTGTCAAAACATTGATCCGAGTCCGTTGTCTAAAAATGTTGACCAAAGTTAACTCAGTTGAGTTTTAAAGCTCTATTTCACATTTTAATTCATTTTTCACATGAAAACATTTCGGAAAATTTTACGGACTGTACACGCAAGTCGAGGAATGATAAACTTTCTGGCTCCTCCTCGTAAGTCAAATATCTGTCCAATTGGACTGAGCTGAAAGCTAACACCTGGAACAGGAACACCGGATGAACCGCTGATAAACTAGGTGGTAATGCAAGCCTGTAGGCTACTTCACCCACCCTTTCAAGAATTTCAAAGGGTCCGATATACCTAGGGTTCAACTTGCCCTTCTTTCCGAACCTCATTACACTTTTCATAGGTGAAACCTGGAGCAATATTCTTTCTCCAACCATGAATGCAATATCACAAACTTTACGGTCGGCATAACTCTTTTGCCTAGACTGAGCTGTGCGAAATCGATCCTGAATAATCTTTACTTTATCCAAGGCACCCTGTACCAAATCGGTACCCAACAACCGAGCCTCTCCCGGTTCAAACCAACCAACTGGCGATCGACATCGCCTTCCGTATAATGCCTCATATGGAGCCATCTGAATGCTCGACTGGTAGCTATTATTATAAGCAAACTGCGCAACTGGCAAGAAATGATCCCAAGAACCTCCAAAGTCTATAACACAAGTGCGGAGCATATCTTTCAATATCTGAATAGTGCACTCTGACTGTCCATCTGTCTATGGATGAAATGTTGTACTTAACTCCACTCGCGTGCCTAACTCACGCTGTACAGCCCTCCAAAAATGTGAGGTAAACTGCGTACCTCGATCTGAAATAATAGACACAGGCACACCGTGAAGGCGGACAATCTCACGAATGTAAATTTCAGCTAACCTCTCTGAAGAATAGGTAACTGCCACTGGAATAAAATGTGCTGACTTGGTCAACCTGTCCACAATTACCCAAACTGCGTCAATTTTTCTCTGAGTCCGTGGGAGCCCAACAACAAAATCCATAGCGATACGCTCCCACTTCCACTCAGAAATTTCTAACTTCTGAAGCAAACCATCAGGTCTCTGATGCTCGTACTTAACTTGCTGACAATACAGACGCCGAGTTACATGTGCAACTATATCCTTTTTCATTCCCCTCCACCAATAATGTTGCTGCAAATCTTGATACATTTTGGCGGTACCTGGATGAATAGAATACCTGGAACTGTGTGCTTCTTCAAGAATTAATTCACGAAGCCCGTCCACATTTGGCACACAAATATGATCCTGCATTCGCAGAACCCCATCTTCCCCCACAGTAACCTGTTTGGCATCACCGTGCCATACCGTGTCCTTAAGGACAAGTAAGTGAGGATCATCATACTGCCTCTCTATGATGCACTCATATAAAGAAGACCGAGCGACTGTGCAAGCTAGAACCCGACTGGGTTTTGAAATATCTAACCTCACGAACTGATTAGCCAAAGTCTGAACATCTGCAGCTAATGGCCTCTCACTAACCGGAATGTACGCAAGACTGACCATACTCACAGCCTTTCTACTCAAGGCATCGGCCACCACATTGGCCTTTCCGGAGTGATACAAAATGGTGATATCATAGTCTTTCAACAACTCCAACCATCTTCTCTGCCTCAAATTAAGATCCTTTTGTTTGAACAGATACTGGAGGCTACGATGATCAGTAAATACCTCACACGAGACACCGTAGAGGTAATGCCTCCAAATCTTCAGCGCATGAACAATGGCTGCCAATTCTAAGTCATGAACAGGATAATTCTTCTCGTGAACTTTCAACTGCCGCGACGCATATGCAATTACCTTGCCATCTTGCATTAATACTGTACCAAGCCCAATGTGAGATGCATCACAATATACCGCATACGATCCTGAACAGTGGGTAATACCAACACTGGCACCGTGGTCAAAGCAGTCTTGAGCTTCTGAAAGCTCAACTCATACTCATCTGACCATCTGAATGGGACACCTTTATGTGTCAATCTGGTCAATGGGCTTGCTATAGATGAAAATCCTTCCACAAACCGGCGATAATAACCTGCCAAACCCATGAAACTCCGGATCTCTGTAACTGAAGTCGGTCTAGGCCAATTCTGAACAACCTCAATCTTCTTAGGATCCACTTTTATGCCTTCTGCTGATACAACATGCCCCAAAAAGGCAACTGAGTCTAACCAAAACTCACATTTTGAAAACTTGGCATATAACTGATTATTCTTCAAAGTGTGAAGCATACTTCGAAGATGCTGCTCATGCTCCTTTCGACTGCTGGAGTAAATCAAGATATCGTCAATGAATACAACCACAAAAGAATCCAAATAAGGCTTGAACACCCGATTCATCAAATCTATAAAATGATGCTGGAGCATTTGTCAACCCAAATGACATCACTAGGAACTCGTAATGCCCATACCGAGTCCGAAAAGTTGTCTTAGGGACATCAGATGCCCTAATCTTCAACTGATGGTAACCAGATCTCAAATCAATCTTCGAAAATACCTTGGCACCCTGAAGCTGATCAAATAAGTCATCAATTCTTGGCAGCGGATATTTGTTTTTGTTAGTGGTCTTGTTCAACTACCGATAATCTATACACATCCGCATCGAGCCATATTTCTTCTTTACAAATAATACTGGTGCACCCCAGGGCGAGACACTGGGTTTAATGAATCTCTGATCAAGCAAGTCTTGTAACTACTCTTTCAATTCTTTCAACTCCGGCGGGGCCATACGATATAGTGGAATAGAAATGAGTTGAGTGACCGAAGCCAAATCAATACATAAGTCAATATCTATGTCGGGTGGCATCCCTGACAGATCTGCAGGAAATACTTCTGAAAATTGACGAACAACTGGTACTGAGTCCATAGAAGGGACATCTGCACTGGGATCGCGAATATAAGCCAGATAGGCTAGACATCCTTTCTCTAACATACGCTGAGCTTTCATATAAGAAATAACCCTGCTGGCAGAATGGCCAGGAGTTCCTTTCCACTCTAACCGAGGTAACCCCGGCATAGCTAGGCTCACTATCTTGGCATGACAGTCCAATATAGCATGATAAGGAGACAGTCAATCCATACCCAAGATGACATCAAAATCTACCATATCAAGAAGTAGAAGATCCATACTAGTCTCAAGATTACCAATAGTAACCACACACGAACGATAAACATGATCTACTATAACAGAGTCTCCCACCAGTATAGATACACACAGAAGCACTTAGAGAATCACGAGGCACAACCAAATATGAAGCAAAATAGGAGGACACATAAGGATAAGTAGATCCTGGATCAAATAGAACTGTAGCATCTCTATGGCAAACTGGAATAATACCTGTGATCACAGCATCAGATGACTCGGCCTCAGGCCTAGCTGGAAAAGCATAAAATTGGGGCTGGGCCCCACCACTCTGAACTGCATCTCTGGGGCGGCCTCTAACTGTCTGGCCCCCACCTCTAGCGGTCTGACCTCCACCTCTAATGGCCTGACCTCCACCTCTAATGGCCTGACCTGTACCTCCAACTGCCTGACCCCTACCTCTAGCTAGCTGAGCAGGCGGTGAAGCAACCGGTGCCAGTATGATGGCACGAGAATCCTGCCGAGATCTGTTACTCGCCAATCTAGGGCAATACCTCCTGATGTGACCAATGTTCCTACACTCATAACACCCATCCTGATGCCGTGGCTGCTGAAGCTGACCCAAGTGGGCCGGATAACCATTGTAATAATTTTGGAGTGGTGGTGCACTGATAGGAGCTGAATGTGCACTGAATACTGGCTGCCCAGAGTAAGGCATAATAGGATCGTGACTCCCTGAAGCACCGGGAGATGCATGAAGTGCTGAATGAAACGGTATGGGAGGATGACCCCTACCAAAATTACCCCTGACTGCAGATGAGGCACCACTGTAACCACCGAACTGACGAGGCCTCTTATCATACCTCTACCCTCTCTCTTGTGCAAGAACCATCTCGATCCTCCTAGCGACATTAGCAGCCGCCTGAAAAGTAATCTCACTTCCGGTCTCCTTGGCCATCTGAAGTCTGATAGGGTGAGTGAGTCCCTCAATAAACCTCTTCACTCTCTCTCTCCCTCCGTAGGTAGTAAAAGGAGAGCATGACTGGCCAAATCCACAAAACGGGACTCATACTGAGTAACAGTCATACAGCCTTGCTGTAGACGCTCAAATTGCTTGCGGAATTCCTCTCTCAGTGTGATAGGGAGGAACTTCTCCAGAAATAGCTGAGAGAACTGCTCCCAGGTAATTGCAGGTGATCCGACTGGACGGTTCAATGTATAATCTCTCCACCACCTCTTGGCAGAACCCGTCATCTGAAATACAGCAAAATCAACCCCATTGGTCTCAACTATACCCATGTTCCGCAGCACCTCATGGCAGCATTCAAGATAATCCTGTGGGTCCTCAGAAGGTGTACCACTAAAATGAACTGGAAAGAGCTTAGTAAACTTATACAGTCTCAATAATGCCTCAAAAGACATGGCATACCTATCACCGGTCTGTACCGCAACAACCGGCTGAACTATCCCAACTGGCGGGGCAGCTGGAGCTTGATTCTGGGGAGCCATCTGCTCCGGAGCGGGAGTAGTGAAGTTTGTGCTCCTCCCCCAGCCTGTGAGACGGCTGGTGCCACTGGAAATGTACCATTCCGGGCCACGCCCTCCATAAGACTTACCAAACAGACTAGAGCGTCCTGAAGTACTGGAGTGGCTATGAATCCTTACGGGACCTGAACTGGTCCAACTGGTACATTCTGAATTGGGACCTCCTCCTGAAGGTCTACTTGAGGTTCTACAACAAGTGCAGTTGCTCGAGCTCTGGACTGAGCTCTACCTCAACCTCTACCTCGGCCTCTAGCACGACCTCGACCTCGGCCTCTACCCCTGGCCATAGTTGCCACCAGGGGTACTGGTCCATGTCTATCGGTAGAGGTATTACATGTTCTCACCATCTGCGAGAGAGAATAAGAGTAGAATGATTCAATCATCGATGATAGAATAAAATCGCATGACAGAATAAGAAAGAAGTGATATTGTTCCTAAACTTCATAGCCTCTGAGAGATAAGTACAGACGTTTCCATACCGATCCTTCAGACTCTACTAAGCTTGCTCATGACTCGTGAGACCAATGTAACCTAGTACTCTGATACCAACTGTCACGATCCGAAATTCCCACTTTCGGACCGTGATGGCGCCTAACATTTCACTTGCTAGGCAAGCCAACGTTAGAATAATATTATCTATTTTTAAAACAAGTTTAAATTTATTAATAACAAGAAAACAAATGCGGAAGCAAAGTTTGAAATATATTAAAATAATCCATCAAACAACGGTGTCTGAATGCCATCCCAGAATTGGTGTCACAAGTGCACGAGCTTCTAGAATAAATACAAATAAAGGTCTGAATAAAATAAAGCTGTCTGAAAATAAACACACAGCCAAAGTAAAATAGACGGAGACTTCAGAACTGCGGACGCCATGCAGTTATACCTCAAGTCTCCTCAGAATAGCTGAAATCCGAGCAAAACTATGGCACGTCGCTGAGAACAACTCCAAAATATGCACAAAAAGTGTAGAGTGTAGTATCAGTACAACTGACCCCATGTACTGGTAAGTGTTGAGTCTTACCTCGACGAAGGAGTGACGAGGCTAAGACGATTCACTTACATTAACCTGTACGCAGTATTAATAACAACCAAAAATAATAGAATTAAATCAGGTAACTCATTTATTATGATTGAAGCCAACGCAGAGGTCATAATCAATTATCATTTCCATCAATTTTGTTGCAGCGTGCAACCCACTCTCACAATATATTCACATTCAGTTCTGTTGCAGCGTGCAACTCGCTCTCACAATATATTCATTTTAATCAAGTCTGTTGCGGCGTGCAACCCAATCCTCCAATATAAACTTTTAATAAGTCTGTTGTGGCGTGCAACCCGATCCACAATATTAACTTTTAATAAGTCTGTTACGGCGTGCAACCCGATCCACAATATTAAATTTTAATAAGTCTGTTGCGGCGTGAAACCCGATCCTCCAATATTGACTTTTTAATAAGTCTGTTGCGGCGTGCAACCCGATCCACAATATTGACATTTAATAAGTCTATTGCGGCGTGTAACCCGATCCTCCAATATTGACTTTTTAATAAGTCTGTTGCGGCGTGCAACCCGATCCTCCAATATATTCATTATAATCAATCCTGTTGCGGCGTGCAACCCGCTCCTCCAACATATTCATTTACCAATTCTTATAGAAGAAATTTTCCCAATAAATGTAATAA